>NC_092354.1:76775408-77423901 GCF_963676685.1 Mytilus edulis | reverse complement strand
TTCGTACTGTACATTGTAGGAAAACAAAACGTGTATTTATACTCGCTACGAAAAAGGAGAAGGTTCGGCGAACATTGCATATCTCTCGCATTTAGATTAAAGCTTATACAAATAAATGTTGCATATTCGACAATAAACGAATTTTGTATTTTTAATTTTCAATGACAAATGTAAGGGAGGTTGTAACATAAGTGTGAACGGCAATCTTAACCAATTATCCAGATATATAATGCACTCAAAATTGTTAAAAATTCATTTGCAAGAAAGATAATATTTGCAAAACATAAATTATCTTTATAGCAATTATTACTTGGTCGAACTTGTTAATTTAGAAACAATCACTTCAGCCTACCGGTAAATTGTAAAACCTATCACATATGTTATACCTTAGCATAACAGTTTTTGCTAAACGTTTTTTTAAACCTCGGTGTTTTAACACTTCGAATCTTACACTTAGGACCAACGTACTTTAGCGGATACACCATCGTACTTTAGCAAACAAATAACCCTCGCATTTAAGCGTTAGACACCATTGAACTTTAGCGTAGACCATCGCACTTTAGCGTGGCTATCGCACTTTAGAGTACCATCGCACTTTAGAGTCCTACACATATATAACTTGTTTTGCACATTGTTTAAGACCTCACGGTGACAAAGAGACCTTGACATCAATATGTTTTGGTCTCCAATAGACGGATGACTCTCACAGTTGTACAACTTGATTTATAACACCTTTATAGTCTCAAAAGTTTGCAGTTCGTTAATATTGAAATCATGAGTTGTGCACTGAAAACCTGGTTGTTTAATGGGGATGTCAACCGTTGATATCAACGATACATTGTTACTAACTTACATATGATTATATCGACCAGTTCTGCTTGTCTTGTGGAATGCAGTATTGCCTCTGCTGAGTGTGCCTCTGTTTCATCCATTACATATATGAATACGAAGATGGAGAGCCGTAGTGTAGTGGTTAGCGCATCGGACTACTGACACAAAGGTGTCTGGTTCAATCCCCATTCCGGGTGAACATTCCAAGGACTGAATTTTCGGCTCTCCCTTTGTGAGTATGGTCTTAAGAAACGATCATAGTCTTTGGCAAGGGGACAATAAAAGGCTGACCCCTGTTAAAAGAGAACCATATCGCTCGCACGTAAAACCACCATAATTCTGCATGTATATGTCGAAAAGAAGCGGGCTAATGCCGCTACAAGGCAGCCCTCCCATTCGCAAAGTGGAAAGGTATCAATATAAATTGCAATTACTTGATTCCAAATCCACTTTAAATACATATGTTCAAACTAAGAAGATGTTATATGAATGCCAACGAGATACGGTCTATAACAAAGGGCATTGACTCACACCAAACAGCAAGGGCTTCAAAATACCATTCAAACCATTAAAACAGGAAACCAACGGTTTAATCTATAAAAAAAAACGAGAAGCAAGAAACACTTATAAACAGCACCAATATATGACAACCGCTGAATAACAGAATGTTTTATCAATCAATCGGTTTGAAATATAAACAAATTATTTTCTGCATTTTATTCTGTTGATTTTGTTTACGTGAAAGCGTTTGGCATGAATCCTCATGTAAGTAAATATCCGGTAACTAATCTAAACAGGCGTTCATTATCACTAAACTAGATATATTTGTTTAGGGGCCAGCTAAAGGACGCCTTCGGCTGCGGGAATTTCTCGCTACATTGAAGACCTGTTGGTGACCTTCTGCTGTTGTTATTTCTATGGTCGGGTTGTTGTCTCTTTGACACATTCCCCTTTTTCATTCTCAATTTTAAAATTTTAGTTCACATTAGTGATAAGTGATGGGATTGTAGTTACGACATCAGGTGTATATCTGCTATCATCTGTAAAACAGCTATTCAATATCGGTCAACCAAGTTATGATTAATATGATAATGTTAACATCAAGATTATCGTTAACGATCAAAATGGGTTAGCAGTGATAAATGGTTGAAAATTTGTCTGAATCAATGGCATACACAAATGTGTTATAAGTAACCCGGATTTATCTTTTCTTAATCGATTGAATACTTTTGAACCGCGGTATACTACTGTTATCTTTATTATTCGAATTCCTCGGGAAAGCTGAAAATAACTATTGTAACAGTTGTAATTACCTAAAAAAAACCTATATGTTCCTATTTTTATTGCGCACTCCAATATATTTTTTTTAAATCAAATAATTTATTGAATAACATAACATGATTGATATGCTGGTGTTATCTTCAATCAAAGTCACCGAGAAATCAATGTAGTAGTGAATCTTTAATTGACGAGCAGCTGTGTCCATCTTATGTTCTCAGCTGGAAATTTGAAACAAAACTACTCCAGCGAACTTGTAAACAGTTGGTTACGCTTTCTGTTAATATATTCTGTTTTTTTAGGTTAATTCCTAATACGTCCTCAACAATATGTCATAGCCTTTCAAAAGACGACATTTTCACCTGCAACATGTGAAATTACATACATATGACGTAAAAGCACCCAGTATTTCACCAGTTCATACCTAACCTTTCTTTTCAGAAGATACAAATCGAGACGAATAATAACAACTGATGGAGTTGCATTTATTCCAGATTAATTTTCAAAAAGCTACAGTATATTTTCTACATTAGAGATTGACTGAACTTATAAGGAATATGAACGTTGTTATCAATTCGTTTGATTTGTTTGAGCTTTTGGTTTTTTCATTCGATTAAGGACGTTCCTGTTTTAATTTTCCTCGGAGTTCAGTATTTTTGTGATTTTACTTTTTGATATTCGGGTGCAGTGTGGGATGCATGCTCATTAATTTTAATTCGTAAGATAAACAGATATATATCGAAATAAAGTTAGCAAGGATTGTGCCATTAAGCACACGGTTGATATAATCTTATTTACTACATAAGGTACAGATATGGAAAAAATAATGGATATACG
Source organism: Mytilus edulis (assembly GCF_963676685.1). Taxonomy (NCBI): domain Eukaryota; kingdom Metazoa; phylum Mollusca; class Bivalvia; order Mytilida; family Mytilidae; genus Mytilus; species Mytilus edulis. The sequence goes on along the minus strand of NC_092354.1, from coordinate 77,420,955 downwards.
GGAGGTGCATATACTTGTGTATTTAAATAAAATGAGCATCAACCTTACTCCAATTTATCACAATTATAACTATGTACATTAACGGTTCTGTAATATACACAATGCATATTACTGCCATCCGAATGCAACACGAACAACATTTGCTATATTCTTTTCTTCGCAGAAAAATCATGTTACTCGCACGAGCCCCTTTCCGCCTTCAAAGTCTATTTAAAACAGTTAACATGATAAGACTGACTGAGGTGGATTCCGTCCGGGTCAGATCTATGATGCAAGACTAAAATGGACTGCAGCGGAAATAACACAAAGGAGTAGGTCCGGTAAGACCCCTTTTTGGCCCAACATATAACAGTTTTACAAAATTGTTAAAATGTAAACTTTTAGTAATTTATTGCACAGTTGAATGCTTCTGCTACATAAATATGGGCTGTTTTTGACAATACAATGCACATATATCGGGTTGTAGCACCATTAAGTCATGCTAAATTACTGAAATCTTCAAAATTCTATCATTTTAGTTAAATTTTAGACGGTTTCCTTGTAACACGAAAGTGGCCGCATTCGTGTTCATCCTTAATATTGAAATTTAATTTGTATTTTATAATAATACATAACATATATAAAGGTTGTGGATGAACACGGATGCGGCCACTTTCATTTTTGACCAAAACCATCTGAAAAGTGACGTTTTTTGGCATATTTGAGAGATTTTTCATATTTGAGCTTGAATCGGATCGTTTTTAATGACTAAATCAGTTGAAATCTTTCACTTATACTAATTAAATCAAGTGAAATAGACACTTAAGTCTTTAAAAAGTGGTCAAAATCTTTCGTCAGATGAAACTGAAATTTGAGGCCAAAATGAGTCCTTACCGGACCTACTCCTTTCATTGACAGAAACTTGATAACATCATAAAGTTGTGTTTTGTTGAAAAACGGGTACCCTATAAAATGTCAACGATTAAATGTAACTAGTAACTGACACATATATAACCACGGTATTGATACTTAAGTTACTTTACAGTTTGAATTTAATAGAATAAAGGTAGATCGAAGACAATTTATATCTTAAGATGTGGAAATCTTTATTACAATTAGCAATCCATTACACAACCGGTGCCACTAGTAGATATATTCGTATTTATATATTCTTGTTGTGTAAGAAAATGAATACTCAAATATTATGTATGTTGACTGAAACCAGAAACCAAATGAATTAGATGTTAGCAACTATAGTTTATCATGCGTCCTTCAACAAAGAACAGCTCCCATGCCGCTTACGTATCAAGATATGAAAGACAATTAAATAACCAATAGGAATGTTAAACAATTTAAACTGCTTTCGACATCTACAGACAACAAATTAAAAGAAAATCAAAATATGAGATACAGCAACAAGGATGAAAACTGAAATACAAGACCCTGACACATTGTGCAGAAAAATATAGAATCGGGCGGGGTTAAGCCTAAACCCTTAACCATTGAAAAATGATGATGATAGCATTGTTTCACTTTTTCAGGCAAAGTCCTTATAGTAGATATATTCGTATATTCGTATACATGAACTCTAAAATATTGAATATTTATATATAAATACAAAACGAGCAAACAACACGCTAAACATAAAACGTATAACAATCTGAACTCTTATTTACCTTTACTTTTTCGATTTATGAATGGAACCCCATACCTTTTCAGATAAGATCGACATTTTTTTTTCTTAAGTACTAATTAAAATTTAAAAAAAATTATAAAGTCAGATATCAACTAATATATTGACAAAACGACGGGACAAAAAGTACAAACTTTAGATGGATTGCATTGGCGTGAATTAACATGGCAATAACTGAAGTATCACGCATAGTTAAATTTCTTACAACTGAATACATCAGTAACCATTTCCTTTTTAAGTATAATTGATGCACAGTGTGACACCGTACGAGAAAAGCTCTACCGTTGCAATAAATATCTGATTACTTTTGAATGGAATATATACGCTACTTGATTCGTAACATTTTAGCATGTAACAACTTAAAGTAAGATTAAATTGAAAGTCATTATGGATCAAGTCCTTGTAAAACACTGGCATCTGATATAAAAAGATATAGGAAATCTTTGCTGCTTTCTAATTTCATAACACTTGTTTTCTCACTTTTCACAGAGAAAGAGAAAGCATAGCAAATAACTGTTCAATGTGATGGGCTCAAAGAATACTTGATAAGGTATAATATCGTGAACTTGGTTGTTTCATTTATCAATTGTTGTTTTAAATATTTAAAGAGGCTCTTGTATAAAACAGTTGTCTCATTGGCACCCATACCACATCTTCTTATATCTATCTGATTCATTGTCCGGATTTTGTATTACTTTTGTTCTTTTTTTTCTAGAACCTAAACACATTGTTATGGTGTCTGGAAGCCATACAAACAATGATTAACTACATTTTTTTTTTAAAAAGAACAGTAAATTCTATTGCTTTAAAAGTTTTAAATAATTTATTCTGCTGTGAATTTCAATCAATGATAAAAAGAGGTGAATGTACAATGAGTATGTTGATCTGATTGTTTCAACCTTATACTAAGCTTGCTTCCTTTTGATAACCGAACAAGTCGAAAACAATGACTGAAAGGGTAACACGCTGACAGGTTTTCACCCTATTCATGCAAGATAAATATTTGTATTGTATCTTCTGTGATAGTGTGTATTGAAGAATACGCAAGGTCTATGTAATGTAGTATCAACATTTGATTTCTCCATTGTACATATTCTACAACACCGACATATTCTTTGTAAGATGATGGAAACAATAAGTAATCATGTCAAGTTGTTTTGTGTGAGGCTGAAGAGACAGTATTCAAGTTTCATTCGAGTTCTAAGATTATTGCTTATGACTCAATAGTTGAATGCCACACACTGTTAGTGCTGTACTTGTAATAAGTATTTAACATAATGCTGAAAACAGTGCTATTGACATGATCAATGTATGCATATAATGAATTGTAATAAAACGATATTGCTCGCACCTGCATCGTGTTGTGAGTACGAAATAACATATAATTCTACCCTGTCATTCGCTTTTCTTGTGAAGCTTTTGTTGATTTCGGAGAGATTTATGCAAATCAAAATGAATTAACATATGTCATATTTTATAACCAGAATGTTGTTCTAATCTTTCTTTTTAAACATTTCTTTCAAACATGATTGAGAAAAGCTTTTTGATGTTTATTCAAGTTGTACATTTTTCTTTTTTATTTGCAATGGGTGAATTACAAGAAAGACATTATATTTCAGAAAATAATCGTAAAATTCTGTACACGGATACTTTACAAAAACATGAAGTATATTCTGAGGTAGACTGTGCAGCAGACTGTGCCAGGAACGAAAACTGTGTAATAGCAACTTTTGATCAGGTCACTTTGACATGCTACACTGATGTAGAGAAAAATACCAGTCTAACAACTGGCCCCATGATGAACTGGACAGTCTTATATAAAATTGGTATGTAATTTATCGTTTATCCTTTAATTAATTGTTGACTAACTTGAAAAAAGCATTTTGATCTAAACAAGATAAGTCGTGTTAATTCTATGAGACGATATTCAAACTTATCTACCGCGGTAAATTATTCAGTACCGTTCAACAACAACAGCAGTGAATTAAGATATTCCTTGTGTTTTAGTTGTTTATTCGTGTAAATATGAAACAAGGCTTGAAATTCTAAGAAATCTTCTTCAGAAAACTAGATTGAAGTTTAATTTGTGAATACTATTTTTTTTAAGAAATACCTCAAGTTTTGAGTTTAATATGTTGGTAAAACTGAACTGTTCCTCGATGTAACATATAGTATCATTATACTAAATGTCTTTGTACTGTAACAAAAAAAAAAAGATAGCAACCATAACAACGTCAAAATTGTTCTTATTCTTGATTTTTTTTTCTGGACTGGCGGCAATCCCTCGCTTTAAAGCTAGCCAGTTAATACCTAGCGAACTTCCATATGTCAAATCATGTCTTCCTCTAACTACTCAGATATGCATAAAAGTATCACAAAAATACCGAAACTGAAAGCAAATAGAAAAAGGGTAGTCGATATAAACTTACAAAATCAAATGTTAACAATCGGAACAAGCGAAAAAGAACTACAACATATCTGAACTGACACAGGTTTTTCGCAGAAAAGGGTGGCTTAAATCGTTTTCTTTTATGTACCTTGATCTGTGTGTTTTACAAAGGATGAGCTAATACTAATCTTATAGTAGGGCAGTCAAACCATTATAAGATTTATACTCTTGATTTTGACACAATCACCTATACAAACCTGTAATGCAGATTATCTATGAATGCAATCATACCATTTCCATATATTACTTTCATAATGAACCAATATACAATGCTGTACACTAAAATCACCTTGAAAAGAAACAATAATAATTTAATATTAAAGTTCACATAAAAATTATATGATAAGCCTATAGTCAAGCTAATAATAATATAAATAACCAGTATTAAAACAAAATAATTTGAAAATTAACCAATAGTATACCTATTAATTCTACAATTAACCAATCTAAACCTAAAAATAATATTATTTCATAATACTTGGTACGTTGTCTTTGTAGAAACATGTTTCCAAAGTTGCAAAAGTAAGTATAAACGCTTAATATTTCTTTTGACTAATTCTGCATTGGTCGACGTAAATGTTGGAAATTGCTGTCGATGTTTGTGGATAAATGAACAATTGTCAGTTCTTGGATAATAGATTTTTCTTGTAAAAAGTAAAGTAACAAAAATACCTCACTCCAAGAAAATTCGAAATAAAAAGTCCATACGCAAATGGCAAAATCTAAAGCTCAAACACATAAACATGATAACACGAATGGATAACAACTGCCATATTCCTGACTTGGTACACTTTTTTTTTTATTACAAATGAGAGATTTAACCTGGCATTTTTTACCCAGGTTAACCTCTCACTTGTATGTCAGTCGCATAAAATGTCAATGTCGGAATGTAAATTATGAATGTAAGCCAATATACAACTTGAATTTGTGGAATACATGTAGCCACGGTATTAACGAAAATTGGTATCTTCTGAACAAAACAGATCACGTATTATACATAATATGAGGCAGGCATTACCTGTGAATGGGGACGAAGTCTATGATTTTTTTTAAATCAACAATGATCAACAATGTTAAAAAGAGAAACGGAAATACCGTAACGTTTCTAATTTTGGTTCTGTTGTTAGGGATTTTAGTTATGACGTCATATTCAATGTAAACAAAGAAACGCTGTCATCAGGCAACGTTTTTTAATAACAAATATTTTTTTTAAAATGAATTAGTATTAATTTCTTTCTTAGACTGATAAATATACATTTTATTCAAAGTCTCATGTAAACAATACCGGAAACGGAAGTAGATTTCTGCGCAGATCCGGAAATTCAAAAACGCGACAAAAAAAAAATTGAACGATTTTAAGTTTATTAGTACAATGAAAAATTCGGGAAATTATAACTTTCAAAATGATAGACAATATATACACTGACGTGAGTTCAACATTTATTTGTGCTGTGAATTTTGATTTGCTATGTTAACGTATATTTGTTCCACCTAATACATGTAATAGAAGTTCCAATAGAAACTTTGTTATAAACATTGTCATAATATCTATTCCTGTTGGAACAAATATTCTATACCATCTATTCCGGTAGGAACATATACTGTAATATTTATTCCTGTGGAAATAGTATTTTAAAATATTTTTTTCCTTTTGGAACTTATATTATGAAGGAAATTCTATTCTATGACAGTTACCATAAAACTTTAAGTTCGCTTGCTGATCTTGTAATATTCCATTGGCTTGTTTTTGTTTTGTCATCTGGTTTCTTTTCTTATCATATTTTGAATGTGTTTAAAACCTTTTTTTTCTTTTTCACAAAGAACCGAAGGACAAATGGTGGCAGAGAATTTGTTACGACAATCCATCGGCATTATTAAATTGCTTACCTGATGAAGAAATCATGGTGTCAGCAGCCATCTATGGTAATCTGGCTTGTATGTCAGGAACTCGCCTCAGTGGGTTTCCAAACTGTGGTAAATATGTCACAGAGACGTTGACAAACGTGTGCAATAGGAAGGAAACGTGTGCAATAACGGTTAACTCTTCAACATTCGGAACAACTAATTGTGGCGGGAGTGAGAATTTGTTTGTGGACTATGAATGTTGTGAGTATTTAAGTTATAAGTTTTGTTTATCAAATATCAGTGTTAGCAAGGCTTACAAAAAATATATATCAGCTGTATCTTTTCAGTAAGGTTTATCAAATATCAGTTGTATCATTTCTGCAAAATTTATCAACTAACAGTTACAGCATTAAAGTAATTTAACGTAATTCAATATCAAGTAACAATTTGCATATTTTTAAACAATATCATTTCAGCATCGATTATTACATTTCAATTCTCAACTGATTGACATAACACCACCTAAGAGTTGCAAAATCATTCCAATTCACGCGTAGATATTTAAGTATCAATATCGATTGAATATAATTCATCAAATATCATACATTCTCTTTGCATGATTATGATGATTAGAACGGTATATACCCAAACAGTATCTGGTCTTATGTATAATATTAGGTAATACACGAAAGTATAACTGGAACAATCAACACTATTGTCACCAAACCACTTCCCCACATCAAAAGTCCCAAGTGACTCACCAAACAAAGACGTTCTAACAATAAGAAAAAAGACACATTGTCCAGGTAGCCTGCTTTTTTATAGATACAACATACAGTGAGTTCATACCTGTTTGCGATTCCGTCTGCTCTGATAGATCCTCGCATAAAAAGTAAATATACACCATTTCAATTTGATGATTGAGCTAGAAATATTCATACCTCGACAGTAACAAATGTGCCAAGTGCTATTTTCATGTATAATTGAAAGGATATAACTATAACGGGTTTAATTTAAAAAAAAAAGACATAATTATACTTTTTAAAAGACATAAGCGGCCCTTAACTAAAGTTATACAAAACTGTTTTAGCACGTTCTTTATAATTTTGTTTATGGCGATATGATAATATTGTTGAACGTATTGGGTAGGTATTCGAATTTTACCCTATTCTTAATTTAGGTAAGATACCTGTCTCCCTCTCTATCGCATTATACATGTAATATTCTTCTTTATCATCAAAACTTTGTAGACTGGACTGATGCATATTGTGATGCTATCTGCAGTTAGTACTTGTAAGTATTCATCCTTATAATGTTTTAACACATATTGGTGAGAGAAGATTTTGAAATTTCTAGGATATAAAAACGGGAAACACAAAAAAGACAAAAACGGTAAAGGTACAGATGAAATCAAAAGTCAAAACAGTGATACCGGAAGTTGATGATTTTACGCATTCATGATAATTATTTTGATTATTAATTAGTTACTTATACAGAAATCCGAATTTAATTTCAAACAGACCAATGGTATTTTGCTTATCACTTTTTTACCTATGACGACGTTGTTTATTTCATTGACAACGGGCATTAGCGCCCTAAGTTCTCTAGCGATAATTTGTCATATAACTTTACTGTGCTGAGAAAGGAAACTATCAGTCAGTAAGACCAAATAAAAATTTTGTAAAATTGCATGGATCACCTCTCAGGTGAATCCCAACCCGGTGCAATTAGTCAAATGTCCAATTAAGCAAATTTAACAAGCAGTATATCAAATTTTAAATATTATATGCATCCCTTTTTGATATACAAATAAAAAAAACCCCACACAAATCAACGTTCAACGTCTTATGTTATTTATCAAATTATATTTTATTACAGAATCAATTTATAAACTGCAAACAAAAAGTTATATTTGTTTACAAAACAAAACTTCAAATTCGTACAGGAAAATTGTACGTTCAGGAAATTTGTTTAAAACGTTCAATTTTATTGTGGGAAACCTCTATCATTTCGCCCATATACATGTATATGAATCAAGACAGATCAGTATTTTGTTTTATTTTATTGGAAACCTCTATCAATTCGACCGTATATATGCACTATTTTTAAATCTTGTTTGATTATTTTGTCTTTTTTGCAGATGCACCTGATGTAACCTTCAAACATTCACAAAATGATAACCGGGGAAGATGATTGTCAATGTAGTAATTTTATTACGCAATTATACTAAAATAAATCTAAAATTAAAAGTAATCAGTTTTGTTTTAATATTTGTTTGTGGAGCATGAATTCTAAATTTAATAATTCTCTGATAATCTATGAATAAGATTTACTGGTACTATTTGTTACGTTTGGAGGACGTGTTTTTCAACAACTTGTCGGATTTCCAATAGGAACCAAGTGTGCCCCTCTTCTTGCTGACTTGTTTCTTTATCATGTTTATTATTATATGAGGCTGACTTCATACAGGAACTTTAAAGTTAGCAGTATTCTTTAACTTTACGTTCCTCTATATAAATGTAGATGATGTTCTCTCACTAAATAATACAAAATTTTGTGACTATGTTGAACGATTCTATCCTATCGAACTAGAGATAAAAGATACTACAGATACAGATATGTACGTCTCATATCTTGACTTGCATCTAAAAATTGACAATGAGGGTCGGTTGAAAACAAAACTGTACGACACAAGATATGATTTCAGCTTCCCAATTTTGAACTTTCAATTTCTATGTAGCAACATTCAAGCAATGCCTGGCTGCATACGGAGTATATATCCCAACTGATACGATATTCCCGGGCTTGTATTTCCTATTATGATATCTTGACGGTTGCTGCTCACAAAGAAGCTATAAAACCAAGAATTCCAAATGGTAAAGTTAAAATCATCAATTCTTAAAGTTTACGGACGCCATCACGAGTTGGTTAACCGTTTCACATATGATATCGGTTATGTTCCTTTTGTCGTAACTACGATACCCTGCCTTGTTCACGAATATGACCTCATGAATTAGACTATTTACCGGGTTTATAATAACATAAGTAACACGACGGGTACAACATGTGGAACACGATCTTTTTACCATCCGGAGCAACTGAGATCACCCCCTGTTTTGTTGGGGTTCGTGTTGTTTAGTCTTTAGTTTTCTGTGGTGTGTCTTGTGTACTTTTATTTGTCTGTTTGTCTTTCTTATAGGCCATGGCGTTGTCAGTTTATTTTCAATCTATGCGTGTGATTGTCCCTCTGGTATCTTTCTCCTCTTCTATAGACTTTAAACGGTTTCAGCGAATATCAATATATCATTTTAATTATTCCGTGTTTACAATATACGATTGTCTCTCAAATTATACTTACTAAAAAACAGAATAATGTAAAGAAGATTTTTCCTATGTATATATCTATTACAGTTTCTTGTGTTACAATAAATGATCTTCAAAATTGACATCTAATATTATTAATTTAAACGAATATTTTTTTTTACCCTGTAATTTGGTGTTCTACTATACAGATACAGCCCTACAGATATCGCTATGCTGTATCTGTATACTATACAGATATCGCTTTAAAGCTCCGCCCACTGCCGGACTGAGTATGTATGAACCTGCGTGACCTCAGAATGTGTATTGCAGTCGCATTACAACGACATATCAATTGCCGCAAATTAACGATTACTTTGATACGTTCTGTTTGTTTTCAAACATTTCTTTAGAGCAATAAGAATCACACAAGTTTTCTGATAGCATACACACATGACCAGCAGTCTTTTCTACGATGACAACTATCGATTTCAAAACTTTGAATGTGTATGATTGATCAAGATTGTGTAAAAATGTTTTGTTATTTGTTTTTACTGTTGAAATTAGTTGTTATATCAAAATAGATAGTTATTCACCTTGAGCGATGTATTATTGCTGACCAGTCGAGATTCTTTTTTTGCGAATCCGTCTTCAGCTGAATGTGTGATTAGTGTATCGTATTATTACACGGGCTTCAAGGGATTTCAAATAAATGCAAAACATGTGTTTTTGTGTTTTTCAAAACACAAATAAGATACAGAATTAATTGCAGGATAAAGACAATAACTGTTTAGTGTCTTTAAATATCAGCTATATTTGTACTCGGCTCAAAACAGGTGTAATAGCTCGCTAAAGGCTCGCATACACCTTGTTTCCTAGCCACGTACAAATACAGCTGATATTTAAAGATACTAAACAGCTATTTTCTATATATCTAGGCGTGCAATACGACTGTCATTAAATTCCCTTTTTTTTAATATTCTTCGGACCTTGTGTGGTTTTTTTTAATTTTTGTTTTACAATTTAACATTATTTTGATTTCTTTTTTTTAACAACAAAAAAACGTTGGATTATTATTTTTTTATTATTGGACAGCATAGCATAAACATGATAAATGTTAAAATATTTGTCTTCTTGCAAAAAAAAGACTGGAAAAAAATATTTAATTAATTATTCTACAGTCAATTTGCTCCTGTGTGATTTTCTTTAACAGAAGAATTTATAATCATAGTGAATATATTGCAGTTGCATGTAGTTTCGTTTTTTGTACGCCCTGATATTCAAGACCATTTGTTTTCATTTAATATTAAGGCTTTTTTTATCTTTATCTTTTGTCTTTTTTTTAAACCAGAAAAAGGATCGGTTGTTACTAAAGATTAAGTTCATTGAAGAATATGTATCGTGTTTAGTTTCTCTTTGACCTCTGTATATATATATAAACAAATACTTTGAAAAAAAACCCAACAGAAGGTATTGTTTGAAATAACATATTCAAAAACATTCATCAAGATTTGCATTACAGAATTGAATGCTACTTTTTGTAACTTTATATGGGTGTAAAGCGTTGATCGGAGTACATTTTGTATGAAGCGCTTCATTGTAAAAATGTGCGCACGGTCAACGCTTTTATGACCCAATGGAGTTACAAAAAGAAGCATTCAATACTTATAATTACATTTTTTTAGATGGGATCACGAAAACACCATATATGTTTTTCTTTAATTCTCCTGTGCACTTTATTGTGGGACCTCGTGATATCCTGAATGAAAAGTTTTATTGGGTAATGCAATTGCTTAAGGAATAACACGTGATGTGCAGTTAGCCAATCAGAATAACGTATTAGAATGAAACATACATCTGATGTAATTACTTAGAATTATACCTGCTGACATTGTATATAATATATGGCATTATTTCCGTGAAACGATATTTAATTTGACTTCAACAACTACTAGTACTGTATGAATAATACATCATATTCTTACTGTAAAGGCTCGTTATGAACACTTCCGATTGGCTGAAATAAATCATTGTCTTCCTGCTGTTCCGTAAGAACATTAATTGTTCTATTGGCTGAAATAAATCATTGTAGTTTGAACATGGTTTTTTGTGCAGTGTGGTGTATTACAAGTAGTCTTTTGGATTTTTTTTTATAAAGAATTAACAATTGTCTGAGAAGAAAATTATACAGTCATTGTGACTTTTACCAGTTAAATAAAAAAGCACATGACAGATAAAATATTATCACGATTTAATCCATTATGATCTATAGTCATTTCTTGTACAGCTATGCATATTTATAGTACATGTAAACAACACGAACAAAGGGTATTGTATTCAGTATTACATTTTAATTTATATTAATTAGTCCATTGATGTAATCCTACTACAATGGATTAAAATCTAAACAAAAACCAACGGAAGAAGTATACACTTGAATTGGAGAAAAACATGTCGTTAGTTGTAATGAGGTGTAATGAAATATTGTAGCCAACTATATGCACTCATTTTTCAAATTACATGAATAATATATATATAATTTATTCGCTGTAAAGAAATGACACGGAAACTAAGCATTTATCCAATATCATTGTCATTACTTTTTTGGTTGGTTTTTTATTAACTTTTTTTCAATTTTACCTCAGAGAACTTATCATTCAATATACAATGTTATTCCAAATTATAAGATTTCATGAGGAGATGTCGTATGGTCAATAAAACAACCATCCACCAAAATTCAAATTAATTTGGTGTTAACAGTTATAGTCAACTATATAGATTTTATGACAATAAAGATATCATTATTTTATATGTAGCACCGATTGCATTGTTCCTTTTACGAAATCTGTCTCTGTAAGCGTGTTTGACGTTGTTTTTTAATGGCCCCGCAACGAAGTTGTCGGTGCCATATAGTTTTACCCTTGTCCGTCATTCCGAAATTCTGTAATTCCGTCATTCCGCAACAAACCATTATACGGAGTTTTTTTCTAAGTGCCTTCAGATATTTGGTTGATTTTTAGTATGTAAGTTAACCATGATAAGTTACAGATCAAGTTTAAGTTTCGTTCTGCTCCACTATTTTTTGCCGAAATTACGGGCTTTGGACTTTGAGAAATTGTTGAAAATCACAGTTATACGGACTTTTTTTCTAAACGCCTCCAGATATGGGTCTGATTTTTGGTATGTGAGTTAACCATGATGAGTTACAGATCAAGTTAAAGTTCCATTCTGCTACACTAATTTTTGCCGAAATTACGGGCATTAGACTTTGAGAAATTGTTGAAAATCACAGTTATACGGACTTTTTTTTTAAACGCTTTCAGATATTGGGCTGATTTTTGGTATGTGTGAGTTACAGATCAAGTTTAAGTTTCATTCTGCTACACTAACTTTTGCCGAAATTACAAGCATTAGACTTTGAGAAATTGTTGAAAATCACAGTTATACGGACTTTTTTTCTAAACACCTTCAGATATTGGCCTTATTTTTGGTATGTGAGTTAACCATGATGAGTTATTGGTCAAGCTTAAGTAACGTTCCGCTCCGCTAATTTTCGCTGAAATTACGGGCTTTGGACTTTGATAAATTATTGAAAATCACAGTTATACGGACTTTTACTCTATTCCCCTCCAGATTTTGAGCTGATTTTTGATATGTTAGACTACCATTATGTTTGTGTCCACATGTGTTTATATTGACATTGCAGATTTTTCTTTTTTTTTTGGGACGGAGCCATTCGTGTCGCTTTGACACATCTAGTTTTATATATGTTGGTTAAAATTCACCTAAGCTCATTTAAATTTTAGTATTGAGATTCAGAAAATTAAAAATGGAAATTTGGAATGTGTCAAAGGGACAACAAACCGTCAGAGAGCAGTAAAAACAGACGAAGCCACAAATAGGTCTTCACCACATCGGGAAAATCCCACACCCGGAGTCATGCTTCAGCTGGCCCTTAAACACAAAAGTGTACTAGTTCAGTGAAAATGGACGTCATACTAAACTCCGATATATTTTTATGAACTAAAATTAAAAATAAATGAAAGGAGCTGCTGTATATGTCAATTAGATTGAAACTCCAGTAAACAAAACCCTTCAAATGAGATGTACATGATGTGTACTTAAAACTCTGAACGTCATTTTTTAGATTAATTAATGATCATAATTAAGACGAAAAAGAGTACACAAACAATAAAAAAGAGCAAAAAATGACCGAAGGAGTTTAAGAAGTGGGTGATAAATTATAAAGAAAAGCGAAAAACTTAGAGCTAGCATATAATAATAATAATAATAATAATAATAATAATTAAAAACCAATTGTTCAGAGAACAATTGAAGGTCTTTCCATCAAAACAATGTATTTTGATATGAAAGTTGTGAAACTAAGTTTAAAATGTCATTTCAATCGTCAAATAATAGCTTCTAGTACGCTGATTCCAAAAATATTTGGTTTCCATACATTTTTTTTAAATAAGGGAGATAATTTGTAACTTCCGGTTTGAAAAATGTTACTTACGATTATATTTGAATATTTACTTGACACTGATTCCAAAAATATCTGGTTCTATATACTTTTATATTAATAAAGTACAAAAAATAGCTACTTCCGGTTTACAAAAGGTCACTTCCGGTTGTTTCTTTCAAGGTTTAATGGTTTGATACCTTTTTCCAAAAATTTCATAGCTTTATCATGTATACATATAAAATAACAGCAAAGGTCAAAATCTAGAACGTCAAATTAAGCTATGACCTTGAGATCAATTTCAAGGTCATGAACTAAGGACCTCAAATCAAAAGACCATAGGTCTTAATTATATTTGGTTAATGGCTTATATCACCAAACACGTATTTTTAAATACAAGAGGGGAGAAAACTCCCTTTTACGTTCAACTTGCCCTTGCAATAAAAATTTATGTGTTACGACATGTCGCAACTAACAATTTAGTAAAAATAATTTGTTGATATCTTATACGGTCTTTGGATATAAGTGAAAATAAGCCAAATTCAAATATTAGAATATGACCTTGACCTTTGACCTTGACCTAATTTTCATTTTTTTGGACCAAGGACCTCAATTCAAAAGATCCTAGGTCTCTATCACTTATGGTTTATAAGATAGAAATGCATATCACTTATATCAGATGCATAAGGGGAAATAACTCTCATATGGAGCGGTCATATTGCTTCGGTCAAAATAGGACAAATCATGCTAAGGATATAACGAGCAATTTTGTAAAATAAATTTGTCGTTATCTTTTACGGTTGCGAAAGAGTTGTGAGCACAAGGAAAACAGTGTTTGGGGAGATAACTCCTACAAAGAAAAGTATTCGGTTACGCAGGGTAAATTTCAAAAGCGCATAAACTGTTCGATATCATATACCAAATATCAAAGCGACATATTGCGAAACAAATGTTTATCGCAAGAACAAAATTAGGCGGAAGAAAAAAAAAATAATCAGAAGAAAAACAATAGGTCTTTCCACAGAAAAGTGAAAAGACCTAATAATAATTAAAAACCAATTGTTCAGAGAACAATTGAAGGTCTTTCCATCAAAACAATGTATTTTGATATGAAAAGTTGTGAACCTAAGTTTAAAATGTCATTTCAATCGTCAAATGATATGTCCTAGTAAGCTGATTCCAAAAATATATTGTTTCCATACATTTTTTTTTAAATTAAATAAGGGAGATAATTTGTTACTTCCGGTTTGAAAAATGTTACTTCCGATTATATTTGAATATTTACTTGCTACTGATTCCAAAAATATCTGGTTCTATATACTTTTATATTAAAATGTACAAAAAAATAGCTATTTCCGGTTTACAAAAGGTCACTTCCGGTTGTTTTTTACAAGGTTAAATGGTTTGATATCTTTTTCTAAAAGTTGTATATCTTTATCATGTATACATATAGAATAAAAGCAAAGGTCAAAATCTAGAACGTCAAATTAAGCTATGACCTTGAGATCAGTTTCAAGGTCATAAACCAAGGACCTCAAATCAAAAGACTATAGGTCTTTATTATATTTAGTTAATGAGTTATATCACCAAACGCGTATTTCTAAATACAAGAGGGGAGAAAACTCCCTTTTACATTCAACGTACGCTTGCAATCAAAATTTACATCTTACGACATGTCGCAACTAACAATTTAGTAAAAATAATTTGTTGATATCTTATACAGTCTTTGGATATAAGTGAAAATAAGCCAAATTCAAATATTAGAATATGACCTTGACCTTTGACCTTGACCTAATTTTCATTTTTTGGGACCAAGGACCTCAAATCAAAAGATCCTAGGTCTCTATCACTTATGATTTATAAGATAGAAATTCATATCACTTATATCAGATGCATAAGGGGAAATAACTCTCATATGGAGCGGTCATATCGCTTCGGTCAAAATAGGACAAATCATGCGAAGGATATAACGAGCAATTTTGTAAAATAAATTTGTCATAATCTTTTACGGTTGCGAAGGAGATGCGCTAACAAGGAAAACAGTGTTTGGGGAGATATCTCCTACAAAGAAAAGTATTCGTTTACGCAGGGTAAATTTCAAAAGTGCATAAACTGTTCGATATCATATACCAAATATCTAAGCGACATATTGCGAAACAAATGTTTATCGCAAGAACAAAATTAGGCGGAAGAAAAAAAAAAAAAATAATCAGAAGAAAAACAAAAGGTCTTTCCACAGAAAAGTGGAAAGACCTAATAATAATAATAATAATTAAAAACCAATTGTTCAGAGAACAATTGAAGGTCTTTCCATCAAAACAATGTATTTTGATATGAAAAGTTGTGAAACTAAGTTTAAAATGTCATTTCAATCGTCAAATGATAGCTCCTAGTAAGCTGATTCCAAAAATATATTGTTTCCATACATTTTTTTAAATAAGGGAGATAATTTGTTACTTCCGGTTTGAAAAATGTTACTTCCGATTATATTTGAATATTTACTTGACACTGATTCCAAAAATATCTGGTTCTATATACTTTTATATTAATAAAGTACAAAAAATAGCTACTTCCGGTTTACAAAAAGTCACTTCCGGTTGGTTTTTTTCAAGGTTAAATGGTTTGAGACCTTTTTCTAAAAGTTGTATATCTTTATCATGTATACATATAGAATAAAAGCAAAGGTCAAAATCTAGAACGTCAAATTAAGCTATGACCTTGAGATCAATTTCAAGGTCATAAACCAAGGACCTCAAATCAAAAGACCATAGGTCTTAATTATATTTAGTTAATGAGTTATATCACCAAACGCGTATTTTTAAATACAAGAGGGGAGAAAACTCCCTTTTACATTCAACGTACGCTTGCAATCAAAATTTACATCTTACGACATGTCGCAACTAACAATTTAGTAAAAATAATTTGTTGATATCTTATACAGTCTTTGGATATAAGTGAAAATAAGCCAAATTCAAATATTAGAATATGACCTTGACCTTTGACCTTGACCTAATTTTCATTTTTTGGGACCAAGGACCTCAAATCAAAAGATCCTAGGTCTCTATCACTTATGATTTATAAGATAGAAATTCATATCACTTATATCAGATGCATAAGGGGAAAAAACTCTCATATGGAGCGGTCATATCGCTTCGGTCAAAATAGGACAAATCATGCGAAGGATATAACGAGCAATTTTGTAAAATAAATTTGTCATAATCTTTTACGGTTGCGAAGGAGATGTGATAACAAGGAAAACAGTGTTTGGGGAGATAACTCCTACAAAGAAAAGTATTCGTTTACGCAGGGTAAATTTCAAAAGCGCATAAACTGTTCGATATCATATACAAAATATCTAAGCGACATATTGCGAAACAAATGTTTATCGCAAGAACAAAATTAGGCGGAAGAAAAAAAAAAAATAATCAGAAGAAAAACAATAGGTCTTTCCACAGAAAAGTGGAAAGACCTAATAATAATAATAATAATAATAATGAAAATTTATAGAGCGCCCTATATAAAAATAAAAATTACTCTAAGGTGCTGTAAATTCAGCATGGTAATAAAAACAAATCAAAGACAAACACACAAAACATACACTGTGTTAGATTCAAGTACTTACATAAAAGGAAACGGGATTTTAGTAACGACATAAGGAACATATCCGCTATCATCTGTAAAACGGATCGTCTATAACGGTTAACCACTTTGTGATGGCGTCCGTACAATTTACGAAGGGATGATTTCAGCTTCACCATTTGGAACGCTTGGTTAAATGGCTTCCTATAAATGAAATGTTCACAAGATATGATGCAGACTTAACTATATATGGTGTTTCCGTTATTTTAGTTTGATGGGATAGATGATTTCAAAATAGTCACCAAATTTTAAATTGCTTACAATGAATATCAATTCACGTAATTAGATATCAATCAAATATAGCAATTGCTATCCCTCTGAAATCTCCAATCCATTGACAAGAGAATTGTCTCATTGGCAATCATATCACATCTTCTTTTTTATAAGAAGAAACATGTAGGATATCAACAACAACAAAAATCAAACGATAATAAAATGGGATATCCAGCTCTCAGTCAAATCTATTTGAAATAGTTTAGAATTATCAGTGTTGTAATATAATTACATTAAACATGTGAAACTGCTGCAAGCAAACAAACATATGTACACCACCTGTCCTAAATCAGGAATCTGATTTTCAGTGGTTTTCGTCTGTTTATACGGTTCATAAGTGTTTCTCGTTATTCGTTTTTTTTTTATGTAAATTAGACCCTTGGTTTTCTCGTTTGACGGGTTTCAAGCTAGTAATTTTAAGGGCTTCTTATAGCTTGCTGTTCGGTGTGAGCCAAAGCTCCGTGTTAAAGGTCGTACTATGACCTATACTAAATTACTTTTATAAATTGTTACTTGGATGGAGAGTTGTCTCATTGGCACTCATACCACATCTTCCTATACCAAAAAGTAAAATCACAAAAAAACTGAACTCAAAATCAAAAGTTCAAACACATCAAACGAATGGATAACAACTGTCATATTCCTGACTTGGTACTGGCATTTTCTTATGTAGAAAATGTTGGATTGAACCTGGTTTTAAAGCTAGCTAAACCTCTCACTTCTATGACAGTCGCATCAAATTCCATTATATTGACAACGATGTGTGAACAAAACAACAACACAAAAATAGGTAAAAATGTCACAAATAGGGGTAAATAGTCTAATTCGGTAGGTCACATTCGTGAAAAGGGAACAGGATTGTAGTTACGACATAAGGAACTTATCCGATATCATCTGTGAAACGGATATTCCATAACGGTCAACCAACTCGTGATGGCGTCCGTAAAATTTACAAAGTGATGATAAACTATGATATGATTCTGTTGATCATAATAAAACATTTCGAAAGTTATGTTAATTACTTAGATAATAAAATTGAGAATGGAAATGGGGAATGTGTCAAAGAGACAACAACCCGACCAAATAAAAAACAACAGCAGAAGGTTACCAACAGGTCTTCAATGTAGCGAGAAATTCCCGCACCCGGAGGCGTATATATGTTGTGTACAAGATGTAAGTTTGTACAAATTATACAACACTGACAACTTGTACAAAATATCTGTACAAATTATAATTTGTACAACATTACATCTTATACACAACATATACATTGATATAGTAGTTGGACTTTAGTCAAAGTAAACGTGATCTATCGGTCTCTCAAGAAATCTCAATTTAAATTGCAATATATGCATATTCATAACGAAGTCCTATTACTGCTTAATTTATTCATATGTTACGTCTTAATTTATCTATATTGGATTGAGAAAGAAGTTATTGAAACTTTTATTAATTCCTTTCCACTTTTGCGGGTGCGAGTGCAGCCTTATAATGGTATTTGCCTGCTCTTTTTGAAATCTTCAAGGGTGTTTTTTGCGTGCAAGAGATTAGGCTCTCTCTTAACACGGGTCAGCCGTTTATCGTCCCCTTCCGACGGACTATCATCCTTTCCTCAAGACCATACTTGCAAATTGTGTCAAGGGTGAGCCGAAAATTCAGTCCTTGCTATATTAACATACAGTTTTTCTTACTTGTATATGTTCTTATTGAATGCAATAGTGAATTCTGTGAATGCGACCAAGTTAACACCAAACCTGTGATTGCTATAAGAATACGCACTATTTGTGTGTTTATTTTTTTAATCATGTTATCAAACAATCATCTGAGCATTGTGTTTTTACAAAAGGCTGACAACATCAAATTATTTATTTTGCTTGTAGATAGAATAGATAAAATGAATTAGACACGTTAGAGTCAGGACCGACAGGTGCTTCGGTGTTACATTAGATAGCGTTATTATTGTGTGAAATAGGTATCAGATCACTTCAAGATACGGAGTTACCACCAACGATAATTCGACAAATGGACACATTTTTAAGACAAACATTTTTTTTTATAATTTGAAAGATTAAGACATTGAATTTAAATTGTGTAAAATAATATTGAAAAACAGGAAATAGAGACTTCGTTCTGAAATTGAAAGTTTCTAGTATCACGATTTTATTTGTTTGAGCCTTGAACAATTGAAGTATGTGGAGATATGGTACTGTGGCCGATATTTACTGTTTGTGTTTTTTTCTATTAACAGGTAAGTACATTATATGATCGTAACCCTTAGCGAGCGAAAAGGTAAGAATATGTAGCGTCATGAACAGAAATGACTGTTTAAATTCAACGCCATTTTACGCTTCAGTCGCCCTTTTCACAACAAATCGTCAGTGTAAAATTTATCGTAAGTCTAAAATTTTCCTTAACAATTCAACTAAATATTTTTATCGTAAGATTAATTTTACACTGAAGATTTTTTGTGAAAAGGGCTACAGAATGTCAGAATGGATTCAAGTTTGACCCGCAAAATAATTGTTATATTGTAGAAAGATCCGTTTTCATTGATCCAAAGTGACTTCGGGAGTTGTCAATAATCAAACAAATAGCCATTAAAAATAAAAATACACTTTCTTAGCAAAACATTGCAGAAAAGACCAACTCCGTTCAAAGCTATCAAAGAAATATTTCTTCATACATTCAGGAAGAATATAACTAGACTTAAATAATAAGTGAATGAGATTTTTTTCTACCCCAAACACAATTGTCTTTTAAAAGTAAAATTTGGTACACATTTTGTGATTTTGTTTTTCAATGCTCATTACATTGAAATAATCCCTAGAACTCTGGGATGTCTCTATATACATATCTGAGTAGTCTTCTGTATTCACTTTCTTAAGCATGGAACGCTTAAATCCAAACATTTGAAAGCTAGGGATATACAAAAAAAAACGTAGACACGTTAAGAAATAAATGACCCAATTAATTATTGATTTGGCCTTCCAACTGTATTTTGTTTACCATGTGACTACTGTAATAACTAGCCATCTAACACTGAAATTATGAGTTCGAACACCGCTCATGCGGGTGCACTCGACATAAATCATAGTTTACTAGAATAATAAGTTTCCTATCAAAAGTCGATAGTTTTCTCCGGGCAATCCGGCTTCCTCAACCAAAGAAAACTATTCGCCACGAAATAGTCCAAAAGCAGTGCTTCAAAGCGGCGTTAAAATCACAAAACAAATCTATAAACATATATATATTGACTAGCACTGATCATTCTTATGTAGGCGAAGTTAGAAACTTGTGACCGAAATGATAAATATTAAAAAACACATGTGTATGATTGTCAATGAAACAACTCCCAACAAGAGACCAAATGACACAGATATTACCAATTATAGAATACTGTCTGGTCTTCAACATTGAACAAAGTCCATTCCACATAGTAAGCTGTATAAGACCCCAAAATGACAATAACAATTCAAACTAGAAAATTAACGGCAAATTTATAAAGTTATGAACGAAAAACAAATAAATAATACACAAACGACAACCACTGATTTACAGGGTCTTCATTTGGGACAGGCATATACAAAATGTGGCTTAGAATCATTCATGACATTTTATTCTGATTTTTTTTTATATTTCAGTAGGGGGGTCAGATGACGACTGCCCCTCCATTCCCAGTGATTGTAAGCCAGAATGTATAGTTAGTCTGCAACACTGTAGAAAGTGTGATTGTAATGACGCTCGTATGTGTATATTTTTTATTGTATTTATTACATGATGAACCTTTCATACATCTTCATTTATGGAGTGAACCAACAACTGTATTTGAAAGTTCATGCATTACCCCGAACAGGTTTGCAGAGGTTTGAAAAGCAAATGCCGATTGACATACCATTCTGCGGGAGTATCTCGATAATTTTAGAAATAAACATTATACAAAAAAGTGAATACTGCCTTGTAGATAATTTCAATAGTTATCAAAAGTACCAGGATTATAATTTAGTACGCCAGACGCGCGTTTCGTCTACATAAGACTCATCAGTGACGCTAAAAAAATTACTGCTAATAATTTCCCTTAAAAAAACAAAATTAAACGTTTTTTTCTACACGTTGATTTATATCGTCTTTTAAATGTTTTGTGGGAGAAATGGATACTTCAATCCTTCAATTAGAAAGATTATTTTGGCTGTATGATTTTTTTCTGTTCTATATTCTCAAGTCATCGCTCTATTTTATAAAAACGAACACATTGTATTATTTCAGCTAGTTTTGGAATGACATTTGAAAGCGGCGGTGGCGGATCTGGTGGTGCACAGGGGAGCCCATTTGGCAGTGGCGGCGATGGCGGGTCTGATGGTGCACAGGGGAGCCCTTTCAATCAAGGAAATGACTTATCACGAACGCCATTTACATCTTCCATTGATGCACTAGACTCCAGAGTTGGTGGAGGTATGGGAGAGGTATCGGGGATCGGAATGGGAGGCATGCGAAATGGACTCATGTCTGTTCCTGGGATGTTTTTACATGGACCTTCATCTTCTAAGGGACGTGTTGCCTGTTTAAGAGATGATATTATATGTCCCTCTTACTGTCTTGTTATTGATGAGTCCGGATGTAAATCGTGTCCATGTGGACCAGGTTAGTTCCATTTGGTTTTCTTAATTTTATTCAAATCGTAAACTGGAATCCGCTTGTACGTCACTCAGACGTCTATGAACAAAGTGTAGTAGTCAGCCGGGAACCAGCGTATTCAATTCGTAAATTGCTTACAAGAATAAGAAAAGTTTTATTTGTCAATCACGACGCACATGAAGTTAAGAATAATTTACAAATTATGATATATACGCTTACATTTATAAAACGCCACCTTTTGGCCGTAAAACATTACAAAATGAATATGCCGCCATAAATGATTATTACTTGATATTCCAATGTCAACTCAAGTCATTTCAAGCTTAGAATGTACCACCAATATTACATGGTTCAGCCTCATAAAGATACATGTCATGAACTGCTACCTCGAAAAAGTAAAGAAATAGCAATGAATCCACAATTTTGTGACATGAAAGCTTGATAAATCAATCAATAGGTGACTAGATAAAAAATGATGCATTTTTGAATTTGATATTCTTTATTGAGAAAAAATTGGCAATCGCTAATTTTAGTACAAGTCTATTATAAAGGCTTTTCAATAAGCCGTAATGGCTAGTGTTGACAATGTCGCTTATGTTCAACGGATACAAAGCAATCATGCATATTTTATAATTATAAATCCAGAATAGTATATGCACCTTTTTAATATTAATTTCGTCAATAAAATATATAAATAGAAAATATAACCACTTTTCACAATATAACCACTAGTATCAACATGACAAAAACATACTACATGAGAATAGTCCAAAACTAGTCAGTAACTATATAGTTACCATATAAAATAGGGGCGAAAATAAACTGACAACACCATAGCTAAAAATGAGAAAAACAAACAGACAGATAATAGTACACAAGAAACAACATAGAAAAATAATGTTTAGCAACACAAAATCTACCAAAAACAGGAGGTGTTCTAAGATGCTCCTGGAGGGTAAACAGATTCAGTTCCACATGTGGCACCCGTCGTGTTGCTCATGATATTTCAAATCTGGTAAATAATCTAATTCGGTAGGTCACATTCATGAAAAGGGAATGGGATTGTAGTTAACAGTTACGACGTAAGAAACATATATATATACCATAACATATAATGCGTCTTAATGTACTTTAGTACAATGAGATATTTTGTACTTTGTTAGCAAGTGGTATGGG
This sequence comes from Mytilus edulis, assembly GCF_963676685.1. Taxonomy (NCBI): domain Eukaryota; kingdom Metazoa; phylum Mollusca; class Bivalvia; order Mytilida; family Mytilidae; genus Mytilus; species Mytilus edulis. Next base: position 77,397,507 of record NC_092354.1, on the reverse strand, counting down.
CGTGGCAATGATATCACATAGCCATGGGAAAACTAAACCAACACAGCAGCCAAATAACCAGTGTGTGGCAACATTACTGTGCATGCTGTCATGTGATGACGGGTATAAGTTAGGACCGAAAGGAAAAGATGGATGTCAGACATGTGAATGTACCAAACATAAATCAAAACAGGAAGGTACATACAAAAAACAGAAGATGTGGTTTGATTGCCAATGAGACAACTCTCCACAAAAGACCAAAATGACACAGAAATTAACAACTATAGGTCACCGTACGGCCTTCAGCAATAAGCAAAATCCATACCGCATTGTCGGCTATGAAAGGCCCTGAAATTACAATCTTCGGCTAGTTGTATTATCTTTCAGTAACTCCAAGTTCCATGATTTCTTTAATGTCGAAGGCAGTTTATAAGATAAATTCTCAATATCATGACGTTTTATATGTATTTTAGAGTTCCGTTGGGGACGTATTAAAACACGAAAAAGCTTACAGGATCTTTGAATGTATTTATACATCTAAATTAATACATATTCATAAAATCTTTAACTATACATATAATACATAGCTTTAAAGTAATTCCTCAGTTCGATTCGTTTATGATACATGGCATGTTGTAGCTTAACTACAGAAACAGGGGAAGTAGGTCAATGTAAGCTCGTGATCATTGTTTCTGAATCCTTGTTGCCACAATGCGAATTTATATTGCATGAGATGTATTGGGGTCATAATGGATTATAATTTATTTAAAATAGAAACTAGAAACCATGAAAAGGTATAATTAGTCTCTGAATAAATTATCTATGACAATTGCTAAAAATGTTATTCAGATCACATCCATAGCTTTAAGTAGATAGCAGCTTTCGTCAAGGCTTAATACAAGTAGCATAACTTTAATCAGTGGCTTATAATACAAGATATGTGCAACTAGGCAAATCATGTCACTCTAGAAATTTCATTGAAAATGTAAAAGTACAAATTGAATTCTTAACATGTGAAAAACAATAAAAAAAAAACACCTTAAAATACAACCAACTAACTCGATCAAGAATGCATGATTTATATATTTCATCATAATTCATCATGCAAAATACAAAATTCAGACTAAGATATTATATGACTATTTCTATTAGTTGTTATTGGCTTTGGACTAGTTAACAGTAACAACTAGCACTCTCAAATCTGTTCTTAACTTTTCTGTTTTGTTGTTGGGATGCACAAACACCCGGCCATCTCCACCCTGTTTTGTTAGATGTATATCTATGTGTATCCATCTGAAGAGTTAAGCCTTTTTCAGCTGATTTGTATAGTTTGTTATAATATTTATTTTGTACAGTTTTACACCACAGTGTAAGGATAGGGGGAAGGTTGGAACACCGCTTACATGTTTAACCCCGCCACATTATGTACGCATGTACCTGTCCCAAGTCAACAGCCTGTAATTCAGTGGTTATCGTTTGTTGCTGTGTTATTTATTGTTTTTTAAGCTAATTTTCTAGGACATAAGTAAGATCATTAATATTCTGTTTAAATGTTTCACATTTGTCATTTCTAGGCATTTTACAGGTGACTATGCGATATTGCAGGTTTTGTTCATTGTTGATGGCCGTACGGTGATCTATAGTTGTAAATGTTTGTGTCATTTAGATTCTGATCACTTGTGAAGAGCTGTCTTATTTGCAATCTATCACATCTCCTTTTATTTATTTTTTTGATATAAAGAACTATTAATGATCGTAACACAATCACGTTACACAATCTTTAATTATGTTACGTCTCTCCAAGTTTTCAAATTCAAAGTCAATGTTCGACTTTCATTGTTCATACAATCTTAAAGAAACGGCTTCCTTTTTAAAACCATTCCAAGAACATTATGAAAGTGAAAACGCATTAAAACAACGATAAAAATAGTTTGAAAAATTAAAAGAATTGTATGATATTTCATTAGATACTATTATTTGACGCCGGTTCAATGCAATCATTGTTGATTATTAGATATAAAACAGGAAATGTGAGATATATGTCAAGGATACAGCCAGCATTATACCGCCAAAACTAAAGGACTTGTAAAGGTCAATATTCTTAAACAACAATTATCATTTATTTATACCATAAATCAAAAGTTATAAGATAAAAAAACGTAGGTGATTGTATAAATCTTTCAACAAAAAATTTGTTTAAGGGACAGATAGAAATGCATTAGTGCTACAACTCTATTATATGGTCCTGCTCGTGCTGCTATTAGAAAAGAAAAACATTGTTTTTGATTGCCTAAATTACATAATATAAATAGTACTTATTATCTCATATTGTATTCATAAATAAAACTTTTTAAAATCATTATAGTATGAATTTTTACATTTAAAATATTTTCTATATAAACAAAAGGATTTGTGATAATAATCTATATTTGTCAATAAGACACCTTCGTTATGTTAACAAATACATGTCACTTTTAGGCCTCCAATAATAGCAAATCCCATACGCAAATTTACCTTTAAAATGTTCATGTTTTTTTAAACGAATATAGTAAGTAAGTAAGTAAGTAAGTAATTAGTGGATTACAGTGTCACAATCTAACATTATACATAATATATTATACATCAGATAAAAACATCATAAAAATATCTATTAGATTCCTGCCTTAAAAGACATATGAGACACTTTTACCTCATGCTCATTAAATGCATACACAATTTAAAACATTTAAAAAAAAATAATTTAAAAATACAAAACAATTACTTCGTAGATCAAAAAACATTTCTCTTAAAAGAACAAAAAAGGTAGAATTAATTTTAAAATCTTAAATAATATGCTAATAAATAATAATTAAAAATTTAAGTTTTTTAAAAGTTATAAATTTATCTTTCTCCTCTTAAACATTAAATGCAATGTTTTAGCTAATAAATATATAATTGTAGAGAATAGTAAAGGTAATGGAGATAAAGAAGAAAAGGGAAGTAACAAAGACAAAAATCTAAATGGTACTGGTTCCAAGTCTAGTGGTTCTGGATCAGGTAACATTTTATCTACTGTAAAACAGCTTATTTTCGAGGATACTTTATTTAACTTTTATATTTTTTAGCCCTTCGTGCGATTTAACTTCGCGATTATCAATATTTATTGGTGTAGTTAGATAATTAAAGATTCAAGTGTTTAGTTTTCGAGACGGATTATATCCCCGTTTTTTTTTACTTGAGAAAGTATCGAAACGTTATTGCTCGCAAAAATCGGTTGGTGTACAGCATTATGCACTTGTGATGTTAAAACAATGTGAGGTCTTATGCGACTTCTGGCGGAGAGAACTTGATTAAAGTTAAGGTAAAGATGTTAAAACAATTACAACCGATTCATTGAGTGTGAAGGGAAAGATAGAGTCCTTGGTTTTCTTGCTTGTTAGCTGAACCGTGAAGTCATTATTATGTATGCAAGCAAGCTAACCAAAGATCCTACCTTTCTCTACACACTCAATGAAAGCGGCTGTAATGCAATAATTTTTTAAAAGATACCAGGAAGTGGTTCATAATATACAGAGAGTAAAACATTCTTAATATCACACACATCAAAAAAATAATTCCACTCACAAATACAAACAACAACGAGTAAAACATAGTCCACGCTACGTACTTGCAGGATTAAGATGAGACACTTTATCGGTAAATATTTTCATTTCGTAACGGTGCGGATAGTGGTCTTGCAATCCAAGTCTGTACACTAGATCTAGGACGCATTAATCTTCTCCGTTAACTGTTGATTTTCATTTGTTGGACTGATACGATCGGACGTGAACATGAAACAAAATAGTTGTCCGGATATGAAGGCCGTCCGCTTTAAATCTACTATCATTCTCTCTATGACTACATGTTATAATAGACTGTTACCTTTTCAATTAAGTGCATTATTGATCCCTTGGACAACTTTTCTCGGTATTAGTCAGTGCTCTACATCACAACAAATAAAATCGTATTGTATAAATGGACCAAATAAACCAGTTTTAGCAACAACAAAAAAAACCTTTTTTTTTTAATTTGAAAACATACACGTTCTTTGATATAGCCCTCAAAGCAAAGTTAGAGAGTACAATCCACCATTCCAATAATAGCATTTGTTCTCGCAACCGGGGGACATAGATAGACCCTTTACGTAATATTATAATGTTCCTTTGTTTAGGCTTCAACCCAATGTTTGCTGGCAGTGGTGGATCAGGCATGGGAGGAGGCGGTAAATCTAACAGCGGTTGTTCCGGACCATTCTGTGCTATGATGTCCACTAGTAAGTTCCCTTATTAGTATTATCATTATTCAATTTTGACGGAAGGTACATTGTATGAAAGCTCAGCTATAGTTTGGAATATTGTACAAAAATACCATATTGGGAAGTCTCGTTATTATCAAATCTTGAGGTTCGTGTGACAACGACTTTTAGATATGTAATTATTACGGGAACGTTTATCTTTCAAAAAAGAGTATGACATGTTATCACGATTTGCTTGATTGTCTTTTTGTTCAATGTCCAGTGACAAATGTTTTATGATTGTTTCGGGCAATATTCGATTTGAAATGTTGAGTAATCAACATTCAATTAATATTTTATAAAAGACAAGATAAAGATCGCTTATCTATAAAACATATAGAAAAGTAGAAAATTAATTAAACGCTCGGTCAGCTTTAAAGATACAAAATTGCAAACATTTGAAAAATACCAGGATAACCACATATATACCAGATCTGGTGAAAAAAAATCTTTTGCAACTGTTAAATTGTTCATGGTTCAATAATATACAGAAAAGGGTATGTTTTAATTTATTCAATGTTATACAGTGTATATAGGAATTTTACACTTGCAAACAATTAGAAGTAGGAAGTATGTTGTATATTTATGGGTTAAGCTTTATTGATGAAGGTAAATCTCAAAGCCCTTTGGACGTATCAACTTTATAAAGTGTTCTAATACATCTATTATTTGCAAATACTGTAAAATTAAAATAACTGATCTTCCGATTTATTTGATTGAGTTTATTTCAATTTCAATATGATTGATCAAAATTTACATCTTATCCTAATCGACCCATGTTCATCAAAAAAAGCTTAAAAAACTAAACAAAGTCGAACAAAAACAGCCATAGCAGTGGGAATACTCATTAACTACTGTCGATTGATGGATTATGAATAACATCTAGCAAGCCTAATCGTATTTTTGTTTTACACGGAAGGAACTTAAATATATTCATAATGATTTTGCATGTCCTTTGATCTAATACCTGGAGTGCGCATCAACCGGAAGTAGTATAACAAGATCGATCAGTTAGCGGGATACTACTGCTCACTCTATTAAGCTCATCGCCAGTGCAATCGAATGACATTTCATATACTTATCGATATAATTAATAGATGTTAGTAGAGATAGAGAAAGATAAAGCAATAATTGTTAATAGCAGACATATAAACAAAATTGTACTTATAACTTAAACTCTTTAACTGTTTTAATATATTTGTTTAAAATCGTATATTTATGTCTACAACCATCTGCGCCACGTATTCCTTTTAGTAGTAATACACGTACTAAAAGGATGTCAAATTTGTATTGCAAAACACGCATTCAAATAATTTGAGGTGTTTTGACACATTTTAAAGTTCCAAACTAAACATTTTCAGGTTTGGCTTTATTAGATTTTATGAAAAAGCAAAACATCCGACTCTAAAAAGTTGACATAATTATTTCAAATCATGTATTTTAACCTTTTTTTCTAGTAGGAAGGCATTTCGTACCTTGAAAATTTCGTACCGCTGCTTTTTCATACCCCAAATTACCATTTCGTTCCCCAAATAACCATTTCGTTCCCCAAATAACCATTTCGTTCCCCAAATAACCATTTCGTTCCCCAAATAACCATTTCGTTCCCCAAAATATCATTTCGTATTGTACATTACTTTTTCGAAATACTAAGTACCATTTCGTATCCACGCAAAAAATCATTCAGTACCCTATTGGCCAAATGCATCTACCATTTCGTACTCATTTAAAGGTTGATATCCCTGAATATACATGCAATCTGTATTACTAGACGATAATGTTTTTACAAACAAAAAATCTTATCATATATTGTATGTTCTGTTATAGCTGGTGGTAAATCAATGACTGGACCATTTACAGGTTCTGGACAAGACGGTGGCAATGGTGGTAAATATACGTACAATAGCAATATTTACTCAATAAAAAAATGATAGAGAGAGAGAAAGAGAAAGGGAAAAAGGCAAAATAGAGAAGACGATATCTTTGAAACAATATTGATATGTGGTAATCTTCAATAGTGTGTGTGTGGGGGGGTGGGGGTAGGGGTTGGGGGATGGGCGGGGGGGGGGGATAGGTGGGTGTCTTCAATTTGGACAAAAGGGAAGATAGAGCTTTTGCTTTTACTTTCACTTGTCCGATGAACCAATATAACAGTAACTACGGAAAACAATATGTTGAGTTTATCTTAAAAAAATAGTATGTTTTCATGTTTATTATAAATTATGTCTGCATTTGTTAAATTTTAAACTATTGACTCAACAGCAATATTATCTTCATATCATAATTATTTCCTACAATCATTTACATCTTGTTTATTTTGCTTATCACCAAATCGGATGTTTAAGATTTAACATAGCTTGTCTAATGTGTACATGGTATTTACAGATAAGTGCACTGGTCCATCGTGTTCAGCACCAGGAAGTAAGTATTGTATGGCATAAGTGGCGAGTAGTGCCGCTGACGTTTACTCCATATGTTTGTTTATGATAAGTATAAAAAAGAAGATGTGGTATGATTACCAATGAGAAAACTATCCAAAAGAGACCAAAATGACACAGACATTAACAACAATAGGTCACCGTACGGCCTTCAACAATGAGCAAAGTCCATACCTCATAGTCAGCTATAAAAGGCCCCGATATGATAATGTAAAACAATTCAAACTAGAAAACTAACGGCCTTATTTGTATAAAAAAAATGAACGAAAAACAAATATGTAACACATAAACAAACGACAACCACTGAATTAAAGGCGCCTGACTTTGGACAGGCACATACATAAATGTTTTGAAGGGCTTGCATGAAGTTATAAAGTGTGACACACCAACATCACTATATCATATGGACACATTTTGTAACCTGGCTTTTATTTTGACAAAATTTGACATAACATGTATGCGTAAAAATTCAACATTTGAAATTCACATTAGTTTGTTTCCATAATTTGTAAATAGATAAAAATGACGTTGTGACTTTGCAATTTATGCTGTCCCAATATACGACAAAGTTTCGTTTAAAAAAACAACATATTTACAGAATCATTTGGCGGTCGATTCTTTCGTGATTTTTTTTTCTTTTTAACTCATCTTAGTAACCAGGATTGAAATGTTGTATATGTGACAGATGCATCAAGTAATTAACGGAGCCAAATAAATTGTTTCTCATGCTATGAATTCAATAAAAATATATTTACTCAAAGCTCACATGTTATTTACAATGCATTTTATGCAAATGTTGATATATTTGTTTGTAAAAATGAAAATGTTTGCTTAAATCTCCATATAACAGAGCTGTTGGTGGTATCTTTATCTTAATATACACCTTAAACAGTACTTACAGTTTCGTACGTCATGCATTGCTTAGATCATTTTGGAATTCATGCGATTCAATAAGTTTTTGTATTTTAGTGTGAGTAATCTCTTTCTACTCGGAACATCGGTAAACTTGTGTGGCTTCTATAGTACCGCACACATCAAAGTTGATCTTGTTAAAATACTTTCACCCTGTCCGTCCGTCAGTTCTGTTTTGTCATCGAAACCACTCAACAAAATTTCCTGAATCTTTGTAGATAATTAAGACATACTATGGATATGTGAATCCACAGTAATTTATTATTCATGTTTATACTTCTAGGAGTTAAGTCTAACTTATGATTTTGACCTGGATGTATAATGTCCACAGTTTTTTATCGTTCATCACAAATCCATTAAAAACACACAACATAATTTTATGAAACGTTTTAATTTATGTTCATTTTCACATAAAAAGCTTTCTAAGCTTTTTATAAGTTGACCTTTACAGAAGTAATGAGTCATTGTACTTGTGAATCTGGTGAGATTGTGTTTCCCCAGGGTGAAATTGGGGGTTTGGTGCATGCTCACAAAGGTTCTTTTATTTATATTCTAAAATTCTGTCAAGCTCAAGCAAAAACATTCAAACGAATGCAAACAGAAAATACACTGAGACAACACCGTGTACAAGCAGTTGGAAAAACTATACGAGATCATATTTTCGAGTAAGAATTTTCGATCAACTAGTGTCACTCATTATAAATCATTAATTATTATTTGTACTCACTTCGTAGATCATAATCCTGGAACTGTTGGTAAAATTAGTGAACAGTCTGCGTGTCCGACAACAGATCTCTGTGCAAAAACCTGTAAATATACTGTCAAGCTAGGATCAAAGATGGCTGATGGATGCCCGTCATGTGCATGTGAAAAAACTCAATGTATGTATGTCTGTATTCGAATAATCAAATGTTCTGTCAATTTTTCGTTTAAAGAATACAGCTGCTTCAATATGAGTAGAAAATGTATAATAACGGCACATTGAATGGCTTTGACTGAAAAGCTTATTGAAGTGAAATAAAAAAAAAGATAAAAGATACAAATATCTGACTATTGAAAAGATTATCAATTTCCAAACACAAAGATTAAGTAAATATACAATGCTATTTCCTGTAAATTCTCTCTCATTCTAATGTGTAAATGTATTGTGTACACAGTTATTTCCCCTTTTCTGTCTTTACCAAAGTAACAACAAAAGCGACTCCAAAGCAGATTTTATGTGTTGAGGTAGTTAAATGTATAATGTCCTGTACGGAGGGTTATAAACTACAATCTGGCAAGGAAGGAGGTTGTCCTATCTGTAGTTGCCAACAACGTAAGTACAAGTTAGCTTAAATTTTTCGTTTATTTATATATTGAGAATTCCCCTTTCAATTTTCATCTGTGCACCAATTGTATTTTGTCTGCGAATTTATTGTTTACTATTGTGCGTTATCACGTTATGTTTTTTGTCCATATTTTTCCGGTCTAACTGATGTTCAATGTCTATTATTTATGTTCCAAACTTCTCTACTTTCTAAGTAAAGATTTAAGAATAATTCATGCAACTGTATTGATATCTTTAGTTGAAATTCACTATAAGAGATTATTGCAGAAGCCTGGTTTATATATTTATTTGTACATCGTCCAATAAAGCGCATGTATGAACGGTAAAGCATACTTGGTAGATAAATACGGCTGTTCATAATCATTAGCAGAAGGAAGACGTACAGCAACATTATCATACAAAAGTAGCAAAAAAAAATTGAATACAAAACCCATGAATTGATCTGTGGTTTAGATATATAGCGTTGTAAACCAGTCATGCGTATATAGAAGGCAGTTTAACACAAGCTATTTTATAGTTTACCATCTAAAAAACTAGGAATCGAATGTGAGTTTTGATAAAGGCTTGAATATCTATATTCTTTAATTATATTTTGTTTAATTTTTAGACTGTTTTCTCTATTCTTAATTTTTGCGTACATTATTTGCTGTTTTCATAATTTGTTCGTTAGATATACATTATAGACTTTTGTTTATTATTTGCCATATTGTAAACCATATCTAGACCCTTTAAAGATTATCCACTTGCGATATCTGTATTGTAACATATAATACTTGTATTAGTAGCTCCAACACCAGCCCCTACAGTGGCAGCAACGAAGAACATCCTGTCGTGTACGGAGAGAACCATACACTGCATGAAGTCTTGTAAACATGGATACCACATGTTGAGTTCTTTAAACAGCGACTGTCCACGATGTAACTGTTTACCACGTAAGTCATCATACAAAATCAAGTACAAAAAAAAAATCAAACTGAATATTTTTTTTAATTTGTTTTAACGACATTATATATTTATTCACCAAATATGCTTATTACATTGTTACATCAATAAACCAAGCTTTTCTTGATGTATCCTGTTATATTCCACTGATTACCCAGGTTAGTATTCAGCTGCTGGTATATATACTAGTCAACAAAAGAAACAATACAAGACTTTTTTTTCAAATTAAAGATAAAGTTTTCCGTTCATTGGACCAATATTGAAGGTAGTAATACTTAATCATTAAAGAAATATAAATCCGTTTAAAAAAAAAATTTTTTTTGCTTTCGTGACGTTTTTTCGCTTTTTTTTTTTTTTTTTTACAAAATTTACTTAAACGACAATTTTAAAAACAGATGTTCCAACTAATGATGCCAACCTCTCATTTAAAGGTAAAGACAATGTTTGCCATCAATTTGTTTTTAAAAATCATACAGTTTCTTCGTTAATTTGTTAAGCAAAGTTCGGTACAACGAGAAATCGTTAAAATGTATACATTATTAACTGATTTACCATAGACAGTATGTGTAAAGTTATATTCAAAGAGCGATAACAATCTTAAAACTAATCTGAAAGGTTCCAAATTTGCTGTGTGTGGTTTTCATATCTAAAGCATTGATTTGAGACGAAAATAAAAAAATTTTTTTTTTGCATTTTTTGAGATTTCAAAAAGCACTTTTTTTCCCCAAAAAATTGAAAAACAATATTTCAACACATTAGTTACAACATGAACATGACTTGATTAGCATATGGAATAGTTTTAAACAAATTTGAAATTTAATTTAAATTATGTGTCGATTTTTATTCAACATCCCGCAAAACTAATGTGCACCCTATGGTCGTTTACACGGAATTTAGATACTTTCGACAAGTTTTGATTTTCATTATCACATATGCAAACATTGAAAATGAAAGCTTTTTAAAATAGTGAATCTCATTTTGTTTTATATTTTTAATACTTTTTGATAAATTTTATTTCAAAGTCGTGTATCGTTTCTTTTGTTGACTAGTATATGTATATGCTATAATAATATGTATTAATTGCTTGAAATACAATTGTACAACATTTTAATTTATTATGTTTTATTCTATTCAATCGTCTTAACTTCGTATAAAATTTCATTGTTCGGTTTTCGTTTTATCTTTTAATGTATTCTTGAACAAAAATTTGATAAACATTTACATTTGTCAATTTCTGATCAGATACATAATCAAACTGAATATAGTATATTGTATATATCTGCATAAAAAAGTAAGTAAATAATTTAAAATTTAAAGTTATCTGCCGAAAAAGATATAAAGAAAACTTATTTGTCGTTTCATTATATTTATATAACATAAATATTTAACTGCATTTCTCCAAGTAGTAAAGACTTTTAACGCGACTTATTTTTTCATTCGTATATTTTCATTATAGCGATACATATAGCTGCTATTAAAAATAAATATTGTGTTTTATCGTAGAGTTTTGATGTATAAATGTACTGTGTAATAAACATATAGCTTCGCATTACTTCTTTATAACAAAGTCATACTGGTTATGTTCTAGTCTTTGTTAAAAGCGAAACAGAGAACAAAAAAATTTCAAAAGATGTGTACATTATACATACGACTCAAATATTTTCAATTTTCCATTTTGCATAGCTCCGACATCAGCACCAACTCCTACACCTGGTATATACTCTGTACTAAGACAATGTCCAGAGACAGTTCACTGTATGACGAGCTGTAGTAAAGGATACTCATTAGAAGGCGGATCGTCCGGCTGTCCGAAGTGTTCATGTAATCAAGGTAAACATAATTATACAAGCATGGAAAGATAACCATAAAAACAGGGTTGTATTTAATAAATATAAAATGAAAGAGAGGCTAAATATACGAGATGGACATCCAAATCAATATATCAAAAATAAACTGACAACACCATTGCTTCAAAACAACAACAACCGAGTAACACACAATATTATACAAAACAAACACTGAGCAACATAAAACACATACACAATCCTCCAAATTTAATAGAAAATACTTTAGTCGTTTATCATGATCTGGTTAGTTTATGGATGTGGCCATGTCGATCAATAAATGACATATAATATAGATAAATTTCGGAGTAAATGTAAATTGTGTGATTGGTTTTTTATTGTCCCTATGTTTTTTGCTTTGTCAAACTTGTGTTCATTATTATAGAATATATGCATTATTTGTGCTATTGGGAGTATCTGCATAACGCAGAAAACAGTGAATCTGAAAATGTGTTACATATATATATTTATAAACTTTATAAACTCGTTTATTTGAACAACACATAATAGATAACATGTAGGCAATTTTATACCTTTACATGACACTCATAAGTGGCGTTCGAATCTCTTGCAGTAAAACTGGTTACTTAAAAACTTATTATTCCATGCATACATAATGATAAGTTTCCTGATTATGTCTACCTTATTATGATAATGACTTTTGTGTACCTAATGTTGAACCCCTATAATGACTTCTGTTATCAAATGCGTGTATGTACAAAATAGGACTCTTTGAATAAGAGTGTACCTAATGGTTAACCACTTTAAAGTTTGTGATATTATCTGGGTTGTTTTTCAGCTCAAGTTATTACACTTATGTGTACAGCGGCTCTTTCCTGTCCTAGAGGGTGCCAGCTCGGATACAAATGTGGAAATGATGGCTGCCCAACGTGTTCATGTGTTGAAGCTAAAGGTATTACTTTTTTTTTATAAACTGAAGGGTTTCCTATGTGCTTAAAACTACAGAGGCCATTAAAAGATATAATTGAATCGCATAAGTCTGTTGTGTTGGTATGGCATATATACTATTTACTTGTACCGTCCGTAATGATAATCTGATTCGTCAATGTAAGCAAAAACGGCTAATTCTAGAAGAAAAAAAATCGATATTTTTTTCGGTACAATTTAAATAAATTATCAACCAAATAATCCAGTATAAACTTCCAATTAAACATTTAAAAAAATATATTTAAATTCAGATATTCACTTCAGTTTCATATGCTTTGAGCTATTATGCTAATAATTATTCAAAAGTTCGTAAACTGCATGGGGTTAAAAAAGAAAAAACAAATGTGTTAATTCATTTTAACATCATCGACATGTTGCTTTTTTAGAAATTGGAGTTACACACACAGACACCTACATTCAGTCTTCATTAACATGTAGTGTACAGTTAAGTTGTGTGAGTAAATGCCCGTTTGGATACAAAACGGGAGAAAATGGCTGTCCAACGTGCAGATGTTTGCAACACATTTCAGGTAAAGATTAATAAAAAAAACACTTTATTGTGGAATTATTGCATGACATGTATAACTATTTCAAATGTTAAAAATAGTTATCAAAGGTACCAGGCTTATAATATGATACGCCAGACCCGCGTTTCGTCTGCATAATATTCATTAGTGACGCACAGATCAAAATAGTTACGGAGCATACCAAGTACAAAGTTAAAGAGCATTGATGACCCATCATTCCAAAATGTGGAATTTCGTATATTAATTGGTTTTAAAGAATGTTTTTTTTTGTGTAATATTACTTCATAAATATTCATTAATCTAGGAAAAGAATAATGTACTTTAAACAAATGAACGTTTAAGAAATCATTATATTTTTTGCGTTCGGTACCATATTTGACTTGACGCACATAATCAATACGGCATTAAATTTTGTCATCACATACAATAACGTGACAATGTTATTGACTACATTAAAAAAACAGTTATCTCTCTTTTCAGCGTATCATTTGCTTACAGAAAAACACCATTTAGCTGTAGCTGATAGATGTCCAGAAGCTACAAGATGCAGTGAGATGTGCCCAGAGGGATATACATTGAAAACTTTAGTCGGAAGAGAATGCCCCGTATGTCAATGTGTCAGAATCATAACAGGTAGTTATAATAGTCTCAGACATACATGTATGGCTTACAAAAATAAATTCAGTATTTGTAAGCAGGTTGGGCCCTCTTTTATATCCGTGGGTACATGTATATGTAGATATTAAATTGTGACAAATAATACATTGTTTGTGTGAAGGAAACGTTGCCAATCATTGTTGAAGTAAAATTTAATCGATTAATCGGTTGATTATATAGATTTTGTATTATTCCTTAGTGACAGTTTGACCGAGTCTTGATTTGAGACGGGTGATGCATTCATATACGTACGAAGACGCGCTTTTTTTGCCTCGATTTGTATATTTAAAACTTGAATAATAGGCCCGTTAACGTTATTGAGCCAATGTTTTAATTTGAAGACACATACAAGTATATGTGCTTTTATAATGCACCATATCATATTTTAATTAGGATCACATTAAAACGATTGCTCAATGTATCATCAAATACAGATAAACTTAGTTTTTAAAGACGCTTCAAATGTTTCTATATGAAATACTCTGAACCTTTTATCTAGGATATTCAAACATCCTAATATCGGTCCTACATAACTTTACAAAACCTCTATTTGTATCATTTACAGCAACAATGTCATCATATCGTTTAATACTATCATCTGTTTATTCCACAGAGAGTATACACAATCAAGTGGGAAGTTGTACTGGTCCAGAATGTTCATCAGGTATGATTGTGTAAACAGTTCTATAGGTATTAATATTATCGATCTTTAATATCTTTTCATAATTGTTTGTCTTTGTTTTCATGTTTCGTAGTTATACATGTTATATCGACATATAATACTGTGGATTCATTATAGTTCATGCGATACTATTTTTTAGCTCACCTTGCCCGAAGGGCCAAGTGAGCTTTTCTCATCACTTTACGTCCGTCGTCCGTCATCGTGGTCGTCGTTCGTCGTCCGTCGTCGTCCGTCGTCGTCCCTCGTCGTTAACTTTTACAAAAATCTACTCTTCTGAAACTACTGGGTCAAATTTAACCAAACTTGGCCACAATCATTTTTGGGGTATCTAGTTCACAAAATGTGTTCGGTGATTCAACCAAGATGGCCGCCATGGCTAGAATAGAACATAGGGGTAAAATGTAGATTTGGCTTATAAGTCTGAAACCAAAGCATTTACAGCAAATTTGTTTATCAAGTGCAGATCTATCTGCCCTGAAACTTTTAAATTAATTGGACAACCGGTTGTTGGGTTGCTGCCCCCCCCCCCCCCCCCCCCCCAATAAAAAAAATTGTAATTTTTAAAGAATTTTTTCGTTTTTGGTTATTATCTTGAATACTATTATAGACAGAGATAAACTGTAAACAGTAATACTGTTAAGCAAAGTAAGATCTACAAATAAGTACGACATGACTAAAATGGTCAGTTGGTCCCTTAAGAAGTTATTGCCTTTTATAATCAATTTTTAACAATTTTCATCAGATGGTAAATTTTTGTAAATTTTTACAAAATATTTCCTCTGTAACTAAAGGGTCAAGTTTATTATAGATAGAGCAAACTGTAAGTAGCAAGAATGTTCAGTAGAGTAAGATCTACAAACACATCACAAAAATCAAAATTCAATATTGTCATGAATCCATCTGTGTCCTTTGTTTAATACATGTTACAATAATGTATGCACATAGACCAAGGGGAGCGACACAGATTCTTAAGAGCCTCCGGTTTTTTATTTCGAAAAATAGGTCAAACGCTTATTTAGATGTTCAACCAATAAAAAGTAATCTGTAGGTTTGTTCATGAATGCAGATAATTCTGCATTTTTTTGTTTTTTAATTCAATATAGAATAAATACAATTGTATCTGAGACCTCGCAAATTGCTACCAACGAATATAAATGACTCGGCAGTTTTTTGCTATATGGTGAGTTGGGGTTTGATAATTTTGTTTATATATTAAATAATCAAAATTGAAATCGACAAAACAGTTTTCAATTAAGACGGTTAAAAAAAGTTGCATCGTTAGATACGCAAATTAGCTCCCTTACGCCATGTAAGAGAAAATACTTCCTGTGGTTTATGATTAAACTAAAACAAGTACG
The DNA here is from genome assembly GCF_963676685.1 of Mytilus edulis. NCBI lineage: Eukaryota > Metazoa > Mollusca > Bivalvia > Mytilida > Mytilidae > Mytilus > Mytilus edulis. The sequence goes on along the minus strand of NC_092354.1, from coordinate 77,381,581 downwards.
CCTGTGCCGTCTCAAAACCTCGAGGAAATTTTCTAAACGACACAAATCCAAAATCCATGATTAGTTATACAATACGAACCGTGTCTTATATTGACAGAAAGTAAATATGCCTTTCAACTAAATTTTAAACAAGAGAAAGCTAGTGACAATACGACAAAAAAACACGAGGAATCAATGGGAAATTCTTTGGAGTAGTTCATTACGTTCGCTTGGAATTAAGTTCTGTTTATTCAATCAGTTGATTAAAAAGGTGTCCTTTGTTGTTATTTTGAATTCGTGAAGCATGCTAATTCCATAAATCAAAAAGATGAAGCACTCGTCAACAAATCATTTCCTGTTTTTTCTTGAGATATGATTTGAAGTTCTCTCTTATATTGTTTACATAGCTAACGGCTTCATGGATTTTCAATCCCTACATTGGAAACATAAAGGACAACAAGTTCGTAAAAAATGCAATAAGGTTTTAGATCAATCAATAATAATTCATTTATCTTTAATATAAAGCTTCATTATTCATTAGAAAAGAGTAAAATCACAAAAATACTAAACTCCGAGGAAAATCAAATTGGAAAGGCCCTAATCACAAGGCAAAATCAAATGACAAAACACATCAAAAACGAATGGACACCAACTGTCATATTAATGACTTGGTACAGGAATTTTGAAATGTAGAAAATGGTGGATTAAACCTGGTGTTATAGCGCTAAACCTCTCACTTTGTACGACTGTCTCATCAAATTCCGTTATATTTACAATAATGCTTAAACCAAACAGATATAATAAATAAAATAGTTAAAATATGGGTACAGCAGTCATCATCGTGTATCAATTTAATTTAAAAGAAACAATGTCGCGTGTCTGATGTCAGAAAATTTATGCGTCACATATTTTTGTCTTTCAATTTTTATACAAACAATTTAAAAATTTCACATGGGCAATGTTAGCATACATTTTCTATACAGGTTTAAACAATCAATAGTATGTAAGAATTCATTTCAGAAATAGACCGAGATTTAAAATAATCAAGTTCTATAGAATTTATAAGAGTCCACAAATGGTTCATTCCTCTGTGTGATTAAATAATTTTAACGTTTGTGGTTCAACGTATTTTCTAATTTATAATAGAAATATAACTTAATGACATATTATAAAACAATTGCATACTGAGGGGATCTATTGAAGTACAGAGTAACGTTATAAGAACCAACGAAACACTTAAAGTCGCATATATAAAACACACGATCAAAAATGAAAGATAATACAAACACATTGACGGGAAGTATAAGTACCGAGCCACGTTAAATGGATATCACAGAAATCAATCCAACAGTAAAATGATATTAACAATAGAAAAATGCCAAAAAAAATATATATAACATGGTATTAAGATGATAAACAACGTCTGTACGCAGAATCTATAAATCAAGGCCATCATGTATTATTTGTGAAGTTGATACGGAATATTTATCAACAAGGTCATAGTACCTTCCTATGAACTTTTTTTAGAAAATGGACAAGACGTTCTTTGACATTCCCCTGGTTCATCAACATTCTGCTCAGACACTGATGACGTTTTACAAAGTCTGAGTAGGAGCTGTACTTCTCAAAGATTAATATAAAGCTTTAATATCATTAACACTACTTGATTTTTGTTTCTTAACAGCGTTCTTACATTTATGCCTCCAATAGTAAGTAACCAAATGTTCATATTTTTCTGTCTCTTTAAAATTTGTTTAAGGTATAAGGTTTATTGTTTCAAGTAGATTCAAATTAATTAGTATTATTTTAGTTTTTTTATATAAAGAACGACTATGGTTAACTATTCAGATTTGATTTTGATTTGATTGTCCTTTCGAACGATGGTCTGATTCATGGTCTGATGAAAATTTAATGACTCAAACGTCATGGTCATTTTCAGAAGTAACAGATGGAACTACATTTTATCTAATTTCTGTGTTTTGTTTTGTGTTAATGTTATGATATTGTCAGTTGATAAATTTTTACTCTTCTTTCATTTTACTTGCACTTGTGATGAGTTTATTTACAACCACTGGGTCGATGCCACTACTGGTTGAGTTACAAATCCCCGAGGGTTTCACCAGCCCAGTAGTCAGCACTTCTGTGTTGGTTTTAGTTATCACAAATATGTTTATATTTATAAATAAATTGTAAACAAAACTTTGAATATCATTATCTCAGTACTAAACACGTCTGTATAATTTGAGTTATAGTTATCAAAGGTACCAGAATTATAATTGAGTACGCCAAACCCGTGTTTCATCTTTCATAAGATTTATCAGTGACGCTCATATAAAAAAAGTTATAAGGCCAAACAAGTTTAATATTGTAGACCATTGATAACCCAAAATTCCAAAACGTCTTGCAAAATACGGCTAAGGTAATCTATGCCTGTGATAAGAAAATCCTTAGTTTTTTGGAAAATTTGAAAAGTTTTCTGAGCAGAAAATTATCATTGATATGTTCATAATTATAAATTAACTGTTAACAAAACTTAGAATTTTTGAAATACTAAGGCTTTTCTACATCAGGAATAGATTATCTCAGCGTTATTTGGCAAAACCTTTAGGATTTTTTTGTCCTCAATGCTCTTTAACTTTGTACTATTTTAGCCTAACTAACATATTTTTATTCGAGCGTCAGTGATAAATCTTAAGTAGACGAAACACGCGTATGGACATAGAACATCATTGTAAGTTATGACTTTACTCGACCTTGTGCCAGAGCACGTATATATGTACATGTATCAGACTATAAATAATTTTGGAACAGTTTAATACGAAATAACAAATAAGTTTTTGTGTATTGTGTAGTGTTCATTTATTACCTCAATTTTTGGACAATTATATATCATTATAGACTTTGCATAGCATATTTACAATTAAGGTATTGGTATTCATCGCATTCGATTTCTCTCCGACACAGATAATTTAATCATATGCATAGAATTTGTTATGCATCCATCCATAATGTAACCATATTATTTGTATGTAATGCTAACGCATGAAATTACATTTTACTTTTGTGCACTAAGTATTAGAGAATTGATAAGAAGTAGTGGATTCGTAAACGATAATCAACGAGCGACTTTAGTCGCGAGTTGATTATCGTTTTCGAATCCACTACTTCTTATCAATTCTCTAGCTTAACCCATTCCTAGTAAAACGACTCTAGCTTAACCCATTCCTAGTAAAACGACTATCTGTTTCATGATCTGACAATGAATCAACTGAATTTCATGAAAATAATTCCGTATTTTGTCTTTTTTATTGTCTAATAGCTGGAACTGACAAGATCCACACGGTTCAAATTTATATTTAACTTAATTTAAGTTCAATTTAACTTTAATGTGTAGTTATCTTTCCTTATTGTTACCAGATTTTGTATTTGTAAATGATTAATTCATTCAATGTTGAATTTTTACAACTTATTTATATTGATTAGATTTTAGTATTTATAATTCATTCAAAAAGACATATAACTAATATATGGATTTTTTAAAACTTTTTTGGAAAGTTAAGACTTTTTAATCACCAACATTTAGAAACCTTTAATATTTACATATATATAGTATTTAGCAACCTAATGTTCAAACCAATGGCCCGTTTGATTGAATTTAGCACACACCTATCTAATAAAGATAAAAAAAAAAAAAAAACAACACACTACATTCTATAAACATTTTAAAACTAAATGAAAAGTAAAATTCACATTTACACCACTTCACCAGTTGTTGATAAAATGGTCATAACTGAAATATTATATATACGTTTTGTTTAAACTGGTTCCCTTTCATTTTGTTTTGATTTTTTTAACGTTATTGCATTTGTCATTCATCGTCAATCAGTCAATGAACTAGTATTATTTGTGGTACGCATCCTAAAACCCAAGCAGAATTGCTTTTGCTTCAAATGTACAATATATAAGAATGTCAATTTTGCATTATGTCATGTAAGCTGTAAATAGCCGTGATCGTCTAGTCGTTGGCACCGAAAGAAAAAACTGTGATATTAATTGTGCAAAGTTCAAGCCCAGTACCCGGAATGATTTTTTTGTAATGTTTTTCTCTACCAAAATATTGTTTTTAATCTTAGAGGCATCTATAATATTTCATTTTTACTCTAAAGTTGACGATTTTGTTTCTAGTTTCACAGTCAAAGAAAAAGTTTTACAGTCGTATCTAATCACACTTTATTCACATAAGAGTCAATTAAATGTTGATGTATATTTGAACCATTTATAATTAAACAAATATTAAGTGATCATAGTATGATATCATTATAATCATTAAACCAAAATATGATGAAAAGGTCAAGTAGTTATCAGAGGTACCAGGATTATAATTTAGTACGCCAGACGCGCGTTTCGTCTACATAAGACTCATCAGTGACGCTCATTTCAAAATATTTATAAAGCCAAAACAGTACAAAGTTGAAGAGCATTAAAAGGCCTTGTACCTTTAAAGGGATAAGTGTAATGTGTACATGGATGTTTATTTTATCAAGGAATTGGACTAGTAAGTAATATCTACAGTTCCTTGATTTTATAGTGTTTATATATTTCATTAGATAACAAAAAGACAGACATACAGTTTATTGACATGCTTTGACAGATATACGCTATAAGAGTGATATTTAAATAACAATTTATATATCAGTACTCATGGTCTAGTGGTATCATGTATAGACTACAGACTTAACTGTCGAAAATACGCGCGAGTTCGAACCTATAAGAGTCACTCGTTTTTGAGAGGACAAAATATCGTAAGTTAAAAGTAATCATATAAGTTATCTTAAGTTAACATGGTGGTCAGTGGATTCTTGAAAAATAATCCACCGTTAGAACAATAGACTGACGTCAGAGAAATGGGTTAATACTGAAGAGATTCATATGGCAATGTTATCGACATATTCAAATTCACGAGTAAAGTGATTAAATCTATAAAGCTTAGATGACTTTATTCTATTTGTCGTTAATTTCCTGATGTTACTTTCACATATGTAAACATGGTCAACTAGTTTAGTCTGTATAGTATTGAACTTGATGTGGATAATTACAGAATATTATCAGCTGGAGAACAAGTACATTGCTTGTAGGAGCAATATATGCACAGACTTTATTTCATTGTTATTCTGAATATGTTTAGCCTATATATTTAGCGACTTGTGGTAATTCATATCACATTCAATTTTGCACTCATTTTAAAGAGCAATTCAGTACATTGCCAACTGTCATTTATGAAAAAATGTAGAAACATATAGGTTATAAAATAATACGGTAGGATTTGTTTTTATCAATTTTGAATTTTATGTGCAAAGTAAGAATTACATCGTGACATGATACGTCATCTTGTCCTGTTTATAAGACATATTTCACTATTAGACATGGTATCTTTTTAAAATTAGATAAGTCAACCAGCCGACTTAATTAAATCATATGTCGACATATGTTTTGAAAGACTTGTCGACTATCTTTGTAGAAAAAATGCGCAATTAACTGGATAGCATAGTTATCAAAGGTACCAGGATTATAATTTAGTACGCCAGACGCGCGTTTCGTCTACATAAGACTCATCAGTGACGCTCATATCAAAATTGTTATAAAGCCAAACAAGTACAAAGTTGAAGAGCATTGAGGATCCAAAAGTCCAAAAAGTTTTACCAAATACGGCTAAGGTAATCTATGCCTGGGATAAGAAAATCCTTAGTTTTTCGTAAAATTCAAAGTTTTGTAAACAGGAAATGTTAGGTTATAACTATGTTGTAGAGAGCATGACTGTCTCTTTTACTCAGTCCCCATCTCCATATGTTCCATTCTCAGTTTCCTAACGTAGGAACAAGTCATCATCGCAGATATGACATTTAAATCGATTTCATCAAAACTAAATTTTGACTGTTAATTTAGTGAGTATAGTCCGTTCAGCAATGATTACGTATGAACAGTTTTACAGTCCGCTTATCTATGATGACGTATGAACAGTACGATACGGATACACCACCACAACTCAAGTATGAGGTTGTCTGATTTGTAAACGTACAATTAGACATAAACAAATAAAACAGCAAACTACCAACAAATAGTGTATTATGTCTTTATAAAATAAATGTACGTGGTATCTTTGTTTAGCCTCCTTGGTGTGATATATCCTTGTACCAAAGTAATGGAATCTTACGCGACCGTCACATTACGTGCGATAATTAGTGAGCTTTACATCCACGATTGATCATCTTTCTATAAAAGGAAAGCAAGTCAGAAATAGGATATTCGATTTCACTTCATTTGATGTGTTTGAGCATTGAATTTGCCATTGATGAAGGGACTTTCCCTTTATAACTTCCTTTGCGATTGGTATTTTTGTTATTTCAATTTTAAAAACATATCGTCTTCTTCAATGACAGACTCCTGTGTAGTCTATTTAAACATTCGACATGCTAAAAGACTTTTATTATTATTCTCACATTGTAGAAAACATCGAAACATTAACCTGGAAAAGGTTTTGCGATCCTTGTTTGCTTAATGTTATTTGCAGACAGAATTTTGACCTAAGTTAAAGTACTAGAACATAATTTAAACTATACATAACAATTAATATAGATTATAACTAGGCATAATTATCCTAAATTGCAATTAGATTAAATATTGCCCTTGATAGTTGTCCTTTCTGTTAATCTTGACAGAAAATGATGCAACATGTCTAAGTAACACAAGGATAGACAAACAACGCAGCTAATGCAAGATTGAATTAAATCAAATAGGATGTAACTAAATTTTAATCTGACACTTCATTCAAACACCTATACTTAGCATGTTGGAATTGTTTTTATTTTTCATTTTCAAAAGGGCCAGTTCACCATTCATCGTTGAAAGAAAGGTGCCCTGATACTTTTAGATGCAATGAAATATGTGAACATGGCTTTTCCTTACGGACAGTGGTAGGCCAGGAATGTCCCGTGTGTCAGTGTGCTGTAGTTACAGGTACATTGTATGTTGTATACTTTAAAACATTTGTGGCCTATCCTATACAGTTTATGATAAGGTTGATAGATTTCTCTGAAAGTTCGAGCATATGTCGTGTGTTATTTATATCTCATATAATTAACATTTATCCTAATAAAAAACTATTATTATTCGGGTATAGTGTTTAACCGCTGTCCGTTCATCAATCTGTCCGTCAGTCCGTCCATCTATCCGTTCGTCCGTCTGTCTGTTCGTCCGTCCGTCCCATGAAATTTTTCGTCACATCTTTTTCAGGAACGACATCATAAGGATTTCTCAAATTTGGTTGCATGGTTTATAATAGCCAGCTATATCGTGTGGTTTGTTTTTAGATTAACTCAACAACTTTCTGTTTACCGACTACTTGTATCATTTTACACAATTTCTGTCACATCTTCCTAAGGAACTAAAATATAAGAACTTCTAAAATTTGGTATCAGGTTTTATATAAGTTAACCTAACTGTGTGATACGTTTTCAGATTTATTACTCAACAACTTCTGGTTACCGAAATTCACTTGTATTATCAGTGAGCAGTAGCAGCTCAGACTTTCACTTATATTTTCCCTATTATTTGCAGCGCTTCCCGAACAACCTTTTTTGGTTACGCTCTTTTAATGGTAAAATAAACGAAAGAGATTATCTATCCATGACAAACAATCAATAAATGCACAGCAACAGCAATTATATGCCACACACAAAGAGCAAATGAACAACGCATATATTGCTGTCCCTCATCTTAAACAGTGAGGCCTTCTACACGGAGCAGAAAAATAAAACTGTAAAACAAGTGATACCGAAATGTATTTATCATTGTTTATGGGATGATATGCGTTATTATCGTAACAGTGGAAGATCATAAGTTTGATCACAACCTCGCTGATGTGAGCGTTTTTAAAATGTGTACTTTCTAAGAATTACTGGATAGAGTTAAATAATCTCATGACTAACCATGTCAGCTAATGAAGTACACTCCAAGTCAGATGTATGTTTAGCAATAAACATTGCAAATTTATAGCACATGTTAATCTAGTTTTTAACGTAAATCGGTTAATATATCAACAACTCTGCGCAAACTCCAACCCGTTATATAAGGTTAATTACAAAACAAATAAGACATGTCTTATTTCATAAAGTTAAAGACATCAATGCATTTTACCATGTATATTTTATTCTGAAATGCCAGTTCTCTGAAATATTTTGCTTTTCTTAATGTAAATCATCGTCAAATGTAGAATTATTGTATGAAAGTAATTAATTTGGAGGCAAATCTATTTCTATGTGAAAATATTAAGAAAATGCACCAGTTTTAAACTATAAATTGTTTATTTAAATTCTAAATTTGTTTATTTGAATTGTAAATTGTCCATGCTATGCATGTGTCTTTCATAACTGTATCAGTTCATTTTATTCACAGATAAAATAACTATGGCGAAAAGTCAATCAGAATCCAGTCAGGGAAAGAACGTTATGTCTGGTAATGAATCATCACATAATACAATAGTCAGTGGTAATATGGGAACACACAGTTCCGGCGGAAGTACAATAATGAATGGACCTTCAGGAAGCATATCCTTTCACGAGTCATTAACAGGTCATGTGCCATTAGCGGGGCACTTCAATGGGGGAACTTTACATCAATCACCATCTCACAATTTACCATTAGCTGGAGATTTAACAGACAGGAATTGTATTGGGCCTACATGTTCTGCCAAAAATGGAATGCCTACAGGTACATTAAAATATAGATAACATCACTCTTCCCAGTTATATTTTTATATCTATCTGAAACCTTGCAACTTCTATTTTAAATGAAGTTAATTGTATTGGCCTATAATGATTTACTTTATGGTTGTCTCATTGGCACTCATACCACATCTTCCTATATCTAGCAACACTATTTTGAAAAAAAGAACAGATTATACACCAACATTAGACAATGCGCCTATTACAAATTCCAGTACAAACAAAATTGAATATACACCATTCACTATGACGGGAGAAAGAGTTTCTAAATAAAGGCAACAGTAGTATACCGATGTTCAAAACTCATAAATCGATAGACAAAAACAAATCCGGGTCATAAACCAAAACCGAGGGAAACGCATTAAATACATGAAAACGACGACACAACATTAAAATGTACCACACACAGAAACGAACTAAGCATTAGACAAAATCCGATGTGAATAACAAATATAACATCAAAACTAAATACATGAATTTGGGATAGAAAAGTACCGTGACACGTCTTACAATAATGTGAATTCACACTCAAATATAAGAGGGAACAAACGACACAAAAGAAACACAACGTTAAAATGTAACACACACAGAAACGAACTATAATATAACAATGACCATATTTCTGACTTGGTAAATCATTCTTAGATAAATTGTAAAATGAAAACGTCTTTTCATGAATTTATCATTATTTCTTGTAGATATTTCCTTAATGTTGTACTACGTAATCTAATCTTGTTTGTTTGTTGGTTTTGTGTTGTCGATTTTTGCTTATTTTCAGGATATCAGCAATATTATTTCAGATTGAATATTCATTTGGTATTTTTCGTTTTGAATTTTCTGCGATAAGTAAAATATAACAATTGTTTTCATTGACAGTCTGTTTACTAGGGCAAGACATAACAGCGATGAAAAAATATATCTTCTTGATTATTGTTTTATATTCGCAGGAAGGAAGGCCCATATTCAACCTAGCCAGTGTGCTGAAATATTGACTTGTGTAGTGTCATGTAAACACGGATATAAACTTGGCCCCAAAGGAACTGATGGGTGTCCTTCTTGTACATGTCTAAAATAAACTTCTCTCCTTTTAAATGTATGTGTGTCTGTATCAGCCTTATCGTCATAGCTTCAACAAGCTTCTAGTGATTTTAAAACGTCTTCTTCTCTGGATCTTTACACCCTTTATAGGGTAACCATACTTTCGTATGTCGAACAGTTCCACCACCAAAAAAATAAATTAACAATGCATTAACAATCGTAACACAACAACATTATATACACTGTTTACGTTTTTTAAGTCTTTATGTATTTTTTACAAGGGAGGTTTACAGGTTTTATTTCAATTTTTACATGAGGAGTTTACAGTTTTTAAGACTTTTTACATGCAAAGTTAGAATTCTTTATGATTTTTACTTTGAGCAGTTATTTTCTATTTTCTTTTGGTCTACTGCTATTTAATGTGATAACATTTACAGATTAGGTCACATATTCACTTTTGAGATAATTCACAAAATAAAAAAGACAAGATTTTTGGTCTAGGTTCGTGTTGTTTATTCTTTAGTTTTATATGTTGTGTCATGTGAGCTGTTGTTTGCCTGTTTGTCTTTTTCATTTTTAGTCATGGCGTTGTTATTTTATTTTAGAATTATCAGTTTGACTGTCCCTTTGGTATCTTTCGTCCCTCTTTTAAAGAATTCGCCTTTATAACTTTAAAAGTTAATTTGACATTAATTGATTAACGTCTACTTTATTAAATCTCAAGTGGGGAGTTGTCTTATTTGCAATCATACCACATGTTCTCATTTGTAACACAACTACAACGACCAAGTCAATAATTAATTGGTTCGGTTATATGGAGTTATTATCTATCGTTTTAAAAATAATGAATTACATCGGTATCACACCATGTAGACGAAGTATCGCTTTAATTGTGAATCAATGGTATTTCTGTCCATTTGGAAATGTAATATTTCATAGACTTGCAGGATGTGTTTCTTTTGAATTGCAGCATGACTGTTTTAACAGGCGATGCCATTTTCTATGACACTTTTAACTAAATATCAATATGTTGATGCAAAATCTATATCGATTTTTTTTGATTTTTTTTTCTGTTATTCGATTCATTGAATATTTCAGGAGAGTATCATTCCTATATATACCATAGATCCATGTAAAAAGAGCAGGCAACAGTTTTATCAGGCGCTTGATGTTTTAATTATCCATAAAAAAGATGAAAGTAGCAAACAAACATATTAAATTCAACACATCAGGCCATGCTTTTCTCGAAAATTATTTAAATTATTATACCTCAATATGGTTTTTTTTCTGTACAAAAAGTAATTAAATAGTTGTTCTATTTCATTCCACAGACTATAGTTTCAAAGACTATTACCCGGTTAATAGTTTTATCACCACATTTTCCATTCTTTTTCATACGTATTTTTCCATTTGACAATAATGACATCATAAACTCTCCTGCTTACATTTCTGCACTTGTCAATGTCAAACCATGGTATCATAAATTCTGTCAACCGTTTGTGACTGTCCTACTTTCAAATTAATATTTCACTTTAATATCAGAAACAATTAAAAAAATAAGAAAATCATCGCGACGCATTTTTAAAAGATCTAAATTATTGTAAATTTATTCTATTGATCTGTCGTCGTCTTCATAAACTTTGGTGATTGCTTTGGTGCACAGTAGTTTAGCTATTCTAGTAGAATTTATCTAATTTTCCTAGTCTTGACTCTCGATTACAGAAAAAAAATATTTATAAATGCAGCAAAAACTATATACAAAATATAGGTAAATTTGTGCATGTTTATGTGACATTCAGTATAATAAAACAATTAATGCCTGGTTATGAGGATAATACCAAGTTTGTTATCCCTTTTGCTAACTATTGCCCTTGACTTCGCCTCGAGCAGAAATTAATATATCAGAGACAAAAATCTTTCTATTACCCTCATAGCCAGTCAATTGGTGTATATGGATTCGAGCGTCACTGATGAGTATTTTGTAGACGAAACGCGCGTCTGGCGTATATACTAAATTTAGTACTGGTATCTATGATGAGTTTATTTACTAATTCCAAGGTCATGGAAAATTATTTTTATAATTTATAACATTTATTATTCATGAAAAGCTGCATTTGTGAAATAATCATTTGACTTTCATGGACACCTGTTAAACCTTATTAAACCAGCTGTTGCAAAAAAATACGACAATTCATTATACATTAGTTCAGATTCATCACTTCATTATGTACAGATATCTCAGCAGTTGATCTTTTATAGCGTATAGAACAATGAAAGTAGTACTAATTTTTGAAGGCAATACCACTTTGATGTGGAAAGGGTCTTAATACGACATGTTAAGATGGTCGGTAAGGTTAATTCGTTACACAGTTGGCTTCATATGGCATTTACTGATCCCGTATATATCGTATTAGGTCACTATCACACTATGTAATATGCTAGACGAAATAAAGTGCTGAATGTATATTGATACTATATATAATGTATAATTCAAAATTAGCTGATGTAATACTATTTCAAATCATACACCTCTACACCAAAGACCAACGTTTGAAGTAGTTAGCAACTAGATGTAATTGTACAATCCTCTTCAATAAGTATAACCTATACCGAACAATTAACTTCAAACAATCCTTGAAGCGACACACTTTAAATGATTCAAACGGGATAACTAATAGTCTTGATGTTGTTAAAAACAACCTGAAAGCGAAACACATATACATCAACTAATGACATTCACGGAATTACAGACTTTTGACTTGTGACAGTCACACACATAACTTGGCTACATTAAACACCTTTCAGACCCTTTATCTCCTGCCTCAACCACTCAACTAAAGACAGTTTTGTAACAGCGAAACAGAAGAACACTATATAATTCAGTATAGAACAACCAGAAAAAGAAAATACAAAGTACAGATCTTGGAGTATATTTTTTAAGACAAAACAAATATTAATAATTACACATGCCACATCCAACCGATTTGATGTAAAGACTCTATACATAGTCAAAAATAGTATGATCCTGTAACTGTTCAAACCACAAAATACAGGTCTCGAAATCATTAATGACCGTGCATGTACATACTGGTACGTGTATTGCACTAATCCTAGTTTAGTTTTAATTCGTTCGTAACTTAATTGATATTTATACAAATAAGAACAGTATACAAAATCAAATTCGTACCGTTCCTGAATGAGTTTATTAAAAGGATGGAGGATAAAAAAAATCCAGATTAATTCTCTCATCGTTTTGGAATAGTTTTGATTGTAAACAATGTACGATAACTCAAACGATTTTTAGTAGAATATTTGTATCATTTATTTGTAATGACAGTTGAGATAATATAAACAGAAAATATAAATTATTCTTAAGGGAAAAGAACCTTCAAAGAGTAGTGTAAGGTAGTACAAGCGTACAAACTAGAATGCAATATAAATGAAATAATGGTTTCTTAGAAAACATGAATCAATCCTATATTGCTTTTATATTATCACATGTATTCGACTTACCATTGATACTTTTATGTTCGTTTAGTAAATTATTATTCATATTTATCATTTAATACCTTTAGTAATATCGCATTTTTAAATCAAAAATTTTATTTCGATATAGTAAAATACAAATCTTTATCCCTCATTAGACAAAGTCTTGACATGGGGATACAAGCCAGTTATTTGAATATGAAAAGGGGGATATCCATAAAGCATAAAAACCGACAAAATCAAACGTTAAACATTATCAGCAAACAGAGCGAGTGGATTTCAACCGTCATGTTCCTGACTTAGTTGAGACATTTTCCGACGGAATTGTGAGTTAAACATCAATTTGGAAAATCCAGCTGCAATATGATCAAACAAAACATATAAACGAACAAGGTTTTTATTTATGTACATTTATATAGTTTAAAAAAAAAATGACAATGAAAACTATTGACCTTGTAACGCTTCAGATATATTTAGACGAAGAAGATATATCAAATTGAATAGCTTAAAGTAATTTGATGAAAAGTAAACAAAGAATTCATACGAAATTGGGAATTTGCTAAGGAAAAATCCTGAGAAAATCCAAATTAAGAAACCGGTTGATATTAACAAATTGTAAGTAGTAACACTGTTGATTTTTTTTTATATGTATACTTGTATCAATTTGATTGCGTTCAAAACGTGATATAGAGTGTATCTTGTGTAACCCGACACACGGGGGACCAGAAGAAAGCGGCGAATTTAGCAGAGTGTCGGAATACTCAGTTTTTCTGCAAGGATAGGCATATTTTGGAACCATGAACATGTGTCTGTTAAAGCAGGATTTTGGAATACTAAGGTATCGGATAAGTCAGGTTACGGTATACTTTCTTTTCGATCCATGCACGATTATACAAAATATCAACACCATAGACCTAATGCACCCAAGCATTAAAACAGTACTACTACCCTTACCGAAAAATAAGCCCTGCGGCAAACATTTGAAGCAAGTTTGCAGCAAACATTGCCGCAAGCGTGCAGCAAACGTGTGGTGCAAACTTGATGCAACCATTTTACCATGCAAATGAAGTTTGCGGCAAGCTTGCTGCAAACATAATTATGCAAATTAGCTTTGCCGCAAGCTTGCGGCAATTGTTTGCTACAAGCTTGCGGCAATTGTGTGTTGCAAACTTGTGGCAAACTTGTAGGAACTACACATATACCAATGTCAGATGTGTAGACGCATTCAATTTATCTCTTTTAAATTACACAGCAACATTTTAAAAAGTCAATTCCTGTCTTTATACAGTCATTGAAAAAATTCTTGGAAACTCATGAGATTTAAGGAAATACATACATGCATTTGAGTTTTGAAAAAGGGGCAGGAGTCATTCTCAAATGACATAGTATACCTGTATTAAAAATTGAAAAAGGTAAAATCTCAAATGTGTATTGAGTATAATTAGCTAGGTAATAATTGCATTACAGAATTTAACTTAATCTTAATAAACATGATCATGATGGTACAGTATATCAGTTACAAATTCAAACTTATAGTAGCTTAAGTTTTTCAATCACACATACATGTATATATAGTTGCTTACTTATAATTAAGTATGAGGATAACATTAATTATTTTATAAAAACATGCAGTTCTATGAATCATTTGTACTTACAAAATTACATACTGAATATCCCATATTATTGAACCAAAATGTCTCCTTGATCTCTTATATGTGAAATGCATTTCCAAACACAACCTACATGACCTAGCCACAATTTCAAATTGTAAGCATCCAGGCAGTGACAACTAGGCATGCCCAGTCAATATTGTGTAATTCCTACAATGTTCTGGCAAACAAATAGAATGGTCAAAGTTTTCTGCAATCTTTCGGCAAACATTGAGAATGGTCAAAGTTTTCTGCAATCTCGCGGCAAACATTCTTTATTATTTTAAACTTTCTGGCAATCTAACGGCAAACAATGCTGTTTCTGCAAACTTGCCGCAAGCTTGCAGCAATGTTTGTCGGAAGTTTGTAGCTAGCGGCAAACATCTGCAAACACTATTTTCTGTGTTCCTGCAAACTTTTTGTTTGCCGCAAGTCTGCTGCAAGTTTGCGGCAAACAATTCAGTTTCATAAGGGTTAACATATCACTGAACACAGATTTGTAGAAACTGAAATCAGGTAAAACAGATCGTAAGATTCAAATTACGTTATTGTAGCCTGATACAGTAATTGAGTTACTTCACTGTTATATCTGTTTCATGAATCAATGAAAAAAAAACAGCATTAGACACATTTAACTGGTTTCAGTCTAAATGTTGATAAATTATCTTTGGCTCAGAATATAAAACAAGATAAATAAAACTTTTATTTTGGCCGAAAATTATTGTACAAGTTCATTTAACAAATAATTTATACACATACATGCCATAGAGTAAACACAATTGCGGGACCTACAAAAATAAACCGCACAAATTAAATCTGTCAATATTAAACTCACAAGTACAATAATTAAACATTAGGGATGGGTGGGAGGGTAACTAATCGAAAATATATCTAATAATGATTACAAAGTTACTAAGAAGTACTCACTGAACATATACTATAGATAGTGGAGAATTACGAAATGTCGAAGAAAACGAACTTCGCATATAATTATGCGTTTTTAGAATTAAAAACTATACAATTATCTTTGGCTCAGAATATAAAACAAGATAAATAAAACTTTTATTTTGGCCGAAAATTATTGTACAAGTTCATTTAACAAATAATTTATACACATACATGCCACAGAGTAAACACAATTGCGGGCCCTACAAAAATAAACCGCCAAACAAGCCCGCAAAAGACAAAAAGAAAAAAAAAAGAAAAAGAAAAATAAATAATAAAAAAAAAGAAAACTATATTCTTAAAACAAAACAAAACACTCTTAGAATAAGAATAACTCAGACCCACAAACTGATATACACTTGTGTAAGCCTGACGAGACTCAAGAAATCAAAACGATACTTTCTTGTAAATCTCCTACTGAAGATCCAAAGAATATGTTACTTCTTTGAAAATCTTCTGACTCAACGAATAGAGAACTTCATTGTAAGCCACATACTAGAATGGTTATCTACAAAATATGAACAAATCAGAATTAACATACTATAATTTACAACTGCATAATTAAACATATACAATTTACAAATGTGAAATGACATGAATAAAACACATCTTAAGCTGGGCAACTCCAGCTTCATTTAAATGCAAACCTCCATCTTTAATTGCAAATAAATCTCTTTTAGGAGAGCCCTTAAATAAAAATCTTCTATAAGACTTAATGAAACTTATGTTCTCCTCTTTACAAATACCAATTAAGGCTTTATTAATCTGAACAACCTTATATCCTAACTGAACAAAATCAACTGGTCGCGGTAAAATGGAAGATATCAAGATATTTATGTCTCTATTTCTATATCTTACACTATATATCAAATTTCTAAATTTACATAAAATAATCTCTATAGAATGTTTCTCTATATCATTGGTACCAAAATGTAAAATAACATGTGAAAAGCTATCAAACTCATGAAGATATATATACTCCTTATCAATAACATATTTAATGTAACCTAAATTAGCTCCACTAAAACTTTGTACAACCGTGTCTTTCATACCATCCAGATATTTCCCAATAGAGTCACATAAGATTAACACCCTCTTCTTCATTACTGCAATTAAGGGATAAATTTAGTCATGGCCTTAGCAACAGAGACTTTTTCGGATAAAGAAAATTGAAGATATAATTTATAGGCATCACTTGCCCAATCACCATGAACTTGTATTAACTCTGCAGGTACCTTAGATTCAAAAGCAAAGGTTGCACCCCCTCGGCGGAAACTATGAGTAGAAAATAGTCGTGGATTCCTGCCTATCTTACTAATAAACTCCTTAATATACCGCTGAAAATCTGTATAAGTCACAGGAACTAACTTGTGTTTACTAGGAAATAAAAAGGCTGGACTATCTCCGGCGGCAGGAATTAATTTACACATATTTCTATAAGCTCTCAGTGGACATAATGCAGAACTAGTATTTTCAATCAATGGTATCTTCAAAATTCTATTACCCATCTGTATGGTTTTTGACCAATTAAAAATTACAATAGCAATATTACCCTCTAAAATTACTTTATTTCTGGTTAACTGTTTATCTATGTCAAAAGACATTTTAGAATCAGGTACTAAATTAGATTTGCGCGCCATTAAGAAAAAGGCAAATAAAAATAAACACCATATAGTGCACTGCTTTGGATCGTCGTGATTTATAACTCTATTAATATCTAATAACATATCTACAGTAATAGCTAACGCTTGTTTTGGTAAATGCTGTTTCTCTCTAGTAATCCCTTTCAATAATAACTTGACAGAAAATTCATCTAAATGAACAAAAGGTTTGTCTAACATTAAATGCATAGTTTTAACCCCACATACATAATTTTTTATAGAACTTACTGATTTAAACGATCTACTCAAAAATTGAATAAACAAACAGATCGTTTTTAATGAAACAGGACATTCATTTAAATTAAAAAATGTACAAAAAAGCAAAAAGGCTCGCCACTGAACCAATAAATTCTTTTTTGTTCCTACAGCAAAGGCTGATAATGTCGATATCTTTACATCCCTTTCTAGTTCTCTGATTTGTCTATCTGAAAACGTAATTTACCATTCATGAATAAACTGAAACAACTCATTTGTCACTTCAAATTCTTCTAAATGTATATATTTTGTCTCTTCAAAAAATGTTTTAGCATAATTACTATGTAAATGCCAGCGAGACAACATATCAGCTAAACGATTGTCAACACCTGCAATGTGAACTGCCCTCAACTCAAATTCGTTAATGGCGGCTACAAAACAAATCTCACGCAAACAAGATTGTAAAAACTGATTTCTTGATCTTCCAGTGTTAATTACTGTTACTGTAACCTGGTTATCACATTTAATCATAATTCTCTTTCCTCTCAATTTAGTTCCCCATAATTTCAGGCATACCACTACTGTTAACATTTCTAATGCATTAATATGAAGCTGTTCATTAACAATAGCATCAGGGAATTCAACATGAAAAAAATGTTCTTTGAACATGCCACCACAACCTGTCATGCAGGCATCAGAAGAGAAAATTTCATCTGGTTTCGACCATTCCTCTATTAACATCATTGATACACCATTATATAAAGGTAAAAACTTTTTCCACCATAAGATATCTTTTTTAACAAGTTCAGGCACCTCGCTCTTTTTTACATCTTGATAAATATATCTTAACCAATTAAGTATTCGAGAAATAAAAACTCGTCCGGGTCTAACACAACACCCGACAAAATTCAGTTTTCCAACAAGCGATTGAATTTCACGCTTAGAGGCGAATTCTTTTCCTACCCACTCCAATAAAATTAAATCTATCTCTGTTAATCTTTCAATAGAAATTTCTAAAGTCATTTTAACTGAGTCACAAATAATTCCTAAAAACTCCATTCTAGTTGAAGGACCCACAGCTTTATGTTCGGACTCTTCAATTCCACAAGAAGCTAACACATTTTGTAATTCTAAAAAGGCTTTTGAAGACAATTCTGGACTTTCTACCCCGGCAAAGTCATCTAAATAGTTTATGATATCAAACCCTAAAGAGCTATAAATATAAGCAATAGCGTTTGTCAATCTTTGACATATTTGTGCAGCTGATCTTAAGCCCATAGACAGCACAATATCAAAAAATATATGTCCATTCCAAGCAAATCCTACTAAAAAGGTATCTCCAATATCAATTGGAATTTGTCTGTAAGCCCGGGCAAGATCCCGTTTGAAAAGATGAGATCCACTTCCCTTTTTCTTTATTAACAAAACTAAATCATCTACTCTTGGGTATGTTAAAGAAACTGGTTCACCTAAATAATTATCTTTATCTATAAATTCATTTACACCAGTTCCACCAGCCGAACTTAGGTCTAGAATGATCCTCCTTGCCGTTGAATCCTTTTTAGGAACCGTATTCAATGGAGATAAAATAATACCATGATCAAATGGATTCACATGAAAAGGGCCAATAATTGCCCCCTTAGTAAGTTCTTTTACCAAATATTTCTCCATATCATTGGGAAACTCTACTGCCCCACGATGATTTTTAACTTGTAACACCTCTTTTTGAGCCTTAAAATCTTGTAATAAACTCATAGATTCCTTATTTCGGTGAAATCCAATTGGAAATCCAAATTCTAACAATTTACAAATTTGTCTGTCCGAATAATCACTAAGCATCAATTTAAAATAATCCACATTTATTTTTGATAGTGTTTTTATTTTACAGTCTTCAAAATTCAATTTTGACGATTTAAAAACTAAATCGTGATCATGTAAAAGCTTGTCAGTTTTCAAAACATCATATTTACCCTCATATACTAATTTACAAAGATCGTTTTTACAAGCTTCAGAACTATCGTTCTCTTTTTTATTACCACTGTTCTTTGATAAAAATTTCATATTAGAGTTATCTCTCTTCAAGCTGTCTTTCATGTATTGAGGATAAAAAATCTCCGCATCAGGATCAAGCTTTTTAATACGATCTAGTCAAACAGGGAAATTAGGACAAGTATTAGAACATTCTGGATGATTTAACTTTTTATTATCCTTTTTCCAGCAAACTGCACAAATGTGTAAGACAGTCTTATATTGACCTTTGAAATTAATTTGATGCGGCGTGGATTTTGACGTACACCGATTTCTATTAATATATAATGTACAAAACCAAATACTTTCTTCCTTTTTTGTGAAATCTGATTTAAATGTCTTACTACCAGAAGAGCTCTCCGACTTAGATAAAATGTAAGGACTTAAAACCGGAACTTCAATACACGTAGGGTCATCTTTCCAAGATTTTTGACCCAATTCTATTTTACGTAGCCATGCTGCATAAAAGGCGAGAAGACCTTTCCAAGCATAAATATTACTATAGTAAGTAATTTTCTTTAAAAGATTCAATCTACCCGATTTCTCTGTTTCAGAAATACCATGACTTGTGATAATTTCAAGCTCTCCCGCGGTAAACAATTTAATGTCTAAACTTTTAAAGGAGGTTGATTCATTTACATACTCATATTGTAGAGCGGAATGAGGCCATAAAAGTTGATTCTTGACTTTATCTGACGACTTACTCTGAATACCAGATTTAATTTTTCTTTTCCTACGCTTATTCTTTTTCTTTTCACACTCAGAATCATCTTCCGAATCGGACGAATCGGACGAACTATCCGAAACAGCTATACATTTCTTTCTATCACTGTTCCCTTTTTTACCTTTTTTTCTATTTACCCCATCATCAGAACTACTCTCTGAACTTGTTGAACTTAGTTTAATCTTAAGTTTGCTTTTCTTTTTACTAGCGTCTCCTTTTATTTCAGGTTTGTCAAATAACCCCATATCTGACAATTTTTTATCAACTTTTGAATTAAGCCTTTCCATCTTTCTAAGATCAGTTAATTTAACTTTGTCATCTATTATACTATCCTCACCTTTCATTGACTTCAACACCTTTTCCCCTTCTTCTATTTTCTTTTTTAAGATTGCTTTCTCCTCCTCTTTCTTCTTTCTTATACTATCTTCTGTGTTCTTCAACTTCTTACGTAACTGTTCTAGTTCTTCGTCTGAGCGACTTCCTTCTTCGTCAGAATCCAAGTCCTCGGCCACTACCTTATCTAAAATTCTTGCTGTGGTGAGTTCCAACTTTTTCCTAGGTGTGGAAATCTTAACAGGATCTGTCAAATTTAATGCTGGCAGTCCATAATCATTCAGCGACTTGTAATTTATGCCTTTACGAGATCGTAAACTTTCTGCCATTCTCTAACTATATTCTCTAACTCTATTCAAACTAAAATTCTATCTAACTATTTTCCAACTTAACTAATCGAAAATATATCTAATAATGATTACAAAGTTACTAAGAAGTACTCACTGAACATATACTATAGATAGTGGAGAATTACGAAATGTCGAAGAAAACGAACTTCGCATATAATTATGCGTTTTTAGAATTAAAAACTATACATTCCTGTGGAAATCGTATAACATAAAACTGTAGAAAATTCTCTATTAACAGGTGGGGCTTACTTAGTATTATGTTTTTGTCGTTCAATCCGATTTGCGTGATCAGGAAAAAAAGGATTTAGATGATACAAAAAATTTTCGATGTTTGATTGGTCTGCACGCTAAACCATGGGATAGAGTCAGTTATATCCTCGTATTAGTCATTCTAAATCGGACATGTTACTGTGAAGTCTAATGAATTGTTTTAACAAATAATAATATAGTTAACATACCTAGAAATATCCAATTGCACGAGTTCGCTGTCATTTTATAACTATATTTATGTTTAAATCGGGTTATTTGACCGTCGTTAGTATACGGATGTTACCTCACTATTTAATTAGATTGCGTCTATACGATTAAAACACACAGATAATGTTGGAAACATTTTTTCGAGTCCATGCATCAAACATTGTTTATTTATTAAGAATTAACAAAATAACATTTAGACATGTTTTTAGTCAAATATCAGAACTTGAGTCAAAGCTGTGAACATGAATTTGACAGATATTGTCCTTTAAAATGCAATATTTCTAAATAAAGCTTTGGTATCTTGTTTTTGTCTGATCTCTAATAATGTTTAATTTTTCTAACTCCATACGTTTCTTTATAACTTTTATATTGTTAGTATAACATAAATAATATATTTCGTGTTATGTTCATTGAAGTATTATTTGTAATTAAATGAGGTTTCGTTATTTAAACTAAGTATGACATGTATATGTTCCTGTCTACATTATATACAAGTACGTTTAAATACAAATTACAACTTTCAGTTCCAATATGAAACATTTATTACTGATCATAATTTCTTTATTTCTTTTTAAATCCTCATACCTCAACAAGGTTCATTATGTAATCGAAATACAGGTTCAGATATTTGTTATTGGACATTTTAATCTGCCTTATAACTTATAGTTAAAGATAAAAACAGAAAGTATGTTATTTATAATTATCTCATCGATTATATCAAACGGATAATAACCATTGCCTTTGTAATCTATTTTTAACGTATCATATACTGTCATTTTAAATATAATGTAAATATACATACTACTTTTAGAACTATAAATAGAAACAAGGAAGATAACAAAACTGATTAATTGAATAACAGGTCAAGACATGTATTGAAAGGAACCGAAAGTATGAACTTCCAGTGTAGCGCTGATGAATCGAATAGTAAGACTTATACAATTTCAACGGACAATGTCGTCGATGGATCCAAAATATTTTGTAGTGGTCAAATAAGAGGTTTTGTCTTAAATCAAGGTGTTTCTAATAATGAAAGTAAAACACACATTACCCAAAATGTAAATAGTGGTTCGATTATACAGAACTCAGGACAAGCACAGCAATTAGAAACAATCCATAACCAAGGATTTATCGCCCAGACGAATAGACATACAAACACTCTTATTGAAAAGAAACAAAAATCACTGTTTACAGAAAAACAAATTGGTGACAGAAACGAAAGGAGAAGCACACGTGCAAAATTTAGATCATACTCAAAATTGACGATTCGGAAGCAATCCTTTATCGGGTGGACATCAGAATGTATGTTACCAATATGGAATTTTGCTATGGCTGGTTTCTTTTACAAAGGTTAATAACTCATGATTGCAAATCAACAATAATAATACCAATTGCTGTTATATGCAAGTCTCCGCAACAATGATATGATGCTTGTATGTGTCTATAAATTTTGTTGCTAATCTAGTTAAATTGTGCAAATATATATTGCTATTTATTCTGTTTATTCAGATAAGTTCTGAAATTACACAACTATTGTTGAAACTATCTAAGGACTCTGTTGAAGCAATGTACCCTGCGTATAAAATTTCAAAGTGTAATGTTGTAACCAATGTAAAACACTTCAAACAAAGAATTTCCTAACTTTTTTTTGGTGTTTAAAAATATGGATTATTAACTACAAATCACAACATTCATCCTCTACACGTTTCCTTTTCTCATTAGCTCACTACATATGACCTTTGTTTTGCGATACTTGACCCGCAAAGGAAGTCGTCTAAGTGACTGATTTCTTTTGCTGATAGGGCTGAATAGCGATAAGATTTATTACTAGTTGAACTGAACAGGATTGATGGTGTCTCATTTCTAAAGCCGAAAATAAACTGATAACGCCACGACTTAAAAAGAAAAAAGACAAAATCCAAACAATAGTATACAAAACACAGCATAGAAAACTAATGTTTATGCAACCAGAACTTCCCAAAAAAGTGTTAGCGTCTTGATATGTAAACGGTGAAATGTGCTTATGTGTACATATTTATCTGAATAATTCAACCACATGTCGTGTCAGTTAGATATCGAACTATCTAAATGTATTTATTTTTATTTCGATGGAGGGTGTTGTTGGCATTGATTAGATCTATTCCTGTTATGTGTTTTCACAATCCTTGTAAATGTTTTTCAAATTTTTTTCCACACATTTATCGTGTTCCCTTGTTGTTAATCACATGTGGAATCGTTTGAATACCCTTTCTTCCAAACAAACATTATATCGTAAATTCTTACGTTTGATGATCATTTCTATACCATGATAATTTAACTAAAAACGTGTTGTAATCAACGATCCATGGTTGTTATAGACATACACATACCTGACTTGGACGAACTGCAATTGAAATATCTTCTCATTTTCCACTTTTAATCTTTTCTCATGCCAGCATATTCTTTTGTTGATAAATTGAAATCAAAGAGAATAATCATGACATAAGTTATGGTCTTTTATGTACGCGGGACAAATAAAGACCGTCGTCGAGTGTGGGATTTTGTTGGTTTTTTTTTGGCATTAGGCTGTGTTCTGCTCTTTGGTCAGGTTGCTGATGTTTTTAAAAACATTCCTCATCTGCATTCTCAATTTTATTTTGATTGACATGCACACCTCAGTAAAGGGGTTGGAAAACTAATCAACCACTGCTTTACCACCACAAGATTTTAAAACTGTTTATCGATTTGATGAGTTATACAAGATAGTAGTGTTCAGTCAAAATGATGTATGATGGTAGCGTTACATACCTGTAAAGGAAACATTATAACAATCTTGAAGCTTGCAAGATAATTCTTGGATTTCGATATTTTTGTTCTATTATCTTTACAATATAATCCATTAAGAGATGCATTATTTTCTGTGATATAAAATTCGATTTGCAATGTAAATTTTTCTGTTGTTGCTTTTTCCAAAATTTGGTTTCATAAGAAAATTCAAACTAACAAAAAACTAATCACACTATGAAAATCACTGAAATACTTAAATAAGGATTGATGCCAAAATTAGTTTAATATTTGCCCCATTATTCAATAGTAAACCCTGGTGGCCATCTTGAACAGCAAATCAGCAACAAAGTAGCAACAATTCATCAGCATCTCACAAGGCACATTTATAATATGTTTAGTTTTATTCTAGGCAGTGCTTCTCTTAAAGTACACATTTGTATGTATTTCCCTATAGATCCTATGTAAAACGTAGACCCCCGCTGGCGGGCATCTAAGATGATGGTCAGCTATAAAGTAACAACACTTGGTCATCACCTCATAAGGAAACATTCATGCTATGTTTGATTTCATTCAATTCAGTGGTTCTCTAAAAGAAGACATTTGTTTGTATTTCCCATTGGGTCCTATGTTAAACTAAGTCCCCCGCTGGTGGCAATCTTGGATGATGAATTAGCTTCAAAGTAATAACACTTGGTCAGCACCTCATAATGAAGATTCATGCTATGTTTGGTTTCATTCCATTTGAAGGTTCCCTAAAAGAAGACAATTTTTTGTATTTCCCATAGGGTCCCATGTTAAACTAAGTCCTCCGCTAGCGGCCATGTTGGATGAAGGATTGGCTACAAAGTAACAACACTTGATCAGCACCTCATAAGGAACACCCGTGCTTGTTTGGTTCAATTCCATTCAGTGGTTCCCTAGAACATGTTCACATTGTAAAAAGTTAACGCCGACGATGACGATGAACGAAGGATGACGGACGTTAAGTGATGAGAATAGCTCACTTGGACCCTCAGACTAACCGACAAAACTTACATTAATTCATCAAGAGAACAACACATACACAAACAACTTTCTTTACAGATTTTGCTGACATCGTGGCTTGTTTTGAGTGTGGTCTAGTACATAGACGATGGCAAAAAGACGACGATCCTGTCAAAAAACATATGCAATTGCAACCTGACTGTCCTTATATAATAGAACTGATAGAAGATGGCATTCAGTCGTGTGTAGACCTTCAAAGTTATGAATCAAATATTTGTGAAGAGGTAGGTTTTCACAAATGACACCGTCAAGTACAATTTATATCAATAGAATATTTTTTTCTTATATGGGAACATTATAACTACAACCCCAAATTCGGGGATATAATACATGAGCAGTTTGAAATCAAACAAATATTGTAGAAACAAAATTGTACAAACGGAAAAAGAAATACACATGTTCTATCAATTACTTTGATCCTTATGGCAGTATAAGTTGACTTGAAATGTTAATAGTTTCAAATTCACAGTTAACATTTGTTTTATTAGCTTTTGGAATAGTATACATGTTATAAACCAGTAGAGGTAAAATTGGTTAAACGACATGAAGCTGTAGCTATATACAACTATATTCGACGACCTGATTATCATTCATGATTCGAAAATTGACGTTTCCCTACTCAAAATTATTTATTTGGTCTTTTACTGTTTGTAATAAATTCAACGATACAGTATGTATGTTAAGAACGCAGCATAACAACATAACCTATATAATATGTATATGAGGATAAATTTATCGACGTGACGTATTCTGTTTTAGGAAATGGAAATGAACGGTAAGTAGTATACTACTGTTTTACAATTATTGTTCTAATTAATAAGTTTTCTGGAAGAAGAAAGTCGGTCATCATTGTTTGTGTCTTTTCTACTCCAAGAACATATTTCGAACAAATTTGTTGCACGGATACCCCGAAGTTTAGATACCTTATCAGTCTTTCCTTTTTTTTAGCAGTTGTTATTTTATTTTTCGGAGTTTAGTAAGACGTCCATCAACACTATACTAGTATACATTTTTGTAAAGGGCCCAGCTGAAGCGAGCCTCGGCTGATGAAGTTTCTCGCATTGAATACCCATTGGTGGCCTTTGGCTGTTGTTTGCTCTTTGATCGTGTTGTTATCTATTTGACACATTCTCCATTTCCGTTCTCAATTTTATTTTTTTATTGTGTATAGAAGTATCTTCTAACCAGTTAGAGACTTGTTTCATCAATTTCTCCACTGGTAAGAAATCAAAATAAAAAACCTCTTAAAAGTTTCATTTTCTGAAACAATCAGATAATGAACCCTTTGTTATTATATCAGGTGTTGCCAACCATTAAACTTTCCAAAATGCACCTGCTACTCTTGTCCCTGAGTTGGTGTCACTGTGTACAAACTGCCATTCATAAACAAGGATGAATCTTATATATAGTGGCCAAGTAGATGTGTAGTTGGAACTGCCGTACAAATTATCACAGACTATTTAGTTAATAACGCTTTGTTGAATACAACCCTAAAAATTCACACGATTCAAATATCCAATACATTCAAAAAAATACTATACAAATTGAATACACACAAAAAATAACCGGTACCTAGATAAAGATTTGCTAACGATGTCTGATTAAAGTTGTTTTTTTTTGTAATTAAAAATCCGCGATATTCTTCAGGCTCATACTTGTTAAAGTTTAACCGATATAAGGTTCAAATCCTGCTTCCATCAAATTAAGTTAGAATATTTATTGGCATTTGCTTTTTTCAAAAAGGTTTTTAAAGTACATATGATCACCATACTTTTATTCACGGTATGATTATAGTATTCGATTTTAGTATTGAAATTAAAAGTCAGAAACATTATGTTGACAGCAAATGGTTACCTCCGTGCTATGAGTTTCGCTTTTTGGCTTTTTGTTCGTGGTAGTTTTTTTCAATACAAAACTCTGTTATGGCTCAAAAAATGAATGTCAGGGAAGTTGATTGATAAAAGACCATACCATAATCCATCTTGTTATAAACCGGCGCCCATAGCTAAATCACTGTTTGAAACAAATACAACTATACCAACTATATGCATAATTTCGCCACAATTTCTACTTGCTAAACAACTGATTAAACAACTATTTTGTTGTGTATTACCACACAAATTGAACACATATTGACTTAACATGTAACATTAGGAAATCCTTAGAACTTTTAACGGTCAAATATATTTCTTTTCTTTAGATGAATGTTCAGGAAGAAATAAAGTAGTAACAGCGACTTCATCTATTAGTTCACAAGACTCAACGACCGATGAAAGATTGCAGTGCAAAATATGCCTGACGAATCCGCTGCAGATAACAGTACAACCATGTGGCCATTGTTCTATGTGTCAATCCTGTTATACTCACATTAGAAATGAAAACAACAGATGTCCTATTTGCAGAGGTCCAATAAAAGATACAGTTCGAACATTCTTTCCATGAGAACACTTCAGCATATACTAGACATAATATATACTGATCAGTGTTTGACGGATAACAAGTTTATTTTATGAAGACTCTAGATTTAAAACGCATATGGTGTAATTAACATGATTTATGTAAATATTTGCTGTGCCAATATTTGTACTTGTAATATACTCTTAGGAAAGACTATTTTTACATAGTAACAGACTATTAATCTGACATGGATAAATACCATATATTCTTTGTTTACCTAGCACATGCTTAGTGGAAAGTAGCTCAATTTTAATTTGTTAGATGTTTACTTAGTTGGGAAAACTAAAATAAACAGATGGCACCCATAACACATCTACGTTTAATTAATTATAATTTATTTACACCGATTTTGATATAATACTCATGTTTATATATACTGCATTCAGAGTTAGCAATTATTGTTGTTGTGGGAAACGAGTATCTAATATCCGTATAGTATGTTAAATGCACTAACAAGGTTATATTGCTTTTAGCAAAGAATATAATGTATAATTTTTAAGCTTCTTTTGGTAATACACACCATCAGAAGTCATCGCAAAACGACTTCTAGTGTTACCACAT
Organism: Mytilus edulis; assembly: GCF_963676685.1. Taxonomy (NCBI): domain Eukaryota; kingdom Metazoa; phylum Mollusca; class Bivalvia; order Mytilida; family Mytilidae; genus Mytilus; species Mytilus edulis. The sequence continues at coordinate 77,353,108 of NC_092354.1, read as the reverse complement.
GCAATGGACATTGAACTTCATTTTTTTGTTAAATATTTTACTTATACCTATTTCTCAGCAATAACCTAAATAGATGTTAGAGACTAAAATATTATTCCTACATCTGTTTTATTTTCCCTGACGTTTCAAAAATGCCTAAATGGGGCTTTGAAATAAGGACAGTAAAAACACATTTTATCTTGTTTTTGAAATGATTAATATATCTTAGCGTTGACTGCGAGTATACGGTGGTATTGTTTATGAGTCTTCATTCCTGCAATTAAAGTCACTTATGTCAACAAGGCGGCAACTTAACGACAAATACAAACGACATATAGTACCATCAATTAGTTTACAATTTCGAGTTGAATGACTACACAGGTACAGTGCAGAAAAATAGCCAACATACATATGTAGGACTCAAATATATGGCGGGTTCCAAATTTATGGCAGATTCTTAATATATGGCAATTTTGACGTAACAAACGCCAAACGACTCAAATATATGGCAGGTTCTTAATCTATGGCAAATGTGACGTTACAAACGCCAAACAACTCAAATCTGTGGCAGATTTTTGTTTTGTTTTGTTGTTAAGTGATTGGTATCAGATTTATATCTAAATTAATTTAATGACTCTGTATTTGAAACTAAAATGCAATTGCTTAATTTACAATTTAAATATAATCGAAAGTACGAGAGCCCAAAAGTCAAAAACAAACTGACTACACCATGGCTAATAAAAAAAGAAAATCCGACAAACGATAGCGCAAAAAAAAAAACACTGAATAAGTAAGACTGAGCACAAGTAATTTGTAGTCCAATATTGTTGGTGACAAATTAATGGACAGGTCGTATTATAAATATCAACTCATCAGGAACAGAGGATACATATATAGTCTACTTTGTCGAACTTTATATGCAAATATTTTTTTATTTAACTGGAATTTGTTTCATGAACACGTTGCAAACAATAATTGCTCTTATGATATGTTATTTGTAGAAACGGCGCCCTTTATTCATTGTTTATTTGACACAAGCTATGTTTGTAGTACGTTTGTCTTATGTTTATAAAATATATAAACACAAACACTGCACCCCACCTGAAACTAAATTTAAATTTAAATATCCAAGAATATGTACGTTTCCCTTGATTCACGAAAATTGGTACTGACGACTGCATGATTGTATGTCCTTATTTTTGGTCAATTTTGAAAACTTTTTGTGTATTTTGTATTCCTTATTCCAATTAACGAGTAAAAGTTGTTTCCATAGTTGTTTTTTTTTTAATTCCAAGTTCACACAAAAAAGACAAAAAAGAAATAAAGTAATGAAATGCCATAAAGGAGTAGGTCCGGTAAGGACTCATTTTGGCCTCAAATTTCAGTTTCATCTGACGAAAGATTTTGACCACTTTTTAAAGACTTAAGTGTCTATTTCACTTGATTTAATTAGTATAAGTGAAAGATTTTAACTGATTTAGTCATTAAAAACGATCCGATTCAAGCTCAAATATGAAAAATCTCTCAAATATGCCAAAAAAAACGTCACTTTTCAGATGGTTTTTGTCAAAAATGAAAGTGGCCGCATCCGTGTTCATCCACAAACTTTATATATGTTATGTATTATCATAAAATTCAACTTACATTTCAATATTAAGGATGAACACGAATGCGGCCACTTTCGTTTTACAAGGAAACCGTCTAAAATTTAACTAAAATGATAGAATTTTGAAGATTTCAGTAATTTATCATGACTTAATGGTGCTACAACCCGATATATTTGCATTGTATTGTCAAAAACAGCCCATATTTATGTAGCAGAAGCATTCAACTGGCCAATAAATAACTAAAAGTTTACATTTTAACAATTTTGTAAAACTGTTATGTTTTGGGGCCAAACAGGGGTCTTACCGGAGCTACTCCTTTGTCACGAAGTACCAATTCGCTTTCTCATTATTCCAGTATGTATATGTATAAGTTTATAATTAATTTTGGAACAGTTAAATACGAAATATATGAAATAACAAATGAATTTTTGTCTTTTCTGTGGGTTCATTGATCAATTTGATTTTAAGACAACTATAGACTTAGCATATTTTCAATAAAGATATTGATTTTCATTGCATCTCCCCGACATAGATCATTTGATCATTTGCATGAAATTGGTTATGCATCCTTAGATAATTTAACCTTAATATGTGTATGTAATGCCAACGCCTGAAATGACATTTTACCTTTGTGCACTAATACTGAAGAGATTCATATGGAAATGTTACCGACATATTCAAATTCACAAGTAAAGTAATTAAATCTATAAAGCTTAGATGACTTTAACTTATTTGTCGTTAATTTTCTGATGCTACTTTGACGTATGTTAACATGGTCAATGAGTTTAGTCTGTATAGTATTGAATTTGATGCGGATAATTACAGAATGTTATCAACTGGATAACCAGTACGTTGCTGGTAGGTGGAAATATGCACAAACTTTGTTTCATTGTATTTCTGAATATGTTTAGCCTATATATTGCGACTTCATATCACGTAGAACCTTTTTAAACGTTTAAATAAGCAATTCAGTACATTGCTAGTATATCTGTCCTTTATGAAAGAAAAAATGAAAAAAATATAGGGGATAAAATAATAAGATCAGATTTGTTTTTATCAATAATGAATTTTATGTGCAAAGTTATAATTATGTCGTGATATAATATGTCATCTGGTCCTAATGACAAGAAATCTATCACGATTAGACATGATATATCTATAAATTTAGAAAGTCAACTAGCCGACTTAATTAAATCATATGTCGACATATGTTTTGAAAGACTCGTCGACTATCTTTGTAGAAAGGATGCGCATGCAACTTGATACAACTGTTATGTAATAATTATCTTGTAGAGAGCATGGTTGTCTTTTTGACATAATCGCAGATATGACATTTTTATCGAATACATCAGAACATAATTTTGACTGTTAATATAGTTCGTTCAGCCATGATGACGTATGAACAGTTTTACAATCCGTTTATCTATGATGACGTATGAACAGTTTACGATACGGACACACCACCACAGCTCAAGTTTGAGGGTGTCTAATTGTAAACGTACAATTACACATCAATAAATAAAACAGCAAACTACCAACAAATAGTGTATTGTGTCTTTACACAATAAATGTACGTGGTATCTTTGCTTAGCCTTCTTGATGTGCTATATCCTTGTTCCCAAGTAATGGAGTCTTACGCGACCGTTATATTCCGTGCAATATTTAGCGAGCTAAACAACCACGATTTATCAACTTTCTACAAAAGGAAATCAAGTCAGAAATAGGACATTCGATTTCACTTCGTTTGATGTGTTTGAGCATTGAATTTCTCTTTATAACTTCCTTGGCATTTTGTATTTTTGTTATTTTACTTTTTAAAACATATAGTCTACTTCAATGACTCCTGTGTAGTCTGTGTAAAAATTCGACATGTTAAAGATTTATATTATTATTCTCACATTGTAGAAAACATCTTAAGGTCGATGCCACTGCTGGTGGAGATTTATTTCCCAGAGGGTATCACAAGCCCAGTAGTCAGCACTTTTTGTGTGCTGACCTGAATTGTCATTGGTATGGTAATATTTATAAATTTTCTGTTTACAAATTTTTGAATTTTTTGAAATACTAAGGCTTTTCTACCTCAGACATAGATTACCTTACCTGTATTTGGCAAAACTTTTAGAAATTTTGGTCCTCAATGCTCTTCAACTTCGTACTTTATTTGGCCTTTTTAACTTTTTTGGATTCGAGCGTCACTGATGAGTCTTTTGTAGAAGAAACGCGCGTCTGGCGTATATACTAAATTCAATCCTGGTATCTATGATGAGTTTATTTACAACCACTGGGTCGATTCCACTGCTGGTTGAGATTTATGTACCCGAGGGTATCACAAGCCCAGTAGTCAGCAATTTTTGTGCTGACATGAATTGTCTTTGATATGGTTATATTTATAAATTTACTGGTAACAAATTTTTGATTTTTTTGAAATACTAAGGCTTTTCTTCCTCAGGCATAGATTACCTTAGCTGTATTTGGCAAAACTTTTACAAATTTTGGTCCTCAATGCTCGCCTTTTTAACTTTTTGGGATTCGAGCGTCACTGATGACATTAACCTGGACAAGGTTTTGTGATCCGTTTCTGCTTAATGCTATTGGCAGACAGAATTTTGACCTAAGTTAAAGTACATAGTTTAAACTATACACTATACTCTTAACATAGATTATAACTAGACATAATTATCGTTAATTGCAATTAGATTAAATAGTGCCCTTGATAGTTGTGCTTCTTGTTAATCTTGACCAGAAAATGATGCAACATTTCTAAGTAACACAAGGAGAGACAAAATACGCAGTTGAAAGATTTATGGCTTATGCAAGATTGACTTAAATCAAATTAGAGGTAGCTAACTTTTAATCTGACACTTGATTCAAACACCTCTACCTTGCATGTTGCAATTGTTTTTATTTTTCATTTTCTAAAGGGCAAGTTCACCATTCAGCGATGAAAGAAAGGTGCCCTGATACTTTTAGATGTAATGAAATATGTGAACATGGCTTTTCCTTACGAAAAGTGGTAGGCCAGGAATGTCCCGTGTGTCAGTGTGCTGTAGTTACAGGTACATTGTATGTTGCATACTGTAAAACATTTATGGCCTGTCCGATACAGTTTATATTAAGATTGATAGAATTCTCTGAAAGTTCTAGCATATGTCGTGTGTTAGTGTCTGGCGTATATACAAAATTAAGTCCTGGTATTTATGATGAGTCTATTTATATCTCATTTAAATAACTTTTATTCTAATAGAAACAACTATTATTATAGGGATATACTGTTCAACCTCTGTCTATTCTTTCATCTGTCCGTCCGTCCGTTCCATAAAATGTTACGTCGTATCTTTTTCATGAACGACATCATAAAGATTTCTGAAATTTGGTTTCATTGTTTATATTAGTCTGCTGTATCATGTGATTCGTTTTTAGATTAACTCAACAACATCCTGTTTACTGAACACCTGTATCATTTTACACATTATAGCCAAGTTGAAAATTTCTGTCACATCTTCCTAAGGAACTACAATATAAGAATTTCTAAAATATGGTTTCAGGGTTTATACAAATCAGCTTAACTCAGTGATGAGTTTTCAGATTTATCACTCAACATCTTCTGGTAACCGAAATTGTTTGACGGGGGTGTCATCAGTGTGCAGTAGCTCACACTTTCACTTGTACTTTCCCTATTATTTGTACATTTAAAGCGCGTTCCCGAACAACAATTTTGTTTGGCAACACTCTTTTAATAGTTAACCAAATATATAGAGTATCTATCCGTGACAAACAGTCAGTAAATTAACAACAACAGCAATTAAAAGTCTCACACAAAGAACAAATGAATAATGCAGATATTGCTGTCCTTCATCTCAAAATAACAGTGAGGCTTTCTACAAGGAGCAAAAAATATTACCTTACTGCAACTGTAAGACAAATGATACCGAAATGTATTTGTTGACTGATAAGCGTGCTTATCATAACAGTGGAAGATCATACGTTCGATCACAACCTTGCTGATGTGAGATTTTTTTAAATGTGTACTTCTTAAGAATTACATGTCCTAGTTAGATCTAAATAATCTCATCACTAACCATGTCATCTAATGAAGTACAATCCAGGTCTGATCTATGTCTAGCAATAAAAATTGCGTATTCATAGCAAATGCTTATTTAGTTTCTAACGTAAATCGTTTAATATATCAACCAGTCTGTGCAAACTCCAACCCGTTACATAAGGATAATTACAAAACAAACAAGACATGTCTCTCTTCTTATTTTATAAATTTAAAGACTATTACATGATATCTACAGATTGCATCAATGCATTTTACCATGTATATATTATTCTGAAATGCCAAGTCTCTTATTAAATATTTTGTTTTTCTTAATGTTAATCATCGTCAAATTTAGAATTATTGTATGCAATTATTTAATTTGAAATGTTTGAACGCAAATATATTGTGAAAATAATAAAAGAGTGCACACAAGTTTTGAATTATAGATGGGTTATTTGAATAGTTAATTGTCCATGCTAGAATGTGTCTTTCATAACGGCATTAGTTCATTTTATTAACAGATAGACTATCATTGACAAAAAGTCAGTCAGCATCAAGTCAAGGAAAGAGCATTATATCTGGAAGCAAATCATTACATACTACTAAAGTCAGTAATAATATGGAAGCACATAGTTCAGGAGGAAGTACAATAATGAATGAACCCTTCAAGTAGCATGTCCTTTCACGAGTCATTAACAGGGCATGTGCCTTTAGCCGGGGGTATCAACGGAAACAATTTACATCAATCACTATCTCACAGTTTACCATTAGCTGGAGATTTAACTGACAGGAACTGTATAGGGCCGACATGTTCTGCCAAAAATGGAATGCATACAGGTATAGTATAAGATAAAATCTCTCTTCCCAGTTGAATATATTTTTATCTATCTCCAACCTTGGAACTTCTATACTTATTGAGGCCAATTCTGTTGGATTGAATAGCAACACTATTTTTATAATTTCGAACATATTGTGCACCAACATAAGGCAATGCATATATTACAAATTCCAGTACAAACAATATTGAAAATAAATAATTCACTATGCCGGGAGGAAGAGTTTCTCAATCATTGTTAGGTAAATTATGAATTGTAAACCGAAAATCATAACAGTTTCAAGAATTTATCACTATTTCTTTTCGATATTTTCTGAATTTGGTGTTGTGTTATGTAATCTTGTTTTGTTTTTTTGTTGTTTGTCTTTTTTTTGCTTATTGTCAGGATAATGGCAGTTTGTTTTTAGAATGAATATTAATTTTGTTTTTTTCACTTCTCTTTAACAGTTTGTTTTTATTTTGAATTTTCTACAGTCAAAAAAAGATATAACAGCGATGGAAAATAGATCTACTAAATTATCTTCATTATATTCACAGGAAAGACGACCCATACCCAAACAAGCCAGTGTGATGATATATTGACTTGTGTAGTGTCATGTAAACACGGATATAAACTTGGTGCAAAAGGATCTGACGGTTGTCCCTCTTGTACATGTCTAAAATAAAACTTGCTTTCTTTTAAATTCATGTATGTCTGTATAAAACTTTATCTTGATAACATAATCAAGTTTTGGGTGATTAATTGCTACGCTATACGGTCTCTCTTTATTAGTTGTGTCATTGGTAATCATATCACATCTTCTTAATTTTATATTTACACAGCTACAACAACCGACGCCATAATAAATTAATTCGGTTGACTGAAGTAATTATCTATCGTTTTAAAATGATGCATTACAACTAAATTACATCAAGTATCTCTTTTATTGTGATTCAATTGTATTTCTAACCGTGTGGAAATGTTTTCTATGACACTTTTCACTTGATACGGTAACTGTAACCCTTACCGAAAAAATCAGCCTCCTGCAAATAGTTGCTGCAGGTCTGCTGCGAACTTGCTACAAACTTGCAGCGAACACATAGTCTGTATTTGCGATATGTTTGCTGCAAAAACGCTGCGGGTATGCTGCAAACAATTTTAATTGCAATTGAGGGTTTGCTGCAGACCTGCTGCAAACATTTATATGCAAATGAGTGTTTGCGGTAGACCTGCTGTAAACATTGTTATGCAAATTAATCTGTCTCCTGCGTGTTTCCAGCAGACCTGCTGCGTGTTTAATTTGCTGCAGACCTGCGGTAAACATTTATATTTAAATTAATCTTTCTCCTGCGTGATTGCGACAAACTTAAAGGAACTACATACATGATTAAATAATCAACCAATGTCATTTTATGTACAAATCACATTATCTATATTACACAGTAAATTCTGAAAAAGTTTGGTTACATACATTCATACAATGATTCGAATACTTCATCATTTGTAAATTTATTATAGGAAAGGTTTATGCCTTTAAAAAAATAATTTTAATATTTCTTGTTGTTCAAGTAAGTGCTCAAATGAATTGCATGCATCTAAAATACGAAAATAGGTTTATATGAAATTTATTTTGTGCATATATACTGCTTTTTTTTAATTAATATTTTCACAAAATTCAACTTGAATTATAACAACACAATAGTATATAAGTTATAATCTTCAAACATTCTTGAGTATACTGTATAGAAGTTGCATGTTTGAAAATGTTGTTCAAACCTTCATGCAGGTATTTATTGAGGGGACGAGTTACATATGTTAACACGTCTATGAAGAAATTATACTTAAAAAAAATTCTTTGAAAACTTTACTTTTAATTTCCCTGAATACTAATACATTGTATGATAACATGACTCAAACACCTTCAACATTTTCAAAATTCAAATCTTTATCTTCCAGGAAGTTACCAATAGGCATGCTCAGTCATTTTATGTAATTCTTGCGATGCTCTTGCAAACATATAGAAATGTCAAAGATTCTTGCAATCTAGCTGCGAACATCCCTTAAATTCTAGTGTTAACACGTCTATGAAGAAATTATACTTAAAAAAAAATTCTTTGAAAACTTTACTTTTAATTTCCCTGAATACTAATACATTGTATGATAACATGACTCAAACACCTACAACATTTTCAAAATTCAAATCTTTATCTTCCAGGAAGTTACCAATAGGCATGCTCAGTCATTTTATGTAATTCTTGCGATGCTCTTGCAAACATATAGAAATGTCAAAGATTCTTGCAATCTAGCTGCGAACATCCCTTACATTCTAGTGTTTCCTGCTATCTTACTGCAAACATCCAAGTTTCTGCAAACTTGCCGCAAGCTTGCAGCAAAACGCTGCAATGTTTTCATGAGGTTCGCAGCTAGCTGCAAACTTCTGCGAACACTATTCAAAGGGTTCCTGCAACCTTTTTGTTTGCAGCAGACCTTGTTGGATTGTAATGTTTCATCAAATTGTTGATATCTGCTAGCCTATGCAGCCACTTCTTGTTTGTCAATAGTAAAATTGTACAACACTTTTTCTACACGGAACATTTCCAACAAGCAATTTTCTTTTACTATAGCAATTTATGGAATGGTTAGTTATTTTTAGCAAGTATGTTATTTCAATTGATTTCATGCTGCGATGGAAGACTAAATACGGTTATTGTGTTTCAAAAATGCATATATGCCGGTACATGACAAAAGTAAAATCAGAAAAATAACGTCCGTAAAGGAAATTCATCTCGGTAAGTCACCTTATCAAACTACAAAATCAAAAGCTCAAACACACAAAACTCTTTTACAAGCTTAAATGAAAATCGAGGCATATTGCATATTTAATATGTTTTATTTTTGGTAAATATTTATTGATGGTATACCAAGTTCGAGTCTCATGATACATTCCAATTGCTTTGTTATCATAGAAGTCGTTTTATTTTAGATCGTATCGTTTGATAATAAAAAGAATATCAAGTTTTTTAATTTATACCAACTACAGGATCTACTCCGGGGAATCATTTTATTTCTTAGTGCAAGTAATTTCATTTCTTAGTCCATTCAAAGATATTTAAGGAGTTTATCGATCGTATAGAATACCAAGCTATGAGAAATTGTCACACAACAGTTTATCAATTGTCCGTACTTGTTTTCTAATGTCATCTTAGAAAAGATGAATGATAGAAGAAGACAGAAATATTGAGTTTAACACAACAGGCTTCGTTGTACTCAGAATTAATTTGAATTGATAATTCTAAGGTCAGAGAAAATGCCTTTCATAATTCTATCAAATTTTAATCATTGAAATGGTGAATATCTGAATTAAGCATTTTAACTAACAAATATTTCTGATAACTTCGGATGTCTTTTTTACGTTCATAATTATTGTGATATGTAATTAAGTTATGGCATTTGTTAAGGAAACATCGGTAGTAAAAGGGAAACGAAACACTCCATTCATAAACGTAGGATTAGTTCCTTTACACATCTTAACACAATTTAAGTTCATTTTTGGGTTAGTATCTATTGTTTCAGATTATCAAGTTGTCTCAATAGTTTATCTTTGTTGGTGTATTGAAGTCCTACTGTTTTGATTTTTTTTCTGTTTTTATGAATGTCCATGCTAATGGCATACGGAATTACAATGACATCATTGTATTACTAACCTATCATAGCGAGTCGTATTACTTTTATAGACGTGCGTCAATCAGGCTGTTAGTTATTGTGTCGTTTGACAGCTTTGCTTTTTTCTTTATTTAAATTAGTTTACATTAAAATTAAAGTGTTATCAACTTAAAACTTAGTACATATGTTTACAATCATGGTAAAACTTTAAGTATCACTTCATATGATATTCCCGATCTTGTGTTTCCTATTCTGGTTTCCTTGATAGAAAGTTGCTGCTCAAAAATAATTTATTAAGTCAAGAGTTCAAAATGGTGAAGCTGAAATCATCCCTTCGTAAATTTTACGGACGCCATCACGAGTTAGTTGACCGTTATGAAATAATCGTTTCACAGATGATATCGGATATGTTCCTTATGTCGTAATTACAATCCCCTTCCCTTTTCACGGATGTGACCTACTGAAATAGACTATTTACCGGAGATTTAATAACATGAGCACCACAAAGGTGTGGAGCATGATCTGCTTATCCTTCCGGAGCACCTGAGATCACCGCCAGTGTCTAGTGGGGGTTCATGTTGCTTAGTCTTTAGTTTTTCTATGTTGTGTCTTATGTACATTTTTTGTCTGTTTTTTTCTTTCTTTTTAAGTCATGGCGTTGTCAGTTTATTTTCTTTCTATGAGTTTGACTGTCTCTTTGGTATCGTTCGCCCCCTCTTTCGTTCACTTTATGCACTCGGGACACATGTTCTAAACAAATGCAAGCCAGTGATGTGAAGGTACAGAAAAAAGTTAAATAACAAAAATACTGGACTCCGAGGAAACTTGAAACGGAACATCACAAAAAAAATTTAATAAATCAAATGCTAAAACAAATCAAACGAATTGATAACAACTGTCATACTCATGACTTGGTACAGGCATTTTCTGTTAAAGAAAGGTGTGCGTTAAACCTGGTTCTATAGATATCTGAACCTGTATGACAGTACCACTTGTAGGAAACTCGAGAAAATAGTTGATGACAAAAGGTGAACTGAGAATAAAAGATAATTCTTTGTAACGGCATCTAAGCCTTGAGGAAATTCAAACCTTAGTTTCTTTATACTTTATAAATGTTCACACGGACAATGAATAAAAAATGTTAGTATTTAGGAATTTCACTGAATACTTTCGTACAATTTTCGTACAATTTTCGTAGATCAAGAAAAACTTACATATTCTTGAATATCTAATTTCGTAATATTGCCATAGTCTGCATACAAGCCCACATATAATAGTTCATTGGTTTAACATTTAGTTTCGTGGTTTGCTTGCTATAATAAAATTCACTAAAATTGGTATCCCTAGAATAATAATGAATTTACAGTAATGATAAAACAAATAAAACTTTATGAATATCATGCGAACGTAGAGCTATGAAGCGTTATCTTCTCCGGGAACGCTCTATGCCTGAAAAGTCAAAAACTAAACAATATGACAAATAAAGATTGATAATATGAGTAATATCACTGATTTTAAATAGTTATCAGAGGTACCAGGATTATAACTTAGTACGCAAGACGCGCGTTTCGTCCTCATTAGACTCATCAGTGACGCTCATATCGAAATATATATGAACCAATCAAGTATACAAAGCTGAAAAAAGAGGGACGAAAGATACCAAAGGGACAGTCAAACTCATAAATATAAAACAAACTGACAACGCCATGGCTAAAAATGAAAAAGACAAACAGAAAAACAATAGTACACATGACACAACATAGAAAACTAAAGAATAAACAACACGAACCCCACCAAAAACTAGGGGTCATCTCAGGTGCTCCGGAAGGGTAAGCAGATCCTGCTCCACATGTGGCACCCGTCGTGTTGCTTATGTGATTACAAATCCGATTTTAAGAGCATTGAGGATCCAAAATTCCAAAAAATGTAAGACATGAGATGTACTGGAAAAAGGAATGAATGTAAATGAAAATGCATGATTGAATGTCTTTATTTTTGGTCGATTTTGAAAACATTTTGTGTATTTTGTATTCCTAATTCCAATTGACGAGTAACAGTTGTTTCCGTAGTTGTTTTCTTTCAATTCCAAGTTTACAAAAAAAAATACAAAAAAGAAATAAAGTAATGAAATGATTTAAGTGTCACAAAGTTCCTATTCGCTTTCTCATTATTCCAATATGATAACTTGAAAGGCATTTCAAGGTTTAAATCCGTTATTTAGATACCCTTGATGCTGCAATTGAAATACTCTTGTCACTTTTCCTGCTATTCTGCCACAAACGTCTAAAATTAGAGATACAAAATAAAACCTACATATTTTATATAATAATGAATTGTATAAAGTTATTGCATGTAAGTAAAATTAAATGACTCGTCAAACTATTGATAAACATATATATATATAACTTTATATATATAGGTATACGTGAATGAGATAATGAGCTTAATTTCAAACTAAAATAATCAAAACAAACATGTGAAATGCAGCCTAAAGTCTGCAATCATGGCAACTTTCCGTCATCAACAATGGTTTTGTGTGCAATATGTCTGGCTCAGAATCACTCTTTCTCTTACACAATTGTGAAAAAACAGATCAGATCCAAACTTGGAACTGCAACAAATACCAAACAACCCAATAAAAAACGACAACTACACATGTATTAAAAAGAGGATCATTTCATTAAAAAATGAAAATGCAGTAAAAAAATTAAACGAAATGGTATAAAAAGTTTCATCACATTATATTTAAACACACTATAGGAATACATGTTGTGTTACAAACCACTCTAACGACTAAGCAACACTAACCCTATTAAAAACTGTTTGTGATCTCGGGTGGCTTAGAAAGTAAAGCATATGTCGTTTCACATTTGACTCCCGTCGTCATCCTCTTATAACAGACTCAAATGACATCATCTATGAGAGAGAGAGAGAGAGAGAGAGAGAGAGAGAGAGAGAGAGAGAGAGAGAGAGAGAGAGAGAGAGAGAGAGAGGTAACATTCAAACTTAGAATTCGAACATGTTTTTAAAAAAGCTCCTTAACTGTATACATATCTAATTCCACATTTGCTCAATTGTAATTTAGAATTCAAAATGTTTTCAGGACATCGATTATACAATATAACAGTATGAACAATAAGCAAATTTGGTATGACTACTCATGGTAAAAATCTCAAGCAAGCTTCTGTATTGAAGGAAAACATATCGTATAATCGGTTATAAAAGGACCGTCGCAAAAAGTACAAAACAATTACATTGACTTTTGTTTTTAGTGAGAATTGTTCAGGATTTCAAATTTCTAAATTTACAATCTACCTTCTGGAATGTACGTTGATGAGAGAAAACATCTTGTTAATGCATATTTTAATGTCTATTTTGATAAACTACGTTTTTGCAAGGAATAGTTTTCATCGTGAACGAAATTCAATAACTCAAACATTGTTTGTGAAGTATGTTTTGTTTTGTTGCAGCTAAAGTTAAATGATACAAAAGAAAATAATTATTCTATTGGAAAGACGTCAAATCAACACGTAGTGGTTATAAGTGTAAAATAATAGAAAATTTGCTATTTTCCAAGTTGAATTATAATAAATATAACTTATATTAAGTTATCCTTCAAAACTTAAAATCAATAAAAAGATGTTTATTCTTTACATCACAAATCAAAAGAAGGTAACTTCAGCCCTGACTATGACAACGAATTTCAAATTAAATGTACAAAATAAGAGTAAAAGTAAAAACAACACAAAACACAAAAAACAAATGTAAACATAAATTATACATGTTGTAAATTAGAAAAAAAGAACCGCACTTAAATCTGCACTTATATGTGACTTCTGTACCTTTTGACTGATCAAAGTTATCTGTTTTACATTGGTCGGTTGATGTTCATGCGTTGCTGCACTTTATGTCTTTGCTAGCATTGGTTTTGAAAAAACATGGAGAACGATCACATTTGTACAACTCTTTTCCTCTAGATATACCTCATTCAGAACATCATTGACATGTGACTAAAAGCAAACTATGAGCAAATAATTTGGATACTAATAAAAAAAAGTAGAATCAATCACAGACATCAACATTTTTATAACAGAAATATATTTAAAATAGTCTAACAGATGAAATATAAAAACCACAACTATTATAGGTTTACGCTTTACTTCTCTTTACGTTTAACATATTTAAATATGGATTGAAATATATATCCTTTGAAACATTCCATTTAACATTTAAACGCCTCAATAATTCTTTATATTATAGGTGTAGAATTTTTAAAGATATGCAGTGCGTATGAACAAATACAAAATACACAATTTGACATTCTATATACGGAAGCTTACTAAGTAAAGTTTAAATAGAAAACCAGTTATAGGTAACAAAGAGTAAGTAGCTATCTTATTGATTTTACTAAATATACACGTTTATATTTATATTGTGTACAACATTTGCGATTATAGATCATTAATAAAATCTATGTATATGTTGTTGATAGCAAGAAATAAACAGAGTGATTCAATTATGATAGTAATGCATACGTCTTAATACATATGGTATAGGGTGCCACCAGTATTATGTGTAGCTGTTTCAATATATCAAGGTATTCGGTGATTTGCCAAATTCTATTCCATACAGTTTGCTTTTTCTCATATGCGGAATTTGGTTATGATGATGGGAAGTTTAAGGTTAGGGGCGATTTAGAGCTTTTCAAAATCAGTAAACGATCAGACAAAACACACACACCATTAAAATTAAACACTCATTGTATTTTCAACCGTAACACTGAACATAAATACTTATTCATGCTTTCGTATCAGTGTTTATAGAAAAACTAAAATAAGGTCACGCAAATTGTAATATTCTAATCAAGTTAAAATGGACTCTTATATATTTATCAGTCTTTAGTTTTCTATGTTTCGTTCAGTGTTTCAGTCAAGCTTAAGGCGTTGTCAGGTTTGTTTTCGGCTTATAAGTTTACAAGTCCCTTTATGGATGTTCTCCTTGTTTCTACATAAGCTGAGTCACTGAAATATATGTTTTTATAAACCAATGATACAACGAATATTAGACACATATTAACCGTTTGATGTCCGTTAACGAGTTAAGTGTTGAATGCATGCGTGAATTGTCTACCAAAGTCTGGAGAAAAAACAAGGATACAAAGTCACATATAAGTTACTCGTATATGATAATTTTGTCGTTCATATAGACATGGGTGATAGTCGTTATTTTTGTAGAAAATTCAAGAGTACCTATTAGAACATTTTTAAGACATACACTTAGTTCCTGTATTTCTGTTACGGGTTATACTCTGGTATCTTGTTTTTAACTCATTTCTTTTTCCATGTTTCTTTTTTCGAAAAAAAATACCTCTGATAAGACTATTGAGGAACACTGCAACAAGTCAATAACATTGATTTTATATCTGTTTCAATGTGTATTTCCTATCAATATTAGATCGCTTTTGATGAGGTGTCAATAATAATTCTTATCAGTATCAATAACTATTTCGTTTTTTATTCATCAGAGTACAAAATGTAAATAAATATGTGACCTATGGTATGTGTTTCCTGTTAAATACACAAAAAGATATGAATGGAACACTTAGTTTCAGTTTCGGATTTATTTCTTAAAATTTTCAAAAACATTTAATATCCTTTTGAAGTCCCAATACCCCAATTAAATCAAAAATCAAGTATGTGACCATATCAAATATATAATAGTTGCTGATAATTCTGATTGGCTTTATAATCGTTATATTGTATAGATAACTACTACTATCAATAAAATGTAAATATACACACTACTTTAAGGACATGGTGATACATACAAACCAGGAAGAAAATAAAACTAATTATAACGTTTAGCAGGTCAAAACATGAATCGAATCGTTCAGTGTAGTACACAGGAATCAAAGAGTAAGGTTTATACATTCACAACGAAGAAAAGTCTGGCTGATTTTGGTTTAGAGTCCAGTATTAATTTTAGTGGGAAACTACAAGGTTTAGAAGAAAATCGAGGCGTTTTCAATTTTGAAAGTAAAACAAACATTTCCCAAAATCGAGATATTGATTCGGGTTTACAAAACCAAGGACAACAGCATCAAACAGGGATAGTCGATAATCGAGGATTATTCGCGCATACGAATGAACAAACACATGAACTAACTGAAGAGAAACAACCATTACTGTTCACAAGAAAACAAATTGGTGACAGGAATGAAAGGAGAAGTACACGTGCAAAATTTAGATCTTACTCAAAATTGACAATTCGGAAACAATCTTTTATTGGTTGGACTTCAGAATGTATGTTACAAATATGGCAGTTTGCGATGGCTGGTTTCTTTTACAAAGGTAAATATCTTATTGCAAAAAGCTCACTTTTCCAAAATTTCTAGAACTGTTAAACTGCAAGATATTTCTTAATAAGATGTTACATCTCACTCTTCTCGAATTACTGTTTCAAGTTGCAAAAATAGAACACAATGTTTTTCAAAACTGTAATCCTAAATTAGTTTTTTTAAGATTTTCTGATAAACCGCCGTGATAAATAAGGTTGTAAAATTATAACCAATTAATTCTGAACAACAACTGGTAAAAGGTAAGTAACTCCAACGTACGGAACTATACGTCGTGGGAAGTTGACATTTTTTGAATAGATAAATATTATTTGTACATATCTAAACAACTGTCCCAAACATATTTCTATAACATAAAAATAGGATTTGAAGTGATTGTTTCCTGTTGTTGATTTTCAACCATTTAGTTTCATCAAAAAATTACACCGTCAAAAGCTTAATCCATCAGTATTGCTATTTTTTTTTAAATATTACTTGCAGGTAAGAAACTCATGTTCAAGAAACATAAAAAGTGACCGAAATATTGTTCATAATTTCTCTTAAGGTGGATGTCAACAAAAAACAAGATATCAAATATGTGTGGCCTCATCATGCACATTATCAATTATCGTAGTTCCTGAATACACATTTGAAAGCTGCAATGATATTGGCTTTTAAAATAAATAAAAAGAGGTGATAGATACATCAATTAGACAACAAAAACTGACCAAACTTACATTTATGTATCAAGAGAACAACAATAACCCAGTCGACAACAATAGAAAAACAACTTTCTTTTACAGGATTTGCTGACATCGTGGCTTGTTTTGAGTGTGGTCTGGTGCATAGACAATGGCAGAAAGACGACGATCCTGTCAAAATACATATTCAATTGCAACCTGACTGTCCATATATAATGGATCTGGTAGCAGAAGGTATTCAGTCGTGTGAAGACCTTCAAAGTTTTGAATCAAATAATTGTGAGGAGGTAGGTTTTCACCATTAATAACCAAAGTAAAATATCTATAAATCGAATCACTTTGGAGACCATACAACTACAATGCCATATTCGAGGATATGATACATGAGCATCCAACACATATTGTAGAAACAAACATGTGCATGCAAATAGATAAGGAAATGCACTTTTTCTGGCAATTTGTATACTTAGAAACTTATGGCGGTATAAGTTGATCTGAAATGGTAAGTGTTTACTGTTCACAATTACAATGTGTTTTACTTTGTTGTCTGTTGGGATCGTATGCAATTGGTTAAACGACATGAAGCTGTATTTATACAATCGTCATTTTACCCAATATTGTCAGAACTGTCTATTTTTGCTGCGAATATTTGACACTGTGGTAGGGGGAAAATTTAAACGCTGAAATAATCAGATAAAAGCAAACTTTCGAAAGACTTATAATCCTGCATATTTCGATTATAGGCGAACCAAACTCAACACTAGATTTCCTCATTTATATCTTCCTTTTCTGTTTATAATAAATACAACTAAACAGTATTTTTTTAAGAACGCAACATAACAACTTAACCTATGTAATATATAAACATATGGCTATATCTATCAATCTGACGTATTCTGTTTTAGGATATGGAAATGAATGGTAAGTAGTATACTACTGTTTATTATTGTTCTAATTTATAAGTTTTCTGGAAGAAGAAAGTCGTTCATCATTGTTTGTGTCATTTCTACTCCATGAAAATATGTCGAAGAAATTTATTGCATTGATACCCCGAAGTTTTAATACCTAGGTCTTTCCTTTTTTAGATTTTTTCCCCTTAATCTGATATGTTGTGTAACGGTAAGAGAGTTTATCGATAAATGTCGAAACGTGAAAATCATAATAGTTGTTGCCCTCATGTATATCTGTTATTCAAATAAACTAATAGATATATGTATTGCTATAACATTCTATAATGTATGGTTTATCGTTTGTTGTCGAATATATTAATTGTGTTTCGTGTATTGATTTGTACACAAATCTGAATTTAACCTTGTGTGTGTTTATATTTTGATTATACACAAAAAAAGAGATGTGGTATGCTAGCCAATGAAACAATTCTTTACACGATACCAAATGACACAGCAATTGACTATTTATCATTGTATGGTTTCCAACAATGAAAAAGCAAATACCGCATAGTGAGCTATAAAAAGCTTTTAAATGACAAATGTAAACCAATTCAAATGAGAAATCTAACGGCCAAATTCATTGACAAATAATGAACGAAAAGAAATATGTAATAAACGACAACCACTAAATTGCAGGCTCCTCACATAGGAAAGGCATATAAAAAATGTGTCAGGGTTTAACACAACTTACCCTACTCGTGACAGTGGTGTAACAGTATAAGATAAATAAAAGTCGTAAAATGATATATGATAAGTTGAGCATATTCAAATAGAAATACATTTAACAAAAACATCGAATCCTTTCATAAAGCACTATGCCTTATAGACTGTGTTCGTTTTGCATGGCCGAGAGATAACCTAGCTATAACTGTTAACATATATGTCATTTGGTTCCTAGTAGTGAATGGTCGCAAGGTCAATTACATAATTGTCTAAAGATTGAGTACAAATATTGTGTTTGACAAAAATATAAAAAAAAATCAAAAATTTTGAACCAACCGTATTGTCAGAAAAATTACACTGGTTATATAGCAGTTTGACAAATACCAATTTTGATCATTGAGAAGCTTAATTTTCACTTTACAACACAACGTAAATAAAACGTCTAGCTGACTTTACAGAGTTTTCTCCCTGTAGTACCACCTTAAACAACTATTTTGTTGTGTTTTACAAATTGAGAACACATGTTGACTTAAAATATTACATTGGGAAATTCCTTTGAATTTTAACAGTGATATACATATATAGTTCTTTTCTTTAGATACATGTATAGGAAGAAATAACGTAGTTACAGCGACTGCATCTATTAGTTCACAAGACCCACCAACCGATAAAAGACTGCTGTGCAAAATTTGCCTGACGAATCCGTTGCAGATAACAAACCAACCATGTGGACATTTCGCCATGTGTGAATCCTGTTATACTCGTATTAGATATAAAAACAACAAATGTCCTATTTGTAGATGTCCAATAAAAAATACCATTCGAACATTCGTTCCATAAGAATATTTCAGCATATGGAAGATATTTTAAAACTTCAGTAAATCGTATACTGACTTTAGCTTTAAAACGCATATGTCGAAAATGATCTGTATGTCTGGTGTGCCAAAATAATATATTTGTAAATGAATAAGTATACTTTTCGCAATGTTTAAAACATAAAAACTAACAGACAACATTTGTTATTGGTTAATGGATACTGTCTAATAAACCATTTGTTTGTTTGAGTATGCACTTATATATGTTATAACAAAATTTTATAGAATAGAAATACAATCGGATACGACATCATTTTGTTAGCGTTTTATTTAATGGGTAATCATACCCAAGTGTTCGCCTACATACTTATTTTGTTGACATGCATGTAGAAATAAGCTTAGAGACCTGGATCATTGAAGAAGGGCGAATGATAGCACAGTGACACTCAAACTCAAAGAAAAAAAATGACAACGCCATGCCTAAAAACATTTTTAAAAAGACAAACAGACAAATAATAGTTAACAGGACACAGCATAGAAAACTAAATACATAGCAAAACGAACCCCACCAAAAACTGGGGATGATCTCTGGAGCTCCGGAAAGGTAGGAAGAGCGCGCTCCCCATGTGGCATATATCTGCTGCTCATGTTATTACAAACCGGATAAATAGTCTAATTCGGTAGGTTACTTTCGTGAAAGGGACTGGGATGTAGTTAAGACATGATGAACATATCTGTGAAATTGATATTCCATAACGGTCAACAAACTCGTGATGGCGTCCAAAAATTTTCCTCAGTTTTAGTTTGTAACCCGGATTTGTTTTTTTCTCTATCGATACATGAATTTCGAACAGCGATTTACTACTGTTGCCTTTATTTACGATGGGATGAGAAGAGGAAATATATAGACTCGGTATGCAGGGGCTGCTGGTATGTTGCTTTATAAAAATAGAAAGATCACAATTGTAAAACTGAGCTCATTTCTTTTGTTTTTAACTAACCCTCATTATAAATATTTAAATGTACGTCAAGATATGAGGCAGACTCAACTGTGACTGTTGTATCAATCTGGTTCGATGGGATAGATGCGGTGCAAATAGTTATAAAATTTTGAATTACAGCGTGAGAAAACATAATCTATGTATGGGAAAGTAAAGTTAAAGGATATTACTAACTTCTTATCTGTCTTCCTAAGAAGTTCCTGTATAAAGTCAGCCTCATAATAATAAAGAAAGAAGTTGGCAAGAAGAGGGCACAATGGGTTCCAATTGGAATGCCGATATGCTGTTGAAAACCACGTCCTGCAAACGTAACAAATATGTTGTCAATTAAAATATCAAGCATCTTGATAATGTCAGTTTCAAATTTTTTTTGTTTGAATCAGAGTGATTTTAGTGATTCTTTGCATGGTAGGATGTATCCCTCTCTGAGACAATATACGTGTATCTACGTTGGCCAATCTCTTAATGAAACAAAGCAATGCCAACTCTTTCAACTTGTCGTTAAATTTGAAATGAGGAATACTTGAGTAACGTATAGAAAAATGTTTTAACACTTTTGCAAGATGGAAGAGTCTTGTCATATAAGCGGGAGTTTTGTTTAGCAATTGAATCAGGTTCAACCCACCATTTTTCTTAAAATGTTTTGGACCAAGTCAGGAGATGAATGGATGAATCGACATTGTGTCAAATATTTCCAGTCGTTTCGTTAATTTATGCTTTTGATGATACAATGAGAACGCCAATAATACCATGTTTATAATAGTTTAATTTGTATGAAAAAAAATACACTTGCAATTGTTTTTCTTTTGACATTTCTTTTAACATCTTTCAAATGTCGTTTTAAATTATCATAGGTTTTATGTATTTCAAGAGTTATCAAAAGTACCAGGATTATAATTTAGTACGCCAGACGCGCGTTTCGTCTACATACGACTACATAAGATTTCGTCTACATAAGACCCATTAGGGACGCTCAAATTGACGAAACAAAACGCGACCGTGTACATGAATAGTTTTTTTTTATAAAAAAATTCTAAATCCATTAAAAGTAAACAGCCTACAGCCAATTCATGATTACAGATTTTTTTCCCCAGTGTAGGACAAGAAGTAGTGTTTTCAAACCCCTGTTAAATGGAAACGGAACAATTTAAAAAAAAAGTTGGACTTTTTACATTTTTTGGACCCACTCTATGTAGTTTATTTGTCTGTGTAGAATTGTGTATCTTAATAAATGAATTTCCTTATGGGTTTAATAAACATATTTATAAATCCATATGTGTTATCTGAAGTTGCCAAAATTAAACTACTAGTATTAGAGGTCGGTCATTTAGAGACGTATCAACTGTATCATATACGTTGACGTATTCGTATCTGCAGATATACAAAAAAGTATGTGATTCCGGGCTTTGATTGTATGTACTTTCAATAATGCAAACGGGCAACTGATTTATTTATAATGTAACAAAAAAATTAACAAAACAAGAAAATATCGAGTTTTTGTGGAGCATGTAATCCGACTTTTAAAGATATTCCGGATAATTAGAACAGTTAACAGACATGATAGGGGTGAATACTGTGAAATCGTTTATTTGTGTGATAACTAGTGCTCACGTTGAACCGAATTGTTATAAATTTAACAGATAGAATAATAATCAGTACGGTTTTTTTTCAACGACAACTCCTGTTTCTATTACCTTTAATGATAAAATCCCAAATGAACAATATTCAAAGTTCCTTATATTTATCTGTTTATATAATTATTAATTTTTTTTTTTTATTCATGCAAAATCTTGAAATATTTTTAAAATAGATTATTAATGTATTTTTAACGATATTCGTGTACCTGACCTACATTGGCTTCTTAAAAGTAGTTGATAGACCACCTTATTTTTTTTATTTTTAAAACACCACTATCGCAAATATTGAAAGTGAATGTTAGATTGTTTCGAACAAATTCCAATTAGTAAAAAAAAAAATTGAAGCAAAACGTATAATAGTGTTAAGCTCGGGATCACATAATAGAAGAGCATTTGCATTATTCACATATCAGGATACGTGCACGGATCGACGTAAACGTATCGAACAGATTTGCTAAGAATAATGATTTTACCCCGATCTCAATTAAAATTTAATGCATTATAAAATATCTTCATCGGGACCAACTAGCCTTAATTTATTCTTTCCTAATATACGTGTTATACGATACGTCGATATGGATCCTACAGCAAATACTTGATTTATGCAAATGCTCTATTTTTCGATATATCTGAAGATGCGGATACGTCACCGTTGACAATACGGTTGATACGTCTTTAAATGACCAACCTCTATTATGGGCTTATATTTCTTTTATTTTGCAACACCGCATTTGTTTACAGTGTAAGTGTGATAAAAACTGTATTCTGCTAGATAATATCAAAATTTCTCGTTATAACATGTATAATAAAAAATTGTCCTAAGTTTCCGTTTAGTGGGACAATCTATTGATTTTAATTGTTTTTCTGTCAAATGATTTCTTTGTTTGAATCAAACAACAATAATTGTTTGGGAATCACCTTCAACTTTTAAAAAATTGTGAACGAATATTTTATAGGAAAAATATGAAAATTTTCCGCATTAGTCAAAATTTCTTGATATTAGTTTTACGTTGTTTGAAACGGTGTGATGTTCAGCTTTTTATATTGTAAATAAACTCATCATAGATACTGGGACTAAATTTTTTTATACGCCAGACGCGCGTTTCGTCTACAAAAGACTCATCAGTGACGCTCGAATTCAAAAAAGTTAAAAAGGCCAAATAAAGTACGAAGTTGAAGAGCATTGAGGACATATTGTATCATATATTTGGTCTTGTTATTTGTGTCGTTTTGTTGCTGTCTATCCAATTAATCATACTCCGATTATCATGTTTGTCACACAGAACCTTTGTGAATAATGGTTGTCTTTCGGTACATTCAAGGGATTTTTAGTTATATGAGCTTGTTATAAAATAAAAATTCTTTATAATATATAAATATAATCTAAATTTGTACAAGTGTATGCCCAATTTGTAGAATCTCTGTAAATTGTATATGAAAAAAAAACGTTTATCTACTTCCATTATCCAAATAATCTATCATGAATTATACTGAAAAACAGAATTTTCGTAGAATTTAAACACCACATCTGGAATTTCAATGTTGATATTCCAGAGACGATAAATTTGCTCTTTACATTGCATTGTAATTTCTGGAAAACAAATCATTAGAATACAAAGGTCTGATTAATCGATTGTCATACAATTGAGATGTGTCGCTAGATATAAGACTGGATTTAAAGCACCATTTCTACATAAGAAAATGTCTGTACGAAAACAGAAATGTGACAGTTGTTATCCATTCGTATTTAATTATTTTGACATTTAGTTACGGACTTACCGTTTTGTATTTTCCACAGAGTTCTGCATTATGTCATTTTCACTTTTAACACAAAGCATCGACAAATATAGCCATTATTGCTTATACAACTTCATTATTATTTGTTATCTAAGTGCTGTAATTTTAGTGATTTCTTTGAACAAAACTCTTTCAAATTAAACGTTAAAACAAGTTTTTTTCACTCGTCAATTAGGAAGAACCGATAACATTAATGATGCAAAGTTAATTGAAATAGATGCTCATTGCAACAATTTATATCTTTTCCCATCCACAAATTATTGCAGATCAAAAATAAAACCATAGGGACATGCGTCATAATATGTATGTGGTTAGTTAATCCGACAAAAAGAAATTATTCGAGTTTATCTTTGATGAGTATTTTTTTTTTCATTTGTCATCGTTCTATTTGAAACATTATCATAATCTTCTCATCACAAAATCACCGAGACAAGATAAAGTATATAAATAAGAGTATTCCATTGTGTTCAAATCTAATTGATCCTTTTTTATTCTTTATTATTATGAGGCTGACTTCATGCAGGAACTTCTTAGGAAGAAAGATAAGAAGTTAGCAATATCCTTTAACTCCACTTTCCGCTATATAGATGACGTTCTTTCACTAAACAATTCAAAATTTGGTGACTATGTGGAACGCATCTATCCCATCGAATTGGAGATAAAGGATACTACAGATACAGTTAAGTCGGCTTCATATCTTGACTTACATCTAGAAATTGACAATGAGGGTCGATTGAAAACTAAACTTTACGACAAAAGAGATGATTTCAGCTTTCCAATTGTGAACTTTCCATTTCTAAGTAGCAACATTCCAGCAGCACCTGCATACGGGATATATATCTCCCAATTGATACGATATTCCCGTGCTTGCATTTCCTATCATGATTTTCTTGATAGAGGGTTACTGCTCACAAGGAAGCTATTAAACCAAGAGTTCCAAATGGTGAAGTTGAAATCATCCCTTCGTAAATTTTACGGACGCCATCACGAGTTGGTTGACCGTTATGAAATAACCGTTTCACAAATGATATCGGATATGTTCCTTACGTCGTAACTACAATCCCCTTCCCTTTCATGAATGTGACCTACCGAATTAGACTATTTACCGGATTTGTAATCACATAAACAACACGACGGGTGCCACATGTGGAGCAGGATCTGCTTACCCTTCCGGAGCACCTGAGATCACCCCTAGTTTTTGGTGGGGTTCGTGTTGTTTATTCTTTAGTTTTCTATGTTGTGTCATGTATACTATTGTTTTTCTGTTTGTCTTTTTCATTTTTAGCCATGGCGTTGTCAGTTTGTTTTAGATTTATGAGTTTGACTGTCCCTTTGGTATCTTTCGTCCCTCTTTTATTAAGAAATGAAAATATCTGTACGACGTTAGTTAAAAGTGTTTTTTTTTTTCCTATTTCTATTCGAACATGACGAATGCATTCCAATAATACATATTTTAGTGCTTTTTTTTTTAAGATACATGCATTCATAACAAACTTTGCTTTCCTACATACATTTGCCTTTGATAAACCCTCGACATAGTTGCCTTATGCATTTGCTCTGTTTTACAAGAGCAGGAATATCGATAACAATTACCGCACCAAACATTAAAATAAAAAGAACTACATCAATTAATCCAACACCTTTACACGATTTCCAATCGTCTGGAGCACTGGTCAGTCGTCGTATAGTGCTTGATAATTGCGTTTTATCTATTAATAAGTGTTGTCTGATTTTGGTAATTTCTGGACTCAATATCGGAAGCAATTCCTCATGTGTGTAATTAGATAGGTTTGGTATATCAGTTGTACATTGACATTCACATGTAGCTTCTACAAAAATAAAATATCTAAATTTAATCACCTTTTTTCATGAATAACAAGTAATGCATTGATATGTGTGTTGTACAACTTGTTCAAAACGAGTGATTCAATGTCAGCAATATGCGTTTTTACGCGTATATTAGTTTTGTTTACAGAAGTTTTACTTTTGACGAGCCATGTCGTACTGCACAAAATGAAAGGGTGAACTTCGTTTCTCGAATATTTGTTGGTCAAAATATCGTCACAAACTTGAGCTTTCTCGTGTAATTCTCTTTTCCTGTTTTCCATAATCTCAATAAAGGAATCTCTGAGGAAAACAAATCAATACTCTAGACGGTATTTTATTTAATTTAACCCGATGATGAACTGTTGTCATACGAACCATACATTGATTAGTAAGCATGTCAGAAAACCTGCTAGGAATCTATATAAATTTCTGCGACATATATACACTTACACGAAATTTAGATATCTCATTTTAATCCTAATATCATCATGTATATATAACAAAAAAAGATGTCGTATGACTGCCAATGAAACAATAATCCACAAGAGACCAAATGACACAAATATTTACAAATTTTCGTACTCGTATTGTCTTTAACAGACGTATGTTTGTATACCCTACCTACTAAATTAAAGATCCATGACCCGTTAGATCCCCATTCAGTCATTATGCCATAGCCTACCTTCTAAATTAAAGATCCAGGACCCGTTAGATCCCCTTTCAGTCATTATGCCATAGCCTACCTTCTAAATTAAAGATCCAGGACTCGTTAGATCCCCATCCAGTCATTATGCCATAGCCTACTTTTTAAATTAAAGATCCAGGACCCGTTAGATCCCCATCCAGTCATTATGCCATAGCCTACCTTTTAAATTAAAGATCCAGGACCCGTTAGATCCCCTTCCAGTCATTATACCATAGCCTTCAATCTTAAAGGGATTTAGATCAGTCCAATCGATAAAATTATGGGAATTATTTCCTACTATGATTCTTCCACTGTTAGACCAATTAACATGATTAACAAATAGTTTGGTATACTCATCGCAGAATAGGACTATCGCATTAACACCAGTCATTAGTGAAGTTATTCCTCCATATTTTCGTCGTAAAAAAATTGCAGTATTTGATCTGCAACCTATGACGATTTCATACAGAACTGTTGAATTTAGGTCACTTGCTGTTGACAGTAATATGAATGCATCGTTACGGGCTCTCACTTGAAATTCCAAGGAAACGTTATTCACAGGTAAAATGCCGTACGGTGTAAGTTTTGTGTATATTTCGTTGCTTGGGTAGTTTCGACTGGCTTTCTTCCCAACGTTATCTGTGTTAATTGTAACAGCTGTAATTTAAACAATTTATTAATTGCGTATAATTCTTCATACAATAGTAGTTATATACAAATGAACCAATATAATTTTATTTCGGGTACGAAATTAGTAATATACAAATGTATCAAAAAGTAAAATCACAAAAATACTGAACTCAGAGGAAAATCCAATGGGAAAGTCCATAATCACAAGGCAAAATCAAATGACAATACACATCAAAAACGAATTGACAAGTAAACTGTCATAAACTTGACACCGTACAGGCATTTTCAAATGTAAAAAAAATGATGGATTAAACCTGGTTTCAAAACGCTAAACCTCTCACTTTGGTAACAGTCTCATCAAATGCCGTTATAGTTACAATAAGAACTAAACAGACATAATAAATAAAATAGTCAAAATATGAGTACAGCAGTCATCATTGTGTAACAATTTTAAAAGGAACAATTTAACAGAACACAAAAAAAAAACATCTTTCTACGAACACATTCATTGATTCGCGTGTCTGACGTCAGAAAATTTTATACGTCTCATAAATTTGTCGTTCAATGTATATACAAACAATTTTAAAATTTCACATGTGTCGATTGTCATTTTATTTCGGGTACTTCCACAGTCCCACTAGGCCACGATCGCACTACGATCTCACAAAATAAATTTGACGATCGCAGTAAAGTCGTATCACGGTCGTGATTATGTCTTCAAGATCGTGGTGAGCGTGACCAACTTTGAACATGTTCAAAACAATTGTGGCGCGGTCGTGGCGAAATCAGGTCTTAGTATAAGCGTAGTGAGAGCGCACTAAGGTCATGGTAAGATCGCAAAGGTCTCTATACAATCGTAGCGAGAGCGTAGCGAAAACGTGGTACTATTCAGAGTGACTGCGCTACGATCTCACAGCGACGTTAATACGACCTCACTACGACCATAACATACTCATCGTGACCCAACTACGCTTCCACTACGACTATACCATGTTTATACCACGCTGTTCAAAACCATAGTACAATTCTAGCACACCCTTGCGGCCCTTATTGCTTTTGCACCTTCCTGCGACGTCATAATGCTGATCTTACAATTTTCGGACTAATTCAGGGATATCAACCTGATTAAGATTTGTATCAAGCTCTAAATGCTTTCGTTTCAGAGAAATATAGCCAAAAAATGCATTTTACCCCTATGTTATATTTTAAGCCATGTTTGCCCTCTTGGTGAGCGGGCGGGATCATCGAACACTTTTTTTTTAACTATATATCATTGTGACGATTGTGGCCAAGTTTGGGTGCATTTGGCCCTGTAGTTTCTGGGGAGAAGATATTTTGTAAAGACTGAAGACAGACGACTGATGACGACGGACGCCAAGTGATGATACAGGCTCACTTGAACATTCGGGCCAAGTGAGCTAAAAATTGACCAATCATTCGCTTCGAACAGTCTTAAGTGAAACATTGAAAAATATTTTTCTCACACCGCTCAAAAAATGTTAAAATTACACAAAACAAATTTAAAAAAAAAGATACATGTTTAAACAACCAATTACTTTGATAATTTCCATCATAGTCGTATGAAACTATTACAATCTTACCGGACAGTAACTTTATTCCATACAAAGCCACAATTATATAAGATTTATACGTCGATCTCAAGCATCCCATCTCATTTGATATAGATATAAAATAATAAATATATCTAGTCAATATTCATGATATTGTTATAAAAAGAATTTTACTTCATAGGTTATGGATAGTTTTTCATAAACATTTGAATTTGTTAATGGGTTCACATCCTGTTTTATTGATTTCTTAATTTTTATAGCTCAGACAATAAGGCTTTAATTGATCTTTAAATGTTTCCAGTTTACAAAGAACTTGAAATCATCAACACAAATTAAACAGACAATTCAGGATTATAAGAAATGACATATTAGCTCGATGATGTATAAAGGGCATTTCATATGTCTGATAAATTTGATTTATAGGTCAAGCTAAACAAACAGATATAAAAATTAAATCTAAACAATTTAAAAATATCGCATTTCTTTCCATTAGACTTTAGTACAAAATCATTCTTTATTCATGTACTCATTTATCTTTTAATTTTCCGTTTGATGTTTCCTTACTCATTGTGATTTCTTACCCTTTATTATCTCCAAAGTGATGAGATTCAAATACGTCCTTAATATTTTTTATGTAGATATTTTAATGATTTTGTTTTCTTATAATTACAACTACAAAAAACATGATCTAGTCTGTTTTAAGTTTATGCTCATCATCCTCATATTACTGATGAATCTATTGTCGAATAGGATATATACTGTAGTAGCGGTTATTGCTTCCTCTACATGCCATGACAATATTTATGTAAAAGGAGGGTTAGATAACAAATGTGTTTTTTTATCTGATGAATCGAATACATTTCACGTCGCATAACTATGTTCTTTGTATTTTGTTATTGTATATGGTAATCACGATTCTTCTTTGATGGCTGTATGAATATAACAGCAGATCATGTAAGCGTGCATAATAGTACAATGCCATGTTTGCTTCTTTTTATAATCAATTCTATTCATAACTGTAATACAATAGTATATTTGATCATTTCTTTTTTTTTCAAAAAGCACACATATAAAAAAGAAGATGTGGTATGATTGACAATGAGACAAATATCCACAAAAGACCAAATGACACAAACATTAACAACTATAGGTCACCGTACGGCCTTCAACATAGTCCAGCTTAGTTGAAGTGAGTAGACTCTTCAGACGCACGAATGTTTTTGTGTCATTTTCATTTTGTGCACCCAGCTATCTATATTTTATATAATTTTTAAATTATCGAACAAGCACTGTACATTACTAGATTATAATTACTATCAGACACACAAACATATGTGTTGGAACTATTGCTAGATTAAAGTGTATTTTCGTTCTAATCATGCATTCTACGTATGTTGAACAATTTCACTTTTGGATCTCAATCAGTGCTATGTTTACCAGCCACATCTATTTTGATTGTTAACACACACCTTTCTCATGAACATAACTATTTTCAACTGTTAAACAATCTATACAATCAGGTTTAACTTTTCTTCGAGGAATACATGTCTTTACTAAGTCAGAAATATGACAGTAGCAATCTGGTTCAAATAATGCAATGTTTGTGTATGTTATGTTCATGTTCCATTTTTCAGTTTACTTTTGAGTTTGGTATCTTTATTGTGACGTCATTCTATCATGTGTTTAAAATATATAATACATGTAACCAAATGGTGTGTTATTTTCAAAGGACAACATTATATCAATACCGGAAATAAAGGTTCCTTGTAAGAAGACTATTCATAATGGACAAACATATATTCAAACGAATATTGTAATTAGAATGAAGTCGTTCAAAAATTCGATATTGTCCTTCCTTCCATCTGTTTGTCCGTCTGTCTGTCCGTCCATCCGTCCCATGAAATTGTTCGTAGCATCTTTTTCAGGAACGACATCATAAGGATTTCTGAAATTTTGTTTCATGGTTTATATTAGCCAGCTATATCGTGTGATTCGTTTTTAGATTAACACAACAATATCCTGTTTACCAAACACTTGTATCATTTTACACATTAAAGCCAAGTTGAAAATTTCTGTCGCATCTTCCTTCAGAACTACAATATAAGAATTTCTGAAATTTGGAATTAGGTTTTATATAGGTCAACCTAACTGTGTGATGCGTTTTCAGATTTATCACTCAACAACTTCTGGTTACCAAAATTGTTGGACGGGGGCATCATCAGAGAGCAGTAGCTCACAATTTCACTTGTATTAACCCTATTATTTGTACATTTGCCAAGCGTTATCTTTATTGTTAACACTCTTTTGATAGTTAAACAAAAGATATAGACAGTCAGTAAATGCATAACAACAGCTATTAAAAAGCACATACAAAGAGAAATTGAACAAATATTGCTGTCCTTTATCTCATAATAACAGTAAGTCCTTCTACACGGAGCAAAAAAATATTACCTTACTGCAACTGTAAGACGAATGATACCGAGATGTATTTGTGGACTAATCAGCGTGCTTATCCAAGTAATGGAAGATCAAAACTTCGGTCACAACCTCGCTGATCATGATGTGAGCGATTTTAAAATATGTGCTTCTAAAGGATTACATGTACGGGTTGGGGTTAAATAATCTCATGACTAACCATGTCAGCTAATGAAGTACAACCCTGATCAGATGTATGTCTTGCAATAAAAAAATGCATATTCATACCACATGTTAATAAAACTTTTAACGTAAATCGTTAAAGATATCAACCAGTCTGCGCACACGACAACCCGTTGTTTAAGGATAATTATAAAACAAATAAGACATGCCTCTCTTCTTATTTTATAAATTTATAACGCGATATTTACAGATTGTATCAATGCATTTAACCATGTAGACTACATATTATTCTGAAATGCCAATTCTCTGAATATTTTGTTTTCCTTAATGTAAATGATTGTCAAATTAAAATTATAGTTTGAACGTATTTAATTTCAAGGCAAATACATTTCTATGTGACAAAATAAGAAAATGCAGTAGTTTTGAAATATAGATTATTTAAATTGTAAGTTTTCAATGTCAAGCATGTGTCTTTTATAACAGCCTTATTTCATTTTATTCACAGATAGAATATCATTTACAAAAAGTCAATCAACATCCAGTCAAGGGAAGAACAAATCATCACATAGCACTACAGTCAGTGGTAACATGGTAACACATAGTTCAGGCAAAAATATAATAATGAATGGATCTTCAAGTAGTAATAAAATTAACGGTACCAATTTTCTTGCACCAGATGCGTAGCACGAGTCATTACCAGGTCATGTGCCATTAGCTGGGGGTATCAATGGGGACAATTTACATCAATCACTATCTCACAATTTACCATTAGCTTGAGATTTAACTGACAGGAAATGTTTAGAACCTACATGTTCTGCAAAAAATGAAATGCATACGGGTATAATAAATAAATCTCTTTTCCCTGTTGAAAACATTTCTATATCTATCTTAAACCGTGAATATTCTATTTCAATTCAAGCCAAATCTGTTGAAATTGACATCAACATTGTTTTAAGAAAATCAAAAATATGATACATCTATATAATAAAATGCACGTATTTCAAATTCAAGGACACACGAAATTGAAATTAAGTTTTTAAACACATCAATGACTATGAAGGAAGGAAGAGGTTATAAATAGCAATAAGATAACCCAAACATTCTCTGAGAATGTTCAATACTTTATCATTATTTTTTTTTAAATAGGTAATGAATTTGCTGCTGTTTTTTTGTAGCGCTGTTTTAGTTTTGGTCTGTTTTGCATTTTTCCATGGCATTTGAAGTTTCTTTTGAAGTTTGAATATATATTTTGTATCTTTTGATAATCTTTAACAGTTGTTTTTATTTCGAAATTTGCAGAATAAGTTAACAAAACATAATTTGTTGTTTCAATTGAAGTTCTATTCACCAAAGCAAGACATAACAACGATCGGAAATACATTTAATTAACTATATGCATTATGTTCACAGGAAGGACGGCCCATATCTAACCTAGCCAGTGTGGTGATATATTGACGTGTGTAGTGTCATGTAAACACGGATATAAACTTGGTCCAAAAGGATCTGACGGTTGTCCCTCTTGTAAATGTCTAAAATAAACTTCTCTTCATTTGTAGTCATGTTTCCTGTATTAGACTTATCTTGACAGCCGAAACAAACTACGTTAGTTTGGTCTCTACTTGGGAGTTGTTACATTAGCAATCATACCAAAACTTTTTTTTTTTGTGGTAACACAATTACAATAACCAACGCCATAATTAATCGAATCGGCTGAATAAAGTCTTTTATCCATTTAAATCAGATGAATTACAACGGAATAACACTATATACATAATATATACTTTTGTTTTGATTTTTTTTTTTTTTTTGTTGTTTCTGGAGAAAAAAAAATAAACATCATTAATATAATTCTTAGTTTTACCTGTAATTTAAAACAGTCGTACTTTCGTTATTGTTATTGGTTATTGTTTTCAGATTTACACGTGTAATTGATGTTTAACCTTCTGTAACTGTACTTTTAAAACGATATTAAAAATTTCTTTTTCACTAACGTTCAGAAACACACCATTGGTAAGGAAAACACATACACATTTGAAGAAATGCATGGGGCGTCAACTAGGTGCAAACAGATGACCACATTAGGAAAAAAACAACAACCAAAGAAAAACATAAAGTTCTTTAATCGTTAAGTTTAAATCGTGGTTATTATATATATATATATAATTAGATCTACCGGAATTAGATCATTATCAACATTCACTGATTGATATTTGATTTCAAATGTGTAAATGTTTGTAACTTACTTAATAACCGGGTTTGGTTATTCTGATCATTCCATCTTAAGGTGGTACCCAACACTTTCACTAAAATTAATTTGGCTCGTTTAATTTTTATAAAATTTTGACAAATTATTTACTTTGACCCTTTTACAAAAATATAAAAAAAATCAAAAAATTTGAATCAAGCGTTTTATCAGAAAAATTACACTGGTTATATAGCAGTTTGACAAACACTAATTTTGATCATTGTGAAGCTTTATATTGCCTTCACAAGGCAACGTAATTAAAACGTTTAGCTGATATTACAGAGTTATCTCCCTGCAGTGTAAGGTACCACCTTAACATGTTTAAGTCTGAAATAATTGTTTGTAAAGCTTTATCTTTTTTCAGTCCTCCAAATTGAATATTTGTTTAATGATGGTGTGAATACATGTACATATGTGAAAAGTATGCTTGTGAAATTTACGTCTCCCCAGTGCAATGTATTTCATTTACTAGTCGATGTATATATATGAGAAGATGTCACAGTAAAACCATTGTAACTTTTAAATCCTGTTATAAATCTTGATTGATTGTAGCACGAAAAAATAACATTAAATGCTTCAAACCTTTTTTTTTCTAGAATGCAATTTAATTTGATAATTCCAGGTCATGTG
The DNA here is from genome assembly GCF_963676685.1 of Mytilus edulis. Classification (NCBI taxonomy): domain Eukaryota; kingdom Metazoa; phylum Mollusca; class Bivalvia; order Mytilida; family Mytilidae; genus Mytilus; species Mytilus edulis. Next base: position 77,318,918 of record NC_092354.1, on the reverse strand, counting down.
AAATACTTTTCATCACATTTGAGCCATTGTTTGCTATTGAAAAGATGCATATTTTGACTTTCATTAATACCTAAGTAGACCGGATGTTGCATCTACTGTCTAAATTGTAATATGTTAAAACATTGAAGCATGCGGCAATATGGACGAACACAAGAAGAAACGAAGGAAATGGTATTCAATTAAACACATTCAAATTCTGTGTTTCATATTGTACCTTTATCTCAGCAATTAATCTTTGTTAGGGTTTTGAAAATGCGCCAATCAATGTGTTTGAAGTATTTCAAGCTGACTATTTTGACTAAAGTGAGTTTATCACGAAATTTTAGTTGTATCAACTTAAACTTAGTACAGCTGTTACTACAATCTTTTAAGGGAAAGTAACACTGAATGATTGTATAAGTCAGTCACATGTTTGGAGTTTTATCTTCAATAACATGCCAGTGATATGTACAACTCTTAGTTTCAGACAAGTTTGTTTGATTGCAAGGTAATTACTTATCAAAACTAGATTAATGTATTCGCTGTATTTATGTTTTATGAATGTGTATAAGAAAAACATTCTTGATTGAAATTAGAGCATAAGTTTTATTGCCAGGGCGTATGGTGCTTTTTAGTCTGTTCGTCAATTAATCTGTTTGTTTGAAACAAATATTAAAGACAAACAACGGTCTCCAAAAAAAAAACAACAATCGAAACGTTGGGGACGTGATACATACATTATGTTTTGAAATTAGTTTATGGCATGTAAAAAACTCAATATCAGTTTTGTCTTTTGTATCTTTTAAGTTGTCTCACAGATACAAATTCACAACTAAAAAGTAGTTCACATTTCGAAAAGATGAAATCGTATCTTTTGAAGTTCGCGCATGTTAGAATGCTAACAATATTTATTTCTTTGGACTGTTTATACTGCTATCCGAATTATATATAGCGCCAATTTCTCGTTGCATCACATTGCATATACGAATTATTTCATTATGAACAATGTTCGATAACTCAAAGTTATAAATTGGAATATATTATCGTATATTTGTTGTTTTTGCGTGTTTCTAAATTTCTCTTATTTCGCGGTTGCTTTCGAAACGCAAATATTTGACCCCGCGTAAATTTCCCTAATGAATCATAATTTTAAAGTTTGTGTACAGTTTGTGTTGTTAAGGTGACTAGGGTAGCATTTTCCATCTTCGATTTTGATGAAGCAATTAAAACTTGGGCTAGGTCTTCAATGAAAGGTGCAAAGTTTGAGACTTTTAATGTAAATATATAGAGAATTATGTGTTTTGATATGAGCGTCACTGATGAGTCTTATGTTGACGAAACGCGCGTTTGGCGTACTTAATTATAATCCTGGTACCTTTGACAACTATTATCATATAAACGGCTGTTACTTCTAAAAAAAAACACCAAATTTGTTGATATTTTGAAAAATAAGGGGAGATAATTCAAATAGTACGGAGTCTTACGTCCAGAAAACTTCACAATTAGCATAACTAAAACAGTTAATTTCAAGCAGTACAAATGACCGTACGTGTGATTGTTACACTATTGTATTCTAATACAAATTAAGAACTTAGTCTAACAAGTCATTTCTATGTGAAATAGATATGAGTTTGATTTATACGCACGGATTAACATGTATCAACTATCGGGAAGTTAATACTAAGAATCCATGCTTCTATCAAATCAAAAATAGAGCTTAAATCGCTAACGACACACTTTAGAGATTGAAATGTTTCCAAGTAATGAAAAAGATTGTTATGTATATTTACCTGTTGTATCATAAATATCACATTTGCTATAACTGATCAATCAATGTGTTCAAATATGAAAGTGGGTTGTTGTCGAAAAGAAAGATGTACGACCGTAACATATCGGTTATTAGTTATTAATCAAGAATCTTGGTGCTCTCAGTTTTTGTATGACACTGCTGGTGGACGTTTCGTCCCTGCGGGTATCATCAGCCCAGTAGTCAACACTTCGGCGTTGACATGAATATCAATAATGTGGTCATTTTTATACATTTCCTGTTCACAAAACTTTGAATTTTTCGAAAAACTAAGGAATTTTGGTTACTCAATGCTTTTCAGCTTTGTACTTGTTTGGCTTTATAAATATTTTGATATGAGCGTCACTGATGAGTCTTATGTAGACGAAACGCGCGTCTAGCGTGCTAAATTATAATATCGATACATTTGACTCATAATATTGATATCATACAAATTCAACTTCTTATGTTGATTATTGTTGCATTATTGCTATGTTGAGTTTAAAACTCCAACAGCCCTTGTTGACCACAAATATATTTAAGATGCCTTCTGTTCACATAGCACGTAATATGTTTGGTTGCAATACATCCTTTATAGTTACTTCTCAATCTTTTTGTTTTAAACGTTCAGATATTAAATATATCCATATAGTTATGTACCAATTGATATATCAACGATATAAATAGTTTGAAGAATATATAGAAATGATACCATGTAAATTATCAGTCAGATCAATAACAAAAGTTTAAAGTTCAAAACTGAATGTATATCAGTGTTATTCTAACATTACAACTACGTTTTAAACCCGTAACGCTCTGATACTATTTCTAAGGTATTTATTTTTAAACTAACAATAATATCCTTATATATCTTATTTAAGGAAATTTACATATATATGCATTGTAATTGTCTGACGAAACCAGATACAAGATTATACACATAGTAAGTATAATATAGATTGAACTGATATCACATATATTTTATCAAGTGTATCAGTTATATTATCACACTTGTGTGTGTAATGTGTGCGTTTTTAAATGAAGTGCAGGGAAGTTAGTTCTTGGTAGTTACCTCGAAGGAATGTTATTAAATGTTGTAGCTACATAGAATTGTATGTATCATTGAGTTAAATATAGCGTTGAATTACATTTCATATATTTCACTTGGTATTACAATGCTAAATATGAAGGCGTCAAACGAAGGTAGACCCGGATTGTTAAACGTGTAGTATCGTCTATTGTTTATACTTTTTCGACATAGATACACAATAACGGATTTAAATTACAACTAATCTTTACTAATTTCAAGATAATATAATTAGACCAACTCAATATAGTTACTATCTGCAACTGCACCTAAAAAAAACAGTTACAAAGCATATTATTATGTTGTAAATTCAGAAATCCATTTATTAATACGATTGTTGAATAATGTTTCCAAAACACGAAATTCATTATTTCGATATTTGGACATGATGCATAAAATAAAAATTTCTGTTATGATCGTATTTGTAAAGGTCATCAGAACTACCAAATTTTTCAACGGAAACATAAGCATGTAATTATTCTTGCCATCTAAATACTATCGTGCTATTGAAATAATTATTCCCACGAATAAGAAACGATATTGGTAGTTTTTTTTCCTAAAATAACAACTCGGAAAGTCAGGGAGTTATTAGAATTTCAATACTGGATTACTTTTTGAAACAAGAGGCTCTCAAGAGCCTGAATCGCTCACCTGGTAAACAATGCCTTATTGAACATATTGAACCATGCCAGGCAAACATGTACAGCTAACAATTCTTCAATATTACAAATATATATGACTTACTGTTTATAAATAAAGAAAATGACACAAACACTTAAAACTTAGCAACGGACTGTGAAAATGAGGTCAAGTTCAAATAAAACCTGCGTAACCGACATATAGATCATAAAATATTTTCATACACCAAATATAGTTGACCTAATGCATAAAGTATTAAAAAAATAGACCAAAACTAAAAACGTTAACTTTGACCACTGAATTATGAAAATGAGGTCAAGGTTAGATGACACCTGTCAGCTAGACATGTACACATTACAATCATTCTATACACCAATTTTAGTAGACCTATTGCATATAGTATAAGAAAAACAGACCAAAACACAAAAACTTAACTATAACCACTGAACCATGAAAATGAGGTCAAGGTGAGATTACACCTGCCAGTTGGACATGTACACTTTACAGTTCTTCTATACACCAAATTTACTAGACTTATTGCTTATAGTATCTGAGATATAGACTTGACCACGAAAATTTAACGTTGTTCACTGATCCATGAAATGAGGTCGAGGTCAAGTGAAAACTGTCCGACAGGCATGAGGACCTTGCAAGGAACGCACGTACCAAATATAGTTATTCAATTCTGCCGCCGGATCACTATCCATATATCAAGTTAACTGCAACAAAAGTTGCAGGCTCGACAAAATGATCAAGACAATTTTTTTAACTAATCATTTATTAAGAGAAAAAACTTGCATACATGTACTTACTATACATCTTTTTCTAAAATAAAATTTTACCCTGCTAGGTAGAGAATAGGTAGGTAGATTATGTTGGACATTGTTAAACTTTGAACCCCTTAACTAAGAAACATTGACTATGAAGATTACCTCGGTACCATAGTGTTAGTGTGTTAAAATATAGCCACAATAAAAAATCCTCAATTCTCATCCCCTCCCATATTGATTTTTCGAGTCTCAAAAAAAATAATTTAGATTTTTAGCCAATTTTATGTGATTTTGTTTTAAATTGACATTTCTTTCAATTAAAATAGTTGACTGCTAAGCATTGTACAACTGACCACTTCAAAATGTCAAATCAATCTACAGCATTTAAGCTAAGAAAAGTGTTACGAAAATTTTAACATTTTATAGGATCGGCAAACAAGATGAAGTTTGTTGATCATGCCAAAAGCACTTATACTTTACAACTTGTCACAACAAAGCTGAGGTAATCTTCATACCAAATATTAAATCAATCTGATGCAAAGTAGCTAATCCATTCAGTAGTTTCAGAGGAGAAGATTTTTTAAAGTTAGCAAATATGATGAACAAATTGTGAAAAATTGACAATTTTGGTCATATTAACCTATTTGTAGATCTTACTTTGCTGATCATTTTTGCTGTTTACAGTTTATCTTTATCTATAATGATATTCAAGATAATGACCAAAAACTGCAAAATTTCCTTAAAATTACCAATTAAGTGGCAGCAACCCAACAATGGTTTGTTTGATTCGTCTGAAAATTTCAGGGCGGATAGATCTTGACCTAATGAACATTTTTACCCCATGTCAGATTTGCTCTAAATGCTTTCGTTTTTGAGATATAAGCCAAAAACTGCATTTGACCCCTATGTTCTATTTAAAGTAAGGGCGGCCATGTTTTTTGACGGATCAAAAATCGAAGCACACACTTTGTGCATGATAATCTAAGGAACTATCATGCTAAGTTTCATCCAAATCCATTCAGTAGTTTGAAAGGAGAAGATTTTTTAAAGTTAGCAAATATGATGAACAAATTGTGAAAAGTTGTCATTAAAGGACATTTACCCCTTAAGGGGTCAATTGACAATTTTGGTCATATTAACCTATTTGTAGATCTTACTTTGCTGATCATTTTTGCTGTTTACAGTTTATCTTCATCTATAATAATATTCAAGATAATGACCAAAAACTGCAAAATTTCCTTAAAATTACCATTTAAGTGGCAGCAACCCAAAAATGGTTTGTTTGATTCGTCTGAAAATTTCAGGGCGGATAGATCTTGACCTAATGAACATTTTTACCCCCATGTCAGATTTGCTCAAAATGCTTCCGTTTTTGAGATATAAGCCAAAAACTGCATTTGACCCCTATGTTCTATTTTAAGTAACGGCGGCCATGTTTTTTGACGGATCAAAAATCGAAGCACACACTTTGTGCAGGATAATCTAAGGAACAATCATTTTAAGTTTCATTCAAATCCATTCAGTAGTTTCAGAGGAGAAGATGTTTGAAAAATTGTTAACGACGACAGACGACGACGACGACGACGACGACGACGACGACGGACGCCAAGTGATGAGAAAAGCTCACATGGCCTTTTAGGCCAGGTGAGCTAAAAATGGGATATCAAATAGTTGTCATTGTCGTTTTATTTCAAATTCTTTCATTTATGCTAATGGTCTTTTTCTATTCAAAGTAAGTATACCAGTTCTTGTGCCTTATTTAAAGACGATTCAGGGACGGACATTTACTCACAAGTACATTTATAACAATTAATTGTAATATTGGCATTCTGAATCGCTTTTCTGAGGCATATCCTTCAATAAACATATGGTACTCTACTATTTATTATAAACGCAATAACACATTTTATAATATTTCTTGGAAATTGTAGTGTCTATACAACATGAACGAGATATCATATTATCCTATGTGATCCCTAAAGGTCACTTGATACGATTATATAATCAGTAAACAATTTATATTCAAATGTATCTGACAGGTAATCTATTCTACCTCTTACTAGTTTGTGAACAATTGAAGGTTTTTAAATTTGTTTACGAAATTCAATAATCATATTGTGAATAGAATAATACACGTATTTATATGTTTTAGATAAACACAATCGTATAAGAAGATAAAAATAGTACAGAATAATATACGAGGAAGTATATTTTCTTGTCTCAAATGTCATGATGGAAACTGATAGCCATATCAAACAGTGTAGTGTTGATGAACCATGTAGTAGGAGTTTCACATGTACTTCAAATAGTACTTTTACTGATACAGATCTAGATGTAAGATCAACAGTTCATGGCAGCGGCAAGTCGGAAGGTTTACCTGCATCAAATAATGAAAGTAGCATACCTTATGTTCAAAATGGATGTGCTGGTTCAAGCATACTTCATCCACACGAAACAGTGATTTACAGTCAGAGTGCACCACAACAAGCAAATGTTGAAAAGAAACGACAATGTCTGTTCACACAACATGCACACAGACAACATGGTATCAAAAATGAAAATAGAAGTACTCGACGTGCTAAGTTTAGATCATACTCGAAATACGGTATTAGGGAACAATCTTTTATTGGTTGGATATCAGACTGTGTTTTACCTATATGGATGTTTGCTAAGGCAGGTTTCTTTTACAAAGGTAAATATAAACTTAACGTATTGTACATGTACAGCATAGTGTCATACATGAGTCAACTTTTTTAATGGATGCCACTAAGAATAAAATATTGAATGAACTTTAATAAAAACAAAACTCACGAAACAAGTTTTATACTTTTGATATTTTGTGATGCCACCCCTCTGAACTAGAACTTGTCTGTAGCTACTTGGGAGGCGCGCATAAATTCTCTGAATATAAAATAATGGCACTTCTAACCAGGCACGCAGTAATTCTTTAGGTCTTCAACGTTACGAACCAGGAAAAGTGTATTTTGTATTCTATTCGTCATCAGAGACCAGACATTTTCGATCGGGTTCAAGTCGGGTGATTGTGCAGGTCAGGTCGTTTGTGGTCTTAGTTGTGCCTTTTTCATTCTTCAATGCCAAAATGTTTGGTTACAACTTGCCATAACTTATCGTCTAGTGTTTTTTTTTTATATACTTGACATAGTTCATATAACCATTTACCATAGCTTCATTATATGTTATACATCCCAAGACCCAAATATTACGATTGTGCAACATATTTGAAGCATTTAGGTCTCCAAATGTCATTTGACTTCCTCCAATCTTCAGTGTACCTTCATGTTTGTTCACGTTCGTCATCTTATCTGTAAATATATTTTTTTTTTCAAATGATTGTTAACAGTCCAATGAAGTTAATTATACAATAAGCAACTCTCTATTTTTGATTTACAACCCTGATGACAAAATCGTCTGGTGTACGCTAATTCATGCAACTTTAGTTGAACAGTTCGTCTGTATACATCAGCGGGTGTACGAGTGTTGAATTCCTTAGTGGCATCCTTTAGGGTTGAACTGAGAGACGTTTTCACAATCCGTGACAAAGTGTTTTCTGCCTGTTAGGTGACAAATTTTCTCCTTCCGCTTCGTGAAAAAATTTCTGTATTACCACGCATCCGTCAACGCTTTAAAAGACAGGAAATTGTGGAATTAGCGCTTTCAAAGCTTTTCACAACACTGCTTGCCCTATGACCACTTTCAATTAAACTTATGATAGCCCTTCGGTGTCGTCTGACAATTCTTTCCCGTGCTTAGTCATTTTAGTTTATATCAATAATGGCTAAACTTCGCTACGATTTCGATTAAAAATCCGTATGTATGAAAGTGTCAGACCACCAATTAAAAATCCCTATCTGTTCAACCAAATTTTGCAATTTTCACAGTTTCCTAAATATTTTACCTTAAGTTTAACTTTATAGAAACCAGGTATATCCTTAATTGTACATGTATCAGCTTTCTACATGCCATTTTTCACCATACCTTTAAAGCCTTCTAACAAAATAACTGACCTCCAAACAGAGGTACTCCAAAACAAAAACCTGGTTTTCTGGAAATCTAAAATTAGTATACTATGGAGCGCATTAATCCTCAATTTTTAATGCAAACTCATAGACAAGTAAATTTTGGCTCAAAATGATCTAAATATATTTCTTTTTCACCAAAAGTTTCATTTCTGCAAATTTGTTGGTCAGTTTAAATAAACAAGGACATCAAAAGCACTATTTTTTGACAGAGTAGGGCTACTTTTACATACGTTCTAAATTGGAGGGAGTATTTGGTGGTCTGACACCTAAAGAGCAAAAAAAATGATCAGAAATCTTTTGTTTTTTTAATTCTTAATCCTTAGTCAATGTGAAGTTAAAAACATCCTTTCTGAGCATAATGCGACTCATATTACAAATTTCACAGCTCAATTTAAACTGACTGTAATGTGAGCCTTTGATAGAAAATACAAGAAAATCTCATTTTTGACTAGAGAAACATAAACTTTCAATATCAAGATCAGCTTTTGTTGACTTTTCCTTGTTTGTTCTACTGCTTTAAAGACTTTCCACAATTTTTAAAATGAGTTAAATAAAAAAGTCCAAGGTATTGAAGAGTCAAGAAATATTGACCCCCCCCTTTTTTACACCTGATGTCAGTAATGGGAGTATTAACTGATCAAAAGTGCAGTTATGGTCATTTAACTGTTTTATTTACTATCAATCAATAAAATTTAAAGTATAAAACTTTCATTTGGGATAATAAATGAGAGTTTTGTGAGTTTATGCAGTGTTTATATCAGGCTATGTTAACTGCCATATACATGGTATGCCTCAATGATATAAGGGGTACAAATCAAATAATTTCATCAAATCTTCATGACGACAATTTGTTTGGGGTAGCAATCAACCTATGTTTAAATGTTTAACACCACAGAAACAACTTCCTGTGCATTTATAACAATTTATAACATTTTTTATATGAAAGCATATTGTCAGGGTGGGAAAAGCTAAAAATAGCACACATTCAGATTTAAGGCTCTAAATTTGCAATATGTGACTTTTTGCTCCAAAAAAGATTAAAATATGTCTACTTAATTTCAATAAATCAGTTAAGACCAAAGTATCAATTGTTTTCTGAATTTTGGGTTTCACCGCATTTCTCTTAAGAGTAAAAAAGGTTGATCAGAAATCTTTTGTTTTGTTTATTCTTAATCCTTAGTCAATTTGAAGTTAAAAACATCCTTTCTGAGCACAATGCGACTCATATTACAAATTTCACAACTCAATTTAAACTGACTGTAATGAGAGCCTTTGATAGAAAATACTTGAAAATCGAATTTTGGACTAGAGAAACATAAACTTTCAATATCAAGATCAGCTTTTGTTGATTTTACCTTGTTTGTTCTACTGCTTTAAAGACTTTCCACAATTTTTACAATGAGTTTAATAAAAAAAAATCCAAGGTATTGAAGAGTCAAGGAATATTGACCCCCCTTTTTTACACCTGATGTCAGTAATGGGAGTATTAACTGATCAAAAGTGCAGTCATGGTCACTAAATGTTTTATTTACTATCAGTCAATAAAAATTAAAGTATAAAACTTTCATTTGGGATAATAAATGAGATTTTTGTGAGTTTATGCAGTGTTTATATCAGGCTATGTTAACTGCCATATACATGGTATGCCGCAATGATATAACGGGTACAAATCAAATAATTTCATCAAATCTTCATGACGACAATTTGTTTGGGGTAGCAATCAACCTATGTTAAAATGTTTAACACCACAGAAACAACTTACTGTGAATTTATAACAATTTATAACATTTTTTATATGAAAGCATATTGTCAGGGTGGGAAAAGCTAAAAATAGCACACAATCAGATTTAAGGCTCTAAATTTGCAATATGTGACTTTTTGCTCCAAAAAAGATTAAAATATGGCTACTATTACTTCAAATGATCAGTTAAGACCAAACAATCAATTGTTTCTGAATTTTGGGTTTCGCCGCATTTCTCAGACCACCAATTAAAAATCCCTATCTGTTCAACCAAATTTTGCAATTTTCACAGTTTCCTAAATATTTTACCTTAAGTTTAACTTTATAGAAACCAGGTATATCCCTAATTGTACATGTATCAGCTTTCTACATGCCAATTTTCACCATACCTTTAAAGCCTTCTAACAAAATAACTGACCTCCAAACAGAGGTACTCCAAAACAAAAACCCGGTTTTCTGGAAATCTAAAATAAGTATACTATGGAGCGCATTAATCCTCTATTTTTAATGCAAACTCATAGACGAGTAAATTTTGGCTCAAAATGATCTAGATATATGTCTCTTTCACCAAAAGTTTAATTTCTGCAAATTTGTTGGTCAGTTTAAATCAAAAAGGACATCAAAAGCACTATTTTGTGTCAGAGTAGGGCTACTTTTACATACGTTCTAAATTGGAGGGAGTAATTGGTGGTCTGACACCTGAAGAGCAAAAAAGGTTGATCAGAAATCTTTTGTTTTGTTTATTCTTAATCCTTAGTCAATTTGAAGTTAAAACATCCTTTCTGAGCATAATGCGACTCATATTACAAATTTCACAGCTCAATTTAAACTGACTGTAATGTAAGCCTTTGATAGAAAATACTTGAAAATCTCATTTTGGACTAGAGAAACATAAACTTTCAATATCAAGATCAGCTTTTGTGGATTTTTCCTTGTTTGTTTTACTGCTTTAAAGACTTTCCACAATTTTTACAATGAGTTTAATAAAAAAATCCAAGGTATTGAAGAGTCTAGGAATATTGACCCCCCTTTTTTACACCTGATATCAGTAATGGGAGTATTAACTGATCAAAAGTGCAGTCATGGTCATTTAACTGTTTTATTTACTATCAGTCAATAAAATTTAAAGTATAAAACTTTCATTTGGGATAATAAATGAGATTTTTGTGAGTTTATGCAGTGTTTATATCAGGCTATGTTAACTGCCATATACATGGTATGCCTCAGTGATATAAGGGGTAAAAAATCAAATAATTTTATCAAATCTTCATGACGACAATTTTTTTGGGGTAGCAATCAACCTATGTTTAAATGTTTAACACCACAGAAACAACTTACTGTGCATTTATAACAATTTATAACATTTTTTATATGAAAGCATATTGTCAGGGTGGGAAAAGCTAAAAATAGCACACATTCAGATTTAAGGCTCTAAATTTGCAATATGTGACTTTTTGCTCCAAAAAAAGATTAAAATATGGCTACTATTATTTTAAATGATCAGTTAAGACCAAACAATCAATTTTTTTCTGAATTTTGGGTTTCGCCGCATTTCTCAGACCACCAATTAAAAATCCCTATCTGTTCAACCAAATTTTGCAATTTTCACAGTTTCCTAAATATTTTACCTTACGTTTAACTTTATAGAAACCAGGTATATCCCTAATTGTACATGTATCAACTTTCTACATGCCAATTTTCACCATACCTTTAAAGCCTTCTAACAAAATAACTGACCTCCAAACAGAGGTACTACAAAACAAAAACCTGGTTTTCTGGAAATATAAAATTAGTATACTATGGAGCGCATTAATCCTCAATTTTTAATGCAAACTCATAGACAAGTAAATTTTGGCTCAAAATGATCTAGATATATTTCTCTTTCACCAAAAGTTTAATTTCTGCAAATTTGTTGGTCAGTTTAAGTAAACAAGGACATCAAAAGCACTATTTTTTGTCAGAGTAGGGCTACTTTTACATACGTTCTAAATTGGAGGGAGTAATTGGTGGTCTGACACCTAGTCAAGTTCGAGTTATTCGCCTTTGAACACATGTTATTGATTTAAAGTTACATAACATCTATAATGACGTTCTTAAAAGTCGGACAACAAAAATCTAATAATCTAAAAAGTATAAACAATACATCCGTCAGTCTAATTCAGTCTTCAGGTTCATTTTCAGACTATTCCAATGTTGGAAATGCAATATTGATCCGTATATTTGCTTACATCTAATGCAGACTAGTACTTTTAAGAAGCTTTTTGAAAAGAATGTATACTTATGACTACTGAATCTATGTGATCTTAAAGTGAACAAATCTTAATTGATTGCCTAGGTGGATAAGTATGGAAATTGACTGAAAGATTAAAAATTGGTCAAAATGCCCTTTTCAAAATTTGTTTTCTGATGTACTCTTTTTAAAAAGGAAAGTGAGTCGATCTTTCACATCAATTGGTGTTGGGGTTTTTTTTGGGGGGGGGGGTGACTAGAATTTAGAAATAAAGGCAACAGTAGTATACCAATGTTTTAGAAGTCATAAATCGATTGAGAAAAAAACAAATCCGGGTTACAAACTAAAACCGAAGGAAACACTTCAACAATCAGAGGAAAACAAAGAAACAACAGAAACACTGCTGTTAAATATAAAACAAACGACAATGCAATATACATAGAAACGAAATATTGGTGAACAACTGCCATATACCTGACTTGGTATGAGACATTTTAAGAAAATGTGGTTGGTTGAACCTTGTTTTGTGGCTAGCAAAATCTTGCGCTATATGGCAATGTTGAATATACCGCTAAAATGACAACACAACATGACAGGAGTACAGTACAAATACACGCAAGAGCACTATTCTTATTAGGAAATATTGAAATACACATACATGTTGACAAACATTCTTATGCTAATAGAAAGACAACACGTAAAAAAAATCCTAAAATTGAAATAGCACAAGAAAGATCACATAAGAATCTTTCAGAATTCACAACTATACTACACAAAGAAATAGTTGACGTTTAAACTCTAAGAAGTTTAGCACATATACATGTAGAAAATATCCCGCACATTCCTTTAAATTTCCATTCTGTGATATAGTTTTTAACGAAACATCATAATGACATTTGCACAGTTTAAGTCGCGAAGGGCGTTTCATTGGTAAATTGCTCTGTCTATATTAACAGAATTGAAACAAAACTATAAGTAGTGATTTTGAAATCGATCCAACCTGAGAAAATTTATGTTTGGCGTATCTAATTATAAGTCATGTAAATGTTTAAAAGCATTAGTCTGTTAGACGTCACTATGAATATAATTTGGTAAATGTTGTTATTGGTATTATCTAAAAGACTTATATTCTGCATAAAACACTACCAGAACCTTTTCAAATTGTAGAATTGTCTCAATACCTGCAACAGTAGTCGCTAATACACTCTATTATTTGTTGTTTTTTTCCATTTTAATCGTAGTATTAACTGCAGCTGCATATACACTTTTAACAGCTCTCTGCAGAAGCGACAAAAATTTGACCCTGCGTTCGAATTAAATGATTGTCATGTTGAAAGCGGGGATGAACAGGTTTAAAATATAAACATGTGTTGATAAAATAGGATATTAAGCAAGAGTATCAACTCATTTTATAAAACAACATCTTGTACCTCTGCCAATAAGAAAACCCGAGCCAATTATTATAATGATAATAAACTCATCTTACAGGTAGATACCAGGATTTTGTATTTACGCCAGATGCGCGTTTCGTCTACAAAAGAATCATCCATAACGTTTAAATCCAATTCTTTTTTTTTAGAATATATTTTCTGTATTTGGGATATTTTGTAATGATCATGTAGACACTCAGTCGTTAAGGATCTTGTCTAAGTCTTTATATTTGTCAATATATATATATAATATCATTAACGGTACCAATTTTTCTGCACCAGATGCAATACATGTCTCTTCAGTGATGATCGTTGCCAAATTCTGTAAAATCCAAAGCTTATATAAAAGATGAAGGGCTATAATCCAAAAATTCCAAAAAGTATTGCCAAATCCGTCAAAGGAATGAGAGCTTTGCATGAGGGAGATACATTCCTTAATTTACAATAATTTTTTATATTTTGTAACAGCAAATTTTATACACAAACAAATCCGTATTTTAATGCCAGTACCGGAATACTGGCTACTGGGCTTGTGATACCCTCGGGGACTATCAGTCTACCAGCAGAGGTATCGACCCAGTGGTAGCATTAACATTAAAGGTACCAATTTTTCTGCACCAGATGCGCATTTCGACAATACATGTCTCTATCTGTCTTTGTGTAACCGTTGTTTATGCCTCACATCTCTTGTCTTTGCGATTGCTATTTAATTGTTGTTTGTATTTCTGTGTTTTTTTACCATAATCAATTTATCTTGCACATGATTCTTGTCGCACCTTATATAACATTTTGTTTCGTTTAAATAATGACATATAAAATGTCCTGTTGTTTAAATATTTTACTAATTGTTCAATTGAGAACAATTCAGCTTTTTGAAATTAATTAATGTACGGAATAATGAACAAGACAAGAGATGTGAGGCATAAACAACGGTTACACAAAGACAGATAGAGACATGTATTGTCGACATGCGCATTACAAAGGTTCGCTTCTGCAATGAGTTTGACTGTCCCTTTGGTATCTTTCGTCCCTCTTTTATATAGGTATGATTCCATATAAGATAATTAATGATTGAATGATACTTTTGTTAACTCTTTATTTCACATGTTTCAATTTCGATTCATATGAAAGTTGTTTTAAGTGGCACATGAACACGAATTTGCACTTATGCCACATGTTTGGGTTTTTTTTTTTTCATGTTAAGTAAATCAATTCCAAACCATGATCAACATGATCAATGTCGAATCTGTAAACAAATCTGTTTGTAGGTAAACAAACCCGAAAATCTTAAAATGCAATTAATGAAATGTTTTAATCAATCATCTAGTCAATGTTATTTGGAAAATGGCATTAATTCAGTTATACAAAGTTTAAACAGAAATGTAGTATCAAATGCTTTAACCTCCGTTATTGTATACAGGATTTGCAGACATCGTGGCTTGCTTTGAGTGTGGAATTATACATCGAAGATGGCAAAAGGATGACGATCCTGTCAAAACACATATTATGCTGCAACCAGAATGCCCGTATATAATGGATCTTATAGAAGAAGGCATACAATCATGTGAACAGCTCCAGAGATATGGAAGCTGTAGTGAGGTAATTTACAAGTTCCAAGTGCTCTACAATTGGCGATCTCGAAAAACAATCAAGCCTTTTCGACTACCATACTAAATTAAGAAAGTATCTAGAAAATACCCACCTTTTTGCACATAATCTACTATATACTGCTTATTAAAAGCTACAAAGCATTGGTATTCATATTAATGTCAGATAAGACAAACACTATACACTTGCACTATTTGCAGGGAATAAGCAGGTTCGAGAGGGTAAATATTCCCTACATAAAATGATAATTATTTAACCTCACGCTGGATCAAAGGATACATCCGCAAATGTGACATTTGTGAACGTAGTTAAGAGTGATGGGACAATTTCCAAAAAACAAATGTTTTAAGTTACTTTACACCGTTTTTCATATCTCACTTCTTTTCGTCCGTCAATAACTTTATTGAAATAGGTTGACAATTTCAAAAGGCTGAATTGTTCAATTAAGAACATTTCATACATGTCTTAATGGCATGTAATTGAAAGCGCTAGCTTAGCCGTTTTCTATATAATACATGCTAGCCTGATATAGTAAAATATTAAAACAACAGGACATTTTTATATGTCATTATCTAAACGAAACAAAATGTTATTAACTGTACATTAATTCTAGCTTTTCTAGAGATGCTTTCATTATCTTTTTTTCCTAAAAACTACGTACAATATATACATAGTGACTTATTCCATTTTAGAGTTTCGAAATGAATGGTAAGTAATTAATCGTTTAGACAAATTATTGTCTTAGACGTTCATAAACATTTATATTAAGTTCTACCAATTCGAAAGTAAGGATTTATGAAATCTGAAATTGTTTTGGTTTGTCAAATTTAAATATTCTACAAAAAAATATTACACGTTTAGACTCAAAATCTGCTTTTATGTCAGTACTTGATTATTCTGGAAGCGAACGTTCAAATGTTTACGACCAAGTAACCTTATGAAATGAAGGACCACTACAACGAAGTGATATTTGTTAAAGTTGGAATGAGTTTTTTTTATTACTTTTAAATGTTGTTTCTCTTTGTTCACTCAAGGGAAGAGTTTCAGATAAGAGTATAACATTATACATTTAAAAAAAACACATTTGACGAAATATTATTAAATTCAACTAAATTCAAATGTAAGCAGCCACAGTACTATGCAAATATTGGTGTATTATTGACAATATTGAGCAAGCACTTATTGAAAAGATAAAACTATTCCTTCAAGATAAGGGCTAAATAACAATCTCGAGTTTTAATTTTTATAAATGATCAATTCGAACATAGAAAATGTACAGAATAATGAACAATCTTGAAAGGCGTCTATATATAAAAGGTGATATACAACATTTTATTTCTTCAGATGCTTCTGAAAGATCAAATAACGTTGCAGCTACGTGTTCATCTTCGAGCTCAGTAGAGTCGCCATCAAATCCAAGACTACAGTGCAAAGTTTGCCTTGTGAATGCACTGCAGATTACGATCCAACCATGTGGTCATTTTGCCATATGTCAAGACTGTTGTTTCCGTCTTAAACATGAACACAATAGGTGCCCAATTTGCAGAGGACCAATAGACAATACCGTTCGCACATACGTCCCCTAAGAACATTTGCATAGTATATCTCCAGTACTCAGCGAAAAGACAAAGAGAAAAATGTATATATAGCTTTACGTTTGTCAAAATTTAACACAAATATTTCAAATGTTTAGTGTTCCTTATATCTGCTGTGATTAAATAAGAATACCAGCATCAAAGTTACCACAATATAAAAGTATTTTAGGGAAATATGTATCAGAAATTACTAAGATAAATTAAAGGACAAGGTAACAAAAAAGTCTAACTATCATCAATTATATCATAGAATTATCCCTATCGGAAAACTAAGAAAAAGGACTAATAAAGAGTCATTGATTTAGGTGTATAATTTTCAGCTTCGATACCAACATGTATACTTAGTACATATCATATGACATTCATTTATCTCATCATTAAGGTAATTTACCTTTTGTTGATTTCACTATTTCCCCAAATATTAGTATAGTATTTTTTTTATATTTGTACAGAAAATGTCGTACTACAGATAGATGTGGTACACGCATGTGGGCCCATAAAGCAATAACCAAAAACAACACATATGATGAAATAACATTTATAAGCTAACACACAGGCATAATTATTCGCCTTTTTTACCATATGTCAGGTTCTGCTTCGCCACGATCCAGATGTTTCCGATTTTGTGCTCGTGGTTCTTGCATCATTCATACTTTTTTACTTAGTATATAACATGTTTAATTGGGTGTTCCATTTCTTTTCATTCGAGTGCTTATAAAAACTTTTTAAAAAAACTTTTCCAACGCTCTCTATTTTATATTTTAGAATGTATGTTTTACCCTTCCGAATTTCACCCTCGGTTTTAGTGGAGTTCGTGTTGTTTCTTAATTATTATTTATAACTGTTGATGTAAATGTCCTTTAGGTGTGTGAGTCTTTGTTTACTCCTTGGTTTTGATTTTTATTGTCTTTTAAGCAGGCTCGAGGGTTCAAACATTTCAGCAAAACATATATTTCATTATAGATCTAATGTACTACCCTATAAGTTGTTATTTAATGATTTGGTACAAAATAAATTTAAAAATTCGATTGGTTTTGGCCCAAGGTGACTTTTAAAATGTTTATATCATTGAAAAAGCATCAAATTATCTCCCTTTGGTGCAGACATGTCATTTGTTTGCATAACAATTGAAATATTTTTTTTTAACTCATCAGTCACCTATATTTATTCATTTTTTCAAATAAGCTGTAATCAAACTAAAACGACGTAAAATGTAAGCGCTTTCTGTAAGTTAGTTCTTATTTGTTTCAATATTACCTATCTGTCCTATAAGTTCAACTTAACACAACTACCTTAACAAAAATGCATGCTTCTTTTGAAGACAGATTGTGAGCTTAAATGAACGGTTACCTGATTTTTTTAATTTTATTTTTGTATTTAGTATGTGATCAAGTTCATTTATAGAACAAAATAGCGAAATTATATATAAAAAAGACGAGTCCCCTTAAACGACTATTTTCTATGATCAAGACATTTGATCGATAGGTATATATAAGAAAGTGATTTGTCAGATAAAACAAATGTAGAATGAGTGGCTTTTTATCGATTGATCATAGTTATTCATTCACGATTATGAAAAGGTTTGTGGTCAACAATTAAAAACCTGATAATAAATTGTTCAAATAAGGCCTTCGAAAATAGTGGAATAAATTACTTTTGGAGTGTCAAGAACTCGTTGGAAGTACTTGATAAATTGCATGCTTATATTGGTGATTTTGAATCTGTTCAAAGTTTTGATTTTTCTACCCTGTATACCACATTGCCTCACATTCTCATTAAGAAAAAATTCACACACCTAATTAAATGGGCATTCAAAAAATCAGAATGTGAATATATATATGTTCAAACTCTTTTAGGTCATTTTTTAGTAGCAATAAACAAAAAAAAACTATGTTAATTGGACATGCTTTGATACTATATATGCCCTTGAATTTTTACTAGATAACATTTTTGTTCGCTTTGGGGATTCCGTATATCGTCAGATTATCGGAATTCCAATGGAGACTAACTGTGCACCACTTATTGCGGACCTGTTTTTGTATTGTTATGAGTTACAATTTATGACAAAAATAAGCAAAGACCCATCGAAACAACATCTGATAAACAAATTTAATAATACTTTTAGATATTTGGATGATATTTTGGCTCTCAATAATGACGACTTCAGTATGTATATTAATGAAATTTATCCTGTTGAACTTACTTTAAATAAAGCTAATACTAACAATGACCACTGCCCTTTTCTCGATCTTGATATCTATATCACTAATGGAAAGCTGAATACTAAAATTTATGATAAAAGGGATGATTTTTCATTTCCTATCGTTAATTATCCGTTTTTAGATGGTGACGTTCCCTTGTCACCATCTTACGGTGTTTATATATCTCAACTTGTACGATTAGCTCGTGTATGTAACAATGTTTTAGATTTTAACGAGAGAAATTTATGTATTACTGAAAAATTATTACACCAGGGTTTTCGATATCACAAACTAGTCAAAACATTTACTAAATTTTATCATCGGTATAAAGACATCATTCGTAAATATAGCTCAACATGCAGACTTCTAATACGTTCAGGTATTTCACATCAAATTTTTTATGGTAATATTCTTTATAAAGCACAAAGGTGTCAGTATTCACCTCAGAAACTTACAAAACCTTTGAATAGACTTATTAAGAAGGGATATAGTTACGATACTGTTGTCAAGTCATTAAAGATTGCATATTTTGGCGTTAATATTGAGTCACTGATAAGGTCTTTGCATCGGAACTAAACACATTTATTCTAAAAACAGTTGTTGGCATGACACGGGTTATGTTCTTCTCATATATGTTATGATGGTATGATACTAAACCCCTAACGGGAAGGATTGTGCCTGATTTTCATATGATGAAATCATAATCTTTCAGTCAGTTTAATTGAAGTCTGGAGCTGGCATGTCAGTTAACTGCTAGTAGTCTGTTGTTATTTATGTATTATTGTCATTTTGTTTATTTTCTTTGGTTACATTTTCTGACATCAGACTCGGATTTCTCTTTAACTGAATTTTAATGTGCGTATTGTTATGCGTTTACTTTACTACATTGGTTAGAGGTATAGGGGGGAGGGTTGAGATCTCACAAACATGTTTAACCCCGCCGCATTTTTGCGCCTGTCCCAAGTCAGGAGCCTCTGGCCTTTGTTAGTCTTGTATTATTTTAATTTTAGTTTCTTGTGTACAATTTGGAAATTGGTATGGCGTTCATTATCACTGGACTAGTATATATTTGTTTAGGGGCCAGCTGAAGGACGGCTCCGGGTGCGGAAATTTCTCGCTACATTGAAGACCTGTTGGTGACTCTCTGCTGTTGTTTTTTATTTGGTCGGGTTGTTGTCTCTTTGACACATTCCCCATTTCCATTCTCAATTTTATTTCGACCTTGGTCGAAGCAGTGTTTGATCGAGTACATGTCGATAATTGACTAATTAGATATAAGAAGATGTGGTATGAGTGTCAATGAGACAACTTTCGATCCGAGTCACAATTGTAAAAGTCAACCATTATAATAGTTCAAAGTATGGTTTTCAACACGAAGTCTTGCCTTACACGGAACAGCAAACTATAAAGGGCCCCACAATGACTAGTGTTACACCATTCAAACAGGAAAACCTATTTATATGAAAAAAAACTGAAAGGAAAGCCATTTATTAACCATCTACACCATGTATCAACCCTTTCCTGAAACAATAGTGTAACATCAAAACAACGAAAGACAGCCTATAAAATATTAATTGAAATGGCTTTACTCAATCAAAAGACATTTTCACAAAACAAGTGAACATTCCTTGAACGAATGAATTTGATCTTAGCACACTGTGAAAGCAAATACCGAAAAAGAATCTCATTTACTTACACAGTTAAAGGTAAACATTGTAGTCTTTTATAATGTGATTTTTTTTTAAGAAATACCAACTCACACTGGGTTATTTTTCTTGTTTTGCAGTTATAGTAACATTAACTTTCAAAATATTCATTAGGCATATGACAACAAAAATGTGTTTGCTGTTAGTATTTGAATAACGTTGTAATATGGACACCGTTTCGATATCAGGGACGTAACAGCTATACGACAGTCACTGTTTTTGTCATACCAAAAATTTGTAATCACACCATTGCCGAACCAGTAATTTGTATGACTCCCTTCTCGAACGGGCACTTCGCCTTACCAATTTTTAAGTGTCTGCTATTATTGTTACATGATTTAGGGAAATACTTGACAGAACTGTTATGTCCTCCACAATGATAAATTCAGGCAAAACTGACCATAGATAAATTTATCTATTTCTTAATATGAAAACGAAGATGTGGTGTGATTACCAATAAGACAACTCTCCATAATAAATAATATGAAGTCTTGCCTTGAAAAAATTATTAACCTATTAAACTGTTAATCAATAAAGAACGAACTTTAAAAACCCATCAGATGGATACAAATAGAAATACATATAACAACATCAAAGATCGGACGTGGCTGGGTTATTGTATAACCCAACAATAACAGAACACTACGTACATAACTGGAAGTAGTCTATTTTAGAAAAACAAAACGGTCGCCATCATTTTGTGATGACTAATAGTGTGTTCTATTGATCCTCTTTTTCTAGAACTTTCTTACTGAACTTATCACTGAGTTTGTACTAACATGTGCATCATTACATGTGTCACATTTGGTGCATGATACCTTTACATTGCAGAGCGCATGAGATAACATCAGATTTTTGATACGGATCGATTTGCTCGATCTTTGGTCTTATAGGTTGAGTTTTTTGTATACCTTGTTTGTCACTTTTTACGTCTAGACAGGTTGTTGCCTCAGTCACTTTCAATGGATTCCAGAACAATTAGATACACTTAACATACAAACATCCAAGTAATTTTGATTTTGGATGTTTTAAAATGATATCGATTGTCGTTTACTGTAGTTTGTGAATTAACAGTAGCTTTCATACAAGTACTTCACTTCAATAGGTGAGTTCAATTAAAGTCGTTAGACATTATCTGGTCAATATAATGGTCAAACGAATATTTATTTTAAAGAATGAATCCGTTTGTTTTTATGCTTATGGCGATGTATTATGCTTATGGTTTTTCATGCTATCGAGATGGTGAAAGTCGTAGTCGTTAAGTATTACTTTCTTGAATGATATAAAAATTCCAACGAGATCCATAAAAAGAAATGTTTCCATATTTATTTGAGAGTTATATAGGAATATGATTTCATTATACTACCTTGAAGCCTTTTGTTAACTTATACTAGTAAGAGAAATAAAAGGTCCTTTTATACAAAAATAAATGATAGTTTTGACATTTTATCTTCCATAAAAAAGCACATAAATTTTATACTTGAGTTATTTTCATCTTTATGTAATAAAATGCCAGTTTAATGAGAATAACAATTATTATTCTGACGATTTATGTCAATCGAAATAAAACAGATGAATACATACATCAAATTTTCACATAAAAACAAATGACAAAGAAGGACGAGAAAACTATGGCACACGTAATACTTCTTGCAAACATATATTCAAAAGCTTGCATTGCTTATGTATTTTATAGTTATAGTTATGTCTTCTTTCTGTTCATATATATAGGAAGATGTGGTATGAGTGCCAATGAGACTACTCTCCATCCAAAAAAAGAATTTATAAAAGCATGTTTGTATATTTATTCAATGTCACGATGAGTCTTGAGTGGTCATAACGTATGTTGTACTCACTGAAGAGTAAAAAGAATAACCATCGTTAGTTAGTACAACCACCTGAACGATAGAATGGATTTAAATGTTACAAACCCAAGATAGACTTCATTGATTTTATAATGTTCCATTGAATTATAAAGTATATGTTCAGAATTAAAACAATTACAAATTGTTAGAATATCGTTTATCACCAGGAATAGATGACTAAAGCGATATTTGGCATACATTGTTGAAATATTTTATTTCCATTGCTATACAACTTTATTACTAATTTTGCTATTCTACTGCTTTTATTTGCATGTTTTTGATAGAAGAGTACCTGGAAATGAAAGTCAAAAGCACAAAACATACAGTATATCATTACCCACAACTTAATACTCCTTCAGGATTCGGTCACAGTACTTAAAATCTTTCAATCTTTTATGGGTGGAATTTACATAGATAAATAAAACTGATGATTATCAAGGTAACAAAATGAGGTTGTTAAATTTTAGGTATGTCTTTTTGTGCATCTATGTTACATTTGCTTGTTTTTAATAGTGATTAAATTGATAACACAATGTTGACGGCTGAAACCTTTTTATGACATTTTTACCTATTGTGTCTGTTTGTTTTGTTCACGCATCGATGACAATATGATGGAACTTCATGCGACTGTCATAAAGTGAGATGTTTGGCTAGCTATAAAACCAGGTTTAATTCATTTTGTTCTACATAAGAACATGTCTATAACAAGTCCTTTGTTTGTTCTTACGCGATTAGAGTTGATGACATCGACTCATGCAACCAATACTGAAACGTTATTTAAATCAACACGTTCAACATAGATTCATAAAAATGGTACAAAGCCTAATAGTGGGAGATATTGTGGAGATAATTTGGCAAATCGTGATACAAGCATGAAATTTGGTATAGAGTAAACGATAATTAAATAAAAGCAGCTGCTGGCCATCAACAATTTCCATTTTTTTCATGATGGCCACCTCTCATGTTAAAAAAGGCGTCATATCCAATTCGCTCCATTTCGTAAATCCTTTGAAAGCTGTTATATATGTATAATCCAAAGTCAATTTTGATAAAACGTAAATAACAGTTCATAAAGTACGATAAAACAATACATAGATGACGAAAAAGTGACATCCGGTTTAAAAATGGCGACAATTACGTTGAAAACGGCTACATTTCGGATATCCTTTCAAAGCTGTGTTTTAGGTATAATCCAAAGTAATGTTTGATAAAACGAAAATAGCAGTTCTTAAGTACGACGAAACATTACATGAAACACGAAAAAGTTACTTCAAGTTCCAAAATAGTGGCAAAAACGTTGAAATTAGCTTCATTTCGTAAGTCCCGTAAAAGCTGTGTTGTAGGTATAAATCCGATTCAAGTTTTGATAAAACGTAGATTACTGTTCCTTAAGTACGATGACAAAATACATACACGACACAAAGGAGCTTCCAGTTCCAAAATGGATACAAAAACGTTTGAAATTTCATTATTTTTCATTTTATTGTAATTTAAAAGAGATATCACTAAATTTGTTAACTTAAGTTCAAATACCTAGTTTGGTTAGAAAAGGCAGTATACATTCCGTATAATTATCTGACAGTTTCCAAACACACAAACGCGTACACACTAGGCCAGAACGGAATCGTTTACAATTATCAACAACGCTGGATTTTTTACATTCGCGTTTCTGATAAGCGGGTGCAAGTGCAGCCAAAGAATTCGATTTAGGTTTCTAACTGTCAGTGTTTGCTTTCATCCAAACCTTGTGTTCATGACTTGGTATGTATACCTGTCGAATGAACACATCCGCTTGAGCATACCTTGATATGCTTCTCTTTCGATGTGCTCCGGAAGAAAACCTCTTGTAAGGGGAATAACATCATAAGGGGGCTGCTTTCTGACAAATGATTCAAAGCGTGCTTTGTTAACAGCAAATGTTGATGTTGCCGTACATGATGCAAGCAAATGCTTGTATAATATCCATGTCTCTGTCTTCATACATAACTTAAGCGAGCAACAACATTCTTTACATCTGGAAATAATTTCAATGTCTGCCCCAAGCTGACTTATTTACTTTCCCACCAAATGCTGACACAGTGTTACATTTACAGAATGCATAGAAGGAAATAATAGCAGCTGTACGATGACTAAGCACATTTGATATGTCATATACAAGAAGCCATCGAAGTCTTTATTCCCTCAAAAATCTATCCACATTGTGTCCATAATACCTAATACTGCCAGAGCTGCAATCCTTATACTACTACACCTGTATCAGTACTACTTAAAATAACTTTTATCAACCTTTTTAGCAGCAAGCTTATCATGGATAAACATACATGTATCTGCTTGTTCTTGGTTATAAAGTAAAATCAGGAGATGGATTTCCAAACTCGGTCATCACTTAAGAAAGCCTTTGACTCTTTTCAAAAATCCTTTTGTGTTTTTATGATGTCGTCCATCTGTTTTAGAATAACTAACCACACTATTTCGTTCAAATTCATTTACCAGTCTACTGACATCCATCCATATATCGTCTCAAGGGGATCTTCGGTGGCACCAATATCGCCCTTCACAATTGCATTAATCTGTGTTTGTCTCTGATCAATTGTGATATAGGAAAATAACTTGGTGGTCTTACGTACAGTGAAATTACCATTAGCACCTTGTTGGTGATGCTCGTTAAGGGAAACTATATCGCGGAGATGGATCCGTAACCGTCGAACATAATTTTCATGATCTGCACCATCAAAATACGGTATCATGCTTGATATGGACTGTTTGTGAGGTATTAAACTGTGGTCGAAATAACTCTCTTTCTATGCACAAGTCTATAAAATAATCGAACGACAGAGAGTCATGAGATATATTTTCTGCGTTTAGATATTAATGGTTCAAGCAAAACCAACGCAGTTATCTGATTCGCATGTCTAGACCTAGGTTCATTTGAATATATATGAAAATGATATGACGTTCTAGGTGTTGCAATCCACTTTCAGGCAATATATCCCCATGAATTTAAAAACAAGTAATGTTAATGTACTTTCCACAAAACATAACGATACACCTATTTTCTTCGCACAAATCTGGCCATTCATACTGAACTTACTTACCCAATACCAAAAGTGGTTGATCTGCAGCTGTCATTGATGTCTGGCCGGTATTTTGAAAGTATAAACACCTTTTTAACCTATCCATCTTATGACTGATCAATTCAACTGAATGGGCGTGTTTCAAACAAACAATGTCATCATAGAAGTTACATTTACTTGAAAGGAAGAGTATACTTGTTTAGAGGAATGAATGACGACCATTATATGTTTACGAAATGCAAGTCCACCTCTGTTACATGAACTATGATTTACATCAGTGTGCCCTGGTAGTGGGTGCAAATCGCTCTGTATGTCTAAAGATAGTTTGCGCATGCGCAACATTGATAAACGCATTTGATTTATAACCTTAAATTATTTGATCAAACCAATGCATAATATCATTAAATATTGAAAAGTACCAAGTTAATTGTAAATAGTTTATTTGTGAGTTTTGTTACATTTTCGCGCATGTGCAAACAATGAAGAGTCAAATATTAATCTATATTAAAAACGTCAATTGTAGGGAAGGTCGTCCGCAAACCAAAAAATATTTTTCACTAAAAGAAGGTTCAGGAAGAAGTTTTGTAGAAAAATAAGTATTTTTGAACTCGAAAAAACAGCCATTTTTGGAAAAGGCCTTGGCCATCTTGAAATTATTCTTTTTTTATGGCCAGCAGTTTTTTCTTAAAAAGTATATATTAATGATGTTTCGTGATAATTTTCATGCTTGTATCATCATTTGCACAATTCCTTCGATTTTGCTTGCTAATATTGAAGCGCCTTTCTTAATTACTTTAATCAAGACAAATGCATACATATTGAATATAGATTATTGGGTTTTTTTTTAATTTATTTTATTATGTATAGTGTTAAAGATACATGCATGGTAACATACGTAGTTTACTTTAGTCAATACTTGCTCTTTATTGATCCTATGTTCACCTTTGAACAAATGTGTCGACATAGTTGCCATATCGATTTGCTCTGTTTTACAAGCCTAGGAATATCAATAACAATTACAGTGCCAATCATTGAAACGAATAAAATTACAGCAATTAATCCTACACCTTTAGACGATGTCCGGTCATCTGGAGCACTGGTCAGTCGTCGTATGGTGCTTGATAATTGCGTTTTATCTACCAATAAATGTTGTCTGATTTTGGTAATTTCTGGAGCTAATATCTCAAGCAATTCAGCATGTGTGTAATTAGATAGGTTTGGTATATTAGTTGTGCATTCACATTCACATGTAGCCTCTACAAATAAAATATTTGAAATTTACCACTTTTTTTATGAATAACAAGCTATGTGTGTTGTACAACTTGTTCAAACCGAGCAATTTAATGTCAACAATATGCGTTTTTACGCGTATACTAGTTTTTTCTTACAGAAGTTGTACTTTTGACGAGCCATGTCGTACTGCACAAAATGAAAGGGTGAACTCTGTTTCTGCAATATTTGTTAGTTAAAATATCGTCACAAACTTAAGCTTTCTCGTGTTATTCTGTTTTCCTGTTTTCAATGATCTCAATACAGGAAGCTTTGAAGAAAACAGATCAATAAGAGGGTATTTTTAAAAATCTAAACCAATGATGAACTGTTGTCAAACGAACCATACAATGATCAGTAGGCACGTCAGCAATCCGAAAACTCGGTTAGGAATCTAGTTAAATTAATGTATATATAGAAGTCTGCGCCATTAACACTTGTATATTGGAAACGACTTTTAAACTTCCTTAAATTATGCCTCATATCACCATGTTTATATATAACAATAATAAGATGTGGTATGACTACCAATGAAACAATTATCAACACGAGACCAAATGACAAAGATATTTACAACTTTTTTGTACTCGTATGGTCTTAAACATACGTATGTTTGTATACCATACCTTCTAAATTAAAGATCCACGATCCGTTAGATCCCCATCCAGTCATTATGCCGTAGCCTTCAATCTGTAAGGGATTTGGATCAGTCCAATCGATTAAAGTATGGGAATCATTTCCTATCGTGATTCTACCACTGTTAGACCAATTAACAAATAGTTTGGTATACTCATCGCAGAACAGGACTATCGCTTTAACTCCAGTCATTAGTGCAGTCTTTCCGCCATATTTTCTTCGTAGAACAATTACAGTATTTGCTCTGCTACCTATGACAATTTCATACAGAACTGTTGAATTAAGGTCATTTGCTGATGATAGTAATACAAAGGCATCATTACAGGCTTTCACTTGAAATTCAAAGGAAACGCCATCTACCGGTAAAATGCCGTACGGTGTAAGATGTGTGTATATGTCGTAGCTTGAGTAATTTCGACTGTCTTTTCTACCAACATTATCTGTCTGAATTGCAATAGCTGAAATTAAAACCATGTATTAATAGTGATATGAGTCTCAATACAATAGAAGGAATAGACAAATGTATCAGCATAATTTTATTTCGGGTCCGATATCAGATATATACATATGTATATATGTATAAACTGTCATTTGATTTCAAGTATGATAAACGTAATATACAAATGTATAAATTGTCTCTTAATTTCTGGTCCGATATCAGTAATATACAGATGTATCAATTGTCATTAAATTTCGGGTGCGACATATTTATATTTTGTAATATACAAATGTATAAATTGTCAATATACAAGTGTATCAATCATTTCATTTCGGGTACGATTGCAGTTATGCACAGGTAAAATAACGGATGTAAAACTTTCATATGAAACAGATGATTTACGGACGTTCAACGTCCATTTTTCCCCATTCGTATAACATCCGTTTTCCCCACCCGTATAACGCCAGTATACATCCCAGAAACGCGTCTGTTATTCATATTGTCTATTTACGTCTATCTTACGTACTTTGTAAAAGCTGGAATTTAATACAATTGAAGAAATATACAAATGTATCAATATAATTTTTTATCGGATTCGATATCAGTAATATACAAATGTAAAAATTATTATTTTGTTTCTGGTCCGATATCAGTAATATACAAATGTATAAACTGTCATTTTATTTCGTGTACGATAGCAATAATATATAAATACATAAATTGTCAATTCATTTTGGGTACAATAGCAGTAATATACAAATGCATCAATTGTCATTTATTTATGGTCAGATAGCAGCAATATACAAATGAATAAATCGTCATTTTTTTTTCGGGTACGATAGCAGAAATATACAAATGTCTCGGTTGTCATTATATTTTGGGTCAGATAGCAGCAATATACAAATGTATTAATTTTGTTTTCATTTCTGGTACGATAACAGTAATATACAAATGTATAAACTGTCATTTTATTTCGTGTACCATAGCAATACTATATAAATACATAAATTGTCAATTCATTTTGGGTACAATATCAGTAATATACAAATGCATCAATTGTCATTTATTTCGGGTCACATAGCAGCAACATACAAATGTATAAATCGTCACTTTATTTCGGATACGATATCAGTTATATACAAATGAATGGATATAATTATCGATATTAGTAATATTGAAATTAATCAATTCCCATGAGTATCCTCCTAAATTATAAATACATTGTTTTATATTGCCAACCCTTCCAGATCATTTTGT
Source organism: Mytilus edulis (assembly GCF_963676685.1). NCBI lineage: Eukaryota > Metazoa > Mollusca > Bivalvia > Mytilida > Mytilidae > Mytilus > Mytilus edulis. Next base: position 77,289,566 of record NC_092354.1, on the reverse strand, counting down.
TTAAAGATAAATCTTATTAATCTTATACTTAGCATTATATGATAATATATTATATTATATGATAGCTTTTGCATATGTGTAATGAACGAAAGTACACACGCCATAATTTCACACCCAGGCTGATTACTATTATCAGGGGCCTCTCGTGCAAAAAAACATAACAATGCCTCACTTGCAAAAAACAAACCACAACAATGCGTCTCGTGTAAATTACTTGTAGTTTTTCCGATATCGTCTGTTTACTTTCCATTTTTGCGTAAGAAATTTTTATTATGACGTCAAAATTTTACGGGAACTTTTGTGATGTCTAGTAATGGCGTATAAATATCGATAATGTGTATTGGATACAGTGGTATTTATTGAAATACTTTAAACATGACTGATCAATCCAATGATATAGATTTACAAAAGTATGATAGTTTAGTAATTGCAGATATGTAACAGAAAGTAACAAATGCCATGGACAATTATAAATCATCTCATATTACAACATGTAGTAAAAATAGTTATAAACTGTAAATACCTCTATACTTGCAGCTGTCAGAATTTCTATGTTTCAAAATGCATCTATAGGAAATTGTATCATAAATATATATGGAGGTAGTGATGCTACTGTTAGACTATTTATTTTGTTGGATTCATAATTTAACTTCTTTATAAAGTTTTTGACTGTTTTAGTTATTTGATTTGTTTATTGCCTCACTTAAAACGATTGTCGGAAGTAAATGATAAAGAGATTAAGACACGGCCTTTTCAATTACGGCCCGGGTATCATCCATCGACCAATATCAGCATCTCGACTAGGTCTCGGATGGATGACAGTCTCGGGATAATATCCGGGCCAATATGGAAAAGGTCATGTATTAATATGTTTATCTTACCATGATAAGTTTGGGAAAATATACGTTCAGCAATGAATATGGTGATTAATTTCGGTAATAACAAGAGAATTGCACTTATTTAAAGACATCTATATTTGAAAAAATGAATAGATTAAAAATATTGAAAACTGTACATGTTATTACAACCGAGGAGTTTGATCGTTTCCATCATAGTCTCCGTATACAATTATCTTACCCGACAGTAACTTTATTCCATATACAGCCACAATTATATAAGAAATATACGAATATATCAAGCATTCCATTTCATTTAATATAATGTCAATTCAAAATGTCTACAATTTGAAGTTTACTTCATCATGTTCAGGTTACAGATATTTTTTTATGTAAATTTAACCTGTTAATAGGTGTCCATCCTGTTTCATTGATTTTTTAACATCTATACTAGTCAACAAAATAAACGATACACGACCTTGAAATAAAATTTATCAAAAAGTGTTAAATATAAAACAAAATGAGATACTCAATTTAAAAAAGCTTTCATTTGCAATGTATGCACATGTGTTAATGAAAATCAAAACTTGTCGGAAAGTATCTAAATTCCGTGTGAACGATTATAGGGTGCCAATTAGTTTTGCGGAAAGTTGAGGAAAAATCGACACGTAATTTTCTAAGTACTAAATAAAATTTCAAATTTGTTTATCAAGTTGTATTTCATGTTGTTACTAATGGGTTAAAATATTGTTTTTTCAAATTGTTTGGGAAAAAAGGTTTTTTAAATCTAAAAAAATGCAAAAACATTTTTTTAATTTTTGTCTCAAATCAATGCTTTAGATATGAAAACAACACACAGTAAATTTGGAACCTTTCGGATTAGTTTTAAGATTGTGGCCGCTTTTTGAATATCACTTTACACATACTGTCTATGGTAAATCAGTTGATAATGTATACATTTTAACGATTTCTCGTGGGGCCGAACTTTGCTTAACAAATAAACTAAGAAACTGTATGATTTTTAAAAACAATTTGATGGCAAACATTGTCTTTAACTTTAAATGAGAGGTTGGCATCATTAGTTGGAAGTTCTGTTGTTCAAATTGTCGTTTTATGTAATTTTTGTAAAAAAAAATTGCCAAAAAACGTCACGAAAGCAAGAACATATTTTTTTAAACGGATTGATATTTCCATAATAATTAAGTATTACTACCTTCAATATTGGTCCTATAAACGGAAAATTTTATCTTTAATTTGAAAAAAAAGTCTTGTATCGTTTCTTTTGTTGACTAGTATATATATATTGCTATAGTTCAGACAATTGATCTTTAAATGTTTTAAGTTTACAAAGGACTTTAAATCATAAACACATTAAAAATATAATTCAGGATTATTAGAAATGATGAACTGTTCAGCTTGATATTTTAAATAAAGGTATTTGATAAAATCTGATAAGTTTGATTTATTGTCAATTTGAAAAGCAATATTTTGAAATTAAATCTAAACAGTTTTAGAATATCGCATTTCTTTTCATTAGAGTTTAATATAAAATCATTCTATATGTATGTAATCATTTATCTTACAATATTCTGTTTAATGTAGTCATACCAGTGTGATTTCATACTCCAAAGTGCTGAAACTCAAATACATCTTTACCTGAGATCACCCCTAGTTTTTGGTAGGGTTCGTGTTGTTTGTTCTTTAGTTTTCTATGTTGTGTCATGTGTACTATTGTTTTTCTGTTTGTCTTTTTCATTTTTAGCCATGGCGTTGTCAGTTTGTTTTAGATTTATGAGTTTGACTGTCCCTTTGGTATCTTTCGTCCCTCTTTTTTATAAGTTGCATTAAAATTACCAAGGATAACATGGCTTTTAAATGATTTTTCATGTGCATATTTTAATCATCTAATTGCTACTGACACTTAAACAAACACGATCGTCTGTTTTAAATTTGTGCTAATATTATTCATAAATCATTGGTGAAATATGATAAATGCATAACCTCATGTAAAGGTGATGAAAAGGGACGGTTAGAAAAAAATGTCTGACAGTGTGCTTTTAATATGATAATTCGAATACATTTAACGTCGCATACCTATCAATGGTATATATAATATGAGGAAGGCGCTACCTTAAATGCCAGCTTTATACATGTACATATTTATGATATACCTATACGCTGTATTGCTAACTATTAAATACTAAGACAATGTCCTATATATATTGATTAATTGTTGGTTGTTTAACGTCCAGTGGCAAATATTTCATGTATGTTCAGAACGAATGTTCCAGGCTACATTAACATATTGTTTATGTCTAAAATAAAATTATAATTTCAGATGGAAAATGTTTAGGGAACGATCATTGAACTTGTGAAGGCAGGAGGGGTTATAGTATTTTCCCCAAAAATTTGATGAATAAAAAATCTGTTCAAGCAGAGGACACAAAAAATATTTTGAATTTAGACCTTCACCAAAAATGATTTTATCTTTCAGATATGCAAAATAAATTTAACTTTTATATATCTAAAAACATTTAAAACTTCCCAAACCGCACAGAAATGTCTGTACATAGTAATTTTTTAGGTGATAATGGCCATATTTGCCAATTTGTTATGATAAACCTTTATACTCGTGTTAAATTTTGACTAAATAATTTTAATAGATAGCGCTGAAAGGCTTCGGTGAAAAAAATCTCGAATAAAAAAAACATTTGTATTCCTGATCATCTTCAGTTTGTGAGTCTCATGTATTCAGAGTCAGTTTTATGTCATTTCTTGCATACATTTTTTTGTTGTTACATGTACATGATGTAGCTTCCTTTTTAAGTTTATATATGACAGCAGAATAAAATTGAGAATGGAAATGGGAAATACAAGCATGTCAAAAATTTGCCGTCGAGTAATGCTTAATCATGTCATAGTTGTTTTCGAGAAGACAGATTTGGTTTCCACACAATAACTTGAGTATAAGTAAATGGATCTCTATGAAATTTTACTAGAAAGATCAATACACAAAAGGAAGATTAGAATTGATTTTGGTTATGGTACAACATTTTTTGGGTTGGTTTTTTTTTCAAAATTTTGGGTTTTTCTTCCAAAATTTACCTTAATTACATTGACTTTACTGGTCTAGTATATATAGATGCAACAAATACTGATTTGGAAGGAGATGCACTCAATATAGGGTGTTTTAAATATTTTATCTGTAATTTTTCCTATGATGTGTACTTCTTGATAATGTCGACGTGAGTATCATGATTAAGAAAATATATTAGGTAAGTATATATATATTCACAATTGATATGCGCCAGTGCGCCATACTGGCATGACTTGTGCTGTTCCAAGTTGTCTTCTTTTTCTGTTTCTTGAGAAGTATTTGTTTAACCTGTTCAGTCACTATAAAGTGTTACAATTCTTATTTAGAAGCAACACATATATAGTGACCAAAAAGGTACCGCTTTCACATGAGAGAAGCTAGAAAAAAAATTAAATGTACACATTTTCAATTTTATAGGACTTACTATCATATGAAATTAAGGATGTGACTTCTGCTGAATAAAAATGTTTGAGTTCACCTGATACCTGTTTTCAAATTAGTCCATATTGAAGTTTGAAGGGTCCAAAATTAAAATATGTTTGATTTCAACTGACATAAACATCTGTGGTCTTATCAGGCTGTGCATGACGAAGCATTTTATTGCCTTTAGGTTTGTACTATTTTTGTTTTGGTCATGAAAATAAAATTTGTAGTTCTGTTGTGAAGTTGCTAACATGAGAATACCCAAATTGCACCTATATTGTCAGTTTTTTTTCACCAACTGTTTTTATGTACCAGGCAAAAGTTTATTCTGTGCTTATTTTGTAGACTATCCTTGTTTACAATATAGTTACACAAATTTAATTTTGAGTCCATGTAAAGTCATAGAAAAATAAGTTTGAAATGACCTCCAAACAATCCATGATACTATAATGAGGTCAGTAGTATATGGAATTTGGGTACTGACTCAGTACCCAAATTCCATACATCATTACATGTATGGTTAATTTCAAATCCTTAAAACTGGAATATAAACAGATGTTTTGTTTTACTTCTTCAAATATTTCAAACAATTTGACATTATTCCATGCTTCAACTATTATTTTTTGAAGAAAAGGATGCTAGTAACAAATTTAATTTGCTTATTTCAAAAAGAGGATAATTATATATAACTTTACATGGTGAAAGAAAACTTGTCAGATTTCTGCAGGTTTTTTTTGCTGAATAGGTGCAATTTGGTAACTGAGTGCAATTTTGGTACTGTGATGTTATATACATGTAACCATAAGTGTGTATTGCTAAATAGGTTGAAATGTGAACCTGGTAGTAATATAGTGATAAAGTACTTGGTAGAGTGAAAATGATTTGATCAGGTTTAAACTTATGCATAAAATATATACAGGGGGACTGCTGCAGCTTGAATTTTAAAGGATGTTGCCCACATACTTCCAAGTAACATGCCCTGTATAAATGTATACCTATCAAAGTCATGGTATTCTCATGGCTTATCATAATCTTCCCATAAAATCCAATTTTGGACAATATGGAAGCATACAATATATACAGTACTAAATGTACTACTCAGACTCATATCTCCTTTTATGATTAAACTTAGAGAGAGAGAAAAACAAAACAGTTTCCTTCTCCTGGGACTTATAAGGTAGATATCTGACATGTGACATAATCAATAAAAAGATTTGTTGAGAGTTTGCTAAAAGAAGTACAGAATTAAAAGATTGTGAATTATTTGAATATTTAAGTCTTTCCACTTTTCCGTGGAAAGACCTATTGCTTTTGTTCTGATTATTATTAATTTTTTTCTTCCGCCTAAATTTTTTCTTGAGTATTGTTGATGTTTCAAAAGATGTCGCTTAGATATTTGGAATATGATATCGTATAGTTTATACCATAAACCATAAGTGATAGAGACCTAGGGTCTTCAAATTTGAGGTCCTTGGTCCAAAAAATGAAAATGAGGTCAAGGTCAAAGGTCCAGGTCATGTTCTAAATTTATTTTTGCTTATTTTCACTGATTTTCAAATACTGTATAACATATCGACAAATATTTTTTCATAAATTGTTACTTGCGACATGTCCTTACTTGTATATTTTGGGTGAAAGGGTGCGCAGACAATAAATGGGAGTTTTTGCCCATCTTATATTTAAGTTTACCCGTAAAGTGATATTACTCTTTAACCAAACATATTAAAGACCTAGGGTCTTTTGATTTAAGATCCTTGGTTTGTGACCTTGAAATTGAGGTCAAGGTCATAGGTTAATAGGACGTTCTAGATTTTGACCTTTGCTTTAAATTGATATTAATACATCATAAAGCCATAGGAACTAACATTTTAAACTGATTTTTTAATTTGTTTTGTTTTGTTTTGTTTTGTTATTAAAGTTGTGATTTAGTCTGTGGGCTACCATAGGCGGATCCAAAAAGGGGGGGGGGGGCTTTTTCGTGGGGGGAAATTTGTTGATTATATAGGGAATCACTGAAGCAAGACTGGTGAGCCCCGTCAGCGTGTCCCCCTTATGAAAAGTTCTGGATTCGCCATTGGCTACATGAATAACCGTGATCACATTCAACAGTATAACCAACGTTCCTTGATGTGTGGAATTATGTGGCAGATGAACATAAGTAGTCCTGGTCAATCAGTGCACCGGAGTTTACCCCGCATGCCGCATGGTCATTATAAAAAAAACGAAATGTATTGCTTCAGAGGTTTATTCTGTGTTCCCATGGCTGGACGGGACCTTTACGCTAAATATGTTATCGTTAATTCCGATTTTGTGATTTTTAAATGAAGTAGCTGTGATTATTCAAGTAATTTGTTTTGATCTCACTGATAATGGAAAGTTGAAGCAGACGAAACATGGCGTCAGATGTTGTTTTCCTAACTTCGGTAATTTCCGTGGTACAATAAAATTTAAATAAGCTACACAAGTTACCAAAATTTCTGTATTCTTGATTTTGTAAAAAACAAAAATTCATGTATTTAACATCGAAATTATTCTGATTTGTCCCGTTTTTCAAGCTCGCGTTGAAACGTTAAATTCGGCCGCCATTAACAAAAATAATCGTACGAGATTTAACTAGAGTGACGAAACGTTTCAGATGGGTCGTGTAGAGAGAGTTATCGTTCTTTATTTCAAAACGATGCTTCTACCATAAGTGCCAGCTAAAGCTGGCATAATATGTTAGTTTATAAGTTCATATATGCGTGCATACAATTACAATGACATATTGTATTTACTTTTTGTTTTAGAATTTACTGTACTTGTAACTGTAATACAATATAGTATTTAATCATAAATTTGTTTTCAAAATTGATATTCAAAAGCACACATTGTCCAGCTTAGTCTGAATAAGTAGTATCTTCTGACGCACAAATATTTTGTATTTTAATTTTTTTGCACACTGGTATTATTATTGCTATTTTACATACACTTTTGTCTTGATCGGACGAGCACTAGACAGTACTATATAATATTTACTATCTAGCACACAAACATATTTGTTGGGATTTTTGCTAGATTTTAATGTATTTTCGTTTTGATGATTCATTCCTAGAATATTGTACAATTTCACTATTGGATCTCAATTAGTGCTACGTTTACCAGCTTTATCTGTTTAGTTGTTAACACACCTTTGTCATAAACGGAACTATATACAGCTGTTTATCATGGTATACAATCAGGTTTAATTGTTCTTTACTTCGAAGAAAAAATGTCTTTACCAAGACAGAAATATGACAGTTGCACATTGGTTGACATAATTTCATGTGTGTTTATGTCATTTCCATGGACTTTTCCATTTTTGTATTTATCTTTGAGTGTGGTATATTTATTGTGACGTCATTCTATCATATTTTTAAAATATGTAACCAATGTAACCAACTGTTATGTTCTCTTGAAAGGACAACATCATTATATCAAAACCGGAAACAAAGAATACTATTTATAATGGTCAAACATAAAGAATATTGTAATTAGTCATTTAGAATGAAGTCGTTCAAAAGTTTGATATTGTCATTCCTTCCATCTGTGCGTCCGTCTGTCTTTCCGTCCGTCCGTCCGTCCCACGGATATATTTCGTCACATCTTTAAAGGCACTACATTATAAGGATTTCTGAAATTTGGTTTAATGTTTTATATTAGTCAGATGTATCATGGGTTTTTAGATCACCCAACAACATCCTGTTTACCGACCACCTGTATAATTTTACACATGATATTCTAGTTGAAAATGTTCGACACATGTTTCTCATAAACTGCAATACAAAGATTTCTGTAATTTGGTTTCATGGTTTATTTTAGTCAGCTTTACCATGTGATGTGTTTTGCATACATAACAGTTGAAGATCATAAGTTGTTCGATCACAACTTCACTGATGAGAGATTTTTTAAAACGTGTACTGTCTTATAAGGATTACATGTACGGGTTAGAGTTAAATAATCGCATGACTAACCATGTCAGCTAATGATGTACAATTCAAGTCAAATGCATAAAAATTGCATATTCATAGCACATGTTAATCCAGGTTTATTTGGCTTTTTTAACTATTTTGATCTGAGCGTCACTGATGAGTCTTATGTAGACGAAACACGCGTCTGGCGTATAAAATTATAATCCTGGTACTTTTGGTAACTATTTACACCACTGGGTCGATGCCACTGCTGGTGGACGTTTCTTCCCCGAGGGTATCACCAGCCCAGTAGTCAGCACTTCGGTGTTGACATGAATATCAATTATATGGTCATTTTTATAAATTTTCTGTTTACAAAACTTTAAATTTTTCGAAAAACTAAGGATTTTCTTACCCCAGGAGTAGATTACCTTAGTCGTATTTGGCACAACTTTTTGGAATTTTGGGTCCTCAATGCTCTTCAACTTTGTATTTATTTGGCTTTTTTAACTATTTTGATCTGAGCGTCACTGATGAGTCTTATGTAGACGAAACGCGCGTCTGGCGTATAAAATTATAATCCTGGTACTTTTGATAACCAATTAACGTTGGTCGTTTAATATATCAACCAGTCTGCGCACATGACAACCTGTTATTTAAGGATAATTATAAAACAAATCAGACATGTCTCTCTTCTTATTTTATAAATTTAAAGACTATAACGTGATATCTATAGATTGCTTCAAAACAGTTTACCATGTTCATAATATTCTGAAATGCCACTTCTTTGAAATATTTAGTTTTTCTCAAATTGAATGTTAATCATCGTCAAATTTAGAATTATTGTATGATCGTATTTAACTTGAAGGCAAATATATTTCTATGTGAAAAAAATTAGAAAATGCACCAGTTTTGAATTATTGATAGTTCATTTAAATTGTAAATTGTCAATGCTGAGCATGAGTATTTTATCACTGCATTGGTTCATTTTATTCACAGGTAGAATATCCGTGTTGAAAAGTCAATCATCAACCAGTCAGGGGAAGAATATTCTATCTGCTAGCTAATCATCACATGATACTGTAGTTAGTGGTTATGTGGGAACACATGATTCAGGCGGAAGAACATTGATAAATGGACCTTCAGGAAGCTTGTCCTTTCACGAGTCATTAACAGGTCATCTGCCATTAGCTGGTCGTATAAATGGCGCAAATTTATATCAATCACTTATCACAATTTACCATTAGCTGGAGATTTAACTGATAGGAACTGTATAGGACCTACATGTTCTGTCAGAAATTTGGAATACATACAGGTAAAATATATATATACAATCTTCCAAGTTAAATATTTATTTTTATCTATTCCAGACTTCAATATATATGAAAGCCAATCATATTGGAAAAACAGCAACAACATTTAAATTTTTTAAACATATTATACACCATCATTTTGCAATGCAGATATATAGATTCTAGTACACTCAACATTACAAAGCGTTTTTGTTTTCAATACATAATTCCCCTTCGACGATTGGAAGGATTTCTTAATTGTAAAATGAAAATCAAAACATTCTCAAGATTATATCATTATTTTTTTTTAAATTATTTATGATATTGGTGCTGTTTTGTGTGGTACCACGTCTTTTTTAGTTTGCTTTGAGTTTGTACCATTTGGTATCTTTTGCTACATTTTATTTATGTATTTATTTTGAATTTACCAGAATGAGTAAAAGTATAGTTTTAATGTTCGTTTTGAAGTATGTTCACCGAGGCAAGACATAATAAGTAGGGAAACAAATCTACAATATATATATATATTTATCATATTCACAGGACGAACGATCCCTAGCCAACCTAGCCAGTGTGCTGATGTATTGACTTGTGTAGTGTCATGTAAACTCGGATATAAACTTGGTCATAATGATCTGACGGTTGTCCCTCTTGTACATGTCTTAAATGAAACTTGCCTTTTTTCTAAATTCATGTTTACCTATATTAGCCCGATCCTAATAGCCCAACCAAATTTCAGGTGATCACATAATTCGGTCTTAATTGACGAGTTTTCTCAGTGGCAATCATCCAATATCTTCGTAATTGTATATTAACACAGCTAAAACAACCAATGCAATAATTATATGATTCTGTCGGATGAAGTATTTATCATTTTGAAAGCGATACATATTTTGGTTTGTTGTCCATTCGTTTAATGTATTTTATCAATTGATTATGGACTTTCCGTTTTTAATTTTCTGCGGAGTTCAGAATTTTTTCAATCGATTACATGCAACGATGCATGTCTAGATATGGTTATTGTCGTTCATAATAAATGCTTATTTATCGGTACATGAAAAAAAGGAAAGTAACTAATATAACTAATTCACAAATAATCTCAAATCGGAAAGTCCCTTTTCATATGGAAAAGCAAAAAGCTCGCACACACCAAACTCAGTAATTGGTTAATACTTTTCAAGCTTAAAATAAAAAAAACAAACATATTGAATAGATGGTACTAAAATAATATATTTTTCTGTAGCTAAATATGTATGCATGTTTTACCAAGTTCGAGACATTTCATTATTTTATCATAGAAGTTGTTTTATTTAATAGTGTATCGTTTGATAAAAAAACAGAATATCACATAATTAATTGATATCAAATACATCGGGGAATCATTTCATTCCTTAGTGCAAAGCATTTGATTTCTTAGTCGTCTATTCAAATATATTCCTCGATTGTATAAAGTACCAAGTCATAAGACATTGTGAAGCAACAGTTTTGCCTGTACCTGTTCTTTCAATGTCATGTTAGAAAAGATAACTAATAAAATAAACTTACAATATTGAATTTAACACACAAGGCCTTGAAGGCATAACACTTTGCTCAGTGCTCGGAGCACAAACATTATGCTCAAAACATGAAATCCAGCAATTTGATTGGTTGATCTTCGAGTCTGAGTACAAAAATCATGCTCGAAAGTGTTATGACCGCGATGCCAGGCCTTTCTCTAGGTTTATATCAAAATTGATAATTCCAAGGTCAGGGAAAATGTCTTTCATATTTCTAACAAATTTTAATCATTGAAGTCCGGATTTCGTTTTTACTTAGAATATTATTGTAATATGCAATAAAGTAGTTAAGAAAGAAAAAGTAGGCAATGAAAAGGAAATAAAAGACTCCATTCATAATAACGCAGGATTGGTTCCCATAAACATGTAAAACAGTTGTCTCATTTGCAATCATACCAAATCTTATTTTTTATAAAACACAATTTAAGTTCATTTTAGGGTTGGTATCTAATGTTTTATATTATAACGCTGTCACAACAGTTTATCTTTGTATGTATATTGAAGTCCTAGTGGTTTTTTTTTTAATTTTATGAATGTCCATGCTAATGACATACGGGAAAACAATGTTTTTTTTTATTCCTTGTCTATGCTAGCGGGTCGTATTCCATTCATAGACATGCGTCAATCATGCGGTTAGTTCTTGGGTCATTTGAAAGCTTACCTTTTTTATCAAATCAGTTTATAATGAAATTGAAGTAGTTATCAACTTAAAACTTAGTACATTTGTTTACATTGTAATGAGACAACTATAAAAAAAAAACTAGCCTGTAATTCAGTGGTTGTCGTTTGTTCATGTGTTTCAAATTTTGTTTCGTTCCTTTTTTATATTTAAATAAGACCGTTAGTTTTCTCGTTTGAATTGTTTTACATTGTCATATCGGGGCCTTTTATAGCTGACTATGCGGTATATGCTTTGCTCATTGTTGAAGGCCGTACGGTGACCTATAATTGTTAATGTCTGTGTCATTTTGGTCTCTTGTTGACAGTGGTGTCATTGGCAATCATACCACATCTTCTATTTTATACTATATACATTTTTTTGTGCTCAAGACACTTGTCTAGATTTTTCTTTTTTTTTAAACAATTGTAGCAATCATCGATGTGTAAGTGCAAACAAATAACACAAATACCGTAATCAAATTACTCCTTAAACGGAAAACCAATAAAAAAAACACGTGTGCCTTACGCCTGGTTGTATAACTAGCTAAACCTAGCATGACAGTATCACTTGTATGAAATTCGAGAAAACGGTTGATGAGAGTGAATTAAGAATGAAAAATAATTCTTTGCAACGTCACCTTTTGGGAGTTCAAACTTAACTTCTTTATACTTATAAATGTGTACACGGACAAATGACAAAAGAAAGCCATAATTGAAGACAAATGGTTTACACTGTACATCTACAATGTAAAAATACTTAAACGCTTAACTAAACGCAGAACAGTGCCTTTTAAAAAAGGCCAACACAGAATACAATATTGTTTAATTGTGCTTGCTTTCACGAAACCTCGGATCACAAAAAACGTGGGTAAAAAAAAGCTATATTTTTATCTTGATTGCTCATTGACCTCGTTTATGTTCAGTATTACATTCAACCAATTGGTAAGAATCAGATATAATGAGGTCTTTATTAGGGTTCTCTTGATACAAAAGGTGCTTATTATGGTAAATTTGAAAGTTTGAAAACTATTCATAATACATACACAATTTTAGATCGACTCATTTCCATATTCATACAGGTTTCAAGTTTAACAAATGATTTATTTCCGTGTCATTTAAAACATTAGTCACGTGACAGGGAATACTTCAAATTTTATGAAGATCAGATAACATTTTGTAAGGGTATTGATTTTGTTGAGTGGTTTTGAATCATACAACGCAAAATACCATCCGTTTAAATCGTAAACACATAGATTTACTCGTTGTCTAAAAAGATCTGCGTAATGTTATAACCACCATAGTAAGTATATTCTTTCTTCATTTTACACATATCTAACAAATGTTATCAGTTTTAATGTGTACACAATGATTTATCATACGTATAAGGGTTGTTTGTTTATCAATGAATAAACAAGTTTGTTCCTGATAATAACTCAAAAGGCATGTAAGTAAGCAGTATATTTTAAATACATTATTTCCGGGGGGGGGGGGGGACAAAACTGGAAGTTAAAAAAATACATCTCATGAACCTTAAACCGGATGAAACATAGTTGTCGGAAAATGTGATTATATCTGGTATTTTAACATCTCACTCATACTTTTAAATATTTATGTATATTTTTAGACATTGGAAAATATTGAAATCAGGCCAATGCAATCTAAAAACAATGTTATACCGCTCTGCGTTCTAATTTTTGGGTTTCTTTCGTAACTTCACAAGTAGTATGACAACGAATTAACCCTTTTATCATTTTGTTTTATCATTTATTCAAATTGGTACTATTTCATGTATTATACTCATAAAAATACCAAAAAGGGATTGCATGTGTCGAATAATTCATGTAATGAGAAAACAACTATAGTTTAGGTTATTAGGAGAATATATATTGTATGCTGAAATGCTATAGGTTTATCCAATATTAGAAATTTCCAAGGCTTACTGCACTTTATTGAATTAAATAAGACTTTCCACAAATACATATTCGATTTTTGTAAATAAGGCTAGATGAAAAGACAAACATGTAGTATCTGAAAATAATTTATTCTGCGTCTCATTTTATAAACTGTCTTTCTATTTGATATGAATTCAAACGTGTCCTAACTAAAGCTGATTTTAATTCTTTAAAGTTTGTGTGTTAATGGACGTGTATCATGAATCGTGCAAAATAAAGAACGTAAAAATAGATTGACAACAATTAAATCTAACTTCATCATATTTCATCAATTTCTATTCTATATCAATTTCTTATTCAAATACGGTAGTTTACTCTTCCAGTAAATGACACACAACTATGATATAATAATGGCTTTTTTGATATGTAATGAAATACGTATATTACATATCAGGTAAACAGTGTTCTGATAAAACAGAACTGATATGTAAAATGTGTAATGCATATTTGCTGCGGGGTATTACGAATGCGCTAAATATAAAACAACTATTCACACTGCATAGTTCGCTAATGTGCTATTTGTATATTTGTTTATACAACATCAATAATAAAAATGAAAAAATACAAATGTATATACATACATTTCAGAAGAGCATATTCTAATAACGAGACGTAAAGGGCGAAAAAATATACTCCGTAGTCTATTATGTAAAGATGGAAATTGATGTTCAGTGCGTCCAGTGTAGCATAGATAAACATACGACAAGGAAATATACATGTACTACAGACCGAACTATTTTAGGCGATGATTTAAGATCAAAATTATGTTGTAGAGGTAAATCAGAAGGTGTTAGGGTTTCAAATACTAACAGAATCACACGGTATGATCATAATGGATATGCCGGTTCAGTTATGCCTGTCACACAACAACAAGAAACAATAATACACAGTAATAACGAAAACTTGGCACAAACAAATCACTTAATTGAACAGAAACAACAATTATTGTTGACACGAAAACAACATACGGACATCAATGAAAGTAGGAGGACTTCACATGCAAAGTTTAGATCATACTCGAAATTTGATATTCGAGAACAATCCTTTATTGGTTGGACATCAGTCAGTACTTTCCCTATATGGATGTTTGCTAAGGCTGGCTTTTTTTACAAAGGTAAATATACATTTTACTTATTTAAGATATACATTACAATTACCACCTGTATTTACAGGGAAGATTGCGCAGCAACGATATATCGATTTATCAATTGTGTTGTTGGTAATTGTTTTGCTGTGAACTATTTAATTTAATGTGTACTAAAGTGGGTTGTAATTGATATCTATCTCTTGTCGTATTTTAGCTTGGTCAAGGTTTTGTCCGTTTTCAATTACGTCTTTAAGTCTTAAACGGTATTTTTTATTGTATCGTCATCTGAAAAGTCTAAACGATACAGTATTGAGTTACACATATATTGGCTACATTAAGACACACATTCTGCAGTAGCGACAACATTTTGAGCATGCGTTCGACTTATATTGATATCATGTTGGAAATTGAGTTGAGCATGGTTTAAATATAATAATGTGTTAAAAAATATGGAATATAAAGAAAAGTATAAAGTTACCTATTCAAGGAACAATTTGTACATTTACCAATTAAACAATCTCAACCAATTGTTATTATGGTATATTTTTTTGTTCTGTATTTGGGGTATCTTGTAATGATCACATCGACAATCAGTCGTTGAAGAGCTTGTCCTAGTCCTGATATTTATCAATTTATCTGTCTTGGCGTAATCGTTGTTTATGCCTCATATCTTCTTTCATTGCCATAATTGGTTAATTGTTGTTTGTATTCGTATATCGTTTTTTTCTTTTTCTAACATTAGCAATCTATCTTAGCAACGATACTTGTCGCATCTTAGATAAGATTCCATATATGATACTTAATGATTGAATGATATTTATATTGAGTAAAACATTACCAATGTCGAATATTGAAACGACTTAACCAGTCATCCAATCAATTTAAATTGATATAAGTAGGAGAAACAAAAATTAATTATCTTTAATTTTGACATGAATATGCTATCAGATTTTAATCATCTGTTAATGTATTCAGGATTCGCTGACATCGTGGCTTGTTTTGAGTGTGGTATAATGCATAGAAGATGGCAAAAAGACGACGATCCTGTCAAAATACATATCATGCTGCAACCAGAATGTTCGTATATAATGGATCTTGTAGAGGAAGGTATTCAATCATGTGAACAACTTCAGAGGCTCGGAAGTTATGGTGAGGTAAGTTACAAGTTCAGAGTGCCCTAAATTTGTCGATCTTGGAAAACAATCTGGCATTTTCGTCTATCTTTGCTAAATAAAAAGAGCGTCTAGAAGAAACAACTTGACAATTTTTTGTACATAATTTGAGATAAGCTGAATTTTAAAAGCTACAAAGCATGGTTATCCCTATTAATGTCAGATTAAAAAAAAACTATAGACTTGCCCTATTGGAGGGGAATCAGTAGGTTCGAAAAGTATAAAAATAATAGTTTTTTAACTTCATTCTGAAACAAAGGATAAATCCGCAAATGTGACATTTGTGATACGCAGTTACGGAGGATCGCGGGTACAAAACTGTCAGATAAAAAAATAAGCATTTGTTTTTGGTTTTGTTTTTTCATTACAAATATTATTTATTTCACTATCAGTTATTACTTTATGATATGATACAAAATCAACCAAAAACATCGATTCGGTTTAGCCCCAGATGACTTTTTAAAAGTTTATATCTTTGAAAAAGCTCAAAATTATCTTCCTTTGGTGCAAAAATGCCATTACTTTGGCATTAAAATTGAAATATCTTTTTTTAATTAATCGGTGACCTATATTTTTTATTATTGTTTTAATAAGCTGTACATAAACTAAATAATTGTAAAATTTAAGCGATTTCTGTAATTTCTTTCTTTTTTTTTCTTTTTATATTACATCGTTTTCTTCTATTAGTTCTACAGAAGAAAAGGACATTAACCAAAACTTAATGTTTCTTTCGGAGGCAAATTGTGAGGTTAAAGGAACGGTGACCCCATTTTTTTTTATTCTATTATTCTATTAAGTATATGTTGAAGTTCGTTTATAAAAAAACATAGCGAAATCCTATATTAAAAAAAAAATTAATTTATACCCGCGAGCCCCCTTGAGAGTGATATTTCCTGTATCTAAGATACTTTACAATGTTTTCAAATCTCAAATGTTTTTCCGGTAAGAAAGTTACTGAATTAGGTTTATAATCCTAAAAGTTGAGAGCATCAGGTAATGGAATGTAATATAACGGATTATTTAGAGCAGTTTTCTATACCATACAAGCCTGATCTAGTTAAACATAATACAACGGATAATTTCTATATCTCAAATACAGAATGAAGCAAAACGCTATAACTGTACATTACATTAAGTTTTTCTATAGATGCGTTCCTTATCTAGAAAAAATACGTACAAAGTATATATAATGACTTATTCCATTTTAGAGTATCGAAATGAATGGTAAGTAATTAATGAATTTCGTGTAGAACGATAATTATGAATAGACGTTCTTAAAGTTAAACATCAATAAGTTCTACTATTTCGAAAGTCAGGATTTATGAAATCTGTATTTGTTGTGGTATGTAATTTTTAAAATATAAACAAAAAATATCAAGTGTCAGCCTCAAAATCTTTTATTTTTTACAATACTCATTATATGTGGAAGCGTACAATGCTCATTTTATGTGGAAGCGTACAAGGCAATAACAATCACAACCAAGGAGTAAACAAAGACTCACGTGCTGCGAAGATTAAGTAATAATACAATAAAAACAAACCTAGTCTACAGCATTTTAATCGTGCATAAAAATTAATTTGTCAAAATAATATAGAACTGTTTGTTTATTCACATGTAAGATCAATAATCCGAATAAAATGAGGGACCAATACAAAAAAGTGAACAAAATTTGGTTTGACATATTGGTTAATTTTTACTTTGAAATGAGTATTGTTTTTTTTATTGTCTTTTAAATGTTTTTGATATTATCGTTTATCACTCACGGGAAGAGTGTCAGAGTAGGGTTGAACTTTATACATGTTGTAGACACATTTCTATGTACAAGATATCATTAAAACACCTCATTTAAATCACAGTACTATGGGAATAATATGGAGAAACCATTCATTAAAAAAAAGAGTTCCGTCAAGGTTAACGCAAAAGAACAATCTCGAGGTGCCATTTTTATAAATGACTATTCCTACAATTTAAGGAAAAATGAACAAATGTAAAGGCTTCTATATTGTAAGAGTGAGTGATATACATTATTTCATTTCTTTAGCTGTGTCGACAGGACAAAATAACGTTGTAATAACGTCTTCATCTTCGAGCACAGCAGAGTCAACAGCAGACACAAGACTGCAGTGCAAAGTTTGTCTATCAAATCCACTGCAGATTACGATCCAACCATGTGGTCATTTCGCTATGTGTGAACCCTGTTCCACTCGATTAAAATATGAAACGAATAAATGTCCTATTTGTAGAGGACCAATAACACATACAATTCGAACATATGTATGAACATTTCAGCAAATGGCAAACATTTTATATTTCTTGTGTAAGACCAAATATCAAAAGGATAACATTTGTATATATCTTTGATTTTCAAACACCTTGAAATGAATAATAAAATATTTTGTCACGCTTATAACACCATTGATATTAAATCGCAGATAATAAACAAACTATTGTTTACTTGCTCCTTTTTTCATTTCAATCCTTTTATACTCCTTGCTTGGTTGCTTGCGACAAAATGGTGTTTACCGTTCATGTTATTACTACCACTAGGTCGATGCCTCTGCTGATGAACTGATAGTCCCCGAGGGTATCTTCAGCCCTGTAGCCGGTACTGGTATAAACATACGGAGTTTGTGTTATTAAAATTGTGATACACGTATTACGAAATGTTGGAAATTACTTAAAATCAAGAAATGTATCATACTCATGCAAAACTTTGAATATTTGCCAGGCTTTGGCTATACTTTATGGTCCTTTAGATCTGCAGATCTTCATCTGTTTAAAAAGCCTTGGGTTTTTAAATATTTCGGCCTCCAGCATTACTAAAGAGAGATTGATTGTTAAAATAGACATTTTGTGCAGAAGAAATGGTCCGTTAATGTTATTACGATATTGTATGACATGTTTGAATAAAAGTTCAAAATCAAGATCATCGAACGGAATAGAGACTCTATTTATGGAAGTGGTAATCGCTATACATGATTATTCTAATATTGTCTCTGAATAAGGCATAATGAAAATTTTATAAGATTTTAAACACGATGTCACTCAAACATTTAATTGTTTGCTTAAGTGTTCTTTCAGGACACACAACAAATGTCCAAAAAAAATGCCTTATGGTGAAATGTCAAATATAACAAGCGTTCACACGTATTGACCTTATCAAAATCATCATGTGTATGTAAATTTAGATAACTCAATTAGCATCTTATGTATTTGGCACAATTTCTTGGAATTTTGGGTCCTCAATGTTCTTCAACTTTTTACTTGTTTTGCTCTATAACTATTTAGATCTGAGTGTCACTGATGAGTCCTATGTAGACGACACGCGCGTCTGGCGTATTAAAATATAATCCTGATACCTTTGATAACTATTAAAATAACAAGAATATGTCCATAGTAGATGGATGCCTCACTCGCACTATCATTTTTCATGTTCAGTGGACCGTGAAATTGGGGTCAAAACATTAATTTGGAATTAAAATTAGAAAGATCATATCTTAGGGAACATGTGTACTAGGTTACAAGTTGGTGTGACTTCAACTTCATCAAAAACTACCTTGACCAAAAACTTTAACATGAACTTTGCACTATCAATGGACCGTGAAATAAGGGTCAACACTTTCATTTGACATAAAAATTAGAAAGATCTTAGCATGGGAAATATGTGTACTAAGTTTCAAGTTAATTAGACTTCAACTTCATCAAAAACTACCTTGACCGAAAACTTTAACCTAAAGCCGGAAGAACGGACGGACGAACGAACGACCAGAAAACATAATGTCCCTCTACCATACGTTAGCCTAATGTGTTCGTCTTAACTATTGAACTGTCTACGTTACGTAGTATACATGTCCTTTATCTTTCACATTAACTTATTCACCAGAGAACTGACTGTCGTCTAAGATCCAGAAAAATCTGAGCATACATATGTACTATTTTGACTGATAATAGGTGTACAATTTTGTTCATTTATTCATGGTTTATGTAAATTGATTTTCATTTTTTTATCACAGTTTCGAAATAATAAGTACATGGTTTGAATATTTATTTATCAAGGTCATCTGACGTTTCATGATGCTTTCCTTTTGCACAGCGTAAAGGTACTGGTTATTTATCATCATAAATGTAGTAAGCTACCTTTAATTCAACCGTTTGCCAGTTATCACCGCATGATAAAATGTGCAGTATTTTGGTAGTATAATTTAAGAGAAGTATTTAAGCCAGCGTTTCACCTTCATATCATATATTAAAAAACCGTAGTGTTACATTTTCCCAGCATATTTTCCCAGCATTAGGTTGGCCTTTTGTGTACCCAAAGCAGGTGAAGGAAGTGAAATTAGGAGCGCTGTGATTGGATGTAAGGGCACAGTATATTTTTTTGATTTATCTATAAATAAGTGCAGTGTGTATATCTACAACGTGAATTTTGAAAACTTTTTTTAGACAATTATTCGAAAAGACTTCCAAAAAATCATAAATTTGGTGTTAACTGACGGTGGGTATGGATAACATAAAGAAGCTCCGTTTGAAGTTGGTCATGATACTATTTAGCTTCAATTTTTAAAACAGAATAATAAAGTACTAACAGCACATAACTGGTTTATCCAGGTTTTTGTCAAAACAGTGGTGAATTAAGAAAATGTTAATATTGTCGCCTATGGCAGAATAAAAAGTACTGTTTTCCCTATAATGGCTATCAAATTTAAGTTTTGTTCCTAAAATAATCTTTGAATTCAATTTATTTATCGAGAGTCTTATTTATAAACCGTTGTTATAGTAACCGAAACTGAAAACAATGGCAAATTCAAAAAGAATAATGAAACTAAGATTTCAACTTCTGACGGCAAAAAGTACCGAAACAAGAAACAAGAATACGGACGCTTACACTAGTTCGGTGAAAGTTATGTAATATCTGGTTCACAGATGACGACACGAATGTTTTATTGAAGCTATTTTTGTTGAACATAACCTTTCTAAGTAGACTTATTACTGAGTATGAAGTACTTAAATGAGTAGCACGACATACGTAACATTTGGAACATGATACGCTTATATTGTAGAGCCATGGTTTATGGTGCGGATCGATATTGCCCGGTCTTCGGTTTTCTACGTTTGTTTTTTGCATGTATATGGTTCTTTGTCAGTTTGTTTTTCGACTGATAAGTTTGATATATTTTTCACGACCTGTTTTCATATACAACCGGATGTGACATACAATGATTTGATGGTTTTACATCTAACAAAAAGAGAATTAAAGAATCGAGAATGACAACACCTTTTTTAACACTACACTTATATAAAAAGAAATAGATACAGTGCATTAACCCTGAAAATCGCCATAAATACACAAAACAGTATATGAAAGTACGTGTGAAATGGTTTTTGAAGCAATTTTATTTATTTGACATCATGTTTGTGTAAAAATTGCCCATCAACAAGTTTGCCAACATAAGATGAGCTAGAAGAATACATGTACATATTAACTGTTTTGCTTTTAATTATATTGGGGATAACGGAAATGCTATTTATAGATTGTTCAATATTTAATTTTTTGTTACGCCACTATAAATATCTGACCAGTCCGGTTAATCAACCCAGACGCTATATTTAAATATGCGTCTGTGTAATCGAAACTACGCTGTGATTGGATATAAGGGCACAATATATTTTTTATTTATCTATGAATAACTGCAGTGTGTATATCATGTATATCTACAATGTGAATTTTAGAGAATTATTCGAAAAGACTTCCAAAAGTTCATAAATTTGGTGTTATCTAACGCCGGGTATGGATCAAAGATCTGTCGAGAATCTTATTTATAAACCGTTGGTATAGTAACATAAACTGAAAACAATGGCAAATTCAAAAAGAATAATGAAACTTCTGACGGCAAAAAGTACCGAAACAAGAAACAAGAATACGGACGCTTTCACTAGTTCGGTGAAAGTTATGTAATATCTGGTTCACAGATGACGACACGTATGTTTTATTGATGCTAATTTTGTCGAACATTACCTTTCTAACTAGAGGAAGTACTTACATAATCAGCACGACATGTGTCACATTTGGAACATGATACACTCATATTGTAGAGCCACAGTTTATGGTGCGGATCGATTTGCCTGGTCTTCGGTATTCTACGTTTGCATTTTGCATGTATTTGGTCCTTTGTCAGTTTGTTTCGACTGATAAGTTTGATATATTTTTTACGACCTGTTTTCATATGCAACCGGATGTGACATACAATGATTTGATTGTTTTACATCTGAAAAAAAAGAGAATTAAAGAATCGAGAATGACAACACCTTGTTTAACACTACACTTATATAAAAAGAAATAGATACAGTGCATTAACCCTGAAAATCGCCATAAATACACAAAACAGTATATGAACATCAAAATACACAAAACAGTACATGTACATCGAAATGCACAAAAAGTACATGTACTTCAAAATGCCTGTACCTAGTAAGAAGTATGAAATTTTTAATCCATTCGTTTGATCTGTTTGAATAATGTTTTTTTTATATTTGATTGTGGACTTTTTCTATGACTTCGGTATTGTTATTTCACTGTTTATTGTTGTTCATATAAGTTAACGTGAAGTTAAGTGCATGAACTCTTTTGGCGCCTAGACATGTAACAAATCGTGTTTGTGCCGACACTTTCAATGGAGGTAACGGGTAGGTGTACTCAATATGTAAACTTTCAAGTAATTATTTTGATTTCGGATTTTAAAATGTTTCTGACCTATGCAATATTGTCTGTCAATTTAATTTGTGACCTAACGGTAGCTTACATACAAATGTATTATTTTGATAAATGTGCCTTTTCAAAGTTGTTACACAAAATCAGTTAAAGGTTGCATTTCTGTAAATATTGTCAATGCAATTTCCCATAGGAACTCCTTTTACGACTAAAACTGTACCACTTTTACTATGAAGTTTTGAAAAAAATCTTATCCTAGAATTGAAAGTTTATATGCACTACAATTTTTTTCAAAGGTCAAAATATAGGGCTGTGCGGCATATTTTCAACGTTTATATGCCCTGAACTTTTCAGAGTTTAAAATAACACTAATTTTCTTAACTACCCCTACCTTGAATGAAGGGTTACCACATATTTCAATGTAAACAATACGCACATGTGTATTTACTGGTAACATTCCCTAGTTATGTCTCTATGAGATGGAACACAGAGAGCATAACTGGGAACCAGTATGTAAACAAAATTAATTTTCTATGAATATTCAAGATCTCCCCAGGCGTGGTTTGAGAAACAGCTGTATTTACAAAGTGCAACCTATAATACCAATGTGCCGATATTAAGAATGATCAA
Source organism: Mytilus edulis (assembly GCF_963676685.1). Lineage (NCBI taxonomy): Eukaryota > Metazoa > Mollusca > Bivalvia > Mytilida > Mytilidae > Mytilus > Mytilus edulis. The sequence continues at coordinate 77,266,225 of NC_092354.1, read as the reverse complement.
ACTTAAATTTATTTGAAAGAGACAAATCGTTTATGCGTTTGGAGTATAATTTGCTAATGGTTATTCCTTATATCGAGATCGCGAAAGTCGTATGCGTTTAAGTGCTTATTTCCTAAATAATATAACAACTCCAACTTGAACCATGAAAAGGAATGTTTCCATATCTATTTCAGCATTTTATACATTTGATATAGATTATGTTCGTATAGTACTAAGCTTGTCATGCTTATTGTAGATAATCATAAAAATAAAAAATAAATGTTTACAATAAAATGATAGTTTTGACATTTTTAATTTGTTTTCCATGAAAACACATAAAGTTTATAGTTATGTTCATCTTTGTTTGATAAAATCCAAAGTTGTATGATAACAATGTTTATGTTGACGACTTATGTTCATACTCATAAAAAGTAACTGAATACAAAACATAAAATTTCAAGGTTCAATAAAAAGAAATGACAAGGAAGAATAGAGCTTTCTTACAAATTGACGAAAGGTACGTACGCATGACGAATCATACGTAAGACTCGTTTTAGGGATCCTTTATTTTGACATATCTAAATAATAGTCATGGAACCTTAGACAGACCATTACCCTACATGCATCGACATTTTTTCCCAATATATAGGACATATAGGATTTCGGGACGTACGATCGGTTAACATATAATACCACCAGGTGGAAGGAGATAACCCTATAAAATATACTAAATATAGGGAATTCAGAAGAAAAAAATGCCCCTAAAAACAAAAAAACAAAACCTTAAGCTGGGGTCACACATTCACGATTTTTACTGCCGTCCTTGACAGGACCGTTCCCGATTACAATTTGTCAAAAGTATGATCAAGATCCTGTGAATCGTGGATGTAAGTTCAAACTTCAATTAAAATTTGTAAAACAAATAATTTAAATAATTTAATCACAAACACATATTGTGGTCATGCAGATTACAAACAAAAAATTCTGAATCCAGATTTTCCCTTTACCCTATAGTGTTAAAATTTTGAAAAAAAAACAATTGCTTTAAAGTGTCGAAAACCCAAGAAAAGAAAAAAAAACATTACCCCTCCTCTTTTGAAGTTGGTTGCTCCCATAACTTGTTTTGCCCCCATTTTATACTTGTTTCACAGTGTGAACTTTGTAACGTTCATATTTAACTGAATTTGCAATCATAACTTAAAGTTATAGTTTCAGATAGAAAAAAAAATTGATCACAATTCATTTTACATTACTTTTTCAAAACAATGCAGCATTATTGTTTTGCAAATCTCGATATTTCACGTTAACAATTTGCTGAAAGTGTAATATAAAAAATAAAAACAAATGTGAATCTTCAGTGTCGTGAAATTTAAACTAACGTACGTCAATAATGCCATTAAAATTTTAATCATGAAACTCGTGCCTAAAATATTCCCGCGGAAATTTGTGTACTCGTGGTTTACGTAAGTAACGTATCGGACGTAAGTGTATTTGACACTATTTTTCTTTGTTTTCTTGTATAAATAGCGTGTATTATTTGCGATATGCTTATTTTTGAAAGATAAATTTGATCCAGGAAAGAACGCTGTTTTACCGGATAAAGTAAAGACTCTTAATTGTTATTGTGGAAATGAAATACGTGCTCCCTTTACGTTTGTTCGTACCTTTCGTCATTTTGTAAGAAAGCTCTATTGTCACGATGACTCTTGTGCAATCAAAAATACTAACGAACGCAATAATAAAATTATAACGAATGACTTCTGTTCTTTTGCACAACCACTTGGTCAATACACATGATCTAAAATGTTTTGTGTCAAATGTATTCGCCAATGCTCTTATCATGTATTATTGCATTGGAATTTTTATTACTTTTTTTTAATTTTTATATTAAGGAAACAGTCACAAATGATACGAATAAAAAGATTTGCTTCATTGATTGTCATGCCAATGAGGTGTTTCGCTAGCTATAAGACCAGGTTTAATACACCTTTTCCGACATAAGAAAATACCTGTACCAAATCAGGAATGTGACAGTTGTTATCTATTCGTTTTATTGGTTTGAGTTTTTTGGTTCATTTTGACATTTAATTAGGGACTTACCGTCTTGTTTTTTCCTCGAAGTTTGGTATTTGCTTATTTTAATGTCCCAGTTATGGGCATTATGTTTCCTGGTCTGTTTTCCCCCCATTTATAAGGTGCACTGAACATAGAAAATGATAGTGCGGATGGGGCATCCGTGAACTGGGGTACATTCGTGTCTACTTTAAACACAAGACATAGACAAACATCGTTTTTTGGTATGTAGTTTTTGCCATTGCTAATACAACTTATTTTTGCTATCTAACTGCTGTAAGTTGATGGATTTTTATATGAAGTTCCTGGAGACGTGACAAAAAGAGATATCCAATTATGAAACATACAGTGATACCATTTCAAATGATCCCTTTTTATACATTTTCTAGAAAAACAAATATAACTCTTTCAAATGGAACGTTAAAATAAATGGTGTTCAGATAACTGAAATAGATGCGCTTTACAATAATTAATATGTTTTCCTATGAACGAGGACAAATATTTGCAGATCAAAAATATAACCATAGAGACGAGCGTCATTACATGTAGGTGGTTAGTTTTTTCGACAAAAAGAAGTTATTCTAGTTTATCTTTGATGAGTAATTCATTTTCATTTGTGATCGTAATTTTTTATTCATTACCATATTCTTCTCATCACAAAATCATTAGGACAATAAAAGAAACTATTTAAAGATGAATATTCAATTGTGTTAAAGACTTATTGCTTGTTGTTTATTGAATAAATGAAAATATCTCTGTACAACGTTCGTTCATAGCGTTTTTTCTGATTTCTATTCGAACAAGACAATTGTTTTTCTTGTTATACGTATTTTAGTGCTATTATTTCCAAGATTTATGAATTTATAACAACCATTGTTTACTTTAGTCAGACCAAGTCAATATTTGCTCTTGATTGGTCCTATGCTTATCGTTAAATAAATGCGTCGACATAATTGCCTTATTGGTTTGCTCTGTTTTACAAGCGCAGGAATATCAATAACAATAACAGTGCCAAACAATGAAACGAATAAAACTACAGCAATTAATCCACACCTTTAGACGATTTCTGGAGCAGTGGTCAGTCGTCGTATAGTGCTTGATAATTGCGTTTTATCTACTAATAAGTATTGTCTGATTTTGGTAATTTATGGAACTAATATCTCAAATAATTCAGCATGTGAGTAATTAAATAGATTTGGTATATCGGTTGTGCATTCACATTCACATGTAGCTTCTACAAAAATAAAATATCTAAACTTAATCACCTTTTTCATGAATAACAAGTAATGCATCGTTATGTGGTTTGAAAAACTTAAAAAAAAAAAAAAAAAACGATTCTTTAATCAATGTCCGCAGTATTCATTTTCGTTTTGTTAACAGTAGTTATACTTTTGACGAGCCATCTTTTATTCTCACACATAAGTGTTCATATATATCAACCACATCTTGCATTCACTAACAAAATAGCGAATGAAAACGGTTAATACGTCAAAGAGATAATATTCTACCATAGAATAAAACTGTTCATTATTTAAGGGAAAACAAGTTATATTTTATGAATTTGTCTTCAGAAATATATTGAAAAATGATTTTTATTTTTTTTTATTTTTATGACACATCTCCTGAATTGACTTGTAACACAACTACTTAGACATTTCTTGAATCCGTTTCATAAAAAAAAATGAAAAACTCTGTTTCTGCAACTCTGAAAAAAACAGATCAATTGGACTGTATTTATTTTAACGTAGGCCAATGATGAACTGTTGTCAAACGAACCATACATTGACCAGTAAGCAATTTGAAAAACCGAAACAATGCTAGGATTCTAGTAAAATTAATCTTTAGATAAAATTCTGCGCCATATACACCTATATATTGGAAACGAATTTTAAATATCAATAATAATTATTCATCATGTATATATAAAAATAAGAAGATGTGGTATGACTGCCAATCAAATAATTATCATCAAGAGATCAAATGACACAGACATTAAACACTATTGGTACTTGTATGGTCTTTAACATACGTACGTATGTTTGTATAGCCTACCTTCTAAATTAAAGATCCAGGACCCGTTAGATCCCCATCCAGTCATTTTACCATAGCCTTCAATCATAAACGGATACGGATCAGTCCAATCGATAAAAGTATGGGAATTATTTCCCACTGTAATTCTACTACTGTTAAACCAATTCACAAATAGGTTGGTATACTCATCACAGGACAGGACTTTTGCTTTAATTCCAGACATTAGTGCAGTTTTCCCGCCATATTTTCTTCGTAGAAAAATTGCAGTATTGGCCCTGCTACCTATGACGATTTCATACAGAAATGTTGAATTTAGGTCACTTGCTGATGATAGTAGTAGAAACGCATCGTTACAGGCTTTTACCTGAAATTCCAAGGAAACGTTATTCACCGGTACAATGCCGTACGGTGTAAGTTGTGTTTATATTTCGTTGCTTGGGTAGTTTCGACTGGCTTTTTTACCAACGTTATTTGTGTGAATTATAACAGCTGTAATTTAAACAATGTATCAATTGTGATATAATTCACCCTACAATGGTAGCTATATACATATGAATCAATATAATTTTATTTCGGGTACGATATCAGTAATATAAAACTGTATCAATTGTCATTTTATTACGGGTACGATATAATTATATTCAAATGTATAGATTTTCATTTCATTTCAGGTCAGATAGGAATAATATACTAATGTATCGATTGTCATTTTATTTCGGATACGATAGCAGATAATAATGAATATGGTAACTTTTTTCTATAATTACAAGTGAATTGAACTTATTCAAATTTATTTATATATTGAAAAACTAGAGGCTGTAAAGGGCCTGTGTCGCTAACCTTGGTATATGTGCATATTAAACAAAGGACACAAAAAGATTCATGACAAAATGTGTTTTTGGGATAGTGGTGTATTTGTATATCTTAATTTACTGAACAATCTTGGTGCTTTCAATTATCTCTGTCTATATTGAACGTTGCCCAATAGTTACAGAGGACAATATTATGTAAAACTTTACAAAAAATGTAAAAGATATACTATAAAGGGCAATAACTCCTGAATAGGTCAATTGACCGTTTTGGTCATGATGACCTATTTGTAGATCTTACTTTGCTGTACATTATTGCTATTTACAGTTTATTTATATCTATAATGATATTAAAGATAATAAGCAAAAGCTGCAAAATGTTCTTAAGATTACAAATGCAGGGGTTGTCAAAATAATTTTGACGTTTTGCAAGGCTATTTAAATTTTTTGCTTTGACGCCTTCAAGCAACATCATAATGCTGACCCCACAATTTTCGGTTGGAATTTGAGAGCATATTTTGCTCTCATCTTTAAGACTCACATTAGCCATAACATTTTCATTGAACGCTTAATTTTTTTTCCATATAAATATTCTTACCTTTTATGTGTTTGTTTGTGCAAAATATTTCCAATAAAACCCTACAGTAATAATAGAATAGTTCACAATTCCACGTAAAATTTTACCGAGTTTGGTTTTAAATATGTTTTATATTCCAAAAATGAAGCATCTTAAAGGGGCACTAGCTGTCAAATTCATATCGATCACTACTGGACGAAAAAGCAACTGTCCATACCAGTAACAGTCGTTGTACGACTGTCTTAGTCTGTAAAAGACAAGTAACGACTGTCAAATCTGTCATATTTCGTTGCAACAGTTCATTTATGTCGGTCCCAACTTTTTTACGGGTTGTGAAAGTCAAAAAATGCTACCATCAGTCATTTCAGAACTGTCGCAGTGGTTTACGGTGTTGTCACAGTCAAACTCTATTCATTACAGTCTTTCTAATAGTTGTGACAGTTGCATAATGTCCGTCCCAACCTTTTAATAGTTGGGACAGTTAAAATTTGTTTGTGTCAACTTTTCAGACGTTGATGCAGTCAAAAAATGTTTGTCACAACGATTTTAGAGTTGGGACAGTCGTTAAAATGTTTGTTACAACTTTCAAAAGGTTGACACAGTCATTAAATGTTTATTACAACTTATAAAAGGTTGACACAGTCGTTAAATGTTTAAAACAAACACTGTTTAGGTTGATACAGTCGGTAAATGTTTTTAATGCAAATATTTTAGCGTAACGGTAGTCGATCAGCGTAAAAAAAATCACGTCTCACCCGGCTCTCAAGATTTTATTTAGTTGTGAAATAGTCCATAACTTATACTATTATCGTCTATTGTGCGATTGTAAACTTGTTTTGCTGTTTATTCATTTATTTTGCGATCGTTGTTTGTCTTTTGTCGTTTTCCATTTATTGCCGTAGCATTGTCCGTTTATTTTTGGCAGTCATGTGCGTTTGACTTTAAATAATTCTTTTGATATCCTTACTTTTTATTTTATAATATCTGTCGTTCATAACTGGTTTTAAAAACCAGAAGCTGTTGTTTAAAATGGAGTTTTAATATTATTGCAGAAAAATGAGAAGATGATAATGGATTCCAATATGCATTCAAATTTATACTTGAAAAAGTTTTGCCGGATAGATTCTGCGGAATAAAAAAATGTACTATGGGTGTACCTGAAATAAATTTAAAGATTATGACTAAGTTACCAATATTGTACAGCATAATAAAACAGTTTTAATTCGAATTACACCCCGAGGGACATTTCCGATGATTAAAAAAATAATTAGTAAAATCTGTCAAGTTTCATTAAAAACGGAAAACAATTCTTCACCGTAAACGATTTACCCTCTTTAATTTTTTGTCGGCATAAAAAACGGACCTCAGGTCGGCAAACTTCTAAGTACATCTTTACACAGAAAACTAGATGTTAGACCACATGTACAATAATCTTAGTCCTATAACATATGACCTCGGGGGCATTATTCACTATTTCTATTTGCTGTTCTGATATTTTCTTTTTACTATCAATGTGCCACCCGCATTCAAAAAAAAAAAAAAATGAAAATATCAGTATAAAAACGTTAAAAATTGAATAAGAATGCGAAGTCATATGTTATAGGACTACAATAATCTGAGCTGGAAATTACAATCGGTGAGTAGAGATTATCAATATTTAAAGCATGTCTATCGAATAATCATGGTTTCATAATTTTGAAGGGAAAATGTGCACATTTGTCAGCTTACAGACCTTACAGTTTGTTTAAACTCATTGGCGGGTCCAGGGGGAGGGTTCCGAGGGTTGGAACCCCTTCTTTTGGCCGCTCAATGCAATTGAATGTGGACATACAGTTGGAACCCCCCCCCCCCTTTTTTTTGTCCTTGGTTGGAAACCTCCCCTTTTTAAAACATGTAAAATGGCTGGATCCGCCACTGATCCTACAGATTCCATAATGAGATACTCCGATAGACTATATAGCTATGAATCGACATTCTATACTACCACACTCGTGCAAAGTTGCATATTCCAGGAAAAATTGAGCTTGTTAGTTGTGCATCATAAGAAATCATTGAAAGTCATAAAGGACACCGTTCCCCTCCCCCTTTTATCATGTGTATGTCATTTATTCCCTTATTTAGTTTGCATACATCACCCTGAGTGGAATACAAAAAAGGGTACTCTATATCTTCCCCTTTTTTGTGGGAAAAATTTGTTTGATTATATAGGGGCCCCTTATGAAAAGTTCTGGATCTGCTACTGACCTATACATCATGTAGGAGGGGGGACTAGAGGGGGTCTCATCCCGATTTCCCGGTTTTAATATCAGAAAATCCCGAAATCCCTGACATATTTTGTTAAAAATCCCGATCCCGATAAACAAGAAATCACCATTTATTTATTAAAGAGGTCCTCCACTATTTTAGGTAACGAATAGACACATCTGACACATCTTTTAAAGGAGGCCGTCCTGGTAATCTTTGAAAATTAAACCCTCTGAGTAATGTTGTTCTTAATTATTTGCTTTCCTGAATTTGTGCATTTTGAACAATATATTCAGTACATACATTTTAAACACGTCAAGTTGGGGTATTTGTTTTTTTCAAAATTGTAGAATGTCATAAATATTTTTATATGATATTCGATTATAGAGAAAACTGTGTCTGTGAAATTATCTGTGTAGTAAGGCCAAGAAAAAATACAGGTGTTTCAGGTAACATCCCCTAAAAAATTAGGATAGGTAGGAAAGCAAAAAAAATTTTTTCAAACGTTTTGACTGGTTCATATGGAAGAAAAATTCGGACTTTATAAGTGCTTGTCCACATAACATCCAAAAAACTTTAGTTGTAGAGTTAGATTATAGGTACTTAAAATTGGGGTAGATATATTTAAGGGTACCGGAAACACATGTGTTTTCTGTTAGGTCTTACATAATCTTACTTTTATTGAAAATATCCAAATCAAGTCTAACTTTTGGGAAGGGTTGTAAAGAGGCGTTATGTTCACGGACAAACGCGAAATAAAATTCAAATTTCACGATGAACGAAAAATAAAAAAAATTGCTTGCACGTTGTCGTTTTTACCAATTTCACAGTGAAGCACGAACTGTTTTCACGGAAGGTTGAATATTAAAAATGGCAAAACACGTTGCACGAAAAAAAACCTTTACCACCCTCTTTGGGTATACTGATCCTCTAATTCAGAGCGACACTAATACCAAGAAGATTTTAAGACATTTATCATGAATTTTGGTTAGCATTTCATTCACGTACAGTGGATATTAAATATGGCACTAGCTACGGTTACTTTAAAAAAACGAGCAGAAAATAACAATAAGATCTGGATCTACTCTGTTTCTAGATGCGATTCTGATTGAAGTATTATGAAAATGGCACTTTTATCTGTCCAAGGTACAGTTTTTTGTCAATCCCGTTATATTTCAACATAAAAATCCCGATTTCCCATGGCTAAAAACGTGGGTTTCCCGTATCCCGATGTTTTTCTATCCCGAATTCCCGATCTTTAAAAAAGGCAATCCCAATTTCCTGTTGCTAAAATCGGTCAATCCCGGCGTCCCGAAAATGGTCTCGCCCCCCCCCCCCCCCCCCCCCCCCCCCCCCCATGTAGTGTACATATTGTATGTTAATGAGGGTGGTAAAGGGTTATTTTTGTGCAAGTTTTCCGCCTTTTTAATTCATGTGTTTTTCGTGTTTTGTAGTTTTATTTCTCGTTTTCTCGTGTTTGGCTCGACGTGCGTGCCTCGTGTTCTCCTTTATTTATTTTCCGTGTTTCGCGTCAGTACTCTTAATTTCTTGTGCTTGTCCTTCATTTGATTAAAAGTAAGGCCGGGATTAAATTCAAAGCCCCGGTTAGTCAGGAGATTGTTTTAAATTATGTGTTCCAATGCAGAATATTTAAAATTGCTATGAAATTAATTATTATGAATAACATTTTTCTTTCAAATCAGTTGCGACTAGCGGACTCTAAAATGTGACTGTAGGATCATCATGTCCATCATATATAATGGCTAGATGATCTCCAAGAACGGCTGATTTATAAATTATTTTACGTTTTACATTAATATTTACTATTTTATTTCTCGTGCTTCGTTTTTTCCGATTTTTATTTTACGTGCAACGTTTTTGCCATTTTTATTTCACGTGTTTCCGTGTTGAGGGTCCCCCTTTACCACCCTCGTTAATGTATTGCTTACTCTGGACCTAAAGTTGCATGAACTACTTGTCACTGGACATTTTATAACCAACAACCAACTGATTTTTACCTGTACGTATCCGTATAAATGTGTTTCTTATCATGCTTATGCTGAATTTCTAGTAATTTCCTGGTTTTGCTTTATCATTTTCATGTTTATCAGCTGATAAAAAAATCTATCTGTATGCATATTTTTTTATGTTAACATGGTTTAAATTTTTTTAAAGTATTTCATTGTATTTTATGAAGCTCAAAAAAAAATGTTTTGTAGATATGATATTATTCAGTAAGTTGTCATAAAATTTACTGTGTTAACTGCATTGTACATGTTTTATCTACTAATTTAGTCTAAAATTTTTTTTTATTCAAATTCAAAATAAACATGATAAATAATTAAAATATTTGTATTTACTGAATATGACCATGCAAATGTGACATTAAAATAGGTAATAATCAGGATGTTTTATATAATTAACACTGGATAGGTAATAATCAGAAATTCTTATAGTTATATACATGATGTAGCTAATATACAAATTAAGACACAATAGTTTATTGCCTTGGGGATGACATTTAATCTGTCATGGGTATATTGAATATGATTTTATAATAATGTTCACAAATTATGATTAAAATTGTCCTCTTGTACACAAGTATGTGTCTGAGGTTATGAATAAAATCTTGAATCAAATTTTTGATAACTTTTTCAAAACAAATTATAATTTAAGAAAAATATGAAACAGCAGGATATACTATAATCATGATTATTGTGGATATAAAAATGCAAATTTTAAAAGTTATCTGAAAATACAGTGCATTTTTTTTTTCTTTTTCATTCCTTAAACATTTCTTTGTCATGTTTGTAGTATCAATATATTTCATATTAAACATGTTAAATGATTAACATAATTAAAATGAACAAAAGAAATAACCTGTTGTGTTTTAGAGAGGAATAACTATGTCTATGTCCATGATGTCTGACTTTAAAGAATTGATGAAATAAAGTATGATGAGAGCCTCAATAAGATAGTAACTCTTCAACATGTTCAATGAAAGTACACAGTCACACTTAAAAAATCATTAATGCAGGAAAAAAGACAACACTATATAGAATTTAGACCCCCTTAAAAGATTTATTTTTCTTGTTAATAGGCACTTGAAAATAGAATTGTATAAGTGCTAGAATTTTTTGGTCAATTAAATGAGAAGTGTTAGTTTTATCTAGGTAAATACAGTTATTGTAATTGACTTTCTTATTATTGCACAATGTATATACATATAGTATTATATATTTATTATTACATGTAGTTAAAAATTTACTGTACTCGAGTCTAAATGTATATTTTATTTTGTAGAATCATACTGAATATGCATTGGTTTGACCACTTAGAACATATATGACGCCTGCTAGTACATGTGCACTTTGATGCATAGGAAATATAGATGTCACTGAGTCGCTCTTATAGCTGCAAATTGTGAAACAATGGATTAATTCATTATTTTATGCTAGTTATCTATTGTTTTTGGAAATAATGAATACGGTGTGCAACATTATTCCATGATGATGATCTGATGTTCTGATTAAATTGGACAAGAAGAAAATTGTGCCTTGTACAAATAGGAAACTTACAAATTGTATTAAAGGAGGACCACATTACTGGAGGACTAAATACCTTGGATTATCATGATAATTATTAATTTGCTATATCAATCATGATCAATTGTGAATTTGGAATAACAAAATTTCATAGTTGCAGTGCATATTAATAGTGCAATCATACATGTCATACATGTACATTGTTTCTGTATTCCATGAATACCCAGGATAATTATTCACTTGAAATAGTAATTTGGAATAATGAAAATTCATAGTTTCAGTGAATACTACTAATAATAGTGCATCATATCTGAATTCATGAATACTTTTGATTAGTGGATAATCAGTCATTTTAATATAATAACAATATGGATAATGTGAAAATCTAGTTTCAGTGAAATTTACAAAACAGTACAAGTATATCACATCTGAAGTTTATGTTTGCATTGCAATTGTTAACTACCGCCAGCATGTCCAGGGTGTGTAAAAAGATCTTAACCAACTATTAGGGTCTCGTGCAGTCTGTGTCAATTGTTTAGTGTCAAATGACTGCTTGCTGTACTTAAATTATTAAAGTCTGAATTAGAATTAAATAAAAATCTTAATTAGCATGATTAGTGGCCAAGTATTTGAAACAAATAAATCATGCATGTACTTTAAAGTATAATTTTATTATCCCTCCTGCAACACAAGTTGAAGTACATGCATGCAAGAAATAGGTACATGTATTACAATCTGGCAGTGGCTACAGCGTACCGTTTTGTATTTAAACTTCACCAGATACATTTTAGAACCTGAAAGGCCTGGATATTTCCTTATGTTATGAAGTTCCTGTTATAAGTAATAGGATAATTATATTTGGTATGTGCGTACCTTGCAAGGTCCTCATGCCTGTCAGACAGTTTTCACTTGACCTCGACCTCATTCATGGATCAGTGAACAAGGTTAAGTTTTGGTGGTCAAGTCCATATCTCAGATACTATAAGCAATAGGACTAGTATATTCGGTATATGGAAGGACTGTAAGGTGTACATGTCCAACTGGCAGATGTCATCTGACATTGACCTCATTTTCATGGTTCAGTGGTTATACATTTTGTAGTTAAGTTTTTGTGTTTTCATGGTTTTGGTCTGTTTTTCTCATGTTTCTCATACTTTATGCAATAGATCTACTATATTTGTTGTATGAAATGATTGTAAGGTGTACATGTCTAGCGGGCAGATGTCTTCTGACCTTGACCTCATTTTCATGGTTGAATGGTCAGAGTTAAGTTTTTGAGTTTTGGTCTTTTTATCTAATACTATATATGCTATAGGTCAACTATATTTGGTGTATGGAAATATTTTATGATCTATATGTCAGTCGCACAGGTTTTATTTGACCTCGACCTCATTTTCACGGTTCATTGCTCAGTGTTAAGTTTTTGTGTTTTGGTCTATTTTTCTGAAACTATAAGTAATAGGTCAACTATATTTGCTGTATGGAAGCATTGTTAGCTGTACATGTCTGCTTGGCATGGTTCATCTGACCTTGACCTCATTGTCATGGTTCATTGGTCTTTGTTTAGTTATCTTGGTTAATGTAAAGTTTATGTGACAGTTTTTAATAAAGATTTATACTTAGGACATGTTAGAACTATCAACATAATATCAATGATAAGTAAAGAAGGCGAGACATTTCAGTGTATGCACTCTTGTTGTGGTTTGATCTATTTCCAAATGTTTCTCAGATACTACTACAGTATAAATTACATGTACATGCGTGATCACTATTTTTTGTGTCCGCTCCATATCTAGAGAACCATTATGATTTCATACTTTATACTTTACATGTTTATTTACCACCACCAGCGGGCGTGTCATGATGTATGTTCCACTTCCTAGGTCAAAGGTCAAGGTCAAAAAACTTTGGTTTCAGTTGACAACCCTGTGTCCTGTGGTGAAGATCGTGTCCGCTCTATATCTTGAGAACAGTTATGATTTTAAAGTTTATACTTGACATCCATTTTAACCACCACCAGAGGGTGTGTCATGATGTATGTACAACTTCCTAGGTCAAAGGTCAAGGTAAAAAAAACTGGTTTCAGTTGACAACCCCGTGTCCTGTGGTGAAGATCGTGTCAGCTCTATATCTTGAGAACCGTTATGATTTCAAAGTTTATACTTGACATCCATTTTAACCACCACCAGAGGGCGTGTCATGATGTATGTACAACTTCCTAGGTCAAAGGTCAAGGTAAAAAAAACTGGTTTCAGTTGACAACCCCGTGTCCTGTGGTGAAGATCATGTCCGCTCTATACGTTATTGACAGCGGGGCCCACAGAGATGGCTCCCATATCAATGGTACATGTATCTAGTTCATTTGATAATACTAGGTATTGTAGTCTTGTATAACATGTATACTGTATGATAACCAGAATAAGGAGATGTGGTATGAATTTCAATAAGACGACCATCAACCGTAAACCAAGTGATGTAATTGTTAGTACATGTAACTGTACATCCTTCAACAATGAGCAAAATCAGTTCCGCATAAGTGTGATAATGAAAAACCTATAACCGGCCTAGCCATATTGGATGATGTTACACAATGTAAGCAAGTTTAGATGAGAAACCAAAGTTTGATTTTTATACCATGTATACAAAAGCAACATTGATACATCGATATCAGTGATGACAAATATATTGTGGTTAACCAAAGACTTGTACTATAATAGGTGATCATCTGCCTTTATTTGTGTTTTTTTCTACTGAGCTGTTTGTTATAATTTAATTATAATATTTATGTTTGGAAGCATATTTTTGGGGTTTTAATTTGCCATTGTTTTAAAAACTTCTAGCAAAAGAAAATACTAATCTTGTGAAATTGAGTAAAGTGCAGTGTTATTTGAAAGAGACATCAACACATTGTATATATATACGTCCATTATACCGACACACCGTTAGTCCGACACCCCTATGGTCTGACGCCCCATTAGTCCGACACCCCAATAGTCATGATAGTCCGGCACGAAATAATTGAACAATATTTTAAATAAATAGTCTGTATTTCAAGAGGTTAATTATAAAATTATTTTGAATTGATCTTCATGAGAGTCTCAAAATAACATTCATTAATTACTTACAATATTATAATGTTGCTTATTGTCCAGTAGCAAATATTACATGCACGTTCAGGACAAGAATAATTTAACAATAAATACACTTGGTAGGTTCTTTAATAGTTGCCATCCGGAATGAAACGAGTCGCTGAATCTTTGACTGAGAATGGACAATGAAAGTAACTACTATATTGAATACGGTCAGAATTTTGCCATTCAGCAGGCTTAGACAAGAGGTTACAGACGGCCCGCAAAGAGTTGTTTCAATGGTTCTTAACCTGCAAAGAACCAGGATATAATGTCACCACTCTGATATTTGTGAAAAAGTATACATCCCGCGCAACCAGATGCATGTCCAACTTTGGCAAGGGTTTACTGGAAGTCGGAAGAAGACCAAAATGACCACCTTTCTATTCCCACTTGCATTTTATATTAAAAACCAAAACTAACTGCACCTTGTCCATCAAATGACTAAAGAACAGGTAATGCAATCGATCAAGGTTGGTTTTCAGTCCATCCTTCTTTTAAAGTGAGTCCAACAATTTTTTATGATTTAATTTTTTTTCTAAGGTGTATATATTCAGAATATCGGACCCATTTGCCTAATTTATAAATGTGACCATTTTTTAAATTTCCAGTACTATACTGTCATAGATATAGGAAGATGGGGTGTGTGTGCCAATGAGACAACTCTCCATTCAAATAACAATTTATAAAAGTAAACCATTATAGGTCAATGTACGGCCTTCAACACGGAGCCTCGCCTCATACCGAACAAAAAAATTTAAAGGGACCCAAAATATTGTCTGTACATCTAGCTATATATATATAGTAACATTGTTAGTTTTCTTTACTGATTGAATAATATGTCATTATTGTACAAGCATTTATAAGATTAAATAATTTGAATTTGAACAATTGAAATGGGAAAATATTTTGGATAAACGTTAGTACGACATCTGATCAACTGAAACCACATAAGAGAATCCTATGTCAGTCTTTAGAATTTAATAAGACCGGAGTCTAAAGAATACATCAAGTTCTAAACCGTGATGTGAAAAATATAAAAAAAGATTTGATTTCCCTGTCTGAAATAATGCGAGTTTTCTTGTTTTGAACATTTGAACTTTCACTGGCGCTAGTTATTTTTGTCGGGTCTTGTACATGTACAGTACGTCCATCTACTAGTATTTACAAATGTACAACATATGTATGGTAAATTGTTTGCGAAAAATCCGGTGAAAATATTAATTTTTCTTGCGAGTGATAATAATTTTTTACCTCAATCATGATTGCTGACGTGCTATTTACATGTATCATGTGTATCAATTACAATTGAACTTCAAATAGACCATTCCGTACAATATACCATACAAAGTCGAGTTAATATTGAACTATTCTAAAATAAAATAAATTAAATTTAGATAGATTTAAGATTTGTTTTCCATAGCTGCAAAAGATGTGTTAAACATTTGTTAAATGTCTGATTATTTTTTTTTTACATGTATAGAAATCAAAATGGTTAATACGGCAATATTTATAATTTTACAAGAAAAAAATGTAGCCCCAAATAAAAGCTCAGAATAAGTGTGTGAAATAAGCCCTCAAGAATTTATAAAGCAGTTTTATATGGGGATAAGTTTGACAAGTGTGTGTATTAGGAGTTCCCCGCTAGGTTTAGAGTATATCATGTATATTGAGCGCGTTAAATTATAAAGTAATGTGATTCGTAAAACTACGGATATTGAAAACAACCGTGTATGCATGAATGATTTCACACCTAACTAATTTAATAAAAAAGATTTAAATTTGTTATTTAGATAATATTAAAAATTGTCAACTTTTAATTCAGTTATAAAGATACATTTGGTTACAAATATATTGGGTAACGTTTTCGATTTTTCTGTTAGTAGTTATCTTTTATCTAGTGAAATTGCAGGTATCTAGTGCGGGTTCTGATTTTATTTGTTCGAAGAGATAAGGGCGATGAAGTGTTAAAAAAATATATAAATTCATCACATTCACTAAATAACCGAGGAATAAACAAATGTGTTCAGCGGCAAATACTTCAAAATACTATTTTTTTTAAATCAATATCTATCTGAAAGTAATGTATTAAATGCGAGTGATAGTTGTTTCTCTTTGTCACAACATTATATTTCACACGGTAAAATTGTTTTCCAAATAATTGAACCTATATTCCTGACTGTTAGACATTTTGTATCCGTGACTTTTAAATGTACATGAAGATCAATGTTTGGAAGTTGCTACGCTTATAAATTAGCTATGCCTATACAATGGTTGTAGCTATCATATTTTAACTGTTACAACTTTTTCTGCGTTTAAACAGTTTATTTATGACTGTTTCAACGTTTTCCGTGTTGGGACAGTAATTAAAAAACTGTTACAACTTTCAAATGGTTGCATCAGTTTTATTACGACTGTGACAACCCTTTAGGCGTTTAATCAGTTTATTTATGACTGTTGCAACGTTTTTCGAGTTGGGACAGTTGTAAATCAACTGTTACAACTTTGAAATAGTTGTATCAGTCCTTTAATGACTTTGACAGTTATTTCTTGCGTTGTTGCAGTCGATTTATGTTGTAGACAAACACTTTTAAAGTTGGGACAGTTACAAAATAACTGCAGCAGTGAAATTTAACAACTGTTACAACTTTAACAAACATTAACAGTCTTAGAACGACTGTTACTGGTATGGACAGACGTTTTTTCGTCCAGTAGTGATATCACCGATACTAATCAAATTCTCATTTTTGATATTTAACAATGTTACACATTTATCCAAAGTATTAAAAGTATAGGTAAAAAAAGAAACAAGGCAATGGCAGGAATAACGTAGCTTCGTTTCGTGTGTATTTGAGTCTAGACACCATCTATTTATTTATCGAGTTGACCTCTATAGTCATCCGATGATCATATTAGCGATGTAAACACAAATATAGATATAAATAGATTTAGCAAACACGTGCTGTTGAATTATTCTAGGTTTATTTAATTTCATAAAACAGATAAAAAACACATATTTATCATCGCTTTTACCTGTATTAGAATGTTGATTTGTGAATCTATTCAGTCAATCAAATGATTTACCTTTGTTTCACTTTCAATGTTGACATTCTCTTTCTTTAAATAGCTTTATATAGCTTATATTGACAAAATTGAACCTTATTGGTTACTAAAAAATAATTAGTAATTTAATATTTGTATTGCATTACTGATTGAGCCAAAAAAAAAATATATAAGGTTTTTCATATGTCTCGTAGTTAGTGCCCCTTTAAGGAGAAATCAGCTAAACGTTTAAATAAAGTAGTAAATTCCCTCTCAAAGTCCAACTGAAAATATGAGTTCGGCATTATGACGTCGATGTAAGGCGTCAAAGAAAACAAATATCATAGCCTTTTAAGACGTCATCATTGTTTTGACTAATTCAGGGGTAGCAACCCAACAAAGTATAAAAAAAGAAGATGTGGTTTGATTGCCAATGAGACAACTGTCCACAAGAGACCAAAATGACACAGACATTAACATCTTTAGGTCACCGCATGGCCTTCAACAATGAGCAAAGCCCATACCGCATAGTCAGCTATAAAAGGCCCTAATAAGAAAATGTAAAACAATTCAAACGAGAAAACTAACGGCCTTATTTATATAAAAAAAGGATTGTCCAATACATCTGAAAATTTCCGGGCAGATAGATATCAACCTGATTATGATTTGTACCATGTCAGATTTGCTTTAAATGCTTTCGTTTCAGAGATATATAGCCAAAAAATGCATTGTACCCCTATGTTATATTTTAGCTCTGTTGGCCATCTTGGTTGACGGGCGGGATCATCGGACACATTTTTTCATGTGATGGTTGTGGCTAAGTTTGTATATATTTGGCCCAGTAGTTTCTTGAGAAAAGATAGTTTGTAAAAGTTAACGGACGACGGACGACAGACGACGACGGACGCCAAGTGAGGATAAAAGCTCACTTGAACCTTCGGGCCAGGTGAGCTAGAAAATCGACCAATCATTCGCTTAGAACAGTCTTAAGTGAAATATTGAAAATATTTTTATCACACAGCTAAAGAAATGTTAAAATTAGACAAAAATTAGACAAATATTAAAAAATGATACATGTTTAAACAACCAATGGCTTTTGTAGTATCCATCATAGTGTGTTTCGTATGCAACTATTTAAATCTTACCCGCTAGTAACTTTATTCCATACAAAGCCACAATTATATAAGAATTATACGTCGATCTCAAGCATCCCATCTCATTTGATATAGATATAAAATAATAAATATATCTAGTCAATATTCATTATGTTGTTACAAAAAGAATTTTACTTCATAGGTTATGGATAGTTTTTCATAAACATTTGAATTTGTTAATAGGTTCACATCCTGTTTTATTGATTTCTTAATTTTTATAGTTCAGACAATAAGGCTTTAATTGATCTTTAAATGTTTCAAGTTTACAAAGAACTTGAAATCATCAACACAAATTAAAAAGACAAATCAGGATTATAAGAAATGTCATATTAGCTCGATGATGTATAAAAGGCATTTCATATATCTGATAAATTTTATTTATTTGTCAAGCTAAACACACATATATACAAATTAAATCTAAACAGTTTAAAAACATCGCATTTCTTTCCATAAGAGTTTAGTACAAAATCATTCTTTATTCATTTACTCATTTATCTTTTAATTTTCCGTTTGATGTATTCATACACATTGTGATTTCAAACCTTCTTTTATCTCTAAAGTGATGAGTCTCAAATACGTCCTTAATATTTTTTCATGTTTATATTTTAATTATGTTGTTATCTTAAAATTGCCACTGATAATTACAAAAACATGATATAGTATGTGTTATGTTTATGCTTATCATGCTCATATTACTGATAAATCTATTGTCGAATAGGATATATACTGTAGCAGCGGTTATGGCTTCAGCTGTAGGTCATGACAATATTCATGATAATTGTAACTAATGATATTAACGTTAAAGACCTAATGAAACCCAACAGAACATTCAGGAAATACTTGACATTGGTCATTAAACAACAAACAATCAACCAATAAAACACACCTTTAGTAAAACGAAACAACAGAAACGGAAATCAAAGCTAAGCATTAAGACGATACATTACTTAGTTTAATCATATCAAATTTTTATAGTCCAAATTTGAATCCAACAATTTCAGTGTTGTCATCCCAATAGACAGAAACAGAACCAGATTGAAGACAACATAGTTGTATAAATTCGATTGGTGTTGATAAAAAAGAAACGTAATAAATATAAGCCTTCATTATTATGACTTTCTGACTAATGTTTCGTATCCTTGACTCTTCGGTTACTTAGCTACTTGAGGAAGCTGCTATGATTCACAGATTAGGATTAATAATGACAATGTTATCACTTAACATACACTTGTATTCTATTTTCGTCTAGTTTCACTCGTTATATTAAAAACAACAAATATCCTTAACCTAAATAGAAAATCAGGTTTAGATAAACTTGTATTTTAAAAAAATGTGCACAGTTTGAATCTTAAAGACAAAAAAAAAGATGCGGAATAAATCAAGGTTATAACTTAACATTGGTAACGCTGCGAGATCTTACATAAGGTCAATTGTCATCTGTTGTATATATAGTTAAAAAAAATTAAGTTAGCATTTACAGGAAGTTTTTCGTTTAGTGCATTAAATTTCGATAAAAATGTTTTATCTTACATTTATCATCTATAGAATAGTTAGAAAAACTTAGGACCATAATCGCTCCCATTTGAACACCTACAAACCTGGCCCTGAATATACACTTGTATTATATCTAAATAGTTATTCGTGTTAATTATTTAGAATAAACGTATTTAGATTTTATTGGTGTACGTTTTTCTTTGTATGTGTATACATAATTGTCAGAACAAATAACGGTTTGGCACCAAACGTAAGTCTTACTTTGCAGTCTGTGATCAAAACAATTATTCGGTACGAGCCGTCTACAATGAAACCATCGATGTGGATACTGTAGTGTTTCTGTTGTTTTTTGTTAATACACTTTGGAGAGTGTAAATGGCTTCATACAACAACGTGTATGAACTTGATATTATATTGTGAGTTTTTGTTCTGTTTACTTCTGTAATTCAATTTTGTAAGACTTTTCTTTTTTTTCATCAAGTCTTTCTATTTTTGTTTCACTCATGATCATTTGTTTGGTAACAAAATCGAAATATAGATGACGTAGATATGAAAACAATGACAACTAAAAAATGTACATGTACTTCAACCTCCGTAAAAAAGAGATCAAAAGGATATTTTAAAATACACCAATCGAAGTGAGAAACTTCGAAAATTCGTAACCAGTTTTAATGTTTTCTAAATGCATTTGAGATGTCATGATTAATTTTCACAACTGAAACACTATTAAGTTATATTTTAACTATTTATCTTGCATATGAAAATAACAGCATATAAACAAATTGCATATTACATAATAAACCAGTTAACTTTCTGTTTAATTAGTCTGAGCAGCGACATACATTATTGATATTTATTCAAATACTTTTACGTCAAAATTTGTATCACCATCTTTGTTTACGTCAAGGAGAATCTTGTGAACAGTTTGAGGAAACTGAACAATATTTTCTTCAATACAGCTTGCACATATGGATTTAACATGTTCACTTTCCGCATGTATGTTTATATCGAATTTGGCTATAAAAATTTGCTCAGTTGCTTCTAAACCAGTCTCTGGATAGTGTCTATCCTGCATTTAGAAATGTAATATATAAATAAGATGATGTGGTACGATTTTCACTGAGAAAACTCTTCATCACAGAAAAAACATTGTAGATGTTAATAACTGTAGGTCAAAACAATTATCAAAACACATGCTGCAGATTTAATAATTGGCTCTTAAATGAAAAATATAAAACAATTCAAACGAAAAATCGAACGGCCTGATTGGTGAACAAAACAAAAACGAATTTATATATGATGTACAACAACATTGATGCTATTTATGGTTGATAAATCAATTCAACAAACTGATGATTAAAGCTTGGATATTTGGCATTGCTTGATTACATCTGCTAGATAATCAGAAACCTTATTATTTTTTGCATTGCTACATCAATACCAAGTTATTATCAAATATTATTGGTTTTTTGTGTAATATGAAAAATCCTCAAAAAAAGTTCTCAAATAACTCAATGGTCGTTTATTGTTATTGTGTTTATATGAAAAAGTCTTATTCATATTTTTGTTGTGTTGTTCAGGTTAAAACTTCGTAAAAAAAACAAATTCACTTGTGAATTAGTTAGGGTTTGAATCAAATTATTCAGAATCACTCAAGTGTCAGATACACTAATTGAAATTACAGAATAAAACAGTCTACAATTAACAAAAGACCACTTACCAGCGCCAATGTAGCTATTTTATCTGTGATACCTGTTACATGCTTGTATTCTTTCCTTTTTGTAATCTTAACAGATTTATCTTTCAATTCTTATTTTATGCGCAGGTTACTGATAATCGTAAATGACGCATGTGTCACCAGTTTTATAATATACATGTAACTTTTCTTCTTATTTCTTTACTTTTGAAATAAATCTTTTCAAAAAGTGCTTCATATCCTCATAACACAAAATGCAAACCCAGCATGAGATCTTAATTTCGACAAGAGTTTTAATTTGATGGAGTCATTCAACATTCTACTGTTTCTACGACATTCTATTCCAGTATTTCAATCAGCTCGATCATTCCATCGTTTCTATGACAGTTCGCATTATCGAAAAGATATACCATAGCTCTAACAATTCTAATCTTTCAACGACTCTCCGTAGACAAAAAGAGGACTACTGGATTAGACAATTGGGAACTGCGACACCTTAGGGTTGCAATGACAAAATTGATGATATATGTATTCTATCTAGTCCTTCGTGTAACTCGGTAAATGTGATGAATATTTTCAACTCGACTTCTCGACGTAGACGCAGTCATGGTCATCGTCATTATACATCACGATCTCTGCATGATGTCTGTATTAATGACTTGCTGCCATTTATACAAAAGCCGTTAGGTATTTATCACATTCGCATGAAACTTTATCCATTACCCCTTTCAAAACTTTATTCTCTGTTCCATTTATGTTTGGAATCCCCTGTTACAAACCCTCATTCAAACCAATACAAACTTGAAGCTATAATTTTGGATATTGCAAGTCACAGATTTATAAAGACAGTCTGCATTGGAAAAGATGACAAAGAGAAAAGATATTTCCTTAATACTTCCTTTGCCAACAAAGGTCTCGATGGCGTCAACTTAGGCAATATCCTTCATCATAAATTAGTTCAATCGAAAATACCTTCTTATTTCAAAGACCAGTCTGTACCAATCAATTCTTATACCTATACCAAACCTATTGCAACTAAAATTTTCAATTACAAACACGTTTTGCAGGATCTCGATATTAACGACTTTAAGTCAAACCTCCGAAATGCACTTGTGCTAGTTCCCAATTCACATATATTCCTGCTGGCCACGTTATTACCGGTGACCTCAACATTGTTAATTACACTACTGTACAAAATGTGTTATCGAATGGTTCAGAATATCGTGAGCCTAAATCCCTCAATTGGAAATAAAACTTTAAAATTTTGATGGATTCAGTCGAGGATTATGCCAGGCAATGGGCTAAGTGCGGGAAGGAAGACGTCGACACTCTTTCCGAATGGATTAAGGCAGTGAGGTCGTTGATACAAATCAGAATTAAGAAATTAAATGGGTCTATCAATGCCCATGCTACGTCTATCTTTAAAGACCCAAATGTTGAAAAACACCTATCCTACCTCCATGACAAATATGCTGTTGTCCCCGCAGATAAAGTCCCAAACAACATTGTGTGTACAACTAATTACATTAACTGCTTGATAAACGAATTAAGTATTGACAATTCACTTCGAAACTCAACATATACCCTCTCGACACTTACCAAAGAGGAAATCCTGGATAATCATAGGTCTGTTCTATGTTCCTTTGGAATTTCAACCAAAGAGGAAGAACTGGATCTTCCATCACTGTATCGGATACCTAAACTACATAAGTGTCCTTACAAACAACGGTATATTGCTGGGTCTTCAAAGTGCTCAACGAAACCTCTTTCTAGATTATTAACATCTATTTTATCAGCAATCAAAGACGGGCTTCAAAGTTATTGTGAAACTGCCTATTATAGAGGTGGCGTGAATCAGATGTGGATAATTAAGAATTCCAAAGATCTTTTAGAGTGCATACAATCTAACTCTCTTTTATCTTGTAACAGTATTAAAACATTTAACTTTTCTACTCTTTACACAAGTATTCCACATTCCAAACTAAAAGACAAATTGAAAGAGTTGGTATTGATTTGCTTCATAAAAAAGAATGGCCAACGTAGATACAAATATCTTGTCTTAGAGAGGGATAAATCCTACTTTGTAAAGAATCACTCTGATTCAAACAAAAAATTCTCTGAAACTGATATTATCAAGATGCTTGATTTCTTGATTGACAGCACATTTGTTACGTTCGGAGGACGTGTTTTTCAACAGACTGTCGGCATTTAAATGGGAACAAACTGTGCCCCTCTACTTGCCGACTTGTTTCTTCATTATTAAGAGGTTGACTTCATGCAGGAACTTCTTAGGAAGAAAGATAAGAAGTTGGCAATATCCTTTAACTCTACTTTCCGCTATATAGATGATGTTCTTTCCCTAAATAATTCAAAATTTGGTGACTTTGTGGAACGCATCTATCCTATCGAACTAGAGATAAAGGATACTACAGATACAGTTAAGTCGGCCTCATATCTTGACTTACATCTAGAAATTGACAATGAGCGTTGGTTGAAAACAAAACTTTACGACAAAAGAGATGATTTAAGCTTTCCAATTGTGAACTTTCCATTTCTAAGTAGAAACATTCCAGCAGCACCTGCATACGGGGTATGTATCTCCTAATTGAAACGATATTCCCGTGCTTGTATTTCCTGTCATGATTTTCTTGATAGAGGGTTGCTGCTCACAAGGAATGTATTAAACCAAGAGTTCCAAATGGTGAGGCTGAAATCATCCCTTCGTAAATTTTACGGACGCCATCACGAGTTGGTTGACCGTTATGGAATAACCGTTTCACAAATGATATCGGGTATATTCCTAACTACAATCCCCTTCCCTATCATGAATCTGACCGAACGAATTAGACTATTTACCGGATTTGTTATCACATAAGCAACACGACGGGTGCCACATGTGGAGCAGGATCTGCTTACCCTTCCGGAGCACCTGAGATCATCCCTAGTTTTTTGTGGGGCTCGTATTGTTTATTCTTTAGTTTTCTATGTTGTGTCATGTGTACTATTGTTTGTCTATTTGTCTTTTTTCATTTTTAGCCATGGCGTTGTTAGTTTATTTTAGATTTATGAGTTTGACTGTCCCTTTGGTATCTTTCGTCCCTCTTTTGTATCTTTTCCCGATATGCCACAGTTTGACGTGGCGAAAATAAGATTTTACATTATCAACGTCATTACCTGTCCTGATACTGTATCGTATGCCCTTAAACCAATTAAAACGTCATTATTACGGGCGGTGTGATAATACAATATATCTATAAGGGGTCACTAAATTCCATATGGAAGTAACTGACCCATATATATCTATATATAAGGTCACTAGTTCACTGTGTAATGAAATATCGTATCAACTATCTAACATATGGCGTTTAGACTAGCGGCCTAACAAAGAAATCAAGTCTTCTATATATTAGAGAATCAATTTCCATTTGACTGTACAGAAACAAATACAACCAATTACAGCCTGCTTACTTTTAATATGTTTTAACCGTGCATCATCAATATCTTCATCTGTTGTTCGGTTTAAACGTTTTTACAATTTTTTATTACAGATTTATCACGTGATAACGTTAAACCAATAATTTCATAGAAATGTATAGGAGATATCATGAAGTCAGTATAGCCTATATTCGAAAAGGATCAGATCGTTGTATAAGGGAGATATTTTCCTTATATTGAACGGAATGTTAAACACTCAAAACAGTTTTTAATTTTAAGGTGGTATGGGAGTCTAAAATAAAAATGATAGAATTTGTTCATACTTTGCCGAAATGTAGTATCTATTGATACATGTTAAAAAATATTATAAAAATGATAGGTCACCGTGCATTTTTTCAAGCTACGGATCGTGACAGAATGACACATTTTGTATGGATTATACAGGAAAAAACACCATTTTGTGAATAGAAACTAAACGAAATGATAGAATTGTAAAATAAATTAGGAAAATATAGCTTTCAAACAATGCTTTGATAATATCAAAAGAAAAGATAGGGTCACCGTGCGTTTTTTCCGGCTAAAATACAAAGTAGGAAAATTCCATGAACAATCCAACAGAAAATGCACTGTTTTAGAGTTACCTCCCCTTAAAGTGACAATTTCAAAGTATTTAAAAACAACCAAAAATAATCTACACTTGTACATATATTTATATGTATAAGTTATATTCTTATAAATTGGATCTTTTAAATGTAAAAACACATGAAATATCTGCATTCTTGCATCAAATTTTGCTAATTTGATAGAAAATATGGACCTTAGATTCTCTGTTTTTTACAATCCAAGATGGCGAAAGACACCCATACCACCTTAATTGCAGTTTATGATTATTTGTTTTTGACATGTCAACTTCACCCGATATTTTTTTAACTTGCTCAGACAAACAGGATGAAAACCGTAGAAATCTTAGATAGTGTTTGCAAGGTAAACTAAGTAGGTGATAATCACAGAATAAACTGAATTGTAAAATCGTATATATCAGTTACATGTTATAAATATCTTTTATCAGGTACTTTTTCATGTTATTCAGTATCTCATTTGTTAAACTGTCATTCAACTAAAAGGTTTCACAAGGAAACACTTCAGGACGAATTCATTTTTTTTTTACAAAACAGTCAAAAAAATTAAAATAAAAATAATACAGAGACATTTTTTTTGATACATTGTGTAACTGTCAAAACTAAAAGTTTCCTTGATAAATATTGTCCTTGTTATGTCAGACATAATAAATGTCGTGTCGAGTATGCACCTGATTATAGTTAGTTGTAATATTTATTAAGCTAACAAGGCCTATAGCAAAACACGTTGGAATCTCAAATAATGTTTAAAAAGTATGTCAACATGTTTCAATTACAGACTAAATTGCAATTGAATATTGGGATTATAAAGATACTAATTTTTTTTCGTAAACTGTCAAATATAAATGTATCCTTAATACATAAGTGGCCTTGTTTTGTCAAAAAATTCCTGCTGAAGTGTTTCCTAATTTCTACCATCACACGTTTCTTTCATTTATGCGACAAAAAAAAAATTAGCATGAACCTATCAAGCTATATTTTTACAGTCCCAAAAAAAAAACAAAAAAAAAAACAATAGACGTCATGAAAAGCGCAAACCAAAACAAATCGATTATTGTACAGGACTGCCTTGACTTCTGCAAACATAACCTTTTTGCTCTTGATTTTTTTTTTATTCTTAGAGGACTGTCAATAGCATACATAAAATAAATACATTGATTCAGAGTGGAGTGGAAGAAGAATAAAAAAACAAACCATCATATCTCGAAAAAAAGAAGCAACAACAGCATTAAAATGCTATATCACAAAAATACTGAAGTCCAAGAAAAATTCGCTAATAAAATGACAACAGCGTAAACACATCAAACGACTGAATAACATTCGTTCGTAAGTGATCGTATGAACTTAGTGCATATGCTACAACCGAATTAGTGGGTTCTACTCTTAATGTTGATAAACTTTTTTCAATGATAAAAAACTGAATATTACAAAACTGCTTTAATTTATCTCCATGAACACTATAACCCACCAGCAAATGATAATTACCTCGCAACAATTGGCAATTAGTGAATTAAGAAAGTTATCCATGCCGTTAATGCTTTTTATTGTATTTCAATTGTCTTTTGTTGTTTCTTTTATAAATTCTTTTAAGTGATGTCGCAGATATTTAGCCAATAATTTCACCAGAAACACTACAAAATAAAGGTTATGATTATGCTATGCTAACCTAAGTTGACATTTGCTTTCATAATGGACATTTGAACTGAAAGTGACAGGTTCGTGTATTTTGCAATATAATGATAAGTTAATATACATAATGCATCTAAAAACATTAATAATAAATACCAAACTTATAGGAAATATCTGTTCGGAAAGTCCCTATGCAAATTTTAAAATCAAAAGCTCAAACACATCAAACAAATGGACAAAAACTGTTATATTCCTGACTTGGAACAGGAATTTTCTGAAATGGAAAATAGTGAATTTAACCAGATTTGATAACTAGCTAAACCTCTGAGTTGTATAAAAATTCATCTGTGTAAACAAATTATCTCCTGCCAATGATTTCAGATATATTGGTATTTTTATGATGTTTGAGCTCCATCATTCTTGATATTATTTTAAAAGAAAAGAGAACACTAGATCTAAATTGATTAATAAAATATAATAAAAAGTCAAACAAAAACTTTATGCATTTCAGGATTCCGATTGGTTTAATGAAGTTATGAAATGTTTGTGTTCAAATGTGAAATGTAACGACTTTGAAAAAACACGCAATGCATAACCACGTTTTTGGATGGGCGGAGGAATAAAATTTCACGCTACATTGGAGACCTGTTGGTAACCTTCTGCTGTTGTTTTTTTTTCTATGGTCGGGTTGTTGTCTCTTTGACACATTCCCCATTTCCATTCTCAATTTTATTTGTTATAAATAAAGGCAACAGTAGTATACCGCTGTTCGAAATTCATAAATCGATAGAGAAAAAACAAATCTGGGTTACAAACTAAAACTGAGTGAACTACGACACAACAGAAACACAATATTAAACTGTTACACACACAGAAACGAACTTTAATATAACAATGGCCATTTTCCTGACTTGGTACAGGGAATTTTAAGAAAATACAAACTACCTGATATGAATTTCTCATGTTATCCGATTGATTTGTTCTACATTATACTTCTTAAGTATAATATTGGTTCTCCTTTTAATTTTTTTCGATGTGTTCGATGTGTTCTGCATTACAATATATCTGTTCTTGATAAGCTGTTGGACCGTCGCTTGTTTTTTTTTCCAGCCCTTAGTGTATTAAATTGCTCTTAAACATAAAGCCCTTTCTTGAAATACTGATGAAAAACAGAATACAAATTCATTATCGGACTTATCACAATACAAACTCGTTGTTTTCAAATTAATATTAATGTGATGATTAAGTTTACGTGGATTGCTATAATTATCATGATTACTTAAAATGAAGGAAACCCAATGATATAACTTTAAAAGAAAGTCTGCACTTACGAGTTTTCTTTTTCGCAAATGTCTCTTAGTAGTGCATACAACATCATGCCATTTTTCAAAACTACTGGCAGATATCACTACGCAGTTTTCTCTAATATGTCCGTCAGGTTCGTTTGGTCCCCAGTACAGATCAGTAACAGTACTCTCATCAGAAGCGTATTCCCAATGGTTCTCCAGAACAATATCTGTAACTCCTATCCAATAGTCTAATGATCCTAAACGACATACATTATCGTTTACATATATATACTCCTATCCAATAGTCTAATGATCCTAAACGACATACATTATAGTTTATATATATATATATACTCCTATCCAATAGTCTAATGATCCTAAACGACATACATTATAGTTTACATATATATACTCCTATCCAATAGTCTAATGATCCTAAACGACATACATTATAGTTTATATATATATATATATATACTCCTATCCAATAGTCTAATGATCCTAAACGACATACATTATAGTTTATATATAGTGTTATAAATGGGTATTGATAATAATCTCAAAGAAACAACACATTTTATATTTCTAAATTTTATTGGGATCAATATCTGAAAACCTGAAAAATAATGGTCTTAGATGATTTTCATACACTAAGACAACTTTGGCAATCTCAATTTGGGGAGATCAAATTGCATATGTTTGTAATAAGTACCAATTTTATCAGATAACATAACATTTAACATAACGTCTATCAACTTATCAAGTTGACATAGCGGTAAAATTCAACTGTCAGTGAACAGGCACTTCGATCACGATTTTCACGGGTCTACATTAAATTCACACTTTCAGGGGAAAATGGGTTTGTAAAACATGTTTGTCGTTACCTATTCATTCAGTCTCAGTGTTATTTGACACATCTTTTGGGTAGCTGTCCCTTAAATTCCATCGTGGCGAGTGCTTGTTTACGTATATTGGAAGTTGCCATTCCAACGAATGGTCACTTCCGGGTAACGGTACTTCTTTATAAAGTTATAATAATACATAAAAGTATTATTAAGATATGATTAAATTACTTGCTGGCCTTCCTTTTATTGTGTAGGATATTTAATAATAAGATATAATTACGTTAAGTACGTTTTTGTGTAGCGCCGTTAAGGAACTATTTTGTGATTTCAATGACGTCATATAGTAACGTAGGTGATAAGGCTACGAGTATGGAATTTTAAGGTTTATATTTATTATGTCACTTATTTATTAGAATTAAAGGCAAACTTTCGCGATTTTATGTATTTATAACGACATTTCGGTACATGAGCCAGAGTTTTCCTTAGTATTTCAAAGTTATAGTAGATTTTCAGTTCTGTGAGTCGCGGATGTATTTCACCGTCAAGTATAAATACGGCGTCGCACTAGCACTTTGGCATATCGTATCTGGCTATCAAGCAGAGCAGTACAATAAACCAAACAAACCCTTAAAGTCAAGCAAGCTATTTAGGTACAGGATGCATTTCGATATACAGCTATTTCACCTTAAGCTATGCGATAGCATTTCAAGCCTTTATTTATCTTTTTACATCTTTTGGAATATTTAACTAAAAGCTCACATAAGGAACCAAATATCGCTTTTATAAATATTCCCGCTTAAGCAGGTCTTCAACAGGAAGTGGCTTCATATTAAGACAAGATGAGGAACCAGTTCAATGTTTACAATTTCTCATAGCAGTTTTTGGCAAATTACACAAATTATTAAAGATGTAAAGATACGATGTCCCACCACGTTGACAACTTTCTTATATCGTAGTTTAATGAAATACGTATATTTCATTCTCTCATTATTGTATTGATAGGATAAAGTCTTGTAAATCTGTATTTATAAGTTATATCTGGGGTTCGGAATGCCAGCATCTTACTATTACAATTTGTGGTTATACTATGTTATGGCTGATATTTGCATGCGTTATTTATTAAGATATACATGCCTACTGGACAAGAATAAAAGTCACTCTTTTACGCTGGATTCTTCATTTATATATGATTATGCTGGAGTCAACAAACTACACTCAAAACAAGACAAAGTAACGGAACACTATCAATAAGCAATCATACGGAATTAAAAGTACACTCGACCCCTACTCGCCCGCCTGTAACAATATATATACTACTATCCAATAGTCTAATGATCCTAAACGACATAGTTTACATATATATATTATAGTTTACATATATATATTCCTATCCAATAGTCTAATGATCCTAAACGACATACATTATAGTTTATATATATATATACTCCTATCCAATAGTCTTATGATCCTAAACGACATACATTATAGTTTATATATATATATATATACTCCTATCCAATAGTCTAATGATCCTAAACGACATACATTATAGCTTATATATATATATTCTCCTATCCAATAGTCTAATGATCCTAAACGACATACATTATAGTTTATATATATATATACTCCTATCCAATAGTCTAATGATCCTAAACGACATACATTATAGTTTATATATATATATACTCCTATCCAATAGTCTAATGATCCTAAACGACATACATTATAGTTTATATATATATATACTCCTATCCAATAGTCTAATGATCCTAAACGACAAACATTATAGTTTACATATATATGTAAGACTCAGATCGACGTCCGGCCTCTAATCGACGTCCATTTCTCAAATTGACGTCCGTTCCTTAATTCGACGTCCAAATCTGACGTCACATTCTCAAATCGACGTCCAATATTTTTATACTCTAATCAGACGTAATGTATTGCCAAAACGTCGTCCGATTGATTGTAGTCGTCTTTATAATTCATGTTCAATATCAATAAATAATAAAATACTGGACTTGATTTACACTTATACGTATACATGTTTTGTAGGTTTCTTATGACAACTAAGTTTTCAAACATTTATACATACTTTCCATATACATTTCTTCAAACTGTTACCTGAGAACATACATGCTCCCTTGATGAAGGCGTAACCTTGAACCATAATGGTTTACTTTTATAAATTGTTATTTGGATGGAGAGTTGTCTCATTGTCACTGATACCACATCTTCCTATATCTACATTAATGTTTATCTTGATAAAAAGTTAATACAATTGATCCACATTATAGTGTGTGACTCCTATTCATAATAATAAATTGCATGCATGTGAATGTATGGCAATTAGAAAGCAACCCAACGACAAAGAAAACCAAACGAAATCTAGAATCTTTATTCAGTCTTCAACAATAGACAAGAAATTGTTAAGATGCACAGCCAATTGTTCTGAGAATATTATAATTCGGACTCTGTAAGGTTTTTTTCAAACAGATTTCTTGAAATTTACACGGGGAATGAAACGTAAACGCAAGAAATTGGCATTATGTTTTGCTGTTACACCACTGTGTTAGATTAAATGCGGTGCTCACTCACATGTTTAACCCCGACATATTCTGTATGGGCCTGCAGTGCATTGGTTTTTCGATGGTTTATGTCTGTCATATTTGTTTTTCGGATTTTTTTATATATAGAAGACCGTTAATTTTCTATTTTGAATTGTTTACATTATTTATGTCGTGGCCTTTAATAGCCATTGTTGTATGGGTTTTTATCATTGTTGAAATGATGGTTATAATTGCTCACTTTCATTTTATTTGAAATCTTATGTATAGTTTCGAAATTCTTTCTGCAAATCATACCAATCTCTAAAATTTATATAAAAGTTGATATCACAATCTTTTTACATCCTTAGTCTAGTATGTATTAATTTGGAAGAAAAAAAACAACACACATTTCTTTTTAAATAGATTTTATTTTTCTCACATAATTAATATGTTTAAAGGTTTAAATGTTTCAGCTGCCATCGGTTCACTTCTGTTTAAGTTTGTGTCCAAAACGGACGTTGATTAGAGAAGCTCAAGATCGGACGTCGATAAGGGAATGCCAAAAAAAAAAGGACGTCGATTCGAGAATGCCAAAAAAAAAAAGGACGTCGATTAGATAGACATAAAATTGGCCGTCAATTTGGAATGTTATTTCATTGTGACGTCAGATTTGGACGTCGATTTGAGGAACGGACGTCGATTAGAGACCGGACGTCGATCTGAGTCTTACATATATATTCCTATCCAAAAGTCTAATGATCCTAAACGACATACATTATAGTTTATATATATATATACTCCTATCCAATAGTCTAATGATCCTAAACGACATACATTATAGTTTATATATATATACTCCTATCCAATAGTCTAATGATCCTAAACGACATACATTATAGTTTACATATATATACTCCTATCCAATAGTCTAATGATCCTAAACGACATACATTATAGTTTATATATATATATACTCCTATCCAATAGTCTAATGATCCTAAACGACATACATTATAGTTTACATATATATACTCCTATCCAATAGTCTAATGATCCTAAACGACATACATTATAGTTTATATATATATATATACTCCTATCCAATAGTCTAATGATCCTAAACGACATACATTATAGTTTATATATAGTGTTATAAATGGGTATTGATAATAATCTCAAAGAAACAACACATTTTATATTTCTAAATTTTATTGGGATCAATATCTGAAAACCTGAAAAATAATGGTCTTAGATGATTTTCATACACTAAGACAACTTTGGCAATCTCAATTTGGGGAGATCAAATTGCATATGTTTGTAATAAGTACCAATTTTATCAGATAAGATAACATTTAACCTAACGTCTATCAACTTATCAAGTTGACATAGCGGTAAAATTCAACTGTCAGTGAACAGGCACTTCGATCACGATTTTCACGGGTCTACATTAAATTCACACTTTCAGGGGATAATGGGTTTGTAAAACATGTTTGTCGTTACCTATTCATTCAGTCTCAGTGTTATTTGACACATCTTTTGGGTAGCTGTCCCTTAAATTCCATCGTGGCGAGTGCTTGTTTACGTATATTGGAAGTTGCCATTCCAACGAATGGTCACTTCCGGGTAACGGTACTTCTTTATAAAGTTATAATAATACATAAAAGTATTTTTAAGATATGATTAAATTACTTGCTGGCCTTCCTTTTATTGTGTAGGATATTTAATAATAAGATATAATTACGTTAAGTACGTTTTTGTGTAGCGCCGTTAAGGAACTATTTTGTGATTTCAATGACGTCATATAGTAACGTAGGTGATAAGGCTACGAGTATGGAATTTTAAGGTTTATATTTATTATGTCACTTATTTATTGGAATTAAAGGCAAACTTTCGCGATTTTATGTATTTATAACGACATTTCGGTACATGAGCCAGAGTTTTCCTTAGTATTTCAAAGTTATAGTAGATTTTCAGTTCTGTGAGTCGCGGATGTATTTCACCGTCAAGTATAAATACGGCGTCGCACTAGCACTTTGGCATATCGTATCTGACTATCAAGCAGAGCAGTACAATAAACCAAACAAACCCTTAAAGTCAAGCAAGCTATTTAGGTACAGAATGCATTTCGATATACAGCTATTTCACCTTAAGCTATGCGATATCATTTCAAGCCTTTATTTATCTTTTTACATCTTTTGGAACATTTAACTAAAAGCTCACATAAGGAACCAAATATCGCTTTTATAAATATTCCCGCTAAAGCAGGTCTTCAACAGGAAGTGGCTTCATATTAAGACAAGATGAGGAACCAGTTCAATGTTTACAATTTCTCATAGCAGTTTTTGGCAAATTACACAAATTATTAAAGATGTAAAGATACGATGTCCCACCACGTTGACAACTTTCTTATATCGTAGTTTAATGAAATACGTATATTTCATTCTCTCATTATTGTATTGATAGGATAAAGTCTTGTAAATCTGTATTTATAAGTTATATCTGGGGTTCGGAATGCCAGCATCTTACTATTACAATTTATGGTTATACTATGTTATGGCTGATATTTGCATGCGTTATTTATTGAGATATACATGCCTACTGGACAAGAATAAAAGTCACTCTTTTACGCTGGATTCTTCATTTATATATGATTATGCTGGAGTCAACAAACTACACTCAAAACAAGACAAAGTAACGGAACACTATCAATAAGCAATCATACGGAATTAAAAGTACACTCGACCCCTACTCGCCCGCCTGTAACAAACTGGTGTCAGATGTGGGATGTCACAGTCCAAAGTGGCATCCAGGATGCGAACCTCACATTTATTTTTAAATTCAACTATCTACTAGTATACCAATTTAATATGTCAACGTCTACGATAAAGATGGATCTTAACGTGGTGGAAATTTAATTTTATTACAATAATTATTGTACGTTATATATATATATAGGTTAAAATCAGTCTAAGTCTCAACATGGCCGAGTCGCCAGATCTGGAAATCAGATTTAGATCGGAAGAGAGAGAAAAAGAAGCAAGGCATGAGAGGAATACCGATTTTGCGGACGCAAATGAAACTTTAGAAGAACACAGAGCAAATGTATATGCACATGGGGAGGGAGACGTAAATAGAGAATATGGCATGTCTGGACAAAGAGGACAAAGGGGGATAAATACTGACGGATTCCGATACAACAACCCACACACAGTCTCTATTAGACCAGAACCATATGATGGAGGAGAGGATTGGGAGGAATATATTTCACACTTTGAGGTGTGCGCCGAACTTGGGAGATGGCGGGACGCAGACAAAGTATTAGCGCTAGAGGCAGCATTAAGGGGACCAGCAAGGACATTTTACATTAGTTTAGAACAGACTGAAAAACGGGATTACGGTATTTTGACTCAGAGATTAGGATTACGATTTGGGAGTACAAGGCAACAAAACAGATGGCTTTCTCGTCTTGAAATGAGAAAAAGGAACCCAGGAGAAGCAATAGCGGCGTTGGCGGACGATCTGCGCCAGATGGCTCAGAGAGCTTATATTGATCTTGATGCAAGGGCTCAGGAAGTATTGGCACTTAACCAGCTGTACAAAAGCGTTACACCGAAAGTAAAATACCAATGCACTAACCAGGGATGTAGAACTGTTGCAGGAGCTGTAGAGGTAATAGAAAGATATGAAGCTATAATAGGAGATGGCTCAGAAAAGAAGAAAGACAGTGTCAGAATCACATTTAGGAGAAGCATCTAATTTTTCACAGGAACCTTCGGAAAACCAATTTCACGATAGCATTGATGGACTAACAAGGAGGATTTCCCAGCTTGAAGGTACAAAACAAAATTAAAGCAACTCTTGGCAAAATAATAACAACAGAAGGCCTCAATGGGGAAATACTAATAACAGGCAAGCTAAATGCTTCATTTGTGAGAGCACAAGTCACTTATGTAGATATTGTCCATTTTATCTTTGATACAAGCAAGAAAATGCAAGACATGACAATACTGGAGGACAGCAAGGCTCCAAGGACCAGGATAACAGAAACTCACAAAGTCTCAACCAGGGAAACTTCAGTTCCCCATTGGCTCGATAGACCGGGAACCAGTGGGAAATTTACGGTCACAGGAATTAAGTCACAATATTAGGATAGGACAAATGGGAAATACATGTGGTATTTGGGATAACGGATTTTATACTAAAGGATACCTACAAAACTTACCTTTGACAATATTAATAGACAATGGATCAACCTCTTCTATATTAAATTATAAAATTTACAGACAGTTAGCTGATGTACTGAAAAACGCAATACTAGACCCAAGCACATATAAACTTTTTGATGTAAATGGCAATCCTTTATGCTCATACGGGACACTAAACAAAAACTCACTTTAGGGACAGCAGATTTTAACACAGAATTTCTGGTCTGTGATATCAAACAAGATGCGATCTTAGGGCAGGATTTTCTATTGGATCATATAGACAAAATTGATTATAAGAGACAGATATTATCTACAAAGGATACAGATATACGTTGCTGGATAGGAGGAGAAGCAAATGCAATATGTAGAGTCATTGTAAAGGAGACAGTCACTTTGCCGGGAAAATCTAAAATGCTCATTCCAGTAATAATAGAAAATGCAGAACACTTAGGACCACTGGGATACGTTGATAAAACTCAGAAAAAGGAAACAGAACAAAACATCACTCGGGGAATTTTAGATCCACACCAGGAAGACATTAGAGTACAATTAATTAACTTTCGGGAAGAACCAATTACTGTACATGCTAAGGAACAGATAGGTGTATGTGAGTCGTACTACGAAATGCCAGCGGTAGGAGTATGCAATTACATTGGAACAGAAGGGACCAGTTAAGACAAGCTACCATCACATATTGAGGACCTATTTAACAGAAGTATTGTACATTTACAGGAAAAAGAAAAGCAATACCTGAAGGAACTTCTTCAGGCATACTCAGACGTTTTTGCAAAATCAGCGGATGATTTAGGGGGGACTAATAGAGTACAACACAGGATAAATACAGGAACTGCACATCCGATAAGACAAGCACCTAGGAGGCTACCATTGGGGAAAAGGGAAATAGAAAAAAAGGAAATAGTCAAAATGTTGGACCGAGGAGTCATTGAACCATCAAACAGCCCTTGGAGTTTTAGGACCGTACTTATAGCCAAGAAGGACGGAAGTAGAAGAGTATGTGTGGACTATAGAGCTTTAAATGAAGTGATCATTAACAAAGACGCCTATCCCTTGCCTCGTGTGGACGACTGCTTAGATTCGTTAGCAGGAGCCAAATGGTTCGGATGTCTAGACTTAAATCAAGGGTTTTATCAGGTGGAGCTCTATCCAGATGACAGAGAAAAGACCGCATTTTCGACCAGTCAAGGACTCTTTCAGTTTACAGTCACCCCATTTGGCTTAGCCACTAGCCCAGCAGTTTTCGAAAGATTAATGGAGGACGTACTTAGAGGACTTCAGTGGGAGGAATGTCTCTTGTACATGGATGACATAATCGTTCCAGGGGCAACGTTTGAAGAAGAACTACTTAGGCTAGAGCACGTATTTCAAAGAATGAGGGAAGCAAACTTAAAATTGAAACCATCAAAATGCATTTTGTTTCAGAAAAGCGTCAAATTTCTTGGGCATATAGTCTCAGAGCAAGGAGTTCAAAATAGAAGCAGTTCAAAAATGGCCAGTTCCACGGAATGCAAAGGAAATAAAGAGCTTTTTAGGACTTTGCTCCTATTATCGGAAATTTGTGAAGGGTTTTGCTGATCTATCCAGACCTTTACATAAAGCATGTGACAAGGGGACGAAATTTATTTGGACAAAAAACTGCCAGCTTGCTTTCAACTCACTAAAAGAAGCACTAACTACACCACCAATATTGGTTTACCCAGTTACAGACAAAACCTTCATTTTGGACACAGACGCCAGTAATTACGCAGTAGGAGCCGTCCTCTCACAGGAACACGATGGTCGTGAGCATGTTATTGCATACATGAGCAAGGCACTCAATAAGCATGAAATTTCATACTGTACGACTAGAAAGGAGCTACTAGCTGTAATCATTGCCTTGAAGAATTTTCATCCATACGTCTATGGTAGACCAGTTTTACTCAGAACTGACAATGCAGCCGTCAGTTGGCTTCAAAGTCTGAAGGATCCTACAGGTCAGGTAGCAAGATGGCGTCAGACATTAGGAACATACAATTTCAAAGTTACTCATAGGGCAGGAAGGAAACATACAAATGCTGACGCAATGTCAAGGAATCCATGTAAGTCATGTAAACATCAAGAGGATTTAAATCAAGCTGAAAACGATAATGATACGGAGAAAAGTGAAAAACCTGTAGAATGCCATTCAAATTTAGAAAAACAAGAAGAAACAGTAAAACACTTTGCTACACCCCTCACGGAAGCAGATGAAACAGCAGATATCACTGAAATTACAGGGCTAATTCCAGGAAATATCCGAGCTGTAACAAGGAGTGAACTCAAGGAACAACAGAATGAAATGAAAGTCAATGAGGCACTTTTAGGGGGTTGGGAACCATCGGAAATAAGACAACAGCAATTAGAAGATGACAATATTGGGAAAGTATTTGCAGCATTTGAAAGCGGATCTCAGAAACCACCATGGGAAAGTATTTCAAGTGGAACATCAGCATTGAAAACTCTTTGGGGACAATGGAACAGATTAGAATTGCATGGAGGAGTTTTATACAGAAGGTTTGAGACAAACAATGGCCAAATAGCCCGAAAACAAATGATTGTTCTTAAGAGTCGAACACAAGAGCTATTACACTATGTTCATGACGTACGTTCCATCAGCTGCTCATTTAGGTGTGGACAAGACACTGGAAAAGCTCAAGAACGGATTCTATTGGCCTAACATGAAGGAATATGTTCAAGCATATTGCCGTTCATGCGACAGTTGCTTTGCAAGAAAACCCAAGAAAGAATCAACTAAAGCACCTTTGGGTACCTATGTCTCAGGAGAACCAATGGAAAGAGTAGCATTAGACATTTTTGGACCATTGCCATTAACAAAACGAAACAATAAGTACATCTTAGTCATTTCAGATCTTTTTACCAAATGGACAGAGGCTATAGCCCTACCAAATCAGGAAAGTTCAACGATTTGTACCGCATTTATAGACCATTTCGTACCAAAATTTGGAGCCCCTCTACAACTACACTCAGATCAAGGAAGAAACTTTCAAGCCGATATTTTCCAGAGAATGTGCAATCTACTAGGCATTCATAAAACCAGAACTACCAGTTTTAGACCACAATCCAACGGTGGTGTGGAACGTTTTAATAGAACACTTGCTTCTATGTTATCTATGTACTGTAAGCAAAAACAAGATCAATTGGACCAGTATCTACAACAGGTGATGATGGCATACAGATCTTCTGTACATGCATCTACTTCAAAGACACCAAATTCTATGCTCTTTGGAAGGGAGGTAACTTTACCGCTGCAGGCTGTAATCCCACAGCCAGATACTGAAATTAAAAAAAAAACGGTCACCAGATGACTATGTGGCTCACCTACAAAATAAATTAAAAGAAAATCATGCGTTTGCAAGGAAAGCACTCAAAAAGGTCTCTATATATCAGAAAAAGAGATATGATCTTAACGCCAAGAAAAGAATCTTTAAAAGGGGGGAAGCTGTTTGGATTTACGACCCAATAAGGAAAAAGGGAGTATGCTCAAAACTCACACCTAAATGGAAAGGACCATTTATAATTGAAAAGAGAATAGATGATGTTACTTACCGAGTAAAGAGAAGCTCGAGGCAGCCGTCGACTGTATATCATGTGGACCGTTTAGCACTGTATCAAGGGAGGAATGTACCATCGTGGGCAAGCAGATTTCAAAGAATGATGGATTTAGAGGAAGCAAATAACGACCAGCAATTGGATAAGCCAGTTGGCTAAATGTTGGAGGAATATTAAAGGTCCTCAGCATTCTGTACCTGTTCATACTTTTATCTTTGGATATACTGCAGTATATATTTTTATGACAGATCTGTCGGAGAGCGATTTGGGGGTGGTCTGATCAACCACTAGTCAAATCATTGAGATATAGGATAGGGATCCTGACTGACTAAGGAGGAGCCTAGTAGTCGAGTTTATTTTTGGATATGAACAGTTATAGATATTTTTGGAGTTGTTTCGTTGGTGTTATTTGCATGGTTTGAGTTGAGTTTACTTGCCTACGGATGCTGGCCTTCCATGAACACATTTATAGAATGGGACGGGGGGAGGATTTTAACTTATTATATAAACAATACAGGGAATTAATGGCAGTATTCCGTGTATTTCAGAATGAGTTCAGTGGTATCGACAAAATGCTGGTTATGCCCGGAAACCTATGAAAAGAAAAGGACCTGAAGAGCCATGCCATCTCCGAGCATTCGGTGTGCAGAGTTGTTTGTCCATGGTGTGTAGATAGTGAGAGGACGTTTGGCAGGATGTCGGAGCTCACCAAGCACAGTAAGAGAAAACACAATGATC
This sequence comes from Mytilus edulis, assembly GCF_963676685.1. Taxonomy (NCBI): domain Eukaryota; kingdom Metazoa; phylum Mollusca; class Bivalvia; order Mytilida; family Mytilidae; genus Mytilus; species Mytilus edulis. The sequence goes on along the minus strand of NC_092354.1, from coordinate 77,225,516 downwards.
TAACCATAGACCTCCTGGAGGGTGATTTCTTTACAGAGCCTAATGGATTTTGGTTAGCCAAGCGGCCAGATGATTATGTTAGAACTATAAAGCCTTCAGAATGGACGAGCACCATTGCCATCAGGACCAGGGCAGCACTGTTGGGATGGGTGGAAGCCACCAAGAAGGAGGGATCAGACAAACATAAGAAGTCATGGGAAGAAGGATGGAAGAAAGCACTGGGTCATTCTGTTACAAGTGAGCAGTCCACCAGCTCTAGGAAACGGAAATACAGTCCATCCAGACCTCTAGTGGACCTTCCTGCACTAGCAGTAGCCAGGATTGACCTATCATCTAAGGGGAACATAGGCTTTCTTAGAATGAAGGAGTCGTCAGCAGAAATATGGTTCAAGGTAGAAATGGTACATTGGGTCATGGAGGACTCCAGGGCAAAGGACAATTTGGTTAGGAGAATGAGCATTGCAAAGACAGACCATGAGCCACCACAAACTTTTGGAGCAGAACTTAAGTTGTCTGAGTCAAAACACACCTTGAACCAGGTAACCAAGGCGTTGGGAATTGGTGAGAGACATGTCAGGAAGCTCTTTAGGGGAAAGGTGACATTTGAAACTAAGTCCAGGAAGAAGGCAGAGGAAACAACCAGGGAAGAAACTAGTAAATCCGATATTGGAGAAGAGCCAGAATACGAGATCATGGACTCTATTGGAGAAGTAGACAACCTAGAAATTATATCAGAAGAAAAAATTGCAGATGTTCCACCTACAGCCGAAAAGAAAAAACCAAGCAAGCCAGTACCAATTCAAGACAGCCCTCTTAAGAATCTAGACAACGAAGAGAATGATAGATATTTACCGATGCTGAGCGGGGACGAGGAGGAAGAGGAGAAAGAAGAGGCAACATTAGAGAAGTCAGATAAGCGAATTATAATGGTGAACCACAAAGAAGTGTTTGATATAGACACTGACGAAGAAGAAACTACCAATATATCACTTAGAGAGAGGGCGGAGAAGCTATTAAAGGCAGGAGGGATGCCCCTATTTCCACCAGGGAGGAGACAATGGGCCGGAGAAAGGATGCAGGTGTCGAGTAAACCAACACCAATGTTCTGGCCGCCCAAGGAATGGAGGAAATTGACAGCGGATCAGAAGTTGACAGCCTGGAGGTTCGCTGCCATGACCTTGGCAAGGGAGCATGGAGTCGACACGGTCAAGGAAGAGAGAGACGTACTTGACAAGTAATCCATGCTTGCCTTGCCAGGTACTGCGTTACCTAATCAACCTGGAGAAGACTTGCTTATAAAGGCTCGTTTGGCCAATTACCACTTGTTGAAGGATATCTGTCTTGGTAAACTGGAAGGAATTGAAGCTTTGGAATTAATAGATATGCTGGAAGCCGCAACCCGATCAAAACCATTTATAACACTTTCCCCACCCAATAAAAAAAGAATTCTCCCGAATTCTCTTTTGTATTGTACACATGATAAAATATATGCAATGAACTAAAAGCAATAAAACACAAAAGAACAATAACAATAAAATTTGACAGTTCTAAGTCTCTCTTGATCGGTTCTTCTTGGTGATGGTCGTTGTCATCTTAGATAGTAAAAAAAGTGTATACAGTTAATGCGATTTATCCTTCTTAACATCTTCTGTCAATCTCAGAGGTACATTAATGGGTATTGATAATAATCTCAAAGAATCAACACATTTTATATTTCTAAATTTTATTGGGATCAATATCTGAAAACCTGAAAAATAATGGTCTTAGATGATTTTCATACACTAAGACAACTTTGGCAATCTCAATTTGGGGAGATCAAATTGCATATGTTTAAAATAAGTACCAATTTTATCAGATAACATAACATTTAACATAACGTCTATCAACTTATCAAGTTGACATAGCGGTAAAATTCAACTGTCAGTGAACAGGCACTTCGATCACGATTTTCACGGGTCTACATTAAATTCACACTTTCAGGGGATAATGGGTTTGTAAAACATGTTGGTCGTTACCTATTCATTTAGTCTCAGTGTTATTTGACACATCTTTTGGGTAGCTTTCCCTTAAATTCCATCGTGGCGAGTGCTTGTTTACGTATATTGGAAGTTGCCATTCCAACGAATGGTCACTTCCGGGTAACGGTACTTCTTTATAAAGTTATAATAATACATAAAAGTATTATTAAGATATGATTAAATTACTTGCTGGCCTTCCTTTTATTGTGTAGGATATTTAATAATAAGATATAATTACGTTAAGTACGTTTTTGTGTAGCGCCGTTAAGGAACTATTTTGTGATTTCAATGACGTCATATAGTAACGTAGGTGATAAGGCTACGAGTATGGAATTTTAAGGTTTATATTTATTATGTCACTTATTTATTGGAATTAAAGGCAAACTTTCGCGATTTTATGTATTTATAACGACATTTCGGTACATGAGCCAGAGTTTTCCTTAGTATTTCAAAGTTATAGTAGATTTTCAGTTCTGTGAGTCGCGGATGTATTTCACCGTCAAGTATAAATACGGCGTCGCACTAGCACTTTGGCATATCATATCTGGCTATCAAGCAGAGCAGTACAATAAACCAAACAAACCCTTAAAGTCAAGCAAGCTATTTAGGTACAGGATGCATTTCGATATACAGCTATTTCACCTTAAGCTATGCGATAGCATTTCAAGCCTTTATTTATCTTTTTACATCTTTTGGAATATTTAACTAAAAGCTCACATAAGGAACCAAATATCGCTTTTATAAATATTCCCGCTTAAGCAGGTTTTCAACAGGAAGTGGCTTCATATTAAGACAAGATGAGGAACCAGTTCAATGTTTACAATTTCTCATAGCAGTTTTTGGCAAATTACACAAATTATTAAAGATGTAAAGATACGATGTCCCACCACGTTGACAACTTTCTTATATCGTAGTTTAATGAAATACGTATATTTCATTCTCTCATTATTGTATTGATAGGATAAAGTCTTGTAAATCTGTATTTATAAGTTATATCTGGGGTTCGGAAGGCCAGCATCTTACTATTACAATTTATGGTTATACTATGTTATGGCTGATATTTGCATGCGTTATTTATTGAGATATACATGCCTACTGGACAAGAATAAAAGTCACTCTTTTACGCTGGATTCTTCATTTATATATGATTATGCTGGAGTCAACAAACTACACTCAAAACAAGACAAAGTAACGGAACACTATCAATAAGCAATCATACGGAATTAAAAGTACACTCGACCCCTACTCGCCCGCCTGTAACAATATATATACTCCTATCCAATAGTCTAATGATCCTAAACGACATACATTATAGTTTACATATATATATTCCTATCCAATAGTCTAATGATCCTAAACGACATACATTATAGTTTATATATATATATACTCCTATCCAATAGTCTAATGATCCTAAACGACATACATTATAGTTGATATATATATATACTCCTATCCAATAGTCTAATGATCCTAAACGACATACATTATAGTTTATATATATATATACTCCTATCCAATAGTCTAATGATCCTAAACGACATACATTATAGTTTATATATATATATACTCCTATCCAATAGTCTAATGATCCTAAACGACATACATTATAGTTTATATATATATATATACTCCTATCCAATAGTCTAATGATCCTAAACGACATACAATATAGTTTATATATATATATACTCCTATCCAATAGTCTAATGATCCTAAACGACATACATTATAGTTTATATATATATATATATATACTCCTATTCAATAGTCTAATGATCCTAAACGACATACATTATAGTTTACATATATATACTCCTATCCAATAGTCTAATGATCCTAAACGACATACATTATAGTTTACATATATATACTCCTATTCAATAGTCTAATGATCCTAAACGACATACATTATAGTTTACATATATATATATATACTCCTATCCAATAGTCTAATGATCCTAAACGACATACAATATAGTTTATATATATATATACTCTTAGGTCGACTTTTACGTCTTTGTCAATAAAAAGTAAAGTCCCAAATAAACTAAACTCAGAGGAAAATCCAATCGGAAAGTCCATAATCACATGGCGGAATCATATGAAAAAACACATCAAAAACGAATGGACAAGAACTGTCATATTCCTGACTTGGTACAGGCATTTTCAAATGTAGATAATGGTGAATTAAACCTGGTTTTATAGCCCTAAACCTCTGACTTTGTTGACAGTCTCATCAAATTCTGTTATATTTACAATGTTGCGTGAACTAAACAGACATACTAAATAATATAGTCAAAATATGGGTACAGCAGGCATCATCGTGTAACAATTTTAAAAGGAACAATTTAACAGAACACAAAAACATCTATCTACAAACACATTCATTGATTCGCGTGTCTGACGTCAGAAAATTATATACGTCATATATTTTTGTCGTTCAATGTTTATACAAACGATTTTAGAATTTCACATGGGCAATGTTAGCATACAGGGTAATTCATTCCTTACAGATATATTAGATGCAAACCAAATAAATATGTGTTGACCAACACTAAAATGCATATGATATAAATGTTGTTGTCGTCTGTATTTCCACATTATTAATGATTGCAACTGAAATTGTTCTGTTTATGTTATGTACTCGTTTTTTCTTAACATTTGTTTTTTCTTTGCTTTTTGTTTGTTGGTTTGTTTTCATTCGTTTAGTAGCTTTGTAAGCATTTTGTTCACAACTGTTTTTGAAAGATATAGAAAGATGTTATGTGAGTGCCAAAGGGACAACTCTCCATCCAAATAACAATTTATCAAAGTAAATCATCAAAGGTCAATGTACGGCCTGCATTATGGATCTTTGGCTCACACCGAACAACAAGCTATAAACATGATAAACGGCCCCAAAATTACTAGTATGAACCATTCACACGGGAAAACCAACGGTGGTAGCCTGATTTACAGATTTGGATTCACAAGATTTTGAAGACACCACCATGCCATATTTGTGTATATGTGACTGGTAGATTGTTGGGTCAATACAAATCATTGTATTTGAAAATTATCTATACTAAGCACCTCATACACATTTTCACACAATAATTTAATTTTGAATGTAATGCATTTTCTGATTGGCTGATAATGTTTGTCTATCAGCTTATAGACATGTTTTGTAATGTGACCGTGACGTCATCATCGTTTTTCTTTCACGATTTTTTCCAGCTTGAAATGGAATTTAGAATAAATTATTCGAAATAACATTCAAAATGTGGTACACACTCTAAAATACCCACTACGCAGGTAATTCGGTGCGCATAACAAATTGTATGTTATTTCTTTATTAAATAATGTCATGATTGAGCTCCGTCAAATTTGACCACATACTTCATTTATAAAGAATAGCTTTCGTTTTAAAAAAGACGTATTTATACATGATCAATCAAAAAATTATACATTATTCGAAACATTGTGTAAAGCTCGCAGTATGAGCCCAACACAATACAAAGTTTGAATTAATCCGGTTCTATGATTTCTTAAAATAATTGTGTTATATTTATAAAATACCCAAGCAGGTCGGGGATTTCTGTGTCTGAGTGGTCTACATAGTTACAACTGTAATCACTAGCCAGTCAACACTGAGGTTGTGAGTTTGAATTCCGCCCGTGTGGAAAAACTCTGATAAAAAAGAATAATTATTCTATCATTGAAAAATGGATAATTTTTTAATTTTTTAAAGATAAGATTTTTTTTAAATTGCGTAAATGATCTCTCTAAACATTTGTTCTTTTTGTTGAAAAGGAAACTAAATAAATATTGGTTTCCTTTAGATGCACATTTTGCCAATTATTGGCTCTTTAGTGGTCATAGAGATTTAATAAAAATGAAAATGTAAAACATTAATTTACCATTAAAGTGTTGGTGTAACCAAAAGAAAATGTTAAGTCAAATAATGACAAGGAATCACAGATATGCAGTTCTAATTAGTAAAATTACTATATCACAGACATTTCGGTTAACATGTAACTTATTGTGACAATAATAAGAACCACGACGCCAAACCTGTGTTGAAATATATCAACGACATACACCACAACTGACTTAAACATGAAAAACAAAAATACAAATAAATATGCCGAGAACGCCAACTTAAATGCATTCGGGGTTGATAGTAGATACATTACATACTAAATTTACTATATAAACTACAACTTCAATAAAGTAAATAGTAGACAAAATAAAATACAAAACTAATCACAATTGCACCTTCTGAACCGATCTGTTCCACTAAGCAAAAATAAAACGATGTCTGAATGCATTAATACTTAGTCACGTCAAGAAGATGCATACGACTTAAATACACAAAATAGATTAAAAACAGATAAAGGAAAACTGTTAAGGTGTAATACCACTATTGATTTTCCCCTATTAGTCTTTGTTTAATTTGCACTTTTAAAAAAAATGTGTAGAATTTATCTTTCTTTCAAATAAAAAAATACTTGGCATGAGTAAAAGTTTTATCCTGTCTAGAACTATAGAAAAAATTTCACATAACATTTCATTGTATATAAGAAAATAACCATCACTGGAAGTTAACGAATCAAATTTCTTCCCTCATTTTATCTGTGTACAAGGTTTAGTCACCATGTAACCTCACGATTACAAAATAGTCTATAGAAATCCCAAATAAAGAAATAATGGTCCTTAAAAATACACAAGACACATGTTTATGACACAGAAATCTTTTACTGCAATAAAATGTATGATTAATTACCTACAACTGTCAAATTCAAGGGAGTATTTTTTCGACCTATTTTCGTATACAACCGGATGTGCCGTACCATGATTTGGTGGTATTACACCTTAAGTAAATACAAACATTAAGAATTTGATGAATATGTCTGTCCCAAGTCAAGAGCCTGTTTTATTAACTGGTTGTCGTTTGTTAATATGTTATTTATTTCTTCTTTTTTTTTGTACATAGATTCGGCCGTTAGTTTTCTTGTTTTAATTATTTGACATTTGTCATTTCGGGGCCTTTAATAGCTGACTATGCAGTATGGGCTTAGCTCATTGTTGAAGACCGTACGGGGAACTAAAGTTGTTAATTTCGGTGTCATTTGGTCACCTGTGAAAGAGTTGTTTCCTTGGCAATCATACCACATCTTCATTTTTAAACATACAATATTTCAGCATCTATAATTTATTACTTGAGACCATATTGTGGTATTTGTGAAGTAGAAATTGAATCATTGATTGATTGGTTTGGTGGGTTTGTTTTTATTTGCGATGAACTTTATGAGTCGTTCTTTTGCGAGTACACTGATAACAATATACAAAGTCTGCGTATCATTTATAATCAGTTAAACTTTAAGACATATTTTAAGGAAACTTATATGTATTGTTGATTGTATTTCAAACGTACGTTTTAAGTTATCTATCGTGAATGGACGTACAAGCTAAACATGTATATATTATTTGATTTTAGATTATGAATAACACTGACACAAACACGATACCAAATTATTATTGGACTAAATATGCAAGTTCATTGTCTATTTAAAGCAGTACATTGTATTTATAAACTTACCAGAAATAACTGGCGATGACACACATACAAAAAGAACTAAGGCACTGAATAATTTCATATTAGAATGTCAGATGATTGAATTATACACATGTCCTGAAACACGTCAAATAGAGATAACAATTCATACAGTTTGAAATTGTAAATATCCCTGAATATCTAATGTATGTGTAATTTGTAAACAAATAAACTCTTCAAATTGGTCAATCAGAGAATAGATATCGACTTAGTCTCTTCTTGTCTTTAGCGTAACTGCACATTTGTTATATTCACTTTATTAGTGTTGTTCGTTTGAAGCGCTTTTATAGGTTCACCTACATCCGAAACGCTCAAAGTTGAAAGACAAAAAAAAGGTCATTGATAAACACAAACATAAACCAGCTAAATCACAAACAATTACATAAATATAATAAAAGTAGACCAGTCTTTCTAAGAGCTAGGTACATGAATGTTTTGGATAGATGATTGGGATTTACATGATTGTTTACCAACTGACTGTTTGCACCTTGATGAAAATTACCTGATAGAGTGTGTCACATATCAAAAATAATAATACTTCATTAATAAATTGTAGGTTGCTTTACGCCCCGTGGCAACTATTTCATGTGTGTTAAGGACGATGACAGTAACAATAAGTACAATAGGTTGGTTATATAAAGGAAGGTTACGATCAGTAAATATTCGACAGAGACATAATTTTTGCCTTGTAACAGGCTACCAACGGACTCCGCGATGATTTTTTACACGGGTTCTCAACGTAGAGAGCTAGATATTCTCTTTTCAGCCAATCAGAAGACGTGTTACATCCATAATTAAAATATTCAAATACAATCATACGTTTCATCATTAGTATAATTCTCTAATTGCAACCATATATTATAACTATCTTTCACTGCATGTGCCATTTTATTCAAATAAAAAGGTAACATGTGTCCGCATACACCCACTCCGTAAATTTGCTTATTTGAATTTGTATCCATATGAGATACCTAAACTATATAAACACATTCAATAACAAACTTTTTTTTTTGCTTTCTTTTATATTCGGAAATTAATAAATATAAGGTTATCAAAGAAACGTTGGTTTCAATTTAATTTTCGAGTTTTATTTATTTACGAATTCAGACAACAAAATTCTTCACTGATGGCCTACACGATTTTTCACAAAAGAAAAACAGTGGATTATGCCTCTTTGTACAAAATCTGAATGTCCCTCGACATTTTTTCTTAATTTTTTAAATTGGAGACAAATTGAATTTAAATTTGTATGAATAACTGTAACTTGTAGATTATGCAAAAATATTTAGAATTAATAGACAATGATTTAGGGTGCATGGTTAACTAATTTCTAAAAAGTTGAATACGTGAATTCTGATACACTGGATGTAGAATAATTTAAATGACTTATCACCAGAGGCTTTAATAAAAATAACTAAATGAGATTAATTATGTAAACTAAGCATATATAATAAGTGAATAAATAATGGCTTTAGTGCAGGACAATTAAATGTGCATGGACATGGGATATCCCAATGCTTATACAAATACATACTATGTATAAATGTTTTAACAGTAGTGGTTCTCCGACAACATGGACAACGGATCATAACCTTATCGCACACTTGTTGATGCAGACGACACCACCGGGAATAAATGTTTAAGGGGATAGAAATACGATATTTATTTCTAGCAATTCACTCAAAGGAAGAAATGACTGTACCGTTTTAATGATTTGGATACAAAATTTCAAAAAGAATAAGAGTAAACAACAATGAGACAGCAACAGATTTAACTCTTAACATCTGAAGGTTGATTAACATATAGCCTGACAGGCATCTGTATAATATATAAAAATAGGAAGATGTGGTATGAGTGCCAATGGGACAACTCTCCATCAAAATAACAATTTATAAAATTAAAACATTATAAGTCAGGGTACGGCCTTCAATACGGAGCCTTGGAACAACAAACTATAAAGGGCCCCAAAAATGTCTAGTGTAAAACCATTCAAACGGGAAAACCAACGGTCAAATCTATATAAAAAAAACGTGAAACGAGAAACACGTATAAATCACATAAACAAACGACAACTACTGTACATCAGATTCCTGACTTAGGAGAGGTGCACACACTTGCAGTGGGATTAACGTTTTAATGGTACCAAACCTTCTCCCTGTTTTGAAACAATAGTATAACATCGCAACATAAAAAAAAACACACGATAAACTAGTCTGCATACGGAACACTCTTTGACACTAGATTTTGATATTTGATAAAGGACTTTCCGTTATGAATTTTGAAGTGAGAGGAGTTTCACCGTGCAGTTTAGGGAGTTATTGTCCTTGGTAGATTCGGAAATGACACTCTATGTTTCGTCTTTCTATTTTTTTGGCATTGGTTATATAAAATTGAAGTTTAATTTATATATATATTACTATTACGTTTAGGACATGTGGAAGTTATGGTCCTACAAATATTGCAGTTCAAACAGGCTTAGGCCGTGTTCACACCAAATGCCGTGTAGAGTAAACATGTTTACAATAAGTTTAGTGTAGTGTACACTGGTTTCACATTACATTTGTTCACATCTATACACCTTGTTTAGCTACCTGTACATAAGATTTGTTCCCACTTGTAAACTATATGTCATTTAAATGTTCATCACGTAGAACTGAATTCAAAATTTTTGGAAAATTTTTCTAGCGGTAAGGGAACAACCATTTGACTTCAAAGGGAGTGGGGATGGGAATGGAAATATTCCGATCCCGAATTTGATAAAACAAAAATGGTCATACAGATGATAAAAAAATTATTCTGAATCAAGAGTTTTCCCATACATTATAGTGTTAAATATTGAAAAAAAAGTATTTGATCACCAGCATCGGAAAAAAAAGGAATAAAAACGTACGCGCGAAAAAAATCTGACTCAGATAAAAAAAAAATAACCCTCCCCCTTTTTTAAGTTTAGTGGTTGCTACTTTATGAAAGCCATTTTTATAATTTGTAGTAGATTGAATATACTAGAGATGTCTCGATAACGCATTAGAAAACGTTAGCTGCAACAGCGTGCTTACAGCCGAAAAAAAAAGGGTTGAGATATTAGGGTTACTACATTTTTATCTTTTCTGTTCGTTTCAAATGGTATTTCTTCTCCAAGGAGTATTTGGTAAAGGAATAGGGTAACGTTTTTTTTTTTTTATTTTACGTTTTTTGAGTAAAGACCAGTGGAGAATATTTCCGTGTCCGTCAAATCGAGGGGAGGGGGGCGTGAGCTATTGATTTTTTTTCAGGACAAATTTTGGTGACAAGTCGCAATCAATTTTAGCATTATATATAGTGGCAGCTGAGGGTGAAACAAACAATTTTTTTTCAGGGCCAAAAACTGGAAACATTTTTTGTTTCCAAAACAAAATCCATAGCTCACCACCACCCCCTTGCCTTTATGTTTTATACTCAACTATAATAGCCCCCCCCCCCCCGAAAATCAATTCGTTGCTGCCTTATGGGTTCGGCAATGATGCTGCTTTGAGTCTTGATTAATAATGTACGTTAATTTTTTTTAACAAAAAAAAATCTGTAAAATTTAGACAACTAATAATTATCAAAAATATCAATTTTACTCAAAAATATTTTCCTCCTTAAATATATACACGATAAAACTAATGTCCTAAATGCCTAGTTTTGTGTACACTTAACCTACACAAAGCCTACATTGACTATCGACTGTGTGTAGGTAAAACATGATTTAAACTACATATAAACATTGAGTTTTATCAATGGGAACGCAATTGTGTTTAGTTTACGTGTGAGTTACACTAACACAACACCGAATTTAGGTCAATGTGAACACGGCCTTAGTCTTAGATGCATGATTTTTTATTAGTTGTTAGTGGCTTTAAACTAGCTGTCTGTACCCGATCATGTCCACTCTGTGTAGTATTTCTATGTGCATCCATCTGATGAGTTAAGCCTTTTAAACCTGATTTTTATAGTTCGTTTGTATGTTGTAATGTTTCGCAACTGTCCCAGGTAAGTGGCGGGTTGGGATCCCGCTAACATGTTTAACACTGTATGTATGTGCCTGTCCCAAGTCAGAAGCCTATAAGTGGTTGTCGTTCGTTCATTTTTTATACATATAAAATTAAAAACATCACGTTTAATAGTTTCTTGCGTCCGAAGCGCTTTTCTGGATTTACCTTCATCAGGAACGCATAAAGCCAAACATTTGAAATCAGACGATGTATAAGTACCAACAATCGTTGAAGAGCTATGTGTCAAAAAAAACTAAAATAAATAGCCAAATTCATCTAAAGCCAACTCTGCCTGAGGGAGTTGAAACCTTATTTTCATAATAATTTATAAGTTTCTAAACGGAAAATTTTAGTAAAGTTTGTTAAATCATATCAGTACTGAAGCACTGACTACTGAGCTGATGATACCCTCATAAACTAGGGCGTTAGTTCTGTCTTTTGAATTATTTAACATTTTTGTGACTTTTATTTACTGACTAAGCGGTATATTGGCTTTGCTCTTGGTTGAGGGCGGCACATTGACATACAGTTGTTTCTTTTATATGTCCTTTGGTCTCTTGTGGAGAGTTGTCTCAATGGCAATTATACCACATCTTATGTTTACATTAAAGTCTTATAATACATAACAAAACGTTTTTTGTTCACTTGAAAGTTATTTTAAAATAACTGGTACGATCATTCGTGTATTGTTTTTTACATCTCTAATTTACCATAAAATATGGTAAATGCGATAACACACACATAAGATAATCCCTGCTCAAATGCATGTGTCGTTTCTAAGTCAGGCACGTCGTCATTATTGTCATAAAAAAAAAGTTGTCTGTAAATAATAAATGTCTTTACAACTATTAAGAATGTTAAGAGCAAACCAAATATCCTTGTACAAAAATCAAAAAATCATAGTAACTCAGGAAAAATTTGCAAAGTAATGTTACGAGAAATAGAAAAAAAAAGCTAACTCGTTTAAACAACTTTACTATCTCGTGTAACCCACTTGCTGCCGAAGGGACACATATGCGACGTTGTCAAAAATACCCGCCCCGGGAGATTTGCCAATTTAGTTCCGTGTCTTTATACCAAGCTAGAGCGGGACAAAAAGCTATGAAGTCGGGCGAGGCTATTTTAAATTTCTCTGGGACGCCTTCCTATGAGGTAGGAAGGCTGTCCAGAAAAAAATAATTAAAATAAACTTGCCAGACGTCAGATTATTTGGATAAGTTTTCACTTAGATCACAACATAGTATAATTTGTGTCAGCTAAAAATATGATTCTTTCCAACTGGTTTAAAACTTGACAAACGGGAACGACGGCTTACATTAGGATTCTTTCCGACTGGTCTAAAACTTGACCAACGGGAAAGACGGCTTACATTAGGATTCCTTCCGACTGGTTTAAAACTTGACAAACGGGAAGGACGGCTGTCATTAGGATTCGTTCCTCCGGTCATACATGTAGGCTTGATTAACGGATTTTATTCTCATTTTTTTATTAACTCAATTATTGAGAACAAAATTATTCAACCATATAATTGTTACACACAGAACCATCGTGTATGCGACATCAGGTATTTATGTGGTTAAAAAAATTGCGTGGTAGGAAGAATTTATATAAAACAAAATATTGTTAACATGTTTCCGTCAGTAAGGTGTGTATTTAACACTTTCTATCAAAATGTTTGATTTTTTAACCCTGTATACCACCATTCCCAATGTGAAATTGAAATATCGCGTAAAAGAAATAATCCACAATGCCTTTCAACATAAAAATGGTAACAAACGCTATAAATTTATTAGTTTTGGATTTCATAAGGCATATTTCGTTAATAGTGACAAACAAAAAGGTAAAACATGATTCGCAGAAGAACAAGTGGTCAGTATGCTGGAGTTTCTTATCAACAACATATTTCTTGAGTTTGGAGGTAGACTTTTCCAACAAATTGTCGGCGTTCCTATGGGAACAAACTGTGCGCCTCTTCTTGGCGACCTCTTCTGATTTTCATATGAATCGGAGTTCCTTCAGACACTTGTCAAAAACAAGAGGATCAAAGAGGCCAGATTATTTAATTTCACTTTCAGATATATCGATGATGTTCTTTCCTTAAACAATCCGAACTTTTCTGATTGGGTTCCATTAATATATCCCCCAGAACTAGAAATTAAAGAAACAACAGACACGGCTTCCTCCACCTCATTTCTAGATTTAAATCTCGAATTTGACTTACACAGTCATCTCAGTACCAGAATCTATGACAAACGAGACGATTTTAATTTTGAAATTATAAATTTCCCCCACCTTAGTAGCAATATACCAACTTCACCTGCATATGGAATATATATTTCCCAACTTATTCGATATTCAAGAGCTTGCAGCTTCTACTCACACATTGTAAAACGTCATCAGTGTCTGAGTAGAAAGTTCATAAACCAAGGGTATGTCAAAGAACGTCTCATCCTTTTTCTAAAAAAAGTTCATCGGAAGTTTCCAAGATCTTGTTGATAATATTCCGTATCAACTTCACAAATAATACATGATGGTCATGATGTATAGATTATGCGTACTGATGTTGTTTATCATCTTGACAACGCGTTTTATTGTACTTTCATTTGTCTTTGTTCTATTATTTACATTACTTTTACTGCGATTGTTTTATGTGATATTCAATTAACGTGGCTCTGTACTTAAACATCCCATCGCTGTGTTTGCATTGTCTTTCATTTTTTGCTGGTGTGTTTTGTATATGCGACTTTTTGTATTTTTTTGGTTCTTATAACGTGACTCTGTACTTTAAAAGATACCGTCAGTATGATATGGTTCTATTTTATGTCATTATAATATATTTCTATTATGAATTACAAAATACGTTGAACCACAAACGTCAAAATTATTCAATCCCGTAGTGGAATGAACTATTTGTGGATTTTTATAAATTCTATATAATTTTTGGACTATTTTAAATCTAGGTCTATTTCTGATATTGATTCTTACATACTTTTGATTGTTTAACCCTGTATGCTAACATTGCCTATGTGAAATTTTAAAATTGTTTGTATATACATTGAACGACAAATATAGGTGACGTATAAAATTTTCTGACGTCAGACACGCGAATCAATGAATGTGTTTGTGGATAGATGTTTTTCGGTTCTGTTAAATTGTTCCGTTTAAAATTGTTACACAATGATGACTGCTGTACCTATATTTTAACTATTTCATTTATTATATCTGTTTTGTTCACGCATCATTGTAAATATAACAGAATTTGATGAGACTGTCATCAAAGTGAGAGGGTTAGCTCTATAAAAACAGGTTTAATCCACCATTTTCTACATTGGAAAATGTCTGTACCAAGTCAGGAATATGACAGTTCTTACCCATTCGTTTTTGATGAGTTTTGTTATTTGATTTTGCTATGTGATTATGGACTTTCTGATTAGATTTTCCTCTAATTTCAGTATTTTTGTGATTTTCCTTCTTTGTTTTTTGCCCCTCTTATTTTGGTAGAACAGTACGGGTGTGATTATATTAAAGTTGTACACATGGGGTTTTTATATTTTATTTTCCATGTCATTTGTTTTTGATATATTATTTTGTCTTCAAATAAATTCTATCTTAACACAGTAGTTTATCATTTTTTATTATCATAAATTGTACAATCTGTGAAAATGTCTATAATCATTTATAAAATGACAAATAGGTATTGATTTTTAAGAAATTTGTAATTACAAAAGTCTAATATACTCTTTATGATGTACCTAATACTTATATTTCACTCTATGTAATGATTATTTATTTCTCTAATTTCCATAGTCAACTTAGTCCCGGATCACCATAACTACCTTCCACCTCACCTAACAAATCTTTTTTCATATAAGTCCATTTACGTTTACACATCATGTATAATCCGTTTTCAAATTTTATTATCTTCCATTCTCCCTCAGCGCCTGGTTTTTCGTTTTTTCCTATCACATATGCGCTGTCTTTCATATAGACATACCATGCAATCCATTTCACGGATTTGATATAGAAATAATTATCAACTTCAGATATAGACTAAAACTCAAAACAGAGGCTTTCTCTATCAATCGGACGTCGTGTTGACCAAATTGTTCTCCAATGATTACTTGATATAACTACCTAGTGGTTTGATCGAAGAGAAAAATAGTTTATATGCAAATTACTTTTGAGCGATTGAAATTCTACTTCCTTGCTCTTAGCATATGCAGCTATTAGGATATTCTCCAACGGATTGAAAAACGCGAAAAAAAAGGTTGCGCTTTTTGATGTTGGACTTCCAAACAGACTTCCGATGTTTCAAGTTGCCTTACAATTCCAGCAAGTTCGGATTATATGTGCCTGTCTATAAGCTGATAATTGATGTCAGCTAGGACATGACTGTTACGATTGGACCATAAAAACTGCAAAAACAACGTCGGTAATCGCAAAATCCCTAAATATTCTTTTTTTATGGTTTCACAGGCAGTATTCATTACTGATGTTGATTCAAATCCTTTCAAAAGATAGGTATTACCATCGTCTTTTTTAACATCTTGAAAAACCTTTCGAATTAGTGCAGAGCAATTGAACAACGTTTTCGTCTGAACAGTTTGCAAAGAACGATTTGATATTGGCACATACTGATTTGACTTTAATATTCAATTGCGTCGATTTCTTCAGTGATTGAAATTCTTCACCTGCATTAAAAATATATTAAAATAGGATTATAATCATCAACAACAATAGTCGTATAATGACTAGCATAGTAGATTATAACATATCAGAACAATATTCCATTAATTTTTTAAGGAATATAAAAATCATCATCAAAGTAAAAATTATCAAATGCCTTTTTTATAAGTTTTTTCCTATTTATACCATTACTGGAAAGTTTTATTTTTTGCGATTCGATGCATTAATTTCTCCGCTAGCTCGCAGATCAACAGGAAGTTCAGTCGTAATATTTAAGCTTTTGCTTTCCTTAACAATTTTGTGCAATGGATGTTTCTAATCAAATTTGAACGAATCATTATAAAACTATATGTTACAGTGAATTTGTATAATCAAGGATTATGCAGAATCCGTGATTTTTCAGGGATTTTCTACAATTATTTAAATCATTGGTGCTTATATTTAATCCTTGAAAATGACCAGTGATTGTACATAATCACTAAAAAAATTATGATTTGCTTTACAAATTCCCTCCTATGTTTTCTTGGATTATTAATAATGCGAAAATTCTCTTTTTGGTGAAAAGAATTATATACGTACAAAACAATAATGTGTCCATAGTACACAGATGCCCCACTCGCACCATTATTTTATGTGTTCAGGTAACTATGAAATTGGGGTCCAAAATATGGCATTAGAACTCAAAGATCATATCATAGGGAACATATTATTGGCACTCACACCACATCTTTCTATATCTAAGTAACCAGTTGATTGGATTTCAACTTCATCAAAATTTAACCGAAAGATAAATCGTCATTGACACACTTCAAAATAAAACAGCAAAACTGCAAGAACACATAGAGAATACACGGATGCTTTAGAATCAGCAATCAAGGTACAATTCTTTGTAACAACAAAAACAATGCAGCCATGTCAATTATCAAAAATGAGCCCGATTATGATTATAAGTTTAGAATTAACGTGTTTGCTTAGAAGTCAGGTATTGGAATGCATGTCAAATGGGAGATATAAAGTAATATAACAGGCATGTCTTGATTGTTGCGAAACTTTTATATAAAGTTATGGGAATGAGTAAATAATAGAAGACAAGCTTGAACGATCAAAAATACCAAACTCCAATGTATATTCAAAAAATACAAATCTAACATTTAATGCCAATGTAACGAGTGAAACCCAACTATCAGATTCCTGATTTTGTTTTTTTATTTTTTTAAAGAATATTGTTTATGGTCTAAAGATAAGTTTTTTTTTATTTTTCCCAAAAAAATAAGTAAAATAAGAGAATGAGAATTAGACGACATACAATTTAATTACACAAGTCAAAACATGAATCTGATGTGAAATTTGTTCACATGAATTTCACGTGAAATTTACAACAAAAAATGATATTTTTCATGATTTTGATTAAATTTGAATATTTAGATGTTATTTAAAATACTCTATCTTAAAAATTCATGTGAATTTCACATGATTTTTTTTTTATGCAGCCCCTGAAATGGTAAATTTAAGGAAATTTTACTGTTTTTGGTTATTATCTTGAATATTATTATAGATATAGATAAACTGTAAACAGCAATAATGTTCAACAAAGTAAGATCTACAAATAAGTCGACGTGACCAAAATGGTCAGTTGACCACTTTAGGAGTTATTGCCCTTTATAGTCAATTTTTAACCATTTTTCGTAAATCTTAGTAATCTTTTAGAAAAATCTTCTCCTCTGAAACTACTGGGCCAAATTTAACCAAACTTAGCAATAATCATCATTGGGGTATCTAGTTAAAAAAAATGTGTCCGGTAACTCGGCCAACAAACACATCACCACCACCAAAACACAATTTTGTCATGAATCCATCTGAATCCATCTGTGTCCATTGTTTAATATTCACATAGACCAAGGTGAGCGACACAGGCTCTTTAGAGCCTCTAGTCTTTTTCTACTCTTGTATACTTCTTTTCAGTTAATTCTAATTTTTCAGATTTTTTATCTTTAATTTCCCGACATTTGTTTCATCGCATCATCTGATGAATAGTAATTTGTGACTGAGGGCGCATTTGGTTTACTGAGTTACAAACCTTGTATTATTGATGACTTTTAACGACTTTTGGTTCCATGACACATTCATGGATTAAGCAAAAGTGGAATCCTGCAGCATTGACTCATTATTCATTTTACACATTCAACATTTTAAAACTTTTTGTTTTGTTTTTGTTTCTGTTTTTGTATTTGTTGTTGTTTTTATATTTCACATTGTACCTATTTGAATAGTTTAAGATGTTATACTAAGCATTAATCAATATCAACAGATAACTTTAAGTTAGTTAAGTGCATGTACAAACCAGATAATCATTAGATATTGTAAAACATATTAACAGTAAATATCTTTCACAAGTATATCATAGTTTGATAGCTTAAGGTTTACCAAAAAGTTTGTTTTTACATTCATAGTTTGGAAATGTTTTGCTACTGTGTTTCTTCTTTTGATACATTTATTTGATGTACTGGGATATTTCCAGCAAACACATCTGCATAAATTTGTGACATGTGATTAACGTGGTCCGTAGGGTATGTTTTGATCTGTATTTTGTAATTATTATAGTAATGCTGTACGCTTTCCGCACATGTAACTTTCCAATTTGTAATCATTCTGTACTTTAATTTTTACAGAGTTAAAAGTTTCTAACAGATTTCTCGGATTTGTTTTATTTAAATCGCTTTATGACTAATGAACAGCGGTAAAAGAGAAATTTTGTAACAAGGGCAATAACCCCTTCCAATTTTCTATAGCTTACATTCTTAATACCTTGTCAATGCATGTTTGCCAAGTTTTGTATGATTCATATAGAACAAATTCAAGCGACACGTATCTTGAGATATTGAGAGGAAATCTGAAAAATAGTTTGAGAGAAGTCTATGATGTTATTTTATCTAAAGTTATATATTTTTATTTATTTATTCTTTATAGAACACAAAGTTTAATTTACGGAGACATGGGAAGCAACCGCTTAACAACTTGAAGTACAACATTAACAACAACAAAAGTTTTGAGAAAAAAACAGGAATTAAACTAACAGAATGAAAGGATACTGTACAAATGAAAATCAAAGGATTATGCCTTTCTCATAATTGAATTGTTGTAAATTTGTTATTTGATTACAGGTCATTACATGTAGAGTCAAAACTACATTTACTTTTTGACTACATGAAGTGTTCAATATCGTAAACTTTGACATTTCTCGTCTGTGTGAACGTTTATAAGTGAATTGTTACTTAAATTGTTTTACTAGTATTATTTAAAAACACCTACAGTACATTGATTGTATATGGATATATTCAAAAATAGTAAAAGATTTTTTACCAAATTGTGTTCGATCCATCAATTCTAGAAATTGAACAAAAGTTAAATCACAGATTATTTCCGCATAGTATTCTCGTTCCAGTCAATAATTGACAGTTAACAAAATGTGTATTCGAAATGAATAACATGTATTGATTACGTCAAGTGTCTATATTTACATGTTTTGGGTTTTCTTGTGTTATATTTACATGACATTTTGCAATTTGTTATTCTAACCAGTAAAAAAACGTACCCTTTCTTTTCTTTTGACTAGAACACACCCGTGATATCGCGGGTCTGTGACTGAATTAAAGAATATAACTATGCGTAAGCCTTATTTTAGTATTGGTACTGTCATCTGATAAAGTCATGCCGATTATAAGATGCACAGTTTTCTCTGCTTTCAACATCTTTCTGTTTGAACCCGTCGACCTGGAACTTATCAATTATTGGTACTATTATTTATTTGGAAAACAAAATGGCCTGGAAAGGAGTATTTTTTAATCAACAGCATTGTCCTTTATGAGTTATAAATAAAGTTGAATTCTTTGATTCGCTGTTTGACGCCATTCCGGCTAACAAATTGAAAACTGTACATGCTGTACCTATACGCCCTATTTAAAGTCCAGATTTTTATTATTCGTATTGTCATCTTAGAAAGTCATACTGATTAAAATACTACAATCGGGAACAATGTGACAATGATTGAATTTAGTTGTGTCAACCCTGTGATTACGACCCGTGTATATAGCAAAATCTTAAATACAGCGTTTGGTGGTGCGCCTGTCAGATGCGGAACGTACAGATAAGTTAATAGGTAACAGGTGAATATACTATTGGTATCGGTATCGGATTCGATCCGGAATTTCTTAATTATTGGCAATATTAATTATGTGGAAAACAAAAGGGTCTGGAGTGGTGTAATTTTTAATCAACAGCATTGTACTATATTAGTTATATATAAACTTGAATTCTTTGATTCATCGTTTTTACGTGATGACGGCTGACAAATTGGACCTCGTAATTTTAATATTATAGATATTGTCAACGCATTAACGCAAAGCTATCTTCTAGTATTTTATTTTACAATTATATTACATAGTGTAGCTTTTAATCACATAATGACGTTTTTTTCCTGTATAAACCATACAAAATGTGCCATTTTGTCACAACCTGTAGCTTGAGATAATGCGCGTTGACCTATCATTTTTATTATATCTTTGAACATATATCAATAAAAACTACATTTTGGCAAAGTATGAGCAAACTCAATCATTTCTAATTTAGACACCTATACCAGCTTAACTCATTAGATTGGCAGTATGGACACAAAATTTTAACAATGAGACCAACACCAAGTACATATATCAATCTAAAGTACTCGCAGTTTATACTCATCAGATTGGCAGTATGGACACAAAATCTTAACAATAGGACCAACACCAAGTACATGTATCAATCTAAAATACTCGCAGTTTATACTGAAAGTAAGTTAAAAGACAATCTAAACTGCTAGTATTAAACAGTATGGCTAACCATATAGTTGTATGTCGGGTTATTCTTCGAGACAGATGTAAGAGTAGGAGCTCAAGTTTGTGTTGAGTTTCGAGGTACACCTCAATCGAGACTTCTAGTTAGCATTCGAGGTATGCAATATGAATTTGAATATTTAAACAATCAAGTCGCATTTTCCCTATTTTCATGAATAGGATAGATGACTCAGCTCAAGATAAAAGTCATCGGCAGTAAGAAATGAAAAACAGGCATCAAAAAGACATATGTCTTGGATAATGTTTGTTATTATATATATATATACAAATTTTTAAATATATTTTTCCATCATAACGTGTTTAAACAAAAGTTTCGTTTTCATGCAGAATAGTTATATATTTAGCAAGGAGATGTAGAATGGGTGTCTATCGGACAACGAACACACATCCATATAAGCATACCAGAGAATATTTATAGACTTCTACAAGAATAAAAGTAAACAGAGATGTATAAATACGTTAGGGTTTAAACAAAAACTGTGGTATCATTTACGAAACACCGAAAACCTTTCCACAAAAAAACCCACTAAATATTTATAACTTAACTAAATATTTATGGATGTTAATCACCAATATTCAGTATGTATATATAGATAGAGTATATGTCTTGATATTAGTCATCTTACAAGGGCGTCACATTTTATGCGTATAAAACACCTAAACTCATAAATTGGCTCCAACGATGTAAATATTACTTGCTAACATCAGGAGCTATATGAACCAACAAATAAACAAATGAACTAATAAAACAAAAATGGTGTATATTTGCCAATTTGACAACTCTCCACAAGATACCAAATGACACTGAAATGAACAACTATAGTTAACCGTATGGCCTTCAACAATGAGCAAAGCCCATACCACATAGTCAGGTCTATTTTGGTTTAATTCGATGTAATCCTTTTCAATGATAATTTCGCTTTGACTACTCCTTTCAAACATTGTTGAATATATATAACAAACACTCTTTACCGTCAATTCTGTGCATCTAATAATATAATTTAACTGACAAAAGCCCTATTTAACGACAAATTAATGTTGACCAAAAACAACGAAATCGACTTAAAGAAAACCAGCCTTTCGGATATCAAACATTTTTAATCATTCCTTTTTTTCATTAGACATATTGGACATATTGAACCTTAGAAACAGACACAATCATTGCAACTTAAATATGATCCTAGACCTCTGAAAAGTATTAACCGTATAACATTGTATAACGGACATCTAGATCTTACAACCTTAAGAAATAGGCCAACAGTATATGAGAAACGATCCTAGTCAAATTGAAATAAAGTGTTAACAAAACAAAACTAGTGAAGTACAAGGTAAATCTAAATATGGAAAGTCCACAAAAACCGATAAACTCAAACGTGAGACAAATGGAAGACAGCTGTAATAGTCCTGTCAATTAATTATTTCTTATCAATGAACCATACAAAATGTGTTAACAAATACAATCACAAAACTCCAAGAAAAGTTCAAACGGAAAGTCACTAATCAAAGGCAAAATCAAATGATAAAACACACCAAACGAATAGATAACAACTGTCGTACTCCTCACTTGGTACAGGAATTTTCGAATGTGGATTGAACGTGGTTATTAGCGCTAAACCTCTCACTTGCATGGCAGTATATTTAATTTAAAAACCACATTCATTGCTTCGCGAAAATGTAAACGTCACATTAGAAGAAATATAAAATATTTTTGTCGTTTGTGTAGCATGTTTTTCCCTTTTGTTCACTATTAACAAAGTGATAAATTTATAGCGTATGCAACCTTTTTTTATGTTCAAAGGCATTGTAGGTTCTTTTTTTCAGGCGATTTTTTGTTAATTTCACATGGGGAATGGTGGTATACAGGGTTGAAAATCAAAAGTTTTAATAAAACTTATTTCAGAAATAGACAGTTATTGTCAGATACAGCCTGTCAAATGATCTTTTATGTATCGAATATAATTAATTGGCCATGATTGCATCGAAATAGAAATATAAAACAAGCGAAAAAAACAAAACAACAGAAAACAGTATAGTTGAGGTGAGTTCAACCAAAACGTCAAGAAAATGGACATACAGTACACAATTCTATATGCAATGTATATCACGTCATTGGCAGGCAATCATCTAAAGTATAATCCGGTAGTGAGCAGATCCTGAAGCGATCAACCTATAAAATACAATTGCATCAGAGAGATATTTATTGTCTTGTAAGTGTATGATAGGACATCGAATTCCAGGATAAAATATTTCAAATGTAAAGGATATTATCTGATAATAGTTCAACCTGTTAATATTTGTCAAGTCTGGATATGAACTGTTAGAGGCTTATGTCATACTTAAAACAGCTTTTAACATATAACAAAAAAGATAAAAAGCAAACAAAACCAAATTTAAAGGTTGTAAGAATACATCAAGTGTGTATTTTTTGGTAACTTTATTTACATTATCCTACATAATTGTCCCTTTAAACCATAGGTTAACGTAAACAACAGACAACAATACAATACAGCTGAAGGTAAACAACATGTTTAGCTACATAAACATGCAGACACAGTACATGTGTATTATGCTTTTTGTGTGCTAGTATAATTTATATATTGTTCATGAATATCTTCACATGCGTTTGGTGTTTCAAATGGATAAAATAGAGGAAATTCTGTTTGTTCTTAATTGCCAAAAAAGTGTCGTCATAAATAGTGATTGTGTCTTTTCAAGATTTGGATTCAAATCAAATGTGTAATCTTATACATCCGATTTAGTGCAGTCAACGATGGGGATATAGTTATATCAGCTAAAATGGTAAGTGTTATATTTATTTTACATTGTATTCCTCTCCTATTCCTTCCTTATTCTTTTTATAGTTTTATATCTTACAAGTTTAATGAGGAGAAAAACAAATGAAAAAGACATGATACTTGAATACAGGTACACGCTGCAGTCGCTTTTATGTAAAAAAAAAAACAACACTATTAGATCTAATGAATGAGCACAAATTAAGAGATTACAAGAATGCAATCAATTGGAATTTTCTTATATTTCATCAAATGTTCTGCAAATATTACCTTTACTCGGCGGTTGCCTTCCAGGAGACAGTTTTGTGTACCACCTCAATATCTTTCTGTAAGGTTCTAGTCACTATTTGATATCTTAACCAATGTGAAGCTAAACTGTTAGTAAATACATTAGAAAGAAACAAATATGATAAAACATATATTATTAAAAACTCCAACTGTTTCAATAAATGCATTATATGAAAGGATGGTATATCGACATTTATATAGCACAATTACAATCCGTCTAAATAACGGCAGCACTAGTATACCGCTTACTTTTCAATAGTCATACTTCAATTATGCAAATACAAATTTGGGTAACAAACTTAAATCGTGGAAACTATGAGAGGAAACAGCAAAACAATAGAAACACCAAACTACAACAAAAACAAATTTCAACATATATAAAAACGGACTGTACATAATAACTTCCGTATTACTAACTTGGTACAATACATTAAGAACAAGTTGTGTGTTAAACTGGTTTTATGGGCTAGCCGATCTGACCGCTTTATTTTGGTTGAGGACTTTTTGATTTGAGTTTTCCTATGGGTTAAGTAATTTCATTATTTAACTTGTTATTGGAATTTTAAAAACAATACCGCCAAATTGACAACACTGTGTTATAGAAATACAGTACAAACAAACTCAACAAAACACAACACAACACAGAGAAATACATACTTACATACTATACTAGTACATTACAAAACTTATTTAACAAACAAACGATAATATCTAGCACCTGTGTTAACTGATTAAAAATAAGATCAATAGGAATAAAATAAAACCTGCTGTAAAAGGAAAATCACAAAAATACTGAATATTGAGTACACTTTTAAAAGGAAAGTCACTCGTAACGTGTTTCTGTTTTAAATATTTTTCGTCTTTGATAAGGATGTTCGTATACAGGCACTAATATCAGAAAAATGCAAATCAACGCTGCCACCGGCATTTCAAAAACTGTACACGGGTTGAGATATGTGTTATTAATCAAATTATGTATGTCAAAGGAACAATCAGTGGCTTGTACGTGGTAACAAGTTTAATGAACGGTGTTCTCCTTATTATGATAATAAACATCATTGTACGTGTTGTCCTTGCATTGCAGCATGATATAGCAAGCTTAAATAAAGGCAACAGTAGTAAACCGCTATTAAAAAGTCATAAATCGCTTGAGAGAAAACAAATCCAGGCTTCAAACTTAAACCGAGAAAAAACATCGACTATAAAAGGAAAACAACGAAAAACAGAAACACTGAGGGTCAACAAAGCACAAACATCAATGCAACGTACATGACATACAAGAAGGATTATTTTTTTTCTCATTGTAGCTAAGGTTTGAAAGATTGGGGACAACACCAACGACCGAACGTGGGTAAATCTTTTGCAAAAAAATATTAAAGCAATAAAATCAAGACTAACAATCAATATTTTCAACCAAATTGGTGCTAAAGGATACAATCCGAAACATGAGAAAAATGGCAGTGAAATAAGTATTTGAAGTGTTAATACCAATGTGAAATATTTTTTTTAAGAAACTGTCTTGATGAGTGACGAAATTATTGTATTTGAATATGGTCTTAATTAAAACAAAATTGTGTAAAAAAAATTACCTGCCCTTGGAAATGAATGGTTGATTATTTTTTCTCTCTGCTCGACCTGCCTGATGATTTCAACTTAAACATAGTGAAACAGTGGATTTTTCCGGAATCAACACATGACAAACTTACTTTGATAGTAATGAATAAAGGTAAATAGTGAAAAACAAAATACTCGTGAAAGAGTAATAGAGACAGAAACTTTTAATTGTAAACAAAACACAGGTATATTACAAATGACAGATACTGACATGACGGAGACAGAGAGAGCTCACTCGAACAAAACCTCGGTGAATACTCTGAGGATCAAACATTCATCAACAAACTTGTAAGTGGCATAGTAGGCATACAACAAACATAAAACAGTCTTTTAATAAAATTTGAAAACCATAATGAAGATATACATGGTATAAAAACTGATATATACGCCAGAGATGGCATTGAAGACAGACTTCAAGCTGTGGCTACAGCATCTGAAGACCAAACAACTATAACAGCCGAATTAGGAAATCAAAATACAACATTTACTACGGAATTAAATCTAATGAAATCATATGTGGTACATTTAGAAACTAGACTCGATTGTCAACAAAGTCAAGCAAACCTGGTTGAACGTAGCATGAGGGAAAATGCTTTAGTCATAGGGGTTCATGAACGAAAAGACGAAAACGTAAAAGCGGAATTAAAATTGATTTTTACAAATGTTTTGAAAATATCTGAAAATATTTAAATTGACCGAGCTCACAGAATAGGGACCCAAACAAATCAAAACAGCACCCGTGCTATAGTTGTAAAATTCCATAAGTACAATGACCGGAAGCATGTCAAAAACACTGCACGAACAAAACAAAGACTTACTAAATGGCATATACATAGCTCCACAATTTCCAGACGATATGCGTGAAAACAAAAAAAGACTGGTACAAAAACAAAACGAGTACAAAGAAATAGATGTAAACACTACAATTAAAGGAAACATTTTATTCTTTAGTAAAAGTGGATCTAAATGTGTTGAAAAAGTGTCAACACAAAAAACATTAGCAATTTTTGATGCCAGTAACAAGTCTAAGTTTGGTATATTTGAACAAACTAGTTCCAATGAAGTTAGTGACAATGGTCATACTTATTGTGTCACAGCTGCTGTCACCACAACATACGCAGAAGTTCGTGAAGCTGCCCGACAAATAATGCAGGGCCCAGTAGCAGCATGCACATACAACGCGTTGGTATATAGGTTTACAGACAAAGACGGACATAAACACGACGGGTACGATGACGACGGAGACTACGGAATAGGATCAAGGAATAAATGCACATAACATAACTATTTTTTCCTCACGTACACCTCCATCTTGTACAGCAAAGATAGGTTCAAGAAAAAACAATATCATCTTTGAGGGAGTAAAGTCGGTTCTCCGCAAAATGTAAAAATTAAACTTTAAACCAATTTACTGTTGTTGGAACTCATCTTGATAGACAATAAACATGTAGTAAAGCATGCTGAATGTCATTTTTTTTTCATTTTTTAAGGTTTACAATTTGTTAGATATTATATATTTAGTTTCATGCATTCTCTTTTCAAATCCTATATATTAACTGTTTTCAAAGTATATTAAGAGTTTCCATTCTCTATTTTGTTTCGAGAATGAAAACTTTTAAGATACTTTGAAAATAGTTAATATATAGGATTTGAAAAGAGAATGCATGAAACTAAATATAAGATATCTAACAAATTGTTAACCTGAAAGCGAGATATAAATAAACAAATTTCAAATGAAATACTTAGGTCATTTGTAGATAAAACTTCATTTTATGAATTTTAAATTTACATACAACTTTATCCGAAATAATTTCACTATGAATTAAAATAAGTCATAAAATACATGCAGCGTATATTGTGATTTTATATCACACAGACATCATGACAGTAACCATCTTCCCTGTGTATTACTATAATCCCGGGGGAGGGGGATTCCACTTTTTTTGTTGTTGACACTATATTTACATCAATTGCACATACACACGTTAGAATAATCCTATACTGGTATTCTATAAAATGCATCCTCATATCCTTTTTGTAAAGTGCGAATATCCTTTCCCCAGCAATGTTGGTGATCAAAAATGTATTTATCCATTCATTAAACATTCATTTATATATAAGTGCAATTTTATACGTTTTGCACCAAATGCAAATCTTAAAAATCCATCCGTATATATGAAAAAACATCAATCGAGTGATATGAAATGCAATCCATAGTTCTATCAAAAATACATATTTGCCATTACATTACTGTGTCCCATATTCGTACGTCTGTAGCAGAGTGATTTTTCATGCTTCATAAACTATGTAATTTGCACTTTTGAAATCATTGATTTATATTAAAAATATTCTTATCAAATTCTTATTGAGTCTTTAATTTAACTATTTCACTCTTGCAAAGTATTTTTACTAAAGGGTATTTATCCTTTAATATTTGATTTAGTATATAATTTACGTATTGAGTAATGTTACTCATACATATTCATGGGTGTTGAAACTGAACTCTTGTTTTGATTGGTTATTAGTTTATTGGTTATTATATTATATCAGAAACCCATATTTACAGATTGCATTACTATATTCAGCTTTACAATTTTCCAGACATCACTAGACTCTGATGTAGATTATTTACTTTGTACCAAGTTCCTAATTTACTGGAGAACTCACTCCACAAGTGATCCCGATGTAGTTTATTCTCCAGTATAGGATCTGAAGTGTTCCTAATTACCAAACTGATTACTTTCTGAAGCGATATTGTTTTCGTGATGTTCGGATATTGATGCCTCATTATCATTATAACAGATCTCTTGATTTTTCCAATATTTTTCATCCGAAGTAATTAATACGGTTAAAACAAATATTTGTCGACAATTGTGTTTGTCTTTTGATGAATCTTTTGTAGACGAAACACGTGTCTGGCGTAAATATTAAATTTCAATCCTGTTATCTCTGATGAGAGTATTGTTACTATAACAACGAAATATTAACATGATAAACCAATTGGTACAATCCTTAATACTTGTTGTAAGAAGTAAAAACCAACAAATGTGTGACACGTTCCATATTTTAATATACTTAAGTAGTTCTAGGCGCGAAAAATGTAAATCTGATCCTGGAAAGATTCACTTTTGCAAGGGCCACTATATCCTCCTTTTTTAAATATTATTTTAAACAGTTCTTTGCCCTTACAAGGTTTTGCATGCACCAAAAAATACTTGTCTCATTCAGTTATCTATAATGTATGATACGCCCGACCGTGGATGATAACTCCACATCGTGAAATTATCTTATACCTTCTTCATACAATAGCAACGCTATCTAACGTAACACAGTAAAACCTGTCGGTCAGGGATATTACGTGTCTATTCATTTTATCTATTTTTATGGCCCCGCAACGAAGTTGTAGGTGCTATATAGTTTTACCCTTGTCCGAAATTCCGTAATTCCGTAATCCGAAATTCATGCCTGATCAATTGTACCTTATAAGTTTCTTAATTATTCTAACAGAACAGAGCCTTGAGTTAATAATAAAATCATTTCGAAATTCTGTTATTCCGAAATTCCGTCATTCCGTCATTCCACAACAAACCATTATACGGAGTTTTTTTCTAAACGCCTTCAGACATTGGGCTGACTTTTTGGTATGTGAGTTAACCATGATGAGTTACAGATGAAGTTTAAGTTTCGTTCTGCGTCACTAATTTTGCCGAAATTACGGGCTTTGGATTTTGATAAATTGTTGAAAATCACAGTTATATGGATTTTTTTTCAAAACTCTTTTAGATATTGGGCTGATTTTTTGGTATGTGAGTTACTCATGATGAGTTTCAGATCAAGTTTAAGTTTTGTTCCGCTCCGCTAATTTTTGCCACATTTGGGGTTTACAACTTTGAAAATTGTTCAAAATCACAGTTATAGACTTTATTTTCATACACCTCCAGATTTTCAGCTGATTTTTGATATGTGAGACTACCATCATGTTTGTGTCCACATGTGTTATTGAAATTTCAGATTTTTCAACGCTTTGACACATCTAGTTGTGTATCTAATTTAAGTTGATGCATGTTACCATTCGGTTATCAAAATTGTTAAAGGTATTGTTTTATCTTGATAAAAATAAGAATAAAAATATTAGCACTTATTTTATGGTAAATATAGTTATGGTTCTTATAATATCGCATATGTAACAGGTCGGATGTTATTGTATCCAAAAAGAACCATAGTAAAGAATACACGAGGTTATTATTTTTTATTAAACAAAATGCATATGAATGATTTTTTGTTTATACTTTTTTATGATGTTATTGTTGATTTTGATAAATTGTGATCCATTGAAAGACGTTTTCTTCAAGGTAGACAAACTATAAGAGATAAAGCTAAAAATATATACTATTGAATATCAACAAACAACATCTCCAAAATATAATTAAGCAACTAGAAAAGATTTTACACAGACATCAAACAAGAAAATAAATGACTATGTGAAGACCGACACTAATAAAGATACCACTACTAATGAGCCACACAATGACTTTGTCTTTGCACCTTATGCTGAGCAGAAAGATGATGCAGCGTCTAATTTTGTCAAGTCATCCACTAACAAGTTGTCTGTACTATTTCTCAATTACACTATAAATGTGTCGGATGAAGTATTGAAAATCTTCAGATTGTGGACAATATTCAGATCTTCAACTCTTATGCAATTTTTACATGATCATTTAGATATCTCCGCCGACTTCATGAGATAAAATAACACAATATAGACATGCCGTGTAATTTGTTAAAAACCGTTTTTTTATGAATTTTTATATATATGTATATATATACCACCATTCATATTATAATGAGATTCTGTTTATTAATATATTTCTAAAGTCGACTAACATAACGTGTATGCAACGAATCAATTAAAGTAATAAAAGTTGTTCCGCTGTTTGCATTTTTGAAACTGGTGTAGTTCATTTTTCGAAAATAAACAAATGGAATAAATTGAAATCTACAAATGCTCCTTTTTCCAAATCTGTGTTAACTAACAGAATAACATTATTATAACCTCGACCGTGAAGGTAAGTTTGTTTAAATTGTTTTCCTTAATAACGATAACAAATATATAATGCTATTAATTTCGCATTATTATATAATGCCCTTGGTTCATATTTTCGTCATTATTTGTTAAAACGCGTCTTTTCTTGAGATACCACGTCAAAATTTCTCTCTTCATATTTCAAATAAACTTTTTCAAAACCCCTCTTCAATTTTCAAAAACAAAGATTTTCTTAAACGCTGATATAAGTTGAACGAGCCGTTATTGGCTCAATTTGTTTGATAGTTTCGGTTTCTAATGCTCTTCAACATTGTGTCTGATTTGGATATCCAGCTGTTTTGAATAATGTTCAACTCATGATTTGTACGTTGACAAATTATGTGTCTTGAGTCCCAAATATTGTATCGTTGGTTATTTTTCTTCTACGGAGGCTAAAATATGAGAATAAACATCATCAAATAAAGAAGACATTACGTGGCCTTGAAATCAATTGAGTTGTTTGGTAATCAACATATATTACTTTATAGATTGAAATATATACATTATCAAAAGCTTCACTAGGAATTTATCAAATTATGAGCTGTGTCATAGAGAAATCGGTCCGGTGTAAGTGAAGATTTGCGTGTACATAAAGAAGACTTTGATTGATTTTGGAAAAGTCAAATATGAAATAAAAGATGATTTTTTTTCTGTTTTAAGAGATTCGTCTAACAATTCGATCCTATAACATTTACAGATTTTGTATAGAAATTTTCAAACCTGATAACAGATGTATTGATATTCATTGGTATAAGGTCGATTTCTAACCGGCGCAGCTCATATGTGAAAAATGTTTTTTCGTTTTGATTAATTCTTTCTTAGAATATTGTAAAGTGCTCTCGACTAATTGAATTGTAGAATTTGATGTATCTTTATTGTGAAGAATGAAAGTAAATCATGTTCCTTGTAAGGAAATGTGTATTAGACCTATTTACAGTTCAAAACAAAGAAATTCTATAAATAAGCCATGACTTCCCGAACGTGATTTATCACAATCATAAAAACTGATTTACAGTTTAATTGTGAAACAAACGAAAAAGTCTAAATAAGTTAAAGTTTCCAGGTACAGTAATATTAATAACTTCAAATTTCTTAAAAAAAAATAAAATTTCAAAGCAATACATCAAAATAAAATAAAGTTATAAAATTTCAGAAAAACTATAAATTTTCAACTTAATTCCTATATTCTGATTACTAAACAAGCCGTTCGAAAGACTGGTTATTTCCAATGTTCCGATAGGATGAAAAAAAAAGGATTTAAGGTTTTTAATATATTTAAAACTTTCAAAGGCATTTTGTAAGACGATTGCCCTTGACCGTATCAAATATTTTTTTATTTAAAAATCCGGACCAAAATATTGGCTGTGAAATAAATTTTATTTCCATTGAAACTTCAACAATGATTTCTAAAGTTTATAAAATTGAGTGTTATCATATAATAAAAATGAAATGAAGGGCGTATCTACACCTAAACTAGTTTAAACTAGTTTAGGTGAAACACTAATGTACATGTTGATTTTAACTGTGAATAAAAACAGGATATCTCCGCATTAGAATATACAATGAATTAAATTATACTCATAAACGGAAAAACACATACAAGGCCTACATTTTCTTAATACTGTTTTGTATTATAATGTCTATTTAAACGCAATTTTATTTACACAAATATTTTCCCAAGTTATAAGAAAGTCGTTACATCACTTTAACAGGACCGTACATGAAATGATGAAAAATCAAGTCATGCATTACTTATTAATATTTAATTTACACTATTCTTTAATAAAAATAATCAGGATTGATACATAACCCGTTTCTTCATCATAAGTAGTTGCTTATGTCGTCTATAACCATGAGGAAATGCATTTGCTTTTGTCTTGCACGACTTTGTACCCAGCAGAGCAAAAAAAAAATAGTACATTCATGCGTGTTACAGAGACATTTTTTAGATGATACAAGGACACTTTTTAGTTGTTACACGGACACTTTTTATAAATGCAATCACTCGTGCATGATCAGTGGGTTCATGGGCTCTTTAAAGTTTAATTAGATTTGAGCTTTTTGTTTCACCGACATATCTCTTGTCTTTTTTATTAAAATATAAACCATCCGTGTATCCTCTGCAAGCCCCATATTATTACCCAATATGTTCCTCTATAGAAATACACAAGTATTATTCTGCAAACTATAACCATTTCGACTGTTTCTAAATTGATCGTAAACTCTTACACCATGTACATGGTCCAACAATTTCATACTTCTGACAAAACATCAGATCTAAAAATAAATAACCATAAAATTAACATACATGATATACATCAATGTATATATAGTTTCAAAACATGTTAAAAAAGTAACAGCAAAGTCTTATATATATGTGACCAGCCACGACATACCCAGGCTAATAGAGGTAGAACCAATAAATACAAAATTATTGTAGTTATTGGCTCTTAGTAATGTTCAATAGCGTATTTGAATACAATTTCAAAGACTTAAATTTACTACAATACAAACAATTCTTAGCTCTATTTACGAACATGTAATTTAAACTTGTTGAAATGAAGTTAGTTTAAAATTTGTCAAAGTAAGCTTTAAGAATTCCTTTTTTTTTTAATTCGTCTTTTAATTTAGATTTATCATGCATGTCTCTAAACATAGTATGCGACGCGTAACAGTTTATATAAGTAGGTGTTCTCATATATGCATTTGATACGGTGCATTTATTATGGATCTATTTCAGATTTCATTTATGAAAGGAAATCTATAGAGCAGAAATTTGATTTGTTTTGTATCAATTTAAAATGAAGTTTCAAATACTTTTCACTTCAAACGATAAAGTAAAACTTCTTATATAATGTATAGTTCCGCGTCAGCAAAAAAGAAGCCAAGGAAAGTGTTTATCTCTTCTTCACAAATACTTATTTCAGTAAGTTTTGATATTTATCATGTTTATAATTTTTCTAACAATGACGTTCTACCTCCTTAAGCCTGCAAATATCATGGCGGGTCACATATGAGCAAATCAATGAAATCATGTGGTACATGTATGCATACTTATATTTTTTTGTGTTGTAATATTATATTTACATTCATGTACATTGTCAAGTATGTGTTTAGTTTTTGTTTTATTATACGTACTTTTTTCACACATAACCATGTACCAATGTTTTTTACAGTAACCATAGAACCAAACATCTAATGAAAATATGTTGTGAATATGATGTGAATCAAATATATCTTCTTTTCGCATGTATGTCAACCACCCATTTAAACTCTAATTTTAACAATTGGTGAAAATATTCATATAATATCACTAAACTGTCAAATGTTGGGCCAAAAAAGGAAAAGTGAAAGATAACAATTATGGACAAAAAATAAATTGTCCTGATATAAGACCGCATGTTATGAAAGCAGATGTTTGACCGGCAATGATCTCATATACTGATCACCTAGCCATTTATTTACAAATTAGACAAAATTCGAAAGAAACAGACAGGGGATTCTTTAAAATTAATTGTAATATACTTAAAGAGCAAAATTGTATTGACCTCATAACTGAATTAAT
Organism: Mytilus edulis; assembly: GCF_963676685.1. Classification (NCBI taxonomy): domain Eukaryota; kingdom Metazoa; phylum Mollusca; class Bivalvia; order Mytilida; family Mytilidae; genus Mytilus; species Mytilus edulis. Next base: position 77,190,969 of record NC_092354.1, on the reverse strand, counting down.
CGAAAACTATAAAATAAAAAAAAATTAAAAAATATTACCAAAAATGTGAAAACACTATGGGATATGTTTAAATCAGAAGTGAGAGAACCGCAACTCTTACTTACTACAAATTAAAAATTGAGAACAACACGTTTCAAAATGTCATGCGTCAGAAGCACTGTTCTAGGTCATCTGAAAATAAAAATGATATAAAAAGTTTTAAAGTAAAATTAAGAAAATTAAGTGAAAAATCAAATGCAAGCCGAATTATGAAAAAAAATTTAAAACCATTGCAATTGAACTTGAACACCTCTTTTCAAATAAAGTTAAAAGTCCACAAGTAAGATCTCGAGTACAATAGTTTGAAGAAGGAGATACAAAATACTAAATTCTTCCTGGGTCTTGAAAATGAAGACAAACAAAAACAAATATTACAGCGCTTAACGATAAAGAAGGGAAAATAGCAGAAATTCTAAACATAGAAGGATCATGCTATGAAAATCTATATAAAAGTACTTCTCCAAATCTAAAAGATATTCAAAATTATATAAATGAGACCAACATTGGTCACAAACTATCAGAAGTAGAAAGTAATTAATTGGGAAGTCCCTTTACAGTAGAAGAAAGCACTAAGGCAATATTTAAAATGAATTTTAATGAATTTCAAGGAATAGATGGGCTTAATGTAAAACAAAATCGTACTTTTTGAAGTAATTTGAAAGAATTTACTGTTAAGTTTTAAATAAATGCTATGAAGAAGGAGAACTAAATACCATACACAAGATGTGTACATGTATAATATCCTTAATTTACACAGAAAGAGCCTTTGTAACTGGATAACTACAGACTAATTACACTATTAAATAAAGATACAAAACGCATTGAATATGCAATTTGGTCTCCCAAACTCATTCATTAAAAAGACGAAATCTCACAATGATAGGATCAATAACATTAATTAAATATCTTATCCTACCAAATTCAACTTTCATGGCATAAGTTACAACTATATCCAAAGATTTTTCTGACTTTATTTATAAAACTGATATACAACTTCATTTTGGGTAATAATAAAAGTGGAAAGGGATTAATGTAAGTTGCAAAACTTGTTTCCCGATCCACTATAAATAAATATGTTTAAACTTATCTAATAAAAGAAAAAGTTAAACGGATAACTTTATGTATAGATTATTTGGAAAGACGCCTTAAAATTATTAATATTGACAATGTCCTATCAGCTATACAATTATCCTAGATCAAACGATTAACATCAAAACAATTTGCAAACTTGAAATAAAAAAAAAATGGGAACACATATATCACTTTCAAAAATCTAATACTTGGCTACAAAATATATGATAAAAACTACTAGGACATCAATCTGTTTCTAACCGTATTAATTATTTCTATTCATAAATTAACACATGCATCAGAGTATAAACAAAATAATGTCGATATATATAGAATTTGAAGTAAGAATTTCAATAATACTTTAAAAGTATGAAACTTCTGATAAAAAAAAAACAAGTAGATTTTTTAATGATTTTAATAAAAATATATATCAACCATGTCTATATTATACATATTGTTCTTTTTTTCTTTAAATGTGTTTTACACATATCATGTAAGATGACTTATATGAAATGTAAACAACAACGAAATTTTAAGTTTCATGTGTGTGTTTAAATGTGACAAATGATCAATGACAATGTTTTTCATCAATACACGTGGTATTTTTTTAATCATCCGATCATCTCAACTTTTCGTAGTGAGGTAATATGATATAAACTTTAAAACAAATTGTCAAAACCAATGTATTGTATAACTAACCAAAAGTAATAGATATATTTTTACTGTATAATTCCCCGGTTAAACAGTGACTCATTTACAGGGATACTCGACTAAATGCTGTGAGTAGAGTAAGTTGTAAAAACAGCAGAGAAATATGCAATAAAAGATTTATTTTATGAAAAAGAGATAAACAAAAAAAACAATATACACATGTCGTGTTATTTGTTAAAAACCGGTTCTTTGCGAATATATATGTATATATATATACATACCACTATTCATATTACAATGAGATTCTGTTTATTATTAGATTTTAAAAGTCGACTATCATAACGTGTAGGCAACGTATCAATTAAAATAATAAAAAGTGTTCAGCCGTTTGCATTTTTTCAAACTAGTCATGGTGTAGTTAAGTTTTCGAAAATAAACAAATGGAATAAATTGAAATCTACAAATGCTCTTTCTTCCAAATTGGTGTTAACTAACAGAATAACATTAGTTAAACCTCGACCGTGAAGATACGTTTGTTTAAGTTGTTTTCCTTTTGTTACGATAACAAATATATAATGGTATTAATTTCGCATTATTTCATAATGCTCGTGGTTCATATTTTCGACATTAATTAGTTTCATTTTCATTATTTGTTAAAGCGTGTCTTTCATTGAGATATCACGTCATAATTTCTCTCCTCATTTTATCTTTTGTATTCGTCATCTTTAGTACAACGTAAACTAATAAAATAAGAATGACGTCGATTGCTTTATTACTGACGAGTCTTATGTAGACGAAAGGATGATAGAGCTATAGTCATAAGCCTAGTATTATTTATGAAACCTTTCAAACACTGGACCAAAACCACTGTTATTAAATGTATTGTTCTTATGTCAACAGCCAAGAAATGAGTTTTTTTACTTCTTTTAAGACTTGACCTGAAATATTATTGGTATGTCAATCTTTTCCTTTGGGTTCAGTAATTTTGTGATTTTACTTTATAAATTGAGATATATACATTATTAAAAGCTTAACTAGGAATTTTATCAATTTATGAGCTGCGTCGGATATAAATCGGTCTAATGCAAGTGCAGATATGCGTGTACATAAAGAAGAATTTAATTGATTTTGGAAAAGTCAAATATGAAATAAAAGATGATCTTTTTCTGCGTTAAGGGGTTCGTCTAAAAATTCAATTCTATAACATTTAAAGATTTGGATACTTAAAAATTCCAAAGTTTTTTTTAGAGTACAAACAATCTAACTCTCTTTCACCTTGCAATAGTATTAAAACATTTGACTTTTCTACACTTTTCACAAGTATTCCACATTTCAAACTAAAAGACAAATTGAAAGAGTTGCTTTAGCTTTGTTTCATAAAAACAGAATGGTGAACGTAGATACCAGTATCTTGTCTTAGGGAGGGATAAATCCTACTTTGTAAAGGATCACTCTGATTCAAACAAATATTCTCTGGAAGTTACATTATTAAGATGCTTGATTTCTTAATTGACAACATAGTTGCTACGTTCGGAGGACGTATTTTTCATCAGACTGTCGGCACTCCAATGGGAACCAAGTGTGCTCCTTTTCTTTCCGTGTTGTTTCTATGTTATTATAATAAAAGATTCTGTATCTGTTGTATTTTGTATCTCTAGCTCGACGGGAAAGATGCGTCCAACATAGTCACCAAATTTTGAATTATTTAGTGAACGAACATCATCTATATAGAAAAATTAGAGAAAAAATGATATATCCAACTTCTTATCTTTCTTCCTAAGAAGTTCCTGCATGATAAGGGATACACCATATACAATTAAGTCGGCCTCATATCTTGGCTTACATCTAGAAATTGACAATGAGGGTCGGTTGAAACCAAAACTTTACAACAAAAGAGATGATTTCAGCTTTCCAATTGTGAACTTTCCATTTCTAAGTAGCAACATTTCAGCAGCACCTCCATACGGGGTATATATCTCCCAATTGAAACGATATTTCCGTGCTTGCATTTCCTATCGTGATTTTTTTGATAGAGGATTGCTGCTCCTAAGGAAGCTATTATACCGAGAGTTACAATTGGTGAAGTTGAAATAATCGGTTCGTAAATTTTACGGACGCCATCACGAGTTGGTTGACAGTTATGGAATAAGCGTTGCTCAAATGATATCGGATATGTTCCTTAGGTTACTACAATCCCCTTCCCTTTCATGAATGTGACCTACCAAATTATACTATTTACCGGATTCGTTATAATATGAGTAAAACGACGGGTGCCACATGTGGAGCTGGATCTGCTTCCGTAGCACCTGAACTCACCCCAAGTTTTTGGTTGGGTTCGTGTTACTTCTTGTTCAGTTTTCTATGTTGTGTCATGTGTACTTTCGTGTGGCTGTTTGTCTATTTTATTTTTAGCCATGGCGTTGTCAGTTTATTTTCGATTTATAAGTTTGACTGTCCCTCTGGTATCTTGCGTCCCCCTTTTACAGACTTTGTATAGAAATTTTCAAACCTGATAACAGATGTTTTGATAATCATTGGTATACGGTCGATTCCTATCTGGTTCATCTCATATATTAATCGACTAATTGAATTATAGAATTTGATGTATCGCTATTCTAAGTTAGGGATTATTTATCAGACCTATTAACAGTTCAAAACAAAGAATTTTTATAAACAACTTCCTTAAAATGATTTATCACAGTCATTAAAACTGATATACAGTTTGATTGTGAAAAAAAAATCAAAACAAGTTAAAGTTTCCAAGTACAGTAAAGTAATACATGTAATAATAACTTCAAATTTCTAAAAAAATAAAAAAAAATTCAAAGCAATGCATTAAAATAGAATAAAGTTATAAAGTTTAAAATATATATATATATAAATTGTCAACTTGATTCCTATACTAAACTAAACTAGCCATTGGAAAGACTGGTTATTTACAATGTTCCGTAAGATAGGAAACATATTTAAGTTATAAATATATTTTAAACTTTTAAAGGCATTTTGTAAGTCGATTTCCCTCAACATGATCAAATAAATATTGGCTGAGAAGTAAATTTTATTTCCATTGAAACTTGAACAATGATTTCTTACGTTAATATAACTAAGTGTCATCGTGTAATACAAATGAGCCGTAGGGCGTATATATACCTTAACTAGTTTCGTTGTAACACAAATTTACATGTTGATTTAAACTGTGAATAAAAAAGGATATCTCCGCATTTACATATTACATGAAATAGATTCATACTCATAAACAGAAATAACATACAAGGCCTACATTTTCTAAATATTTTTTTGTATTATAATGTCTATAACGCAATTTTATTAACAAATATTTCACAAGTTATAAGAAATTCATTACATCACTTAAACATGACCGTACATGAAATGATGATAAATCAACTCGTGACCGAAAAACACTGATGATTAATCCATGCGCTATTCATTTAAAACATCCATTGAAAGAATATTGTATAATTAGAAATCATTGTCCGCTGTTGGACGTTCAGTTTCGTCATTTTTTTGTGCTTGTCATTAGACGATATTTCAGGGGTTTCGATTGCTAAACTCGTTAAATCAAATAACGAACATATTCAATCGCAACATGAGACATAGTGGCTCATTTATTTCTTATCAATGTGTATCGTTTATAAGATATTGTACTTTCAATGCCATTTATAAACGCATAGTTAAATTTAAATTGTACCAATTTTAAATTATTCAGCTTAAAAAATATTCAGAAGACAATGGGACATATCGAAGAATCATTATTTATCTATTATAGTGTAACAATTATTCTTCACAAAGGCTTATGCTAAATGAAATCAATGTAGTTGCTGTCAATATTACAATTTATGTATTGCTCTCTGGTGATGAGAGTTTGAGTTCTGACGAAAACGATAGTGTTTTTCTATCTTTACACAAAGTATATTACAAGTACAAAGCGTTTTTCTCACCTTTGACAACCTTATTTTGTAACAAATCTTTCTAGCACATGATCAATTTAGGCTCTTATGTGACAAGAAGAAAACCAAACACATGTTTTTATTAAATTTAAAATTCAACTGAATAAAAGTCGTATTGATCTCTAAACCTCTATCACAGAAAACAATTACTTATAGTATCTCAAAATGTCCCAATATAGCTCGCTTTGTAATCGCACACAGGGCCGTAACTAGCCTCTTTTAAATGTAAGGCGAAATATATATTCGCCGAGTGTAGCTAGGCGAAACAATTTTGGCGAGGGGTCTTGTGGCCGCCCATGGCACCCAGAAACTCTGAGCGTGCATTCTTAGCGTTTCCAGGATTTTTTCTTACATTGAAACGCAATTAAATTTTATCTACTTTTTTCGACAATCTTCTGGTCTCAAAGCTAATATACCGTAATTTGACTTTTATGGTTTAGGGACAACATTAAAAGACCGATATGCAGGATAAAGAAAACATCGTTATTCTCATAATCATTAACACAGGATCTGTCTGTTGATTTAAAATATGATTTAAATAAAGTGACAGTGCAGTATTTTAAAATAATCTGAGGATGAAAATCTCGTATTAAATTTTTGGTTTGCAGAAGCTGATACAATAAGACTGGACATATATTCTGGAGCTCAGCCATGTTTTGCCTTATACATTAGTAATGATTTGTGATAAAGTATTCTTTTTGTGATTGGCACAATGTTACATTCGTGAAATAATTCTCTTGAAGTTATGCTGTAATCATGTTCGTCTCAAACTATTCTGGCTGCCCTTTTTTGCAGTTTTAGTAAACTATATAATAGAAAGTTATTACTGTTTCCCCATATTGAACAACAATAATCTAAGTGTTATAGTATATTTGTCTAGCTTGGTGATTTAAATATTTCTTTATCCGTTGTAGTAAAGCTAAAGAAGAGTTAACTTTTTAGATTATAAAATCGATATGAAGAGACCAAGATAGAGGTGCATCAATAAAAACACCTAGAACCTTTTCACATGTACCCTCTATAATTTGTTGTCCATTCAAAGCAAGATTAATGTTTTCATTTCATGTAACGGAAAGCTTTTGTTTAGATCCAATGCATATAGCTTTCGTTTTAGATACATTTACAGCCATTTTATTGTCATCACACCAGCGAAAAATATCTTGTAAAACCGTATTAAGTTTTTGACTGATGCAACTTTTGTTTTGTCCAATGACTGATATGGTGCTATCATCAGCAAATAAATCGGTATTATGATTAGGATTAGACAAAGGAAGATCATTAATAAAAATTAAAAACAACACCGATCCTAATACGGATCCTTGAGGTACACCCGTTGTTTTGTTTTTGTACGTCTGATAATGTATTTGAAATAGATACTTTCTGATATCTGTCCGCCAAATATGATGTAAACCAGCGTAATGAGGTATAAGCAAATTTTACGGAAATGTTGTTAACCGTGCCCGAAAATTTAGAGATGATCCTTGTAAACTTATCGCTTCTTCAAATAAACTTATGATAATGCCTCGTTCACACGGACATTTAATTCGAATTGTATTCGAATCGAATGCAGTTCGAATTCGCTAATCGAGTTCACACACTCTTCTTTTTTAATTCGAATTGATTCGAATTTGCTAATTTGAATTATTCAATTCGCTTTAGAAATACGCTTTTGTGAATACGAACTAAAGTTAACGTCGTTTGGACAGTAAAGCGAATTTGATGCGCATTGTAATTCGAATTAGAATCATACGTTAGGACGTAAAAGATTTCGAATGCGAATTAAACTAATTCGAATTAGTTAATGCGAATCGAATTCGAATTACGTGTGAACTCATCATAAAAGGTTACCAATTCAACACTGTAATAAGAGCATTAAATATTGTTTTTATTGGTATACATTTTATTGATTTTGTCATCAGTATATTCAAAACAAACTAAATATTACTAGTATGTTATATATGTCGTGTACATTTTATTATTTTGTACAGGTTATTACTTGTACAAAAACTTTGTATGAGTAATTACTTGTATGATGCCATCATACAAGTTATAACCTGTACAAATATAATTGTACCAGTAATTACTTGTACAATTTTTGTTGAGAAAAAGATAATAACTTGTACAACACAATATCTTTGAGTTGTGTGTGCTTCTACTTTTGCTTTAAATAAAATGTATCATTGAAAAACTCCTTTCTTTGAGTTAGTAAGTCTGGGATTGTTTTGTGTATTGTCGGGTATTATTTTTCTTTAACTGATTTCTCGTTATTATTTATTTGTTTGTTTATTTTTTCTTATCATGGAGCGTATGTATTTTTGAAATACATATTGTGTTTGATATTCTTTTCTTTTTTTTCAAAAGTGTATTCTGTACTTAGTGAGTTTTTTTGGGTTGTTGTATGGGATATACAAGTGTAGTATTTCTGATTGTATCCATCTGATGAGTTAAGCCTTTTTCAACTGATTTTTATTCGTTCTTATATTGTAATTTTACACCACTGTCCCAGGAAAGGGAAGCGTTTGGAATCCTGCTACGATGTCTAACCCCGCCACATCATGTGCCTCTCCCTATAGTCAAGAGCCTTTCATTCAATGGTTGTCGCTTGTTTTTTTTTCATTCATTTTTGTAAATAAATAAGGCCGTTAGTTTTCTTGTTTTAATTGTTAGATACATTTGCCATTTCTGGGCCTTTGTCAAATCCTTTCTTTAAATCCTTTCGATTTGATTTCGACTCATTAAACCAATCATGGTTCCAACTTTTGTTCCTATTTTTCAACTTTCGGCAATATTCAGTAAAACTTCTTTGACATTTCTACAGTCAATCAGACCTCAGACCATTTCACTGTAACATTGCCTCCAATTTCTAAATCTTTTAATCATCTTTTGGCATGTGCTGTTCCTATCAAAGGGTAAAGTTCATCAACAGCACAATATAAACAATGTGTCTCCTTTGCGAATATGTTTTTCAATTACTGCTACATTCAAAACACCATTCTATCATAAGAAATGTCTTTGAAGTGCTGTCTTTTCGGAACTGAATTTGGCTTCCTTTACATTACTGGTATTCTCCCTGTACTGTCTTACTCGTGTGAAAGCGAATTATTAAGAGTTAATTATTTCTTGATATTTTTTTCTACACTGTTTTCCATCTTTACACTAAAGTTTTGACTTGTTTTTTAAGTTTTGCTTATATATTTGTTATTCAAAAGTACACACATGTTGAAAGTTTATACCTTTATGTCTAATTAATAAATTATTTGTTTATAGGGAAACGATTTCTTGAGAATATCAAATATAATGATTTGTACAAGTTATTATCTTTTTCTCAGTAAAAATTGTACTAGTAATTACTTGTACAATTGTATTTGTATAAGTAATAACTTGTATGATGGCTTCATACAAGTAATTACTTGTATATACATATACACATTCATGTTATCTAAGATATGTCGATACCTGTAACTGGCATTGCACAAGGTCATGTTTTTTTCTGACTGTTTATGACGTCTTAAACTAAATCCATTGGATGTTGGATGTGTACGGACTGATATTTTAGTCTTAGATGCATGATTTTTTTATTAGTTTTAGTGGCTTTGAACTAGCTGTCAGATAACTGCGAGTACCCTCAGATCTGTTCCTTGTGTCTTTTTGTTGTCGAGATGTACAAGTACCGGCCAAGTCCACTTGTATTTTTGTCCATTTGATGAGTTAAGCTTTTTTCAACTGATTTTTATAGTTCGTTCTTATTTTTTACTGTTAAACCACTGTCCCAGGTTAGGGGGAGGGTTGGGATCCCGCTAATATGTTTAACCCCGCCACATTATTTATGTATGTGCCTGTCCCAAGTCAGGAGCCTGTAATTCAGTGGTTGTCGTTTGTTTTTGTGTTACATATTTGTTTTTCGTTCATTTTTTTTTTATTTAAATAAGGCCGTTTGTTTTCTCGTTTGAATTGTTTTACATTGTCATATCGGGGCCTTTTATAGCTGACTATGTGGTATTGGCTTTGCTCATTGTTGAAGGCTGTACGGTGACTTATAGTTGATAATGTCTGTGTCATTTTGGTCTCTTGTGGACAGTTGTCTCATTGGCAATCATACCACATCTTCTTTTTTTATATTGCACCAATCAAAGGTACAAAGATAAAGAGCATTGAGGACCCAAAATTCCCAAAAGGTATTCTAAATGCGGCTACAGAAAATCCTTAGTTCAAATAAAATTAAAGTTAAATATAAAACCAAATTTACGCTGTAACCTATTTGAACGAAAGAAATTTGAAATAACATTTTTTTAAATATGCTGTTTAGCAAGCCACAATCGTTCTAAATACAAAGTGAAAGTTGTCTATTTATAATATTCATCCACTTTTTATGTAAAATTATAAAGAAGACAACATTCTGCATTAAATAAAAACAAAAAACTGAACATGTAGATCTTGTGTTTCGTTTTCTTTTAAATTAATAAGAGTAATAAATTACGACAGTATTCATTTTAACCAGAACGAGGGGAAAAAGTGTTTAGGACATGACACACTCTATTTATATCTATGTATTCTTGTTGTCTATTTTTTGTAAATGTAAATGTTAAGGTCACGAAAAAAAAGCATAAAGCTAGGTTCATACTGCCGATCAGACCAACTCGATGATCCCGATTGTCCAAATTTCAACGACCAAGCGAAAACAAATTCTTGATTGGGCCTTTTTACGAATTTTCCCGACTGCTATCTGACTGTACACGAACTTAACTCGACCATTCACGACTCCTTAAAGACTCCATCACGACTCCAATCCGACCACTTATTGAATATATATTCGATGATTCCGACCAATGCACGCACTCTACACGAACTTTACTCGACTAGCTAGACCAACTCAACTTTACTCGATCTCAGCCTGATCTCGTCCAGACCATATCGACTTGATCGTATAGGGGTCGTAGGGAATGTCGGGCATTGGTCGGGAATGTACAATTTTCAGTATGAAACGTCTAATTTTTTTTTAAATCACCCGCTGAAGCGGAGAGGGCATTAACTGTTACCCTTGTCCGTCCATCAGTACGGTAACGTACGTCCAAACCATTAGTTTCTGTTCTCTAATTTTAGTTTTATTGGGCTTCGTGTTGCAAAGTCTTAGTGTTATATGTTGTGTTTTGTAGACTGCTGTTTGTCTCTCTTTTAAAATGTTACACCTCCTTGCAAAAGACAAGACGCGTACTGTACATGAAGGAATTTGTGTATATTTAAAAAATAAATAGAGACAGTTTTGAAGAACCAAATTATGAGAGTTAATCAGATCTGCACACATATTCAGAGAATCGTGTATAGCCGAGTAGAGATCGAAGAGAGATCGAATATGGTCGCGTAGAGATCGGGTATTGGTCGAGTTGGTCTGGGGTGAAAACATATAGAAGTAGCAGTGTTTATGAAGCGATCGGGCGTTGGTCGAGTTAAGCTGGACCACATATCGAACAGGTAGGCGTTGATCGGGAAATGCTCGGAAATAAGTCGAGTAAAGATCGAAATGATTAAAGTACTGATCGGTAAACTATTTGTATTCAGAGCACACTCGATCTCTTTACGATCCTTTCCCGATCAATTCGACCACTACTCGACAAATTCTCGATCTCTTCTCGAGTGACGGGCATCTCAATCCTTACTCGAATGTTTTTGACATGTAAAAAACTCTCGGGTAGAAAGACAGATCGATGACGACCAAGGTAGACCACCCCGGACATTTGTGTCGATTGATTCAGACCAGTCTACCGATCGCTTAATTTGTCTTGATCGGGATTTATCGAGTTTGTTTGATCGGCAGTTTTAACATAGCTTAACATAGCATTTGTTCCGTTTTACAATTTTTAATTCTACTGACGAGGGAAGGTTATCTGAATTATTAATTCAGACTAGGTTGACGAGTTCTAACATAGTGCAGACGATGTAGTCTAGATATGTTATTAGCGTGACTTCGAATTCATGTGAGGGAAGAAAATTATAGTTTTCTGCAAATCTACGGGTTTAATATCGGTGTGCTAATATTTAGAGTAATTAGGTATATATATATATATCTATAAAAGCAAATTTACAGATCTAACATTGTTGGGTTGATGTTTAGACGAGTTGTATATACATTATGTACACAGCCATGTATCACCATCATTGATGGCGATCCGATGGATACATCAGTTGTAGAGTTGTCACTGACTCAGACGTACTTATAAATATAATTATTTTCTGTGACTGTACATTACATTAATTTGTAGGATCCTTTACTATAGATAATTTAGCTGATCTGTAACAATAACATATTCATGCTTTATATATCATGTACTGTAGTACGCCGCTAGATTAAAACTGACGAGGAAAGGTAACACACGGCCAGTGAAAGCTCTATTTATGTAGAGCCCAGATGGTCGTGTGGTCTAGCGGGACGGCTGCAGTGCAGGCGATTTGGTGTCACGATATCACAGTAGCATGGGTTCGAATCCCGGCGAGGGAAGAACAAAACATTTGCGAAAGCAAAGTTACAGATCTAACATTATTGTGTTGATGTTTAGACGAGTTGTATATACATAATGTACACAGCCATGTATCACCGATGGATCAATCTGTTGTAGAGTTGTCACTGACTCAGACGTACTTATAAATATAATTATTTTCTGTGACTGTATCTTACATTAATTTGTAGGATCCTTTACTAAAGATAATTAAGCTGATCTGTAACAATAACATCTCCATGCCTTATATATCATGTACTGTAGTACGATGCTAGATTAAAACTGACGAGGAAAGGTAATACACGGCCACCGAAAGCTTTATTATTTTGTGAAGCCCAGGTGGTCGTGTGGTCTAGCGGGACGGCTGCAGTGCAGGCGATTTGGTGTAACGATATCTCAGTAGCATGGGTTCGAATCCCGGCGAGGGAAGAACAAAAATATTGCGAAAGCAAATTTACAGATCTAACATTGTTGGGTTGATTTTCAGACGAGTTGTATATACATAATATACACAGCCATGTATCACCATCATTAATGGTGATCCGATGGATCAATCTGTTGTAGAGTTGTCACTGACTCAGACGTACTTATAAATATAATTATTTTCTGTGACTGTATCTTACATTTATTTGTAGGATCCTTTACTATAGATAATTAAGATGATCTGTAACAATAACATCTCCATGCCTTATATATCATGTACTGAAGAACGACGCTAGATTAAAACTGACGAGGAAAGGTAACACACGGCCACCGAAAGCTTTATTATTTTGTGAAACCCAGGTGGTCGTGTGGTCTAGCGGGACGGCTACAGTGCAGGCGATTTGGTGTCACGATATCTCAGTAGCATTGGCTCTAATCCCGGCGAGGGCAGAACAAAAAAGTTGCGAAAGCAAATTTACAGATCTAACATTGTTGGCTTGATGTTAAGACGAGTTGTATATATATATATATATATATATAAGTACGTCTGAGTCAGTGACAACCCTACAACAGATGTATCCATCGGATCGCCATCAATGATGGTGATACATGGCTGTGTACATAATGTATATACAACTCGTTGTTGGGTTGATGTTTAGACGAGTTGTGTATATATATATGTATATGTGTGTAGAACTCAAAAATATATGTTGAATTCCAGATATATGGCCAATTCCTAATCTCTGATACATATGATGACTCAAACTCCATACAAGTAAAATATCTATGACCGTTTTATCATATAAATCTTTAATCTTTATTTCAACATAACTCATGGCATTTAATCAGCTGTATAACCGGGAAAAGCTGTACTTTTATAACAAATCTTTTTTGAGACTTGAACTATTCTAAAATGTACGCACAGTCAACGCTTTTACAACCTTTTCTTTTCATTTACTAAAGAAGTATTCAATACTTATACATTGTTTGGCTATGATCATGCAAACACGATTACCATCACGTTTTTTCTTTTATTTACCTGTGCACTTCATTGTTGAAACGTGTGTCATCGTGTATGTTACAATTCGTACAATTCATTTTGAAGAATGACGCGAGATTGCTGTTAGCCAATCACACTAACGTATTATAATGAAACATACATCTAATGAATTATTGAACATTAACATTTGTATATTTTAAACAGTTTTATTTCAAATATATAATTCTGTGGACACATATTTGGATAGAATATAATGATCGCCAATTATCAAAAATCGAGAATATTGTCGATTTCTGTATGGTATGTAGACAATTATTTCTGAATTTTGAATATTGCGTTTTGAATTCTGAATCTAAATGATCCGTCTTGCCTTTCGTAGCAATTGCATGCAAAATTGATTGAAGAATGAAAGAATAAACATTTTTTGTATCATGAACATGTCTTATATTAATTTATTCTGAAAATAAGGGTACAGTATATACCCGTACATGATATTCAAATAGTACAAATTATTTTATTTGCAGATGAAAAAAGAAGACAAAATTCGATGGATAAGGGCAGCGGTGATCTCTGCTGACATGTTTCCAAGAATGATGTCTGACATGATAATTAATTCAACACCTCCAATGAAGCTGATTCCACGTATACAGTCGGATCGAGACTTTCTTAAAGGTCTGCCGAACATATATAGAAAAAAAATGGATACGTTGAAATGGGATGGATATAAACAGTTTGATACAACACTGCTTTACAGATGCATTCGACATTTTAAATTGGTTCATGGACCATCTAAAGGTTGGGGTAAACCACCACAGCGGCCGACACATATTACGCAAGGAGACGATATTGAAAGGTTGCTTCAACTCAGAAACAAAGTATTCCACTCACCGAAAACGGTTTTGGATGAAGTAACATTTAATATGTTCATTTCAACGTGCAAAACAGTCATGTTGCGTCTAGACAGGTTTCTCTTAAGACCGGCTGATGTGTACACAAAAGAACTGCGAAAACACATAGAACATCCGATCGATGTTAAACAGGAAAAGCACATGATTGGTTAGTTATTTCTTTTCATTGTACAATTATTTAAACCAATACAATTCGTAGTTGCTAGTATACTGCATTAGTACCCATAGCTACTGTTCTTTATGGGGCATAAGCTGTCAAATTCATGATCACCGAGTTTTACGAAAATTCATATAATTTTGATTTATAATATATTTAAACGTATATCCCAATTACAAAATGTTGCAAATAAACATGTTTATTGTTATATCAAAGGTTAATTAATACAGACACTATTTTGTTTTCTTGTATTGCTCTCATTTTTAATAAATCAAATGGAAAAAACTGATATTGTATTGTATCTAACAGTTATCGGGTTTGTATCCGACCTCTTATGAGAGAATTTGATTGAAAATATTGAATCAATTCTGACAATTCTCTCTTTTCAAACGTTAATTTATGAACAGCCTATCTTAGAGGGCAAAACATGATTTTATTTTATTTTGGAAAATATGTAATACGTGATCTGTACCAGCAACATACACTGCCAATGCGAACGACCATATAAGTAATGGTTGTCTATTCCATTCTAAAGAACATATCTTTATGTACTAAAATGAAGAAAACAACATTGCTAACACTAGTTTTAGGATTATTCTCTTATTTCACTCATATACATGTATCACAAACAAAGCTCATCTTATAATAACTTTACAATATGATCAATCAAATTATAAATATTGACATTGTTAAGTGATGTCAACGAACATTTTACCAGACGAAACTCTTGTGTCATAGTTTCCTTGTAGCCAGAAACCCTACATCAAGTTAATCATGCTAAGAAAAAGAAGTATTTTTAATGTCTGTGGTATAAAGAAACAAAAAAGTTATCTATCATTACGATGCATCTGCTTCATTTATTTACATTTTGTAATATTTCATTGGATTTCAGAGAAAGAAACAGAGCTAATTGGCGGGTCTTCCGTAACCATTTACTACTCAAAAGATGTGGAAGATGAATTATCAAGTTATCCACCTTCAGGTGTGTAATGAGATATTCAAATTAACAGTTAGTTTACTTCAAATGATAATTTAATTCAACTGGTTTATCTGTAGATGGATGACAGCGCAAATGGAGGATTTTAGTTCTTTAAACATCTTATGTGTCATCTTGCTAAGATCTATTTTTTTATCCTTTGATAAAAAAGAATTATTAACCTACCGCTCCACACAATTCAAACAAGAGTTTGCAGTTATCACAGATTTTTGTTTGTTTGTAAACACTAAAATGCGGGTGTATATTCAGCTCGAAATCGGATTTGTATGTTTTATCTGTCACACGAATAATATCATTTAATGCAACAAATGTAATTATAATTAAAAACCAATTGTTCAGCGACAATTGAAGGTCTTTCAATTTCTTAAGACTTATTTTGATATGATAATATTATTTTTTTGTTAAATGTGATCCATACCAAGACGCGACCGCATGCATGTGTTGGTATATAACAGTCTAAGGTAAAGAATGATAAAATAGAAAACAGCTTTTTTGTAAAATTTGCATGTAGTTCCCAGGGCAATTAATTTTGATAGTACTTAAATATCAGTTCTTATATAATATAGGTCAAACTGTATGCATATTTTAATTGAATTCAAAATTTGTAGAATAAGTTGTTCAAACATTTTTTTAAAGAATATTTTGTATTATAAAGACAGCTTGATTCAAATAAAACAGTCAATGGACATGAATAGGAAAACACTGTTTTCAAGATAAATTTTGCTTCCTGGATACATATGTCTTCAGATATGTTATCGTAATTTCTGCTAGTAAACTCTTTTCGCGGATACTTTTTTATCACTATACTATTGCTGGTGCAATAGCATCTGTGTTCGATGAACGTTTTTTTAATGCATTCGATAGGCATTTTTCAGCTTAAATTGTATCAATCATGTTAGTAAAACTTTATATCTTCTTTATGCTTAACGATTTGTTGTTACAAGCTGAAAGTATATGATAAGCTGTGACACCTTTCTAACCAAGCTTCTTTTGAAAACAAGTCTACAAATTTGGCCTAACTTTCAAAAAGATAAATGGTATGTACGCGCATTTTGGTATTTGTACGATTTTGTGCATTTCAATACTGAAATAACGTATGACTGTCTTTTTAACGATAGGTGCCACATATGGAACATCTGCTTACCCTTTCGGAGCACCTGAGATCATTCCAGAATTTGGTGGGTGTTGTGTTGCTAGGTCATTATTTTTCTACTTGATCTATTTTGTGAACTATTGTTTGTCTATCTTCATCTTTTTTAGCCATGGGGGTGTCAGTTTATGTTTGATTTATGAGTTTGATTGTTCCTCGTGTACCCCCTCCCTTTGTTAAAACTGCATAGATATGTCTTTTTTTAATTTTGATTTGCTGTTAAATATAAACCATATATAATATTAACTCTTTTAATTGTTTGTTGTAGATAGTCCATACACTATTTGCATTTTTGGGCCAGATCTCCATGATGATGTAGACGTTTATAGGTTGTTAACTGATACTATCCGTCGTTTCACATCAGATGAAATAAGAATTATCAACGTGGAGAAAGGAAGTATAATCCTACATGTTTACATTTCCATGACTGCAATAAAAGACTTGATTAGATTGCTTTTTGATCTCATGAAGAATCTGCTTCCGATTATTGCTGATTATCTGCCATACGAAAATGAAATTGAAGTGACACTTTGCATTGCAGATTATGGAGACTATGAACGTAATGGTATGTTCTATAATAAAACAAGATAATCCTGTACATATTCATGTGTAGAATTTAAATAAAACAATCACACACAAGGGAGAGAGAAAAAGAGCAAAAGAGAGATTTATGATCAGTGGGGGTGTATAAGTTATGACTGTCAAAATAAAAAGGACAACATAGTTTAGTATGTTGCCTTTAGTTTGGTTCTAATAATAATAGATAGTTGGTCAATTCTTCTACACGATACCAATGAAATTCAAGGAATTCGAGTCGTAAGTCCATCTGTAACACAGAATAGTTGGTTCAAGAAACCGAAATGGTCAAAACGGCGTATTCAGTATATTATTTAAGTAATGTTTATGATTTGTTATAATCTAAATAACAAATAAAGTATCAGCGTATATAAGATTAATATATGATGCGATAGTTGAAAAGTAGCTAAAGAAAACTGCTGTTAAATGTTGGGCTTCGTTTGCATTCATTTACTAATTAAAAGTGTTTACAGAAATGCCTAACATAATCAAATGCATTCCCTGTTTTTATCATATGTTTAATGACACACATAACACTCATATTGGCTGTGCTAATGACGGAGTTTCTCTTGATATATTTAAATGAAATTAAGCAATAGTTTATCACTAAAGATAATGACATAGTAATGAAATCCAGAACTGTTTTTTAATCATGCAGATTTGTTTTATAAACTTTTTTGTTTTCTATCTGAAAACAGAGAAGAATGAAAACTGTTGAAGTTAGCTTGAATTGCTATTCAATAATCATTTAAAGCCCCAATCACACTAGACCACGATTGCACTACGCTCATCGCGATCTTAAATAAATTATGATCGTGGATAGGTCGCGATATGAGCGGCATGAGCATGTTACAAAATTTCGTTGATTGGACGATGATACTATGTCCTCATTACGCTTCTTCAACAATCCCGCTACGATTATGCCATGTTCTCACAACGATTTTTCTGATATTATCACGATATCACTACGCTCATCACGTTCTTACCTCGATCACAGGTGAACATTATTTTTTTTTATTTTGTATTCACTGCTTGGTCAACGATCTGAAAGTGGCCTGATGTTTTGAAAGAGGAAAACAAGTAAACGGTAGTGATACGTTTTCAAATTCATTTCTGAATATAAATGAAAGTACAATTTTTTTTTTTATTTTTTTTATTGTATCCACTGCTTGATGAAAGATCGAAAAGCACTTGTGGCCTTAGGTTGTTGAAAAAACCAGTCATGATACATATTCACATTCATTTCTGAATAGTATATTGAAAGTACTTCAATTAATTATGTATGTATTATTTAAGCAGTGTTAGAAATTGGTGATTCTAATATGACGTGCTTCTTTCGCTTTGTAAACAACACTCGATTTATCTATACTTAGCGCAGACTCAGAGATATACATACAGCCCGTAACAGAGTAGTGATCGAATTCGCGTTTCTTTACCGTCCGAATAAGTTACGTTATCGACAAACTTATTTCAGAAGTGACATAATTTAATTTTCTTCATCGACAAAATATTTCATGTCCAACGTGTAAGTTTTCATTGATTAAGTCGAAGTTTTTTTAACAGTAAAAGATTTTTTATAATCAAATTCTGTCATTGGCATTTTCATTTTAACGGTAAAGGATCAAATACGGGATATCTCCGAAATTTCTATCATTTGTGACGAGGAAATCATTATTCAATCGAACATATGTCTTTGTTCATGACACATATTATGAAATACAAAGGAGTTGAAATTATCAAAAACTTTCGAACTGACGGAAACAAAAATACATAATCTAGAATGTGTGTTCTGTCATAAACAATGGCTTCGTCGTGCGAATCGACGAGATCATGTTACATGTAACTGATCTTAGCTGTAGAAACAGTTGGTGCGACCTCGATAAAATCTTTATCAATTTAATATAAGCGATAAATATTCATGACTACAATGATAATGAATTTATTGGAGTCACATCCACTGTTTCTACTGTAAACATGAACTCGTCGGTTAGTGCAATGAAGACACTTTTAAAGATTGAGATTGTTGGTTTATTCTTTACACCATCGAGGTATTAAAATTATTTCAGTGTTTATTTAAAGTTAAAATTATTTTCAAATCTCTTCGGTTTAAAATTGTCGAAACTTCCGTTTAAGATTTCTGTGGTTCTATAGACAGGACCATTTTATAATAAATACCCTTTTGTACAAAAATACTTTCTTTATAGAAGTATAGTTCTGCTGGTTATAGATTTTTTTTTATAACTTTCATTATTATGACGACGCGCTATGAAATATAGATTAAATTTATAAATGAAGTTGTATATAAATTTTTGGTCATAAACACAAATCTTTTAAACAGCTCGACGAGTGCATCAATGTTACAGTAGTCTGTTTACTGTAAGTTACTAAGCTTGGCCCGATGCATCTGTCATTTATGGAAACTAATTCACCACTTATTATCTTTTAGAACTATTTTTAGTAATTGAGAACCTATGTTGTTTATGGGTAATAGGTGAAATGTTGCATGATCCCTCAAAATGACAGCAAGCGCAGTTTTCCAGACGAATTTCATTTGTACACTGCTAAAAACTGTTAGGTCCTGGTCATGGTATATTTTAGAGAAATTTTTTTTTACTGATTTTTACTAAAAAAATATTCTCTGTGTGTGCCATTGCAAGAAATAGTTTTGCCCGTTATTTTGTCATATTAAAAAAAATTCTCAACAACATTTTCCTGTTTAAACTGTACTAGAAAAAAGTTTGGCATGTGAAACGGACGAACACATATTCTAACAGAAGTACAAATACCAGTCCTCCCTTTTGTGTATACATATGAGAAAACATTTCAAAGTTATTAATTGAATTCAAATCCATCAAACATACGGTACACATTGTAGTCCGAAAAAATAAAGGACTTCATTCCTATCAAACACCTTTTTAATTGTTTACCAGTATATTTTTTTTAGTTTTGGGTAAAATTGTAAAGGAAATAGTACTATCAAGATGTCCTTCCATAAATCTTTTTTTTTCTGTCCTGACTTGGAAGAAATGACTAACTTTCGCCTAATCGAAATGGTGCATGGACATATTTTTCATATTATTAGAATTATTTTCAATATTATCGGTATTAAACTTGATTATCGACACATGAAAGTTTGTCAGCATTGTCAATCTTTTTAACGTTAAAGTACCAATAGTTCGGTCACTACTCAATTAAGTTTGTCGATAACGTAGCTAATTTTAACGTTAAAGAAACATCATTTCGATCACTACTCTGTTACGGGCTGTATAATGGGTGTAACAATATACTTCCCACGTAAATCTACATGTATTCGAACCTATTTGCAAACCTTTTGCCGATTTTATTTTTTTTAAAAGTGCAATTAAAAAAGACAAAATAACTGTTATTCTCATTCGGATGCATAATATTAAGATGTAATGCACAAGAGCTCGGAGAAATCAACAAAATAAAAATAAAATAAAATTCCGCGAAAGTCTTGTAATTTATTTTCGGCGCATTTAAGTCATTTCAAAACATGACGTCATACAAATGAAACCGCTAAAGTTGAAAGATTTCTGTTACGTGAACCATCGAAATTCGTATGATATTGTATTAAAACTGATTTTGAGGTAGGTTTTGTTTTATTTTCTATTCTACTGCATTATTTGCATATTTACTAATTACAGAAAGTCAACATGGCGGCTCCTTAGTTACGAAATGTCATCTTTAAATTTGACGTAAGGGTTACGGATAATAATGTAAATTGAAAATGATAAATGTTGGGTTTGAGAATTAGAAGAATTAAACAGTTTTTTGTTTCCTGTGGTTATTCACGAAATTACCCATGCAAGCTACGGATTTATCATGATATTTAAGCTTTATCTAACAGGGAGTTAAAAAAGATCAGCCACACATACACACCAAACCAACCCTCGCTTCAGTATTTTAATGATCGTATTTTTTCTATCAGAATCGAAATAATTCATGGAAGCCATAGATTGTTGGAAATTTACACGTGGCCTGGGCCGTGATATTCGTAAATTTGATACCTCGCTAACGCTTATGATAAAATTCGAATATCACGGTCCAGGTCATGTATAAATTTCCAACAATCTTTGGCTTCCATGAATTATTTTTTAAACATTCATATAAGTCTATCATTATCTATTATGGGTCAGGATATACTACCATGCCACCTATACCGCTATTCAATAGTCCTATTTCGAGTAAGTAAAAACAAATCCGGATAATAAACGTAAATTATATTAAGAATTCGCCAGGAAGAGAACTTGCCAAATATATTTGTTATTGGCTTTTTATTGTTCTGAATTTCACATGTTGCGGGTGGTATCACAAATAATTAAAAAATCCTTTATAAATATCATGTTCCCGAACAATGTTATACAATTTTTGAACGCTCAAAGCCGTATTTTGGAAAGTCAAGATGCATAAGAAACGAACTAGGTCAACTTTGCCTCAGGGATGTGAAACCTTCGTTTCTTTATAATTTATAAATTTATTAACGGACAATTAGATAAAGATTTTTCATAGATTATGTCCGTACTGAAGTTATTGATACTGAGCTAGTAATACATCACGGGACTCATACTCATCCAGCTGTGTTTTCAAACCAGTGCTATACAAAATGCAAACAACAGTTTTCAAATTCATGTATCCGAAGAACTATTCTGGATTTATTTTCATTTTCAACGCTTATAGCCGCATATTGTAAAGACAAGATATTTAAGAACCGAAATAAACGTAAAGCTTTATCACCAAAAATCACATGAAAACAATAGCGAACCCATCTAATATCAACGTTGCTTGAGGGATTTGAAACCTACGTAAATTAATAATATCTTTGTTTATAAAGGGGCAATTTAAGTAGAAATAGGAAGATGTGGTGTGAGTGCCAATGAGACAACTCTCCATACAAATAACAATTTAAAAAGTAAACCATTATAGGTTAAGAACTGTTTGATGCAAATCATGTCAGTACCGAAGTATAGACTACTGAGCTGATTATACCAATAGATATTGTTTGTTCACCAACAGAGAAAACGAGCAAATACTATAAAAGTTATAAACAACACTTTATAAATTCTATGCGTTCAAAAAGATTTTCTGTGTAAACTTTCTTAGAAACGCTCAAAGGCGTATATTTGAACAGTCAATGATGTATGAGAACCGAAGCAGATTAAGAGTCTTATATAGCCTAATCAATTCACGGCCAGCTTTACCAGAGGGAGTTAAAACCATATTTTCCTTATATACTAATAATTATATATTTATAAAGGGATAATTGTTATAAATATTTTAAGTTCCAACGGATTGTCAACTGTGAAAAGGATTGGCTAATTGTCTCTGCTATAGGTTTCAATTCTGTTTTAACAGTATCATTTACAAACATATGACATATTATTTTCACATTCTTATATTTTGTTTCATTTCAGATGCACCGCCAATTGTTCCACCAACAAAACCTGTCCGCCCCAAAGTATCAACATCCCCTATTTGGACTGATTCAAGTTTGTGCATGTCACTCAATAAGTACCAACCCATTGCATATCACAGAAGTACATGTACGTACGAACTTTTTTAAACGATTACACTCAATTTAATAATGGATTCTAATAAAATATCATTTTCATCTTACCCCAGAATCCATTATGATTTACGATCAATATGATATAATAGAGGCCATAGGTTTATTAGGACAACTTTAAGACTTAATCACTCAGTTAAATTTTGACTCGGAAAATCTGTCAAACGTTTTAAAATGAATGAAGCATAATCAAATCTAAATTTGTATTTATAAAACATCCATGCAAGATGCATTATGGTAATATGATCCAATATGAAAATGATCCGTGTATATATTCGTGTAGTTTTTATGTGTTTTGTTATTTGATTATGGACTTTCCGAATTGATTTTCCTCTAAGTTCAGTATTTTTTTGATTTTACTTTTTGATTTATCAATGTTTTTATTTTCATCAATTGATCTAGTTTTCATGACATGATACACTTTTTTCTATACAAATCATATCACAGACACTTTTATGTTTTCTATACGCAACTATTGGTGCAGTATTGAATATTTGTACACAAATGGAATATTTGTCAAATTGTAATAAAACTAGTATTTTCTGATACGTGTCTTTATTTTAAGTATGTATGGATAATATTTAGTTATTAAGGTAGATCACAAGTAAATGTTTTTTGAGACAGAATTTTCGTATAATTTGCCAAGATGAAGATTTTACTATGCTTTTTTCAAAAATGTAATAAAAAGTATGGGTCACTGTGCTATTTTTCACGCTATGACCCGTTGAAAATTACATAAATTTGGTTAGTTTGTTTATTTTCGCAACATTCTTTTTGTGCCAGTCCTTAATCTAGAGTTTGTTAATCAGTGTTGTTGTTTGTTGCTGTATTTCATATTTATTTTTTGTTAATTGTTTATTACATAAATCCATTCGTTGTTTTTTTCGTGTGAACTGTTTTGCATTTTGTCACTTCGTTGCTTTTTTTAGCTGACTATTCGTGATTGGTTTTGTTTTGTTGATGACCTAGAGTTGCAAGCTCTTGCATTCTATTTGATTTCTGGTGGAAAATTAACCAATTGGCAATCATACCATATCTTCCTATTTTTATATTAATAACTGTAAAACGGTGCTGAAGTAGGCCTTGTTTTATTTTAACATAAGAAATACTTTTGAGTAATACCAGTTTTCAAGTTTTGTACTTTTTATTAGCAAATTCATGATTTACTGGCGAAATTATTATTCATCAGTAAAGGCAGTTACTTCTCTTTTATTAGGGTCTATTTAGTAGAAATGATTCAAATGAGACATTTAATTAATAAACATACATACAAATGCAAACCAATTTCCTTTTATGTTTATGTTTTATGTTACAAAAGTCTATTCAACCACCAAAACAGAAAGTAATATAACAAAAATACCGAACTCCGAGGAAAACTATAAACGGAAAGTCCCTAATCAAATGGCAAAATCAAAACATCAAAAACATTAAAGCAATGCATAACAACTGTCATATTCCTGACTTGGTACAAGGATTTCTATGTAGAAAATGATGGATTAAACCTGATTTTATAGCTAGCTAAACCTTTAAACCTAAAAAACGGTAAGTGTTTATCAAATATTCCGTGAGAAAACTATGCAGTGTTAATGACAACACAATTACCCTTCAAAAATGTTCATCGATCATTTCACCATAATGTTACTTGTAAAAGCGCGTGAAGCTAAGCACGGTAAATATCACTTTTCTCCACGTGAATATGACCGCGCTGAAGTACGTCCATTAATCATTTTTCATTATTTAAAATTCAATAATGAATAATGAAATAGTTCATATTTTACTATTCAAGTTAAAAACTAAATAATGAAATAAAAAACTTATTTTTTGACTGTGACCCTATATTCTGTATTTCTGAATTCGTCATTTTAATGTTACTTAACAAGTATTCAAATATCAAAAGAAAAGAAATAAAAACATTCGATATTTTCATCTTTATTTATTCTAGCCATGTTTAACAGAAATTCCTTATTTTAAGGTATGGACGACCAGAATACCAAAAACATATATAAAACAAATATCTCAATTGTTTGTAAAACAATTGAAAGGGCTTTCTTGTAAAAGTGATGTTTTCGTAATGTACGTTGTACGACCTTTCGTTTGATATACGACAAGCATACCTTCTTAAACCTTTCACTTTTTTCACTTAATGACCTCATCCGCCTACATTATTGAGATCGAAAGTATGATATTTGTAACACAGGGTAGATGATCTTTCATTTGATATGCAACAACGCCATGTTCTAGAAAGTTTGATCTTTGCACTTAATAACCCCATCCAACAATTTTTTGGAGGTCGGGAATTTGATATTTCATATGTACGCATCATGACCTTTCATTTGATATACAACAACCCTATCTTAAAAGAATTAAAAAAATTATGGAACTCAATGACCCCATCCAACGAAATTTTGTGGGACGTCAATTTGAAATTTAAAATGTAGGCTTTATGTTCTTTCATTCGATATGCGACAACCATCGGAGAAATTTGATTTGTTTCACTAAATGACCACACGCTGCCCCCTGGGTTGAAAAATATGTTAAACATTTTCATTTTTAAGTAGAGTTTATTGAGACCTTCAATTTGATATATCAGATGACCCAATTTGACAAAGTGCCAAAAATGATGTAATATCAACGATGTAAATAGAAATTATGAAACTTATAAAGTCAATGCAAAACTTGAAAATTTCAAATTGATTTTTTGGTGTTTTCTTTTCCAAGGAATGTTAAATGTTTTTGGTATTTGGTCAAACATATAACTATGTTAACCTCTTCAATTTCTAAAACATTTTAAGTAGTAAGCTGTTGTTGATTCAGAAATGCATGCGCAAAACTTCAAACTTGTTGTCTCTAAAACGACAATAGATGTTTCAAATCTGTTAAATGGTAAATGATCTGCAGTTGAAGCACATCATGGTAGGGAAAATTCCAAATATCATCAATGTCACAATGAATCATCAATATATGATGCAATACCAAACTTGAGAACCGGAAGTTATAGAGACTAGGGACAACCACCATTCAACTCAGGACCACTTGACCTTTTAAATATCACAAGGTCAAGGTCATTAAATACTGTGAAGGTCAAGGGGAAATTTCATCATGACCTGACATTGACCTCAAATTTAAGGCCTTGAATTACTGATCATCTTTGCAGTTTATAGTAGATTGATATATGTTACCTTTAAAAAGATATACACACAATACTATAATTTAAAGAATCATCACGTTGTTACTTTTGAACAGACGGTCGGACATCTTTGGGCTTATTGTATACAATGAAGAGCTCGTCGAGAGGAACAATTTATACGCTGTATGTATGCAGCAAAGACTTATCGTGTTCCTAATATGTAAGCCTGAAATAGCAGCGTCATTTTTTTTGCACTCGGTGACCTTTGACCTTGGGTGCATATTAAATGTCACATAAATTAAATATTATTGGTGAAGGTTCCAACTCTCTATGACTTCTGGTTCTCGAAATAAATTTTTCAAAAATTATTTATAATGTTTAAAGGGAAATAACTCGTTATAAGGCTTAGTAACAAATTAATTGTTTATGTTTATAAACGTTGCCATATGTTCTTGTGCATGGTGCCAGATTCAAATCGATTCTATCTCTAATAATTTTTTTTAAAATGCTAATGAAAGAAATTGCTTTTTAAAGTAAAGTTGAATATAGAATTAATCTATAATTATCTATCATATATATATATATATCTGTTCGCTATGAAACTTTATAAGCACTCTTATAATTTATTAAGCTGTAATTTGATCATACTAAGTTTTATTAAGATTGGTCAACTTGTTCTATCCTATTAGGTCCGAGTACACAGTTATCGTCCTATGATTTTCGTTGTCCACAAATATAGTCCTTAGTGTGGACAGTGTGTTACTTGCCAATTTTTTGTATACCCCTTCAAAATTTATTTCTCCATGTTTAATGCCTCAAATAGCAAGTAAGGGGGGGGGTCAATATTACTATTCAATATGCTAATCAAGTTGTATTTCATGTTGTAACTAATGGGTTAAAATATTGTTTTTTCAAATTTTAGTTTTGTGTCAAATCAATCCTTTAGATATGAAAACAACACACAGTAAATTTGGAACCTTTCGGATTTGTTTTAAGATTGTGACCACTTTTTAAATATCACTTTACATATACTGTCTATGGTAAATCAGTTGATAATGTATACATTTTAACGATTTCTCGTGGGGCCGAACTTTGCTTAACAAATAAACGAAGAAACTGTATGATTTTTAAAAACAATTTGATGGCAAACATTGTCTTTACCTTTAAATGAAAGGTTGGCATCATTAGTTGGAACTTATGTTTTTCAAATTGTCGTTTTATGTAAATTTGAAAAAAAAAAAAATCGCCAAAAACGTCACGAAAGCAAAAACATATTTTTTTAAACGGATTTATATTTCCATAATGATTAAGTATTACTACCTTCAAAATTGGTCCTGTAAACGGAAAACTGTATCTTTAATTTGAAAAAAAGTCTGGTATCGGTTTTTTTTTGTTGTTGACTAGTATATAATTTTGATATAATTTGTCCAAAAAGTAGTGCAGCACACTGTAAAAAATCATTAAGAAAGCACCGGTGGGATTTTTTTTTATTTTTCATTTATTGTCTGAAAGAAATTAAATGCACTACGAATAACTGTGTTGTCGGATCATATTGGTTTTTCAATTTGGCTTTAAGACATTCGTCCGGCTTAAATAATTCGGTATGTTCAAAAACAGTAAGTCTTATTTACTTGAGAAAGTGTGTGCGGTTTTTATATACAGTTTATTTGTTATTATCCTAATAAATTAATAAATACAGGTTACCATTTCTTATGTAATAAGATAGATTACAATGAAATAAAACATCATTTCCATATTCCTATGAAACCAGGGTTGATCTTGAATATATGATGTATAAAAAAAACTTCGTTTGGTATTTTTATATGAGAAATCTTACTTGATATCGTATCCTTTTCTGTGTGAGTGTGTATTATCTAAATAACACTACATTAAAGTATCTTGTGTAAAGATTTGAAGTTTAATTAAAGTATTCATATTAGAATATATGTACATGTAAGTAAAACAAACACATTTCTTCTAAAACAAGATGTTGGTACGATAAAGGTTGTGTCTTTCTGGCTTAATTCCTTACGGTATGATACTCAACTCGGAATGTGGATGGGGGACTAAAAAAAACCGAGATTTTTTCAATAACTTGTCAAAATATACTTAATTGCATGCTTTCCAAAACAAAAGATTAGTTAAACGCTACAGGTTGTGCTAAATTGTCAGATGTTGTATAGATTATACATGGCAAACCAAATGTTGTGTGATAAATACACCATAGATTTTCTTTTTAAGAATAAGAAGATAGTTCTAATAGTATTTTTTCAGAAAAGACAAATAACAATCTGGGTCGTTTTCTTGTAGATCATAAAAAAGGTTAATTCATTACTCATTCTTTAAAATTGAAAAAAATAAACCTAACGAAGATATTATAAAACACATAATTTTCTGCATTAACATAAAAAGTCTTACACCTGATTTATTTACTATTCGAGAAATGTTGAACATTGCAATGGAGATCTAGACCGATTATTTTCAACTTGTTCAAATTTCAAGATGAAGATACCATCACTAGTAACTCGAATTTAGCTTGAACGGACAAAAACGTGTTAACGCTATTTAAATGAGATTAATCGTCCTTTGATAAAGATTGACAAAAATTAAAAAATTATTTTTAATTCATTTCAATTCAATTCATTTTAACGCCAGTCAAATAGATTTCTTTGCGGTCAATCAATTGCAATCAAGTTTGTGGTAATGTACGTCAAACTAATAGGCCACGCTCCCGTTAAACTATTTCAAACTGGCATCAATTCGTTTTAAACATCGTTGAGACCCGAGCTTTGTACAGGTAAATCACTCAAGCAAAACAACCTTGATTTATGTATCGTTTATTTTTTTTCACATTTTATCGAATTTAGTTAAATGTGTGTATTCTTAGTAAAGTCGCATGCTTCACAATTTTTAACAAATGAATGAACAATACACGTGACATTTAAGAAATTTAAATAAAACATTAAAATATTGATGCACGGTTTGAAAAATGTGAATCTGTTGAAAATAAAATAGAAAGATCTATAACATAATTTGAATTTGCCAAAATGCAGTAGATCTTTATCTCACATTATTCGTTTCAAAAATTGATAAGTGCTATGAAAACTCGTGAAATGTAAGTAAACTGTGGTCCCTTGCAATTACTTACGAAACTTTAGGTATTCCTGTATATTTACCGTTTCTGTTTTTCTGTTTTACTATATTGTACTCGTAAATTAAATATGTCACGGAAATAAAAGTAACTTCACAGAAATTATTCATTGCGTATATATTAATTTAAATCTTATATTGTCGGTAAACAACAAATATTCACTAGCTGTATATTAATATATGAAATAGCTTGTAATGAAAAACAATGTTTTGTTAAATAATAAAATTGATGAAGATAATGTTGACTTTGTTGAATTTAATAAACAGTTAAGTCTTGCTCAAAATTGTAAATGAAGTAACAGATCAATGAACTTTTAAAACTGTGTTAAATTGTAATACCGGTCGCTGGAGCAAAACAGGTGTAAATTGTGGAAGAGCAGCAAAATCAAACGAGCATATTGAAGCGTTATTACGATTCTGGAAAGGTATATTATCGTGCGATCATGAACCGTGACGTACAAAAGTTCTTGTAATAAATGAACATGTATCCTGCATATATGAGATAAATTTTAGTTTGCGATAACAACGCGTAGGTTTTAGTTAAACGATCTTGACTGGCTATTAGTCGGCATTTTCTTACGCCTTTTAATACATTCCAAAAAAGTGATTTTCAAGTTTGAGGCACCTAATTCTACTTTATAAATTGAAATGACCATACACATTGTAAAAAAAACAAGAACGGAAAAGAAACAATTCTGCAATGTTGCTCTCATATTATTTTATTAGATATCTTTTAGCGGTAATTTCTAAAAACTAATATTTCATCTAGGTGCTCTCGTTAAAGTTCGCGTTACATATTAAAAATGAATTTCATTGATCTGAAATTTTGCAAACTTTCAATCCAGGTGTTCTCATCGAGGTCCGCGTTCGTGTTTCAATTCGATACGTAATATGAAAGTCAAATATGGTACAAATGTAAAAACTCTACGATGTCCGAGTTCTGGCCGAAAAAATAATTGATAGCACTTATAAGGCATCATAATAGAACATTTGTCTTTTGTTGAATTCGACACGTCTCCCTCTTAGTTTAGATGTCTTTCGGTTATTTCTGTAGTTCGGTTGCTGTCTCATTGGCGTATACCTTACATCTCCTTTGTTCGTGCATCACTTCTTAATCATGTGCACTGATGGCTGAAAAAAAAATCTGATCATATACGTATGACAGCACTGCCTGTCACGTTTGTTATGCATCAAATAGAGCGGTTTGATTTGGATTTGAATGATTTCTACTTAACGTCTAGTGGCAAATATAATTTCACGCATAATACAGCCAGTATGTCAGTAAATCCAATGCCAAAGCTAAGGCACATCTGACGAAAATTCAAACCACAGATTACAAATTGCATTTTTTTACTTAAGTTTATTAAAGAATGATATGCTGCCTTATACTCTAATATCAGTTACTGTACTTCTGAGAAAATGCCTAGAACAACAACGTCATAAACAGCTCAGAAGGCCATGTACATGTACGAGGATCTGCATGGGGGGTCTTTCAATTTTGTATCATTTATTATGTTCATGTAGCTATTTTTCTCTTTTCTATATAAATTTAGCCCATTATTCTCTATTCTTTTTTTCCTTTATTCTTTACACCTGTACTCCTTTTTTTCTCTATTCTTTCATTTTGAGACCCATATGCATTTCCTCTGTTTTATTATGCACGTTTCATCAACAATTCCCTAGTAGCCAGATTTAAGTCTGAAACAGTCATTTTAGTCTGATCAAGTCTTGATCGACTTAACATACCGCTAGGAAAAAACGTTAAGACTTTTCAGATTTTAAGACTCTGTTAAGATATGTTAAGACTGTTTTGGACAAATTTAGATCAATCATTAAAAGTAACGTTCAAAACTTTCAGATCAGGTTAAGATCCGTGTAGTGTGTCAGAATGATATTAGGAGTTACGCTCCTACATTCTAATTAAAAAAAATGTACAATATAAATGTTAAAATGCAAAACGTATATATTATTTTGAATAAGAAACATAAAATAATTGGTTGACTTTTTTTTAATTTCTGTTGGTCTTTTTCAGAGATTAGAGAACTAATATATATTATTTTTTAGTTTGTTTTGTTGAGTAAATAAATTATTCGCCAATAAATGTTTCTGATTTTATATTATGTTTATATATTCTGGTGTTTATTAATGTATTTATCTTCTTATTCTTTGAAAAAAGTAATTGCAAATTTCATACGTTTCCTTAACAAAAGAGTGAGTACTACATCTTATAAATATGAAGAATAGAGAAAATGGAACTAAAAATAAAAAATAGAGAATAATAAGGTGCTCAAATATAAAGAAATTGATAATAATAGACAAAAAGTATAAAGAATAGAAAATTTGAAGTGCAGCATCGAGTATATGTCTTAAAACATCTGTTTGTAAATGCGCTTATCCTTTCTATTATTTGAATAAGAAAAAAAAATAATATCAAATATAATTTTTTTTGTTTATTCAGGTTGCACTATTTTAAGTTATTCTTCTTCTTCATCGTCTAAATTGTAAAGGCGTTAATATTTTCTGTCTATAAAGATTAAGTTCGATGGCACGTGCCAATAATTTTAAGGTAATAAAATCAACGAACCATAAAATAACGTGGTAATTGGTCCGAGTACACATTTATCGTCCTTTGATTTTCGTTGTCCCGAATATAGTCCTTAGTGTGGACAGTGTGTTACTTGCCAATTTTGGTAAAACCCATCCAAATTTATTTCTCCATGTTTTAGGCCTCATATAGCAAGTGTGTGTGGGGGGGGGGAGGTTGAAATGACACTGTAAAAAAATTGGATCATAAATATTAATGTAAAGTAGTGATAAGGTCCAGCTGAAAAAGGTAAAAAAAATAGCACTTCGGAAGCTGTCAAAAGATTTCAAGACCCCTTAAAATAAAATTGTCCATATTTTGAGTTAGAGCTGATGGAGTTTTCTATAATTTTGATATAATTTGTTCCAAAAGTAGTACAACACACTGTAAAAATATTATTGAGAAAGCGCAGGTGGGATTTTTTTTATTTTCATTTATTGTCGAAAAGAAATGCTCTACGAAATAACTGTGTACTCGGACCAATTACAATGGCTATTTCACACTTACGTCATTCGTTCACCTGACATTGTATCATACATGTTCCTCCGTATGTGTAGTTTAAGGTTCTATACCAAAGATATTACATACGATATTGACATAGTATTTTTTCTATCAAAAACTATCAAAAATGTATGCTCGTATACATGTAACTCTATGTGCTTACCTAAAATGTATTGAACATGTTGAATATGAAAAAGTTTATGTAAATTTTTTCTTTAAATGTTTGCCAAAAGAAAAAAATTTCCGAAAAAAAAGAGAATTCATAACATCAAAGGACCTCCTTAGTGCACTAATAGCAAAAATTAGCACTAAGGACCGGCTGAAATGATACACTTGACACAAAGGATATTGCATATAGAAGTAGACGTTGTAAAAATAAATATTTTCAAATTTTATAATCATATCTTTAGTAATCAAAAAGTTATTTAATGTTTTATCGACACGTGCCACACTCAGTTGATTATAATATATAGAAATTCATGTTCGTTCAACCTTGATCCGTTTTGAATAAACTAGTATACTGATGATTAAAAAGTGTATATTATGCTATTTCATGGTTGTTTTCTTTCTCGTTTAGTTAGTAATGCCGAATCCATTTTGTTTTCTGTCTGCTATAGTTTTTACTTCTATGTAAATTCTACTAATTTTTGTTTTTATTTTTGTTTGTTTTTTTATTTCATTTGCTTGTTCCGTAAGTTCACTTTATTTTTAAGTTCTCTTGTCATGTTTAATAAACATATTTTAAAATAGTAAAAGAAAATATACACATATTAAAATAGAGTTTGTTTACCAACACATACTGATATAGAAGATTCCGAAATTAAGACAGTGCGTGAAATCAATATTGTCGAAATGTGTAACGTGCCGAAAAGTAATCGGAAAATCTTATCCCGCACCTGAAATTCCACCATTATCAAAGAAGAGAGTTCAAGATGCTGCACCAATTAGCATAACCGGTGTAGACTTCACAGGAGCACTAACGATACGGGACAGACACAACGAAAAATCGAAGGCTTACATTTGCCTGTTTACATGTGCTGTCACTCGAGCAGTACATTTGGAATTAGTTTACGATCTTACCGAAGAATCTTTTTTATTGTGTTTCCGGAGATTTGTAAGTCGACGATCAGTGCCGAAAATAATGATGTAAGACAATGCGCTGACATTTAAAGCTGCATCAAATGAAATTTCTAGAAAAGTTAAAGAAAATATTCAGAATTATGGCATTGAATGGAAATTCATCCCAAATAGAGCTCCATGTGGAAAAGAATGATTGGCTTAACAAAAACATCACTTAAGAAAGTATTAGGACGTGCACATGTCAACGATGAGACCCTACTGACTGTATCAACAGAGATCGAAGCCACACTCAACGATCGACCAGTGACGTATATTTCAAAATATATCAGAGATTCGGAGCCACTTACACCATCCCATCTTATACATGGACGAAGAATAACAACTTTACCTTATGTATCGTCAAATAGTGCTATTGACAATCAAAATGTTTGTGAATTAACACACACAAACTTGAACAATCAAGCGATACGACAGAGACAATTGATTGAAAACTTCTGGACAAGATGGAAAGGAGAATGCCTTACTTCATTGCGAGAATATCACCAAAGAGCTGGAGTCGACGTTCGGAAGATTAAAGAAGGCGATGTCATTCAGATACACGACGAATCAAAGCGCGTGCATTGGAGACTTGGAGTCGTGTAGGACATTATTAAAGGCAAGGACGGCTTAGTACGCGTCACTATGGTGCGTACCAAATCAGAAATTACAAATCGACCCGTGACGAAAATCTACTCATTAGAAGTCAACAGCATGGACTGTTATCTTATACGAAGTGAACGAAGAAACTAACGTGTGTGAACAGACTTGTTTATTTTTCTTATTTGTGAAAAAAACTGTAAATTCAAAAAGTTTTTTACGTAATTTAATAATGTAATCCTTTTTTAATTATTTGTGAGATCAATCTATTTTTTGTTCTTTCCGCATGCCACTATATATCACACCTAATGGACATTGCATCTGGTGGCCCCGAGTATGTCGGTGATTTAGAGACAGTTTAACTTACGCGTCAAACCTTAACACTACTTTTTACGCCGTTTCATTTACATTGTTAACGTCATCATATCTTCTGTTAACGTTGTTCTATTGTTATGTATCATGTAACTATATTGAGTTGCGATTATACAATCAAACGAACCAAACGTAGTTTTACTGCCTGTCCATACTTTTAGTTATCCCATCCGTCACATATATCTCTTAAACTAAAGCATTCAGAGCAAATCTGACTGGTGGCAAACACGTTCATCAGATTTAGATATATCTGCCCTGTAATTTTAAAACAAATCCAACATGCCCCTGAGTTAGTAATTTATGGAACTTTTGCAGTTTTTTGCTATTATCTTAGATATTACTATAGTACCTATTAATATTTTATTCCATACATAAATTATGATTTTAAAAGATTTCCAAAGCATCAGTTCATATCGGTGGGCGGCACAGGCTCTTTAGAGCCTCAAGTTATAGTTCGCTCTTATGTTGTACTGGTACACCACTGCCCCAATTTAGGGGAGGGTTTGGATCCTGCTAACATGATTATTTCTGTATGTATGTGTCTGTCCCAAGTTAGGAGACTGTAATTCAGTGGTTGCCGTTTGTTGATGTTTTACATATTTGATTTTCGTAGATTTGTAGTACATAAATCAGGCCGTTAAATTTCTCGTTTGAATTGTTTTACATTTGCCATTGCGGGACCTTTTATAGCTGACTATGTGGTATAGGCTTTGCTCATTATTGAAGGCCGTATGGTGCCCTATAGTTGTTCCTGTCATTTTGTCTATTATTGAGAGTTGCAATTACATGTATAACAATTTTTTTTTTATAATTATGGATTATGAAAGAATAAAGCACATGTTTAATAATGTAGTAAGAATCATGAAATATGTGGTAATTTACTAATATACATGATATGTACAGATATAGATTCAAATATTGATTTCAATAAAACAAATAGTAGTTATCTTTCTGTAAGAATGTAGCTTATTGTGCACTGCGTGCTGGAGATACAGTAAGATTATGATATACAGAATCGAACACACATTGAGTTTAAAGGGGTATAACCTAGTATGTCCTCCTATATGTTTTTTGATAAAGAGTTCAATTATTGACCTTTATAAGTACTTTATATCAAAGCGTAGCAAGATCACTTTTAATTCGTTTCAGCAAAGCCTGTATAAACTGCTTAATCAGTTTAATTTTATCTTTGCATTTATTATGTATTTTCCTGATAGCCCATTTAAGAATAATGTATTATTGCGTTAACATTTGTATTATTCAGTACAGGTTCCTAATTTACATATATTTTGCTAAGAAAATTAAACACACCCAGAAAAATCCCATTACAATAGTTCGCTATCTATCTATATCAGTTCATATGACTCTCAGCAGTCTTCGGAGGTCAACTCAATGATTATTTAGATGGACTCAAGCGTACACTAAACACGAAATAAAGATACATACTATCGAGTTTATACATCTTAAATTGATTTTTTTTAAATAGTTGGAACTTCAAATCGGTGAACAGGATTTTTTTTTGTAATTATTTTATTTTTCAAGTTAAACATGCATTTGACAGCTCATGCCCCTTTATAAAATTATGTTCTATATTATCTGGGTCATTTTAATACATGCTAAAATACCATAGCTTTGTACATGCTAGTACATATGCTGTGACAATCCGTTTCGGTTGATTTCTCGGTTATTCGGAAGACATTTCCCTTGACAAAAACAATTATTATATTTCATTTATTGATAGAGCGAAGTAGTTTGATAATATTTCTTTAAATTCATATACAGGTAAGCTATTGTTGACACAGTAATTTTCAATAATGATAATATATAAAGTTTAATATGAATCAATGGTTGAATAAATGTTACGCCCCTTTTGAAATAGATTCTCAAAGACGACAAATGTGAAAACATATTTAAGTATTATATCTTTACTGACGGAATGAACTTAAAAGAAAGCCAGAAAGCACGATTGCTAAGTTATGATTTACCAAAAAATGTCCGGTTAAAACAATTTCACTTTACTAATATAACAAGTTAAATGTACAAAATTATATAGAAAAAGAGCAAATTCAAAATCTTTATTTAATAAATAAAATATGGCATACACAGTAATACATTAATAGACCACAACATTGTTTTCCAAGTATTGCTGATTTTATTCATAATGATGAAACAACCCCTAATAAACACATCGAAAGCATGCCACGTTTTACACATGGATACGTCAAACTGTAACACGACTGAACTCGATCTTACAGCATCTAAAGCGTATGTTTTTCTTTAGTCTGATTGTATGACTAAATTACTGATTCAGACTGAAATCTTTTTATAAGTAATTAGTTGTACGTAAATAAGATTTGCATAACTAAAAGATTTAAAGACTTGCTGCCATATAAAACAGATACTTATTAAATGTGAAAAAGAATATCTTTTAACTTTTGTAATGTGTGTGTATACCCTCTATATTAAAAGATTCACACATAGGCTGTTCTTTATCAAAATTAATAACGAGCTCTCTCTAATTCGTTCAGCTTAGCTTTAAAACCAGGTTTAATTCACATTTTCTACATAAGAAAACAACTGTACCAAGTCAGGAATATGACAGTTGTTATTCATTCGTTTGATGTGTTTGAGGTTTTGATCTTGCCGGTTATGAACTTTTTTTCGAATTTACCTCTGAGTTCAGTTTTTTTTTTTTTTTGTGATCTTACATTAAAGTAAGTTGATCTTTTAATAGACTTATTCAACAGACTACAAGTTAAACCAATGCAATCAAAGTGGTGCCTTTAAACAAAGTTTTACTAATCAGGAAAACAAAATATATAACAATTAAAATCAGTTTGCTTATACATGTAATATTGATAAAACACTAATTTTCTAAACATACTAGGCTTATCATGTTGTACGCCTTACGCATCGTTTGTCTAGAAAATGCAAATCAGTTGAGATTGTATATGAAGAGCTGAAAAATAATAATAAATATTGTAATTAAAAAGCAGTAACAACTGAAATTTAATCTGTTTGCGCAACCATCTATCAATTTACCAGTACTTCAAAAACGTCAAATCCTTTACTTCATCAAAAGCATAAAGGAAGCACAAATTCCCGACTATAAACTTATGAACGTTTGTTATTTTTTATGTCAAAACTGAATTGATAACTTTGGAGCTTGTTAAAAGTGATCGATGCTATGCATATAAATATTCATCAATGCACTAACACCATCTTCTAAGGATATCAACAGCTAGTTAGTACTTTGGGACATGATTTCAAAAATTATCCGTCAATAAATTCTACTAGTGTTAGGAACTAAGGTTTCAACTCCCGCAGTCAAAGTTGACCTCAGATAGATTTGCCATTTTTTGTCTGTCGGTTACATAGCTCTTCAACTGTTTATGTTCTGTACCATGACAGATATATGACAATTGTTATCTATTCGTTTGATGTGTTAAAGATTATTTTTTTTTGTGATTTTACTTTTCATACATCATTGACTCGGCTTTGGTCGTTCCTGGTGAAGATATATCAAGAAAAGCACTGTTGACATATGCATTACATACTACTGCAAATGAAAATGGCTTATCAGACTTAAAGACTGCACTGGTCTTGCTTATATATTAAATCGTTTTTCATAAAATGTTGACTTATTTTCATCAATAAGAATACATAAGTATGAATAATACTTTTTCCAAACGAAATCATCACAATAGCAGTGTTTTACTAAGCAAGGTTTTAAGCTTAAATATCATATCAAACATGTTTAAGGAATGTTCAATTTTCTGTTCGAGTTTTGAATAACCGCGAAAATATTCATAATTTCTTATTTTTGACTGTTTTTATCTTTAAAGTAAATTCTATTAATTTATGACAAAAATGAGACATAACATATAGAGTCATATTAGCAGATAATATTTTTGTTAATATTACTTTCAAATTAAAACAGATTGCGCATACATTTCTGTGGGGTTTTTTTTGCCAAAAATTGCTGTTAAATTGACCCCAAAATTTTGATTTTCTAATTGTTAATTTTTTTTATTAAAGAGCTTATTATAAGTGTGAAACAACTTCATGCTAGAACAAAACAAGAGGCAGGAAAAAATAAAGGATTTTTTCCAGCTTTTGTTTTACAAAAAATATTTTTTTGCCGATAAAAATACTTAAAAAGGGTGGATCTGCCGGTTTGATTTCCAGTAGGCTTAAACAAATTCAGATATCGTGGGATTTCATCTGTTAATATATTTCTGTTAAGTGTTTAACTGCTAAATAAACAGATCTAGATATCTGTCTACCCTCCATTTGAAGATGCCCTTGAAACAAAGCGAAAAGAAAAGTCAAAAGTTTTTTTTACAAAGTTTGAGATATTTTGGTTTTCTAAATATTGATGTTACAAAGTATCTAAGTGGCTAAAGTTATAGCATAACAGAGCTTGTTTATCATTCGATCACTGTACTAGACAATGAATTAAGGCAACTATATCTATTAAGACCAACATATGAAAATATCACAAAACAAATCTATGTTTTGCTATAAATGCATTTTGCTTAGTATACAAATAAAAATTATACATTTTCACTACAATTAAATTATAGAACAAGATTATTTTGGGCAATGATTCATGATTTGAATACGACTAATTCCTTGACACAAAAAAAAAGGTGCAAATACCGTCGTTGTTAAGTGGCACATATCTCTATGCAATTAAGAATGTAATGTTGATGAAGAAAATGTCTACATGTAATGTTAACTGTTTAGTTTTTTTTTTCCTTTCAGTAACATCTCCATCACTATTGCACGAAGATATAGCAACATCCCCAATCATACTAGAATCAACTCACGTTTCGTCTCGAAAAACGTATGGAAAATCTGCATATCACAGGAGTAAGTATTCGAAATTCGAGATAATCGAAACCCTCATATTACAAGCTGGCGTATATACAAAATTTAGTCCTGATATCCATGATGAGTTTATTTAATACACTTGGAACGCTAAATCAATTTCATTTTACATGTTTTACTCAAAGCATCAAAACAAATTAATAAAAACAAGTTGTGAAAAATAAAGCTAGCCCATTTCGGTTCAATACTCAGATGCAGACTACTGGGATAGTTACAATCAGTTTGTTAACATTTTCTTTTAAATGTGTAAATAATTTATACTGAATCATTACATTTACAGCTTTTACATGTAGGTCCTTAGAAATTATGTTTGGTTTTTTTTTGTTTTTTTTTTTGGGGGGGGGGGGGGGAATTGGAACAGTTTAGATACCGATAAAAAGTATAGAAAACACTTCATGTACCTTTATGAATAAGATCAAACAAACATAAAATATTCGACAATTTTATGGTAAAGATAAACCTCTGTATTTTCCGGTCGAGGACGGAACATGATAAGAATTAAACGTCATTTATCCTTCTATGTATTCATATGAAAATATATACGAACATGAAATGGTTTGCTATAAATGTGATTAGCTAGTAATAAGTTCAACTTTACACTTATAAGATATTTTTCCCAAACAATTATATAAATCAATAATTATTAAATTATCTTTCAAATCAACATTATGGTTCGACTTAATGCATTGTCAACATTTCATTTATACCAGAATCGTATTTTTCATCTGTATTATCTTATAATGAGCAACATTTGAACGTAACTTATGAAAGTACACATAATATATGTGTTTTCAAATCGTTAAACAAATCATTGTATTCCTCCACAGAAAATATTGCTGATTTATGCTTAATATTTTCAGGAGAGAACAGTTCTTTCACTGGTACTAGTAATGTCTCTCAGAGATATAGTTCTGTAAATACCGAAGATAGCTTTTCAGGTACATATATGGATTTGTTTTATTTTGAAAAGAGAAGATAAATTATTGCACGTGTTTTCTTATTTATTAGGTCTTTCCACTTTTCTGTGAAAAGACCTTTTGTATTTGTTTTGATTATTAGGTCTTTCCACTTTTCTGAGGCCCAAAATATATAGTAGTTTTACAAAATTGTTAAAATGTAAAATTTAGTTATTATTGGACAAAAGAATGCTACTGCTACATAAATATGGTATATTTTTGACAATACAATGTACATATATCGGGTATTAGCACCATTAAGTCATGCTAAATTACTGAAATCTTCACAATTCTAGCATTTTAGCTAAATTTGAGATGGTTTTCGTGTAAAACGAAAGTGGCCGCATTCGTGTTCATCCTTAATATTGAAATGTAAGTTGTATTTTATGATAAAACATAATATATATAAAGGTTGAGGATGAACACGGATGCGGCGACTGTCATTTTTGACAAAAACCATCTGAAAAGATACATTTTTTGCATATTTGGTCTGATACAATTAAATGGCATCGTATCAGAGTAAGTGCCCCTGAAATGTCCTAATATAAGGTTATTTGATTATAACTTCAACTTAATTCAGTATAAAGCCATATGAACTTTTACAAACGGTAAAGTGACATATGACCTTGAAAAATGACAACTGGAAGTGACCTTGAGAAAACCGGAAGTAGCTTTTTTTAATCTTTTTCATATCAAAGTACTCAGAATCCATATATTTTGTAATTTAAATACATTTTCTTATCACTCAAGACTAGAAATGACTTTCTGTAAACCGGAAGTGTTCAATTTTATCCCGGTTTACAGGTAAAAGTATATAAAAACTATATATTTTTGGAATCAGTGTGAAAGAAGCTATTTTATGAGACCAAAAGTAACATTTACTTAACCAGAAGTAGCATATGATCTCTTTTAGTTCACTTTCAAGCATAACAAAACCATTATATATCGCAACAGTCTGAAGAAACTAGCATCTTTTCAAAATTTCTATGATGTGGAAAGACCTTTAATTGTTCTCTGAACAATTGGTTTTTAATTTAATTTATTTTTTTCTTCCGCCAAATTTTGTTCTTGCCATTAATGTTTGTTTCGCAATATGTCGCTTAGATATTTCTCATATTGTATCGTATAGTTTATGTGCTTTTAAATTTCACACTGCGAAACCGAACCATTTTCCTTGTAAGTGTTATCTCCCCTTCCTATTCACTGTCTATCATCAGAGTGCATCTCCTTCATATCAAAAAAAGATATCGACAAAATTCATTTTACAAATTGGTCGATGCATCCTCAGGAACTTTTGGCTAATTTGGATTTAAGCGATTCGATGAAATTTTATAGGATTTATCTACCTTTACACAATGCATTTGTCGGTATGTGTTTTCAACTCATCAACTATTAACCATATAACCCTAAGATATTTTATTTGAGGCCCCTAGGTCCTAACTTAGAAATTAAGGTCAAGGTTAAAGGTCAAGGTCAAGTTCTAAATTTTCAATTTTCCTTGTTATTAGATTTTCTTCTCCGAGACTTGTAAAGATATACATTAAAGAACAAGTGCAAAATGTTTGTTTTATTATAATAATAAATATATGTTTCGTTTGGTCTCATACAATTAGATGGCATCTTATAGTAGTTAGTGCCCCTGAAATGTCTTAATATAAGGTTATTCGATTATTAAGTTCAACTTCAACTAAGTTCATTATAAAGCCATATGACATTGTATAAAAAGTTAGATGGTACATGACCTTGAAAAATTACAACCGGAAGTGACATTGAGAAAACCGGTAGTAGCTATTTTTGCACATTTTTTATATCAAAGTACTCAGAATCTATATATTTTGTAATTTAAATACATTTACCTACATGTATAAATAAAGCCTAGAAGTGACTTTCTGTAAACCTGAAGTGTTCATTTATATCCCAGTTTACAGGCAAAAGTATATAGAAACTTTATATTTTTGGAATCAGCGTGAATGAAGCTATCGTATGAGACCAAAAGAAACATTTACTTAAACGGAAGTAGCATATGACATGTATGATCGCCTTAAGTTCACTTTCAAGCATATCAAAACCATTATATATCGCATCAGTCTGAGGAAACTAGCTTCTTTTCAAAATTTCTCTGATGTGGAAAGGCCTTCAATTTTTCTCTGAACAATTGGTTTTTAAATTACTTTTTTTTTCTTCCGCCAAAGGAGTAGGTCCGGTAAGGAC
Organism: Mytilus edulis; assembly: GCF_963676685.1. NCBI lineage: Eukaryota > Metazoa > Mollusca > Bivalvia > Mytilida > Mytilidae > Mytilus > Mytilus edulis. Next base: position 77,148,444 of record NC_092354.1, on the reverse strand, counting down.
CGATTTTGGCCTCAAATTTCAGTTTCATCTGACGAAAGATTTTGACCACTTTTGAAACACTTAAGTGTCTATTTCATATGATTCAATTGATTTATGTGAAAGATTTTAACTAATTTGGTCATTAAAAACGATCCGATTCAAGCTCAAATATGAAAAATCTACCAAATATGTGGAAAAATGTCACTTTTCAGATTGTTTTTGTCAAAAACGAAAGTGGCCGCATCCGTGTTCATCCTCAATTTTTATATATGTTATGTATTATCATCAAATACAACTTCCATTTCAATATTTTGGATGAACTCGAATGCGGCCACTTTCGTTTTACACGTAAACCGTCTAAAATTTAACTAAAATGCTGGAATTGTGAAGATTTCAGTAATTTAGCATGACTTAATGGTGCTAGTACCCAATATATGTGCATAGTATTGTCCAAAACAGCCTATATTGCTGTAGCAGAACCATTCTTCTATCCAATAAATAACTAACAGTTTATATTTTAACAATTTTGTAAAACTGTTATATTTTGGGGCCAAAAAGGGGTCTTACTGGACCTAGTCCTTTTTTTCTTACCATAAATGTTTGTTTCGCAATATGTCGCTTAGATATTTCTCGTATTGTATCGTATAGTTTATGCGCTTTTAAAGGAGAAGGTTCACGAAGGGTTAAAATTGGCCCTGATTTTTTTATGTTTTTTAAATTTGGGCAAAATAATTACAAATGTCACATAAAAATACTTGTGATAATACTACTAAGACAAAAATATTTTTCTGGCACTTTCCTTTACTATTTATGGAGCAATGACCCCTTCAATTAGTACAATTTGTATTAAAATGTTTTTGGTACTTTTTGTCCATAATTTTAATTGTTTTGGCATAATTAACCTTGGCCAACATCTACGATCCTAAAAGTGTTTATATTGATGAAATATATATCAAAATTGGAATCTTGGTTACAACACATTCTGGATCGTAGGTGGCGGCCAATGTGTTTCAAAAGCTTTTAGGTCTGAAAAATGCACAAAATCATCATATTTTGACAAAATGTCCAAAATGGGCTTACTTTGGCGAATATCTTGTAGTCTTATAAAAGGAACTGATATATTTAGCATTTATACTTTTGAAAAAGACCCATTTACGAACCAAATTGAGACCTTTCTGGTGTTTTATGATAAAGTTGATATTTTAGGCCATTTTGTGCCATTAGTGAACCTTGTCCCGCCCTGCTAGGCTGAACCATTATCTATGTAAGAGTTATCTCCCTATTCACTGTTTATCATCAGAGTGCATCTCTTTCGTAACAAAAGAGATGTAGACAAAACTTCACAAATTGTTCATTACATCCTCAGGAATTTTTGGCTAATTTGAACCTTAGCGATTCGATGAACTTTTATATGAGTTATCTACCTTTATGAAAGACAAATTTGTCGGTATGTGTTATTTACGTATAAACTATGAACCATATTACCCTGGAATGTTTTTTTTTTAGGCCACTAGGTCCCAACTCAGAAAATGAGGTCAAGGTTTAAAGTCAAGGTCAAGTTCTTAATTTAGACTTTTCCTTGTTTTTGCATTTTCTCCAACACTCTTAAAGATATGTATAAAAGAACAAGTGCAAAATGATTGCATTTAGGTAATGAAGATATGTTGCATTTGGTTTGATACAATCTAAAGGTATCTTGTAGGAGTTAGTGACCCTGAAATGTCTTATTATAAGGGTTTTTGAATATTACTTCAACTTGATTCGTTATGAAGACATATGACCTATAACAAAAGGTTGGGTGATATATGACGTTGAAAAATGACAACCGGAAGTGGCCTTGAGAAAACTGGAAGTAGCCTTTTTTGCACTTTTAACATGAAAAAGTACTCGGAATCCATATATTTTGTAATTTTAATGCCTTTTCTTATCACGTGAGACTAAAACTGACTTTTGGTAAACCGATAGTGGCCAATTATTTCCTGGTTTACAAACAAAAGTACAAGAAACTATATATTTTTGGAATCAGTGTAAAGGAAGCTACCATTTAAGACCGGAAGTTGCAAATTATCTCCCTCATTTCTTATCAAAGTATATATAAAACCATTATTTATTCAATCAGTCATAATGAAGAAACTAATGATTGGATGCAATTTTTAGCTTTCAGTTAACAGGAACTACCTTCTTTTGAAATCAGTGTAAAGGAAGCTATCATTTGAGACCGGAAGTAGCAAATTATCTCCCTCATTTCTTATCAAAGTATATATAAAACCATTATTTATTCAATCAGTCATAATGAAGAAACTAATGATTGGATGCAATTTTTAGCTTTCAGTTAACAGGAACTACCTTCTTTTGAACAGTTATTTCAAATTATTGAGGAAAGACCTTTATTGTTCTCTGAACAATTGGTTTGTAATCTCAATTTGTTGTGTTTTAGAACTACTAATTCAGTCCCGATCAGAGACAATATACAGAAAAGCAGTTCTATTCTAAACAAAATGTACGCATACGCATAGCTGTAATATTGTCAATAAATAAAATATCAAAGTAATTTGTTGTATCAAATGAAAGCTTAAAGACTTGGGATAAACATTTGATTAGACGTTCTTCTTTTTATACAATCAAACTTCCGGGAAACAGTGAATTTTAAAACGATTTTGAAGGGATCATAAATTTAGCACAAGTCCGGATATAAGGGTTTTAACATGAAATGTGTCTTCCATTTTTTGTACATAAGACAAAGTAGACATTTAAACTTGAAACTTGCAAATAACATAGCAAGCAATGGGGCTATAAATAAGTGGTTTTATTATATTACTGAAAGACAAGTGAAATTCTAATTTTAGAAATCATACCAATTACAATGTAAATTGGTCAGATATATTGTTAGTTGTCATGTTATATTGTTAATTGTATGTCACAGTTACGTTGATGTCAAATGACAGCCCTGAAATTCCTAAATGAAATGGTATTTCAACCTTTTTGGGCCTTGATAATGCAATCAATTAATACTTAACCTGCTGTTTAAATTTTTGGCATTATCTAATTCTATAATCAATGCAAAAGGTATAATAGCTGTACCGTGTCAATAAGTAATTTGGTAATTTTGCAGTAATATATAAGCCAGGAGATAAAACCATCGAAGGCATTTGACTATGGAAAATTAGAAGTTCAGGTCAAAGCTAAAAGCCTACAAGTATGCTTTTTATTGCTGCCTCCATAAAATGATAAAAGATGGTTGTAAAAGGACTGATGTTCAATGTTTGGTTTATTGAGGCCCATTTATTGATTATTTGACCCTTTGAAGAATATTGTCGAGGTCGTATTAAACTTTTTCAGTATTTTAATATGCTCCAGCTTTGTATTAGAATTTGCCTCTAAACAGTTACGAATCTTGCACAACGTTTTTGTATTATTTTGACGGACGATTATAGCGGCTATAGGTTTAAATGAGTAACTGCCCTTCATATGTTTTAAATTAATTTTTTTTAAATTATTGTTTATTCAAAATAGGGTGTCATGATAAAATGTTTTTTGTATGAAAAATTTGATTCTCTCAAAAATTAATTGCGAACCATGATCTATTGTAACGATGCCACACTTCTCAAACACTGAGATGTAATGTTCGATTTACAATGCTAACCTACTCGATCACTAGGATGTATAGTAAATTATTGATTGATTCCTTTCTAGAGCTTCATTGCATTTGTTAAATTGGAATGTCACCAATCTTAAGGGCCAAAATATATTTGTAGATGTGGTAACTGTTTTGGATACGAAAATCTACCAAACATATTGCCATTACATATATAATTACTGGTGATCTAGAACATGGTTCACCTCCATATTTTCTTTTTTTCCATTAAAGGTTTAGTATTCAAAAAAATATATATACATACTTTGACAGCTATAACCACTAACCTTAAATTTTTACTTTACGTTTTCTCATTGTCTTTTTCACTTTAAACTCTTAATGTTCTGTCCCTTTTACCTGTACAAAAAATAAGAATAACATCATCATCGCCATGCAGTATCTTATATTTGTAAAATTCGATTTAAGAATAAAAATATAACAATAAAAATTTCAGTGCATAATTGACAATAATGATAATAATATGATTAAAATCAAATTTACATCAAAACGAGGATGATAAATTTTCTTTGCAAAAGTTCCTTTTTAACACAAATCAGAAGTCCAAAATATAACTTTATGTAAGCTGAGTATGCTGTTAGGTCATTATAGTACACATGTAAACAGAAGTGTGTACAAATCAAAACGTGAAACAAACAAAAACGACCATGCAATATGGCGAGATTAATTAGAATAATAAACTTTGTCCATTATATAATCCCGTAACAACAACAAAAAACACTTTCTTGCTGCAAACAGTCCTAAATTTTGGCTAATTTTTGCAATTAACGTCGTTGCAATGTGGTGTTAATATAAAAAAAATGAATTGTGATAAAACCTTCTTTTTTTCCATTTCAGATAAGATGAAACCTCTTCCATATCCAATCGCAGTCCGAAACAGACCAACCTTCCTTAGTACTGACTGGGACGATGACGGAAACAATGCATATCACAGTTGTACGTATTTTAAGCACTACTTTTAATTGCTCAAATTCAATAATAAACAAACATATTTTCATGTATGGCACTTTTTATATACCACACTTTCTGTTATGATTTGCGACATTTAAACATATGTAAACCCATGCAAGTTCTATTGTTATACTTCATGGTTCCTATTTCTGAAACAAGTGTAGGTTGAATAGATCTATTATTACGAATGTTAAATAGTTTCCAAAACATGGTCCATTGTTATTCATAATAATAGAAATTTGTTTATTTTTTAAATATCATGAGCATATGAAAATAATAACATTGCTCACTACAAGTTGTTTCGAGATGTAAAAAAAAACAATTAAAGGAAATTTCAATAGTGAAAAAAATTATGCATCTATTATGAATGCAAAATAATCCTTTGCTTGAAGGTAAAATTTTATATCCCTGTTTATGTTTTTTTTCTAAGCATATATCTTAAAATCGAACACGGAAAAACGGGGATTCTAACTTCATGTAACCCTACCCCTCCCTTTTATGGTTGTCCAGTGGCGGAAACATGAATCTATGGATGAATTTGATTTCTTACGAACTACAAATTACATATTTAGAGAGAATATATATATATATATATATAAACAGTAAATTTTACATTGTTAGAGGATTGGACCCCCTTTTATTTGAACGATCAATGCATCTGAACGGTTAGAAACATCTCCTTTCTCTTGCGTTGGGAACCCCTTTTTAAAAATGAATTGATCGTTCCCTAATTGCCCCTAATAAAGGAGTTCCTAAATATTCAATCTGTATCTTTACTTATGATCTTGTCTGGTCGTCGGATTTCTAATCAAGACACACCTATCCCTCAGTATGTTTGAACATCAGTGTTGTTTGTTTTTATTCTCGAGAAGAGGGGAGAACCTTTTTTTTTTTATATAAAACCGTACGAAATATAATAAAGTTATGATTATCTTAAATTAACTGATATATAAGTAAGTACTTTTGATTATGATATCGCCTTTAAGATTTTATGTCTTCTTGTCCTAGTAGGGTGCCCAGTATCGAAAAAAGACATCTAGTTAACGAGTTTAAGTTAACGGATATCACACGGCTATATTTATATGTAAACAATTGAAAAATCATTATGTTTTTAATCATAAATGTCGACGTAAGTTACCGTGGTCACGTTTTTCAAAATGTTTTGGTTTCTTAGGGTACCCAAACATACCTCCTCATACAGGCCATCTTCAACACGAAAAATAAAGTTATTGATTTCCGTGTTATTTCTTCAAATTATACTTATCATTTACCTTAAAAATTAAATTTATCATATAACGAAAGCTGAAAAGATTTATATAATTTAAATATAAGTATTTTATGATTTTAGTAAGACTATTTTATTAGCTGAAATTTACCACATTTTGAACGAAAGAAAATGTATTGCGTGTTACTTTCACGGGATTTTTACTCTGATTCCACCAATAAGATATGGTTTATATGTGTGCCAAATATCTGTCGTGTAATAGTAAATCGGTGAGAAGAAAATGGCAATTTAAAACACAGGTTTTGTGATAATTCTGCCTTGATTCAAACACGTCTTTTCTCGTGCCGTTATCGTTTTGTAGCTTACACTACCAGGTCATAAACGAGGACAGATTCACCTAACCTCATTTCTCTGTTTTGCTTGTTGTATGGTCGATCTGTATGTTTTACATAATCAAGTTAGTTTGAAGATCGTTGTTTTGTTTTAGAAAATACTTTTTTTTTTTTTTTTGGTTTTTATAACTTTAATCTTTTTTTTGAATTGATAGTTTTGTTATAGTCACATTTCAGACCCGGAATATGGCACACATTCACAGTCCTGTTAAACTATGATCATCAAGCTCTTAACGCAGTAGGAATGAAATACAATGGATAAGTGTGTTATATGTCTGAGTTCGTCTACTAAATTGCTTATTAATATACGAGAGGAATTAGCACAAACAAAAGCTTTATCGAGGCTCTGGAAGCACGGAAAGATCATGTTTATTTCAGTATATTGCATGCTTCAGACCTAGACCATCTTCGTACTGATGATTACAAAATATTGTTACACCATTCTTGATATAAATCTTAATCTAGCAGACACAACTGCAGTTATTTTAAAGCTGAATCAAGTTCTTGTTCGTCTGTAAAAGTGTTTCAGTCATATATAGAAGGTCGCCAAATTCCTGACTGGAGAAAAGTTTCTTTGAGTCAGTGAGAACCACCAGGCCTTAATCAGATTTCTTTGGGAATTTATTGTTCAGCATCATGGTAGATCAACAGTTACTATGATAATTCGGAAGTCATTTTTCTAGCCGTTAGCACTTCCGTTGACCCTAAATTTGCTCAGAAGGGGTATTAAGATTTTTAAGAATTATTTTGTACGCACGATGAAATAGATACCCGCATGATTTTACATGCTATTCATGTAGACAAAGAGTTCTGCGTGAAAGGCATCAAGGGTAGGATAATAATAAAGTCACAAGATACAGATTTTCTGATCTTATACGTTCATTACTTCATCTCCATGCAGCATTTTCATGAACATGATGAACTATGGTTTCAAACAGGCACTATAACCGCCGCTGTTTTTAAATCTTGAAGGACAATCCAGATGATTTTTCGGATTTGTCAAACCTTTCTAATTGTGACATCGATGAATCTATAAATGCAGCTCGCGATCTTGTTGGTACGTTGAATGATCTCAAGTCACAACTCAAAATAGATCATTGTGACCTAAACAAATTGAACGTAAAATTGGCTCTATGGTAGGGTTGTTGTCTTTTTGGTAAATTCACAATTTCCATTCTCAATTTTACAATTTAAAATTTCTCCCTTGTTAAACTTTCTCCTAGTGAATCTACTTTTAAACAATATGTAGTAAGAGCTCCACTCTAGACATAAATTTGATGTCTTCCCATATAGCAAAACTATCCTATATTCTCCTCTGCAGTTCGGATGATGAAAAAGAATGACGTGTTCCTTTCTATCTCGAAGGTCAGATGTCATGAATTTCTGCAAGATATAGTTTGCATTTGCTTCGAACAAAATATATCATGTACATAATTATGCCCATGTCAGGCAAAGGACATCTGTTTAAATGTAAATACTCGTCTGGTTGCAGTTAGAAACATTGATGGCAACGAAGATGTAGATGTATAAGATTTCATTTTTCTGTTTGTACCTTATGAATCATTGTTAGCTATCAAAATGAAAATTAAGCAGTCCATAATCTTTTCTAAACAATAAATATAACATCTACTCAATTTTGAAATCATTGGAAATATAGTAATTATCCATCCAGTAGGGAAAGATATGTAAAAAAAATAATAATCTGTATATATAGGATGGGGTGTTTTACCTGTTTCTAATAGACGTTTTGTTTTCATAACTTTACCCCCCTCCCTTTCTCCGTTTGCATTAATTTTTACTTCTGTAATGTAAAGCTACACACAGAGCTTTCTATTCAACCAAGTTTTACGTTAATGTTACACAAATTTCGAAACAAATCATTTATATATATACTCTTTCACACCCAATAACAAAATTTGATAGTTACATAAAAATTGACTAACACCTTGCTATCAAAAGACGTGAAAAACACATTTTGTTTTCGACAAATTATTAAAGTTAAGATCTAAAAAAACATCTTAAGATCTTACTTGTAATGAATTGAATACAAAAATTTCAAATTTAGAAATTGAAATAGGTCAAGGTCACTGTTTTAACAGCTGTTTGAAAATTTCAAACTTGCACCCTATATGCAAAAAAGTCTATCTAAAGTCATTTTGGCCATCAAAATATAAAATAAGTTCTAAATGCGGATACAAAAGATATTTTTCTATAAACTATTTGTTTTTATTATGCTCCAAACGCATATATGTAGGAGAAACAATTTATCTAAATGTGACGGTGCATTTTTCTGAAATTTTTGCTTTGACCTTTGACTCTGATTTAACAAAAATGTGACCACGACAGACAACGACGACAACGGTATTTCGATGTGTATAAAATATAGCCGTGTGTTATTCCGTTAAGGCAAATCGATCAAATTTGTTGATTGGGCACCATACTATCCGTAAATAAAGACAAAATGATATACATTTCAATAAGAAAAAAATGTGACAAAGAATAAGTTTCAAGAGTAACTTATATTTCCAGCTATACATGAAGAGGATCTGAAATTGGAACTACCGAGTGAAATCCAAATTTCGATACAGACAGAAGACCACACAAAAAGAATAGAATCAAAAATGCAAAAAGATATTGACGAGATTAACGAAAAATGTAATAAAATGATTAAAACATTAGAAGTCAAGGATGAAATGATTAAAGATCTTCAGGAACAAATTTCACTACAAAGTAGGGAAATGGACAATAATAAGCGTGAAAGAGGTATGATGCAAGAACAAATACAAATAATATTACAAGAACAACACAGTTTAAAATATTCTCTACAAATTCATTCTGAAAACCAGATAAAGAATGAGCAGAAACAGAATACAGAGTTACAGGACTTGAAACAACAATTTGATAGAAAGTTAGAGGAAATGAAGAGAAGGGGATGCATACAATCGTGACAGTCTGAAACACACATTTTGCAGCATCTTTTGGCCAAATCAAATTGCAATATTGTTTTAAATTTCAGTTTTACAAGCATCTAATGAAATTATTTCAATAAATTCTGTAAATAAAACATCATGTACTTGCATGTATATTTAAAAAAATGCAGTTAAAAATACTTCTTTAAAATACTCCGGAATCTTCCACTAATAAAAACTGGCTTCGACTTAAAAGCACTAGTGTGGAGCTTAAAACATCAACAATCAATCAATCATCGTCACCAGCATTGTATAACGTTTGAATTTTGTCGACTATATCAGAAGAAAAAGTACTATTCTATTGTATCCATGTCATCAATTATGCGACTTACAACTTCATTTTTTTTTTCATTAATGTTCACACATTTTTCAATTAAAAGTCATATTCATTAATTGTTTTTAATTGCATTTAAAAAAAAAAAGAAATGTTGGTGACATCGTTCACATAACCCCCCCCCCCCCCCCCCCCCCTCCTTTTTTAATAAATTTCCTTGTCGAAAAACTTTACTTGTAGATCTTTTATATACACAACATTAAAATAAATTAGTGATCATCAGTTTCCGAAGAATAGCTCAACGAGCAGATCAGCTTGCGATGCATTATCTTCTTCATGAATCTAAAAAAAAAATTCACCAAACTAGAAAAACACCTCTCATATATAACAATCATTGTAACTATTTTTTTATAAAATTGTAATGTGATTTACTGCTGTTTGTATATCAACATTATTCCTTTTGATTTTCGTGTGAGCACTGTAATATTAGACAAATAAACTGTTATCACATAGATATGTCTCGCCTTATTGCAATTTTGATTGTGTAAATGTTGAAATTAAAATAGCAACACAGAAGTTATGCAAATATTCGAAGTCAATGAACCCTGCGGTACATGGCTAAACAATCTTTATGTATCAATGATAATACAACTGCATACCAAATACCATTGACTTATTATAAATTATTTCCTTTAAACAAACCTAAACACAAACCTTAACTTGTAAACTGAGTCAATGAACCATGAAGAGCGGGGACGTGGGCCAGTATAATCTCCATGGACATGCTTCTTGCAAATGCCAATAGATAAGCATACCAAATATCACTGACCTCACGTAAGCAGTTAATATTAAAGTTATTAACTAATCAGAAACTAATACAACCTTAGGAAAAGTTTCAAAATCGATAGACCCTGACTTACAAACTAATACATTGTTCACGCCGCTGACGCTGGAAACAAAATTTATATGTCTCGCCTTTTGACTCCGTCAAGTCGAGAGAAAAAATAAACTATCAACATGATCAATATGTTATTACTTATAATGAGTTATTACAGTATTTACAAGGAAATGACCCTATGTCGTTCGTTGGGGTATTTACTCAAGAGTATGGCTTAAAATATGTTGTATTTTCTATATCAATTTAAGGATTTTTTGTGTCTTTTTGTACGCCACGAAAGCTGACATGAAATACTAGTAAGAGAATTTGAAGTCTGAAGAGAAGGTAAACGTGGTCAATTTGATATATTTGAATAGTTCACATCTATTCTTTTGGGTTTTTTAAAGTTTATGTGTTTGAATAATTTAGGATAAAATTGAGAATGGAAATGGGGAATGTGGCAAAGAGACAACAACCCGAACATAGAGCAGACAACACCAGAAGGTCACCAACAGGTCTTCAATGCAACAAGAAATTCCCGCACCCGGAGGCGTCCTTCAGCTGGCCCCTAAACAAATATATTGTAGTTCCGTGAAAATGGACGCCATACTGAACTCCAAATTGTACACAAGAAATTAAACTAAAAGTTAAAATACTTCAAGACTAACAAAGGCCAGAGGCTCCTCACTTGGGACAGGCACAAAAAATGCGGCGGGTTTATACATGTTTGTGAGATCTCAACCCTCCCCCTATACCTCTAGCCAATGCAGAAAAGTAAACGCATAACAATACGCACATTAGAATTCAGTGATATTTGCAATTAATATATATACATGTTTACTCAGGTGTTCAATAGATTGGAAATATCATACTTTTACTTGTAGATGTTTTTTATGAGGGTAGAAATGCTCTTTACCGTCAGTCGTCAAGCAACCATTTTCGGCTACCGTTAGCGTCAAATTGGTTAAACATTTACCGTGATTTGTCAAAAAACTCTATCGTCATTCGTCTGAGGTATCTTTAATTATCGTTACTGTTATTTTTTTGGAAAAAAATTAACGTGATTCGTCAAAATCAGTCGGTATTGTTTTCGTTGGAAAGAAAATATAAATTTTATCGTCATGAACCAAAAATTATCATTAACGTTATTTTGGCAAAACATTTACCGTTTTATGCATAACATTAAACGTGTGTTTAAAAGAACTGTCGTGAAAGGATATACATAAATGAGTTGTTGCAAGGGTTCTTAACGCAGAACGTTTAACACTCTCTCTACACGAGTCATCGGATTGAACGTTCCCATTTTAACCGAACGTGACTGCGTTCCCGATACATCACGCACAACCAAACGGGCGCCTCACTTTTCCAATGCCACCTTTGGGTATCGTTAATGACTGCGATTAATGTATTCGTGTTGGCACAGACCTAACCACAAAACCAAATCTTGAAAATATTTTGATTCGGTTCAACAATGTTTTTTGACGAATCACGTTAATTTATTTCATGTAATTGTAATAATTTCTAAATTCAGTCAGTGACAGTGTTATGCGATACGTATGCATAAGAACTCAGACTGTGTGTTTTAAAGTTGTCTTTTTTAAATCTCATTGCATCATAAATTTAATAAAATGTTATACAATATAACAAGTCAATCACATTATGTCATAGCTTCAAACCAAAAATATTTATAACATCGGGCTCAGTGCAGGCGATTTGGTGCCACGATATCAAATTTACAGATCTTACATGTTGTGATGATGTTTAGACGAATTATATATGTAGGACTTCAAAGTGCAATGGTCACGCTAAGGTGCGATGGTATACGCTAAAGTGCGGTGCCTCCATATGCTTAAGTCCTATGGTCCGCGAAATTATAAGTTTACTTTGCGGTCCCCGTTAAGATATATTGTCGCTTTTATTGAATAGTAACGTCGGTAAAAAAAAAGGTACATGTTTTCAAGAGTAAACTATAAATTGTGGACCAAAACATCAGTTTGCGCATTGTATGAATTTATAAAAAGTATCTGTAATTGCTACGAAAAAGGATAAAGTTCGCCGAACACGGCATTTTTCTCGCTCTATAATTTAAAGCTTGTAAAAATAAACGTTTATACTTATTCCAACAAATGACCGAATTGTGTGATTGCAAAATAAAATGACAACTGTAAGAGGAGGTGTTCACATTATTAATAAACTGTGTAAACGACAAATCTCACCAATTATCCAATACGCCCTTATTGTTAAGAAATTAAAGACATATAGTGTTTTGTAACACCTACATTACCTTTTTAGCAATTATAACGCGGCCAAACATCTAAATTTAGAAACAATTAATCCTAACGGTAAATGATAAAGCATATCACATTATATGTTTTACCTTAGAATACTAGCTTTTGTAAAAAGACATGTTTTAATTCTATGAACTTTAATGTTTTAACCATTAAAATTTATTATTTTGTTCCATCGCACTTTAGCGTGCTATAACATCGTGATTTCGCATACAAACAACCATCGCAATTTAGCGTGACGATCGCACTTTAGAGAACCATCGTTCTTTAGAGTACTACATATATATGGTTCAGGCATACTCGTACCTAGACTCGATTGGTATAGCGAGTCGTACACACTGCACAGAAGTTTGGTGCCACGATATCTCAGTAGCATGAGTTCAAATCAGGGCGAGGGATAATCAAATAGATTGTAAACGCAAACTCACAGATCTAATATTGTTAGACTGAGGTTTAGACGAGTTATGTATATATAATTTGCTATTTTGCAGACTCTGATTAAAATATCTTAATCCAAGCCGGCAAAATAGCATACCTCGATTGAAGTGGCTATTTAACCGGCAGCAGTAATATAGAAAGTTATTTATTTTGCTGAATCTTTATATTGTAAAGAGTGAAATTAAATATTTACTTTTGAAAAGTACTATGAAAATTAGTCCTATGATATATGACTTTGGAGTTTGATATCTTTTACATTCAGTCTTTTTTATCGGATATATTTTTTTACTTTCATCGTTCAAACCCAAATAATATATGACTTTGAAGTTTTATATCATTTTTTTTTAACGTTCTTATCGGATTTTTTTGTTTTACTATCATCGTTTAAACCCAAAGTCATATAAGAACCATCTTTTTTTCTCGTAGCAAAAATCTGAATTAATAATTTTTTTTTAACAACATAAATAAATATTTATTTCAAATATTGGCTTTCTACAATATAATTCAGGAGTCCAAGCTCCTCCTGATGTTCCCTGTTACAATCAACTTAATTCTGAATTAATAACCCACTTCCAAAACAAATAAAACTATTAGGAATAACCTAACAATATGTATGAAAAATCTTCTTTCCGCATTATAAGTTTACAATTATGTTCCTTATCCATCACGTTTATCTTCAGATGACAAACATTTTTCATTTTATTTCAAATACATGTGCTAATTCTTCATTTTAAGAAGTTCGTGAACATAACGAATTTGATGGTAATAGAACGTACGAAAACATGACCAAATACTGTAATCTAAACAAAACAGTGTCATGCATTTAGATTAATATCCATTAAAGCAGGTGAGAGGTTGCGGTTGGTGTTTGCAGCATAGAGAATAATCGGCAAAAACACAAAGAATAGAAAAATATGGGTTCTAAATTTTTTTGTTAAATGTGTAAAAAAAAATAAAGGATATTAGTATAGTGTTTACAGCTGAAAAGAACAATGTGCATAATACAGCACAGATTAGTAAAAATTATTTTCAAACATAAATTATAGATATATAAGTTATTCATTACACATCAATATTTATAAAATAACAGAGCCCGCGCCACAATCAATAAAATGGCTAAATTATAACGACACCTGTATTTGTTGTCCTTGTAGCATTTATCATTAAAATAGTTCAAATAGTGTGGGATAACTATTTATATTATAGTTATATATAGCTGATGATCAGGGGTTTAGTTAAATATATATATATGTATATACAAATGTGTTTTATGTTATTAAACTAGTTCATATTTTTTAACTACATTAAAGTAGGAATTCCACATACTTATTCATAAATATGTTATTTATTCAACTCCGTATTTATTTTAACACATGTATATTTCACGGATTTTTCTAAGGCTTCCGATCATCAGTATTTATAAAATAACAGAGCCCGCGCCACAATCAATAAAATGGTTAAATTATAACGACACCTGAATTTGTTGTCCTTGTAGCATTTGTCATTGAAATAGTTCAAATAGTGTGGGATAACTATTTATATTATAGTTATATATAGCTGATGATCAGGGGTTTAGTTAAATATATATATGTATATACAAATATAATTTATTTTTAAACTAGTTCATATTTTTTAACTACATTAAAGTAGGAATTCCACATACTTATTCATAAATATGTTATTTATTCAACTCCGTATTTATTAAACACATGTATATTTCACGGATTTGTCTAAGGCTTCCGATCATCAGCCGCCCAGCCAAAATTTTAAACATTATGATACTCTTGTTAGATGCTTAATTTCAAGGACGGTATATACAGGTGAATTTATCTATAGAAGATTTCGATATCTTTCCCATCTCAGAGAAAACAAAAGAGCGTATTACATGTAATAAGATGTAATTACTTAAATATATTCATAGTTGAATTAGTTCGTTTTATGTAATGATAGGTGTTTATTCGCCTATAGTATGTATTTAGAACATAATTAGGTTTTAACTACATACAAAAGTTAGCTTCCATTAGGAATGGTGATAATAATTAATCCTGATATTTTATAATATTTTTTTTAAAGTTTTATTTATAGGTGATGTGCTATCTATAGCAGACAATAATATGCTATATCAATTAAGGAATACTTGCATTGATTAAACTTCAATATGTAGAAGTTTAAGTTAACTGATTAACCTTGACCACTGCAGAGTTATTACATCTGACTTTTTTTGTTACGTTTGTAGGCAATGATAGGTGGCCGACTGAATAGTTTACATGCAGTAGGGTCATAAAGTATAATTGACCAATGTTTTCGTAATACTGATGATAGCTTCCGAATCGATGGATCGTACTTAGTGACCATAGTTAAAGGGGTGCCCTTGTTATTAGATTTCTTTTTATATTTCATTGCATTTTCTCTTTTAGTATTTAAGGCTGAATTTATGCAATTGTGAATTTCGTTGGATGAGTAACCTCTCTCTAATAACTTAGATTCAAAATGTTTGATAACATTTTCAACATTAGATTGATTGCTGTTTAAACGTAAATGTCTTAGGGTTTCCCCTTTTACAAAACCTTTAAATGTTCCAATAGGGTGTGTACTTATTCTATGTAGAAACTGATACGTTTCGGTTTTTTTAATGTAGGATTTTGTATCTAATATATTAGTGGACTGAAATCGATCGCCCTTGTATATTGTGACGTCTAAGAAATTAACAGAAGTTTTGGAATATTCAAAAGTAAACCTCAGTAGTTCATGTTCTGAATTTGCTATATCGAATAGCACTTTAAGTTGTTCTAACTTTCCAGAAAATAAAATCAAGCCGTCATCGCGAAATCTTTTGTGTAAGATTACTTGTTTATTAAATGGAAATTTTTCCAAGATCGAGCTTATAAATGTGTAAGCTCTAACATCACAAATAGAGGGTGACGGAACTGCACCCATTGAACAACCAATTCTCTGGACGAAAAGGTTTCCGCCAAATTCAAATTCATTAGTATATAGTACTAGTTTGTGTATATTTATAAGATAATTTTTATTGATTAATGGGATTTCATAATCGCTTTGTCTCATGTCAGTGTACGCATTTTCTATAGCGCTTATAAGATCATTATAGTACATATTGGTATACATGCTTCCTAAGTCATAGGTGCATAAAACTATATCATGAGGACATACAGTATTTTCTATTACTTGAAGTATTTGCGTAGTGTCCCTAGTATATGTATTTAGTGGTTTCACTACTGGTTGGAGAAAGTAATCTAATAATCTACCAATTAATTATGTAGGGGAACCACATTGTGAGATGATGGGTCGTCCAGGTATCTTAATTGTAATTATATTATGAATGTTTTCTAGATTGTTTATTATACTGCCAGACAGTTTATGAACTTTTGGCAAGAAGTATAATCTACTACATTTGTTATTTTGAAATCCTTGTCGAAGGAACTTGTAAGTGTAACTATATTATTGTTCTTATCAGCTTTTTTATCACAATGTCAGCCCTTTTTCTCAGGGATTTTAATGCATGCCATTCGTTTTTAGATAAGTTACTATAGTGTGTTGAAAATTTCAAGTTGTCAATTTCCATCTTTGTTTGAAATATATAAGTTTCGATTGCATTATTAGCAAATTGAGGTGTATATAATACAGATTTAATGTAAAAGAGATGTAGTGGTTTGTAATTACCGTTATCTAATTCAAATTTACATCTCATTTTCCGTCAGAGACCATTGAAATCCCTGAGGATATTAGTTCGTAGTCTATCAGTGGAGGGTGTCCGGATAAATTTCAACCCCTTTCCTAAAATTAGGTATTCATCGTCACTTAGTGTGACATCTGAAAAGTTTTCAATATGTTTTTTTGCTGAAGCAAGGTTATAATTATGCTTCAGAGATTTCCTGCGATTTTTATGATTTTGTTATCGCTTTAGCATAATTTTACGCTTTGCACGTCTATTCGCCATATTGATGATCAACAGAATGATCTTGACAATAATATAAACCCAACACATTAAATAGTTCAGCCAATTAAAGAGCAGAGATAAATAGTGGGTGGTATTTTTAATTAAAGTATAAGTAACAAATCTTAGTGCAACTCAAGTAGAGTATTATATAATTATTCCAATGTTTACTACACATTTCACTTATAAATGGTTTATTGTTATCTTTATCGAACACACGATGGTATGATGTTACAGGATTTCAACAGTTACGAAAAAAAAGTTAATGCTTTCTCTCCATTCTTTTTTTTCTGTTTTGCGAATCGTTCGCGGCCTTCTTTTGTGAAATGTTTTGGAGCGGAGTGGTCCTTATCGGCCTCCACAGTTTCTTTTTTAGCTCTAAGTTTGGCGGCATACTTTGCGCGCTCGCGCTTGAAGTTAGTTGTCATAGTGTTAAACTTTTTAAATAGTTCAGTTCTGATCTTTCCAGATTCTGGGTCCGTAATATCCAGTTTAGCGATAGCTGTATTAAACAGTTCATGAGCTTTTTTCATATAGTCTAACTTAATAGTGTCACATTGAGATATAATTTTCTCATAGAAGGATCTCCTAACATCCTGTTCAACTTTTTTCAGTTCTTGCTTGAACACTTCTTCCATTGCATCGGACGCTTAACTTGGATTAAATCTCGGACTTATTCAAAGGAAGCCTGGATTACGATCTAGATTTTTGAAGTATACGAAGGATTCCTTCATAGTTACGGTTTTCATCCTTTCTTTTAGTAATCCTTCAATCTTAGCGAATAGTTCCGCTGGATCAAATTTATCTGTTAAGTCCAGATAATTCGGATCAGATGTGTCATCCCTATTTGGGGGATCACTATAACTAGGAGTCGTCGGATTAGGTTGACTAGATGGAATTTTAGGTGACAAATCTAAATCCAAGTCACTGTTAAATTCAGTATCAGGCCTGGAAAATGGAGCTCCGAAGCCACTAGCTTGATTTCTGTTCATAGTGAAAATCAGAATGGTTAAAAGTAAGAGATGGCTCTCTTTATATATATTATTGTGATAATTAGCAGAGGAAATAAAAGTCATTAATCTTAACTTCATAAGAAGGGCACGAATTTTCGCATCCTGTTCAATAAGCTTGCTCTTTTGTTAAATTTCTAAAGAATCGGACGTTGAGTCCTATGTTCTTAAACCATAAAACATTGATTGGATCACCAGTGATTGACCGAAGGTCATTAAAAGAGATTTTAACGGGAGGGTCTCCGCAGAAAGCTTGCACAATATTTATAAAATAACAGAGCCCGCGCCACAATCATTAAAATGGTTAATTATGATACTCTTGTTAGATGCTTAATTTCAAGGACGGTATTCTCTGTGCGGCCTCTGTTATTTTATAAATATTGTGCAAGCTTTCTGCGGAGACCCTCCCGTTAGAATCTCTTTTAATGACCTTCGGTCAATCACTGATGATCCAATCAATGTTTTATGGTTTAAGAACATAGGACTCAACGTCCGATTCTTTAGAAATTTAACAAAAGAGTAAGCTTATTGAACAGGATGCGAAAATTCGTGCCCTTCTTATGAAGTTAAGATTAATGACTTTTATTTCCTCTGCTAATTATCACAATAATATATATAAAGAGAGCCATCTCTTACTTTTAACCATTCTGATTTTCACTATGAACAGAAATCAAGCTAGTGGCTTCGGAGCTCCATTTTCCAGGCCTGATACTGAATTTAACAGTGACTTGGATTTAGATTTGTCACCTAAAATTCCATCTAGTCAACCTAATCCGACGACTCCTAGTTATAGTGATTCCCCAAATAGGGATGACACATCTGATCCGAATTATCTGGACTTAACAGATAAACTTGATCCAGCGGAACTATTCGCTAAGATTGAAGGATTACTAAAAGAAAGGATGAAAACCGTAACTATGAAGGAATCCTTCGTATACTTCAAAAATCTAGATCGTAATCCAGGCTTCCTTTGAATAAGTCCGAGATTTAATCCAAGTTACGCGTCCGATGCAATGGAAGAAGTGTTCAAGCAAGAACTGAAAAAAGTTGAACAGGATGTTAGGAGATCCTTCTATGAGAAAATGATATCTCAATGTGACACTATTATGTTAGACTATATGAAAAAAGCTCATGAACTTTTTAATACAGCTATCGCTAAACTGGATATTACGGACCCAGAATCTGGAAAGATCAGAACTGAACTATTTAAAAAGTATGACACTATGACAACTAACTTCAAGCGCGAGCGCGCAAAGTATGCCGCCAAACTTAGAGCTAAAAAAAGAAACTGTGGAGGCCGATAAGGACCACTCCGCTCCAAAATATTTCACAAAAGAAGGCCGCGAACGATTCGCAAAACAGAAAAAAAGAATGGAGAGAAAACATTAACTTTTTTTTCGTAACTGTTGAAATCCTGTAACATCATACCATCGTGTGTTCGATAAAGATAACAATAAACCATTTATAAGTGAAATGTGTAGTAAACATTGGAATAATTATATAATACTCTACTTGAGTTGCACTAAGATTTGTTACTTATACTTTAATTAAAAATACCACCCACTATTTATCTCTGCTCTTTAATTGGCTGAACTATTTAATGTGTTGGGTTTATATTGTTGTCAAGATCATTCTGTTAATCATCAATATGGCGAATAGACGTGCAAAGCGTAAAATTAAGCTAAAGCGATTACAAAGACATAAAAATCGCAGGAAATCACTGAAGCATAATTATAACCTTGCTTCAGCAAATAAACATATTAAAAACTTTTCAGATGTCACACTAAGTGACGATAAATACCTAATTTTAGGAAAGGGGTTGAAATTTATCCCGACACCCTCCACTGATAGACTACGAACTTATATCCTCAGGGATTTCAATGGTCTCTGTCGGAAAATGAGATGTAAATTTGAATTAGATAACGGTAATTACAAACCACTACATCCCTTTTACATTAAATCTGTATATACACCTCAATTTGCTAATAATGCAATCGAAACTTATATATTTCAAACAAAGATGGAAATTGACAACTTAAAATTGTCAACACACTATAGTAACTTATCTAAAAACGAATGGACTGCATTAAAATCCCTGAGAAAAAGGGCTGACATTGTGATAAAAAAAAGCTGATAAGAACAATAATATAGTTATACTTAAAAGCGATACATACATATCCCAAGGTCTAATGCATATCGATAGCAGACATTACGAAAAAATTGAAACCCTAAACACACACATGATCAAGAGCGATGTTCAAGCACTAGTTGACCATCTTCATCTCACTAACGAGATAGATAAGACCACTTACAAGTTCCTTCGACAAGGATTTCAAAATAACAAATGTAGTAGATTATACTTCTTGCCAAAAGTTCATAAACTGTCTGGCAGTATAATAAACAATCTAGAAAACATTCATAATATAATTACAATTAAGATACCTGGACGACCCATCATCTCACAATGTGGTTCCCCTACATAATTAATTGGTAGATTATTAGATTACTTTCTCCAACCAGTAGTGAAACCACAAAATACATATACTAGGGACACTACGCAAATACTTCAAGTAATAGAAAATACTGTATGTCCTCATGATATAGTTTTATGCACCTATGACTTAGGAAGCATGTATACCAATATGTACTATAATGATCTTATAAGCGCTATAGAAAATGCGTACACTGACATGAGACAAAGCGATTATGAAATCCCATTAATCAATAAAAATTATCTTATAAATATACTCAAACTAGTACTATATACTAATGCATTTGAATTTGGCGGAAACCTTTTCGTCCAGAGAATTGGTTGTTCAATGGGTGCAGTTCCGTCACCCTCTATTTGTGATGTTAGAGCTTACACATTTATAAGCTCGATCTTGGAAAAATTTCCATTTAATAAACAAGTAATCTTACACAAAAGATTTCGCGATGACGGCTTGATTTTATTTTCTGGAAAGTTAGAACAACTTAAAGTGCTATTCGATATAGCAAATTCAGAACATGAACTACTGAGGTTTACTTTTGATTATTCCAAAACCTCTGTTAATTTCTTAGACGTCACAATATACAAGGGCGATCGATTTCAGTCCACTAATATATTAGATACAAAATCCTACATTAAAAAAACAGAAACGTATCTGTTTCTACATAGAACAAGTACACACCCTATTGGAACATTTAAAGGTTTTGTAAAAGGGAAAACCCTAAGACATTTACGTTTAAACAGCAATCAATCTAATCTTAAAAATGTTATCAAACATTTTGAATCTAAGTTATTAGAGAGAGGTTACTCATCCAACGAAATTCACAATTGCATAAATTTAGCCTTAAATACTAAAAGAGAAAATTCAATGAAATATAAAAAGAAATCTAATAACAAGGGCACCCCTTTAACTATGGTCACTAAGTACCATCCCTCGATTCGGAAGCTATCATCAGTATTACGAAAACATTGGTCAATTATACTTAATGACCCTACTGCATGTAAACTATTCAGTCGGCCACCTATCATTGCCTAAAAACTTAACAAAAATATGTCAGATATAATAACCTCTGCAATGGTCAAGGTCAATCAGTTAACTTAAACTTCTACATATCGAAGTTTAATCAATGCACATATTCCTTAATTGATATAACATATTATAGTCTGCTATAGATAGCACATCACCTATAAATAAAACTTTAAAAATAATATTATAAAATACCAGGATTAATTATTATAACCATCCCTAATGGAAGCTAACTTTTGTATGTAGTAAGAACCTAATTATGTTCTAAATAGATTTCTAGATACATATTATAGGCGAATAAACACCTATCATTACATAAAACGAACTAATTCAACTATGAATATATTTAAGTAATTACATCTTATTACATGTAATACGCTCTTTTGTTTTCTCTGAGATGGGAAAGATATCAAAATCTTCTATAGATAAATTCACCTGTATATACCGTCCTTGAAATTAAGCATCTAACAAGAGTATCATAATGTTTAAAATTTTGGCTGGGCGGCTGATGATCGGAAGCCTTAGAAAAATCCGTGAAATATACATGTGTTTAATAAATACGGAGTTGAATAAATAACATATTTATGAATAAGTATGTGGAATTCCTACTTTAATGTAGTTAAAAAATATGAACTAGTTTAATAACATAAAACATATTTGTTATTTAACTAAACCCCTGATCATCAGCTATATATAATTATAATATAAATAGTTATCCCTCACTATTTGAACTATTTCAATGATAAATGCTACAAGGACAACAAATACAGGTGTCGTTATAATTTAACCATTTTATTGATTGTGGCGCGGGCTCTGTTATTTTATAAATAAAGGATATTAGTATATTGTTTACACCTGAAAAAAACAATGTGCATAATACAGTACAGATTAGTCAAAATTATTTTTAAACATAAATTATAGATATATAAGTTATTCATTACACACCAACAGAAATTATCAGTTGCGAGAACATGCGATACGATAAATGTTTTTCAAAACACGAGTTCGAACGTTAATGAAATCTGCTAACGGTATGAAGTTGCAATGTGCCATGAGAGTGAATCAATTTGAGAGCGAGTGTGGCAATACACGATTTTACAAGTACAGGTTCATAAAACAGAGATGAGCGATTCTCATTCACCTCCGCATTTTCTTGTATCTGTTGTGTCTTCTATGAAAATATCTCCGGTCAATATATTTACCATTTGGTGTTTTTTGTATGATAATGCGTGTATACAATGTACATTTGCAGTTGGTTTTAAGCAACAAAGTGAAGTTATCGTATGAAATAAAATTGTATCCACCTCTGCCATCCCTAGTGCATCTATCAGCTTCTTGACAATAGGACAACACTGATTTTGCACATCCGATATAAATTAGCATCAATGTTCCTTATGAGGTGCTGACCAAGTGTTGGATCTCTGTAACATATCATTCAATCAAGATAGCTGCCAATGGGGGACTTAGTTTAGCTTAATGGATTGAAACAAAAAAATGGTATGCAATGTGAAGGCAACAGTAGTATATCGCTGTTCGATTCTTAAAAGGTGATGACCAAATGTTGTTACTTTGTAGCTGAGTTTTCATCCAAGATTCGTGTTAGCAGTGTCAGTAGATTTAACATAATTACCTTTTGGGAAATACATTCATATGTTTTGTTCTAGAGAACCCACTGAAGAGGGTTAAATCAATCATGCAATGATGTTCCAAATGAGATGCTGACCAAGTGTAGGTACGTTTTAGTCGAAGGAGGCTGACATCAAGAGACTTAGTTGTACATAGGACCCTATGGGAAATATATGCAAATGCTCCTATGTGCACTATTTAAAGGAAACCAAACATGGCATTAATGATCCTTATGATGTGCATGAAGTGTTGATTCTTTGTTGCCGGTTTACTGTTCGAGATGGACACCAGGATTTTTTTTAATTAGATTACGTTGCCGACATTAAATCAAATTAAGCCTCAATCATTTTTTGGGATAACTGTGAGATTTAAATCTATTTTTACAATTTTAAAAACCGAAGTAGAATCAGGTGAGCGACAAAGACTCTTTACAGCCTACGGTGTAATAATACAAAAGGTTGATAATGTCTTTATCACGTAAACTCGTTTTTACTACTTTTAATTCAATACAATATATATATAGCAGTAAAAAGAAGACTCATGAACTAATGTTGAATATATTCAAATAAAAAATTAAAAATACAAATAATAAAATTGAGAATGGGATTCGGAATGTGTCAAAGAGACAACAACCCGACCATAGAAAAAACAATAACAGAAGGTCACCAACAGGTCTTCGATGTACCGAAAAATTCCCGCACCCGGCGGAGTCCTTCAGCTGGCCCCTAAACAAATATATACTAGTTCAGTGATAATGAACGCCATAGTTTCCAAATTAAAATATTACAAGACTAACAAAGGCTTTGGACAGACGCAAAAATGCGGCGGAGCTAAACATGTTTATGAGATCTCAACCCTCCCCCTTTACCTCTAGCTCATGTAGAAAGTAAACGCATAACAATACGCACATTTAAAATTTAGTTCAAGAGAAGTCCGAGTCTGATATCAGAAGATGTAACCAAAGAAAATAAACAAAATGACAATAATACATAAATAACAACAGACTACTAGCAGTTAACTGACATGCTAGCTCCAGACTTCAATTAAACTGATTGAAAGATTATGATTTCATCATATGAATATCAGGCACAATCCTTCCCGTTAGGGGTTTAGTATCATACCATCATAACATATATGAGAAGAACATAACCCGTGTCATGCCAACAACTGGTTTTTGAATAAATGTGTTTAGTTCCGATGCAAAGACCCTATAAATGTGACGCCCAGATATAAAAGATCGAAAGTGAAAAAAATACAAAGTTGTACAGCACTGAAGATCAAACGTTGAAAAAGGTTGTGTCAAATACGGCTATGTGTTTATGCTTGGGATAAGAACATCCTTATTATTTAGAACAATTAATGCTATTGCAAACAGTAAATTTTATCAAATGAATATTAAAGATATACATAATGAAACTGACGTATTAACTAATTACAGAAAACAAAACCCGAATACATAATGCAAAGACCAACACACAATAGACACAACCGACTCAGTCCAGGCCTCAACGCAATAAATCATAAAAATTAATTCACATATGAAGTGGTGAAAAGGCACAAAAATTACGTCAAATTTGATATCTTGAAATTTATGAAACAGCACAAAAACGTCACATATGAAAAACTATATCTCAAAAGTAAGATAGAATTATGATTGATTTAAGATTATAATATAACTAAATACTGATATTACATTTAAACACAATGCATATTGCAATACTTATTAATAGCAATTAATTATAATATATATATATGTCCAGTTTGTTATGAATCCAACTTCAAACGTAAATTATCGTACAGATTACGTTGAACAAAATCAAATCTAATTAAAAACCAATTGTTCAGAGAACAATTGAAGGTCTTTCCACCAAAACAATGTATTTTAATATGAAAGGTGTAAAAATAGGTTTAAAATGTCATTTCAATCGTCAAATGATAGCTTATTGTACGCTGATTCCAAAAATATATGGTTTCTAAACAATATTTTTTTAGATAAGGGAGATAATTTCTTACTTCCGGTTTGAAAAACTCTATTTCCGATAATATTTGACTATTTACTTGACACTGATTCCAAAAATATCTTGTTTTTTATACTTTTATGTAATAAAGTACAATAAATAGCTACTTCCGGTTTACAGAAGGTCACTTCCGGTTGTTTTTTTAAGTTTAAATGGTTTGATACCGTTTGTCAAAAAGTCTCATGACTTTATTATGTATACAGATGGGGTAAAAGCAAAGGTCAGAATCTAGAACGTCAAATTAAGCTATAACCTTGTGATCAATTTCAAGGTCATTAACCAAGAACCTCAAATCAAAAGACCATAGGTCTTAATTATGTTTAGTTAATGAGTTATATCACCATACGCGTATTTTTAAATACCAAAGGGGAGAAAACTCCCTTTCACATTCAACGTACCCTTGCAATCAAAATTTACGTGTTACGACATGTCACAACAAACGATTTAGAAAAAATAATTTGTCGATATCTTAAACGTTTTTTGGAAATGAGTGGAAATGAGCCATATTCAAAAATTAGAATATGACCTTGACCTTTGACCTTGACCTAATTTTCATTTTTTTGGACCAAGGACCTCAAATCAAAAGATCCTAGGTCTCTATCAATTATGGTTTACCAGTTAGAAATGCAATTCACTTATATCAAATGAATAAGGGGAAATAACTCTCGTATGGAGCATTCATATCACTTCGGTCAAAATAGGACAAATCATGCAAAGGATATAACGAGCAATTTTGTAAAATAAATTTGTCATAATATTTTACGTTTGCGAAGGAGTTGCGCTCACAAGGAAAACAGTGTTTGGGGAGATTACTCCTACAAAGAAATGTTTTCGGTTACGCAGTGTAAATTTCAAAAGCGCATCAATTGTTCGATATCATATACCAAATATCTAAGCGACATATTGCAAAACAAATGTTTATCGCAAGAACAAAATTAGGCGGAAGAAAAAAAAAAAAATTCAGAGAACAATTGAAGGTCTTTCCATCCTTTTTGATATGAAAACTTGTGAAACTAAGTTTAAAATGTCATTTCAATTGTCAAATGATAGCTCCTAGTAAGCTGATTCCAAAAATATATTGTTTCCATACATTTTTTTTTAAATAAGGGAGATAATTTGTTACTTCCGGTTTGAAAAATGTTACTTCCGATTATATTTAAATATTTACTTGAAACCGATTCCAAAAATATCTGGTTCTATATACTTTTATATTAATAAAGTACAAAAAATAGCTACTTGCGGTTTACAAAAGGTCACTTCCGGTTGTTTTTTTTCAAGGTTAAATGGCTTGATACCTTTTTCTAAAAGTTGTATATCTTTATCATGTATACATATAGAATAAAAGCAAAGGTCAAAATATAGAACGTCAAATTAAGCTATGACGTTGAGATCAATTTTAAGGTCATAAACCAAGGACCTCAAATCAAAAGACCATAGGTCTTAATTATATTTAGTTAATGAGTTATATCACCAAACGCGTATTTTTTAATACAAGAGGGGAGAAAACTCCCTTTCACATTCAACGTACGCTTGCAATCAAAATTTACATCTTACGACATGTCGCAACTAACAATTTAGTAAAAATAATTTGTTGATATCTTATACAGTCTTTGGATATAAGTGAAAATAAGCCAAATTCAAATATTAAAATATGACCTTGACCTTTGACCTTGACCTAATTTTCATTTTTTGGGACCAAGGACCTCAAATCAAAAGATCCTAGGTCTCTATCACTTATGGTTTATAAGATAGAAATTCATATCACTTATATCAGATGCATAAGGGGAAATAACTCTCATATGGAGCGGTCATATCGCTTCGGTCAAAATAGGACAAATCATGCGAAGGATATAACGAGCAATTTTGTAAAATAAATTTGTCATAATCTTTTACGGTTGCGAAGGAGATGCGCTAACAAGGAAAACAGTGTTTGGGGAGATAACTCCTACAAAGAAAAGTATTCGTTTACGCAGGGTAAATTTCAAAAGCGCATAAACTGTTCGATATCATATACAAAATATCTAAGCGACATATTGCGAAACAAATGTTTATCGCAAGAACAAAATTAGGCGGAAGAAAAAAAAAAAAAAAAAATAATCAGAAGAAAAACAATAGGTCTTTCCACAGAAAAGTGGAAAGACCTAATTAATGAAGACGGTGATTAATTTTTCTTTCCAGAACACATAAATATAATAAAAAAAGACGTCAACACATTTGACAAAATCTGATGAGAATTACAAATATAACATTAAACATTTAAACTAAATACATGCATTTGGGATAGACAAGTACCGTAACACGTCTTATAGTAATGCAAATTCGCACTCAGCAAAACAGTCACAATCGGGAATAAGTCACGTTTGGTAATTAAAAGATTAGACGACATAATGACAAACCACAATCTACCATGTGGTAAAAATGCCCTTAGCTAGTTTGGTTAAAGACACATCGTATGGATCCACCAATTCGTGATGGTGTCCATAAGATTTACGGAGTGTCAATTTTAATCTGTCCTCCTCATAACTTTGTTGGAGCAGTTTCTGCGTAAGGAGCACACTCCAGTATATGAAGTCCGTATAGTGTGAACAAGTACTCGAATAACGTATCAATTGTGTAAAATTATAATTATGACGTTGCACTGGTCAATGTCCCTGTTTTTTAAACAACCGAGTGAGAATTGTAAATTGGAACCCAATCTCGAATCATACATGGCAACACAAATATCAAGTTAGTCCTAATTGTAGAAACTATATTGATAATCTCTTAAAGAATTCAATCTATTTCGCTTTTAACACATGTATGTAGGAACGATATACTAGCTTAAGATAATAATGTGATTGCGATTTCCTGAAATTTTATGTTTGACCTTGGAACCTAATTTAAGAAAAAAAGTCCCAAATGCAGACAACGAAAGCACCAACATTTCGATCAGTGTCGTTCTTCTGTTTTTAATAATGAAGCACAAAACAAATGTGTTATTCTATTATCCCAAATCAATTAACTTGGTCCATGGGCACCTTATTATACGGTGTGCATACACATATACTGTATAGAAATGAAGGAAAAAATATTTTCCTTTATAAATATTTATTCAAATAAGATACTGAGTGTTCTATTTTTCAAAAGTATATTGATTTTATAGAAAGAATAAAAAGAACGTGGTTGATGTTATCATTCAAAGTTTATTTATAAATATCGTGACACTGTTATTTTTTTGTAAAGTCGTATTTTATAACTAATGTATACTAAGACTAATATTCTGTTTATATGTCTTTGATGATGAGATTTCGTATTTAATAATTATTGCTCTTACGTTATATAACATTTGATATACGATCAATAGGATAACCAGGAATCTACAGGCGTTGACGATTTCACTCTTTTTCTCTCGCTTTTTAATCTGTAGATAGTACACTTCTTATTTGAAGTAAGATATTTCCATATTTTTCTATCAGTTTTATAATCTTGCTTAATTAATTGGATTTATAGTAATATTAGTTGATATATAATTTAGTTCGAAATCAGTGAAGATTTCTGGTTCTTCTCTTGTTTTTGAGAAATTTAAGGCTAGGACCTGTTTTATATATTTATTTTATCATAGGTAAAATTCAAAGAAGTTATACAATCTTTATGATTAGATATGTTCAAAATATCTGTGCATTTAACTGAACAAAAGGGATAGTTGATAAGGTATAGTGCCCAACAATATATAAAAGTTAGTTAAAGCTGGGATATTACTGTTTAAGTGTAAAAAAAATATGATTTAAAAAAAAACCGTCTCCTTTGACGTCGATTCTGTTTCTGAGATGATTTCGTATGTCAAATTCGAGGTATAAGTACAGCTTGTTCCAATATGATAAATAAGTCGACGATTTCATAATTCCGTTCTTGTTTTATTTTTTCATTGATAAATGTTTTCATATAAAGATCTGAAGTACAATGTGACTGTATTATGCATTAGAAGCCAAAATATATACACACCTTTATCAAAGAAAAAACAAAATCATATTGCAAACTTATTTAATATCATATTCTGATGTATTGATGTTGTCCTGCAGCAACATATTTATTAATGTAATCATTTATTTGATCTAAACATTTTAGATATTTCCACACTTTGTTATACTATTTTTAAATTCGAAAAACATTTATCCAATTTAAATTGTACACATAGAATCCAAACTGTAGATTTTAAAAAACCTACAAAAACAATTTCAGCGTAAAATACGTTTACAATAGTAATACACTTATTGTTAACAAAATGTTTAAATCACATAAATTAGAACATAAATCATTTTGTTAATGGTATTAACATAAAGAAGTCATTCATCGAGTTTTTGATAGCGAAAAATATTGAAGGTCGGTGAAGCAGTTATTTAATTTGAAATATTTTGGATTTGTTATATCCCTGACATATCTCGTATATATTTTTTATTTCAAAATTTAAATTGCAAAATAAAGATAATTAAAAACCAATTGTTCAGAGAACAATTGAAGGTCTTTCCACCAGTAAATATCTATTTTGATATTAAAATATTAAAAATCAGTCTAAAATGTCAATTCCTATGGCTTTATGATGTATAGATATGAATTTTAAGCAAAGGTCATAATCTAGAACGTCAAATTTACCTATGACCTTGACCTCAATTTCAAGGTCACAAACTGAGGATCTCAAATCAAAAGACCCTAGGTCTCTAATATGTATGGTAAATAAGTTATATGACTTTACGCATAATTTTAGATATGATAGGGGCTAAAACTCACGTTTATTGACTACGCACCCTTTCAACCAAAATTATTAAGTTACGACATGTTGCAACTAACAATTTAGTAAAAATTATTTGTCGATATCTTATAAGGTTAATGAAAATGAGTGAAAATAAGCCAAAACCAAAAATTTAGAATATGACCTTGACCTTTGACCTTGACCTCAATTTCAAGGTCACAAACTGAGGATCTCAAATCAAAAGACCCTAGGTCTCTAATTTGTATGGTAAATAAGTTTTATCACTTTACGCATAATTTTAGATATGATAGGGGCTAAAACTCATATTTATTGTCTACGCACCCTTTCAACCAAAATAATTATGTTACGACATGTTGCAACTAACAATTTAGTAAAAATAATTTGTCAATATCTTATAAGGTTAATGAAAATGAGTGAAAATAAGCCAAAATCAAAAATTTAGAATATGACCTTGACCTTTGACCTTGACCTCAATTTCAAGGTCACAAACTGAGGATCTCAAATCAAAAGACCCTAGGTCTCTAATATGTATGGTAAATAAGTTATATCACTTAACGCATAATTTAAGTTATGATAGGTCTAAAACTCCCATTTATTGTCTACGCACCCTTTCAACCAAAATTATTATGTTACGACATGTCGCAACTAACAATTTAGTAAAAATAATTTGTCGATATCTTATAAGGTTAATGAAAATGAGTGAAAATAAGCCAAAATCAAAAATTTAGAATATGACCTTGACCTTTGACCTTGACCTCAATTTCAAGGTCACAAACTGAGGATCTCAAATCAAAAGACCCTAGGTCTCTAATATGTATGGTAAATAAGTTATATCACTTAACGCATAATTTTAGATATGATAGGTCTAAAACTCCCATTTATTGTCTACGCACCCTTTCAACCAAAATTATTATGTTACGACATGTCGCAACTAACAATTTAGTAAAAATAATTTGTCGATATCTTATAAGGTTAATGAAAATGAGTGAAAATAAGACAAATTCAAAAATTAGAATATGACCTTGACCTTTGACCTTGACCTAATTTTCATTTTTTTGGACCAAGGACCTCAAATCAAAAGATCCTAGGTCTCTATCACTTATGGTGTTCCAGTTTAAAATACATTTCAAAATTTCAAATACAAAAAGGGAAATAACTCTCATATGGAGCGTTCATATTGCTTCGGTCGAAATTAGACAAATCATGCGAAGGATATAACGAGCAATTTTATAAAATAAATTTGTCGTAATCTTTTACGGTTGCGAAGGAGATGCGCTAACAAGGAAAACAGTGTTTGGGGAGATAACTCCTACAAAGAAAAGTATTCGGTTACGCAGGGTAAATTTCAAAAGCGCATAAACTGTTCGATATCATATACCAAATATCTAAGCGACATATTGCGAAACAAATGTTTATCGCAAGAACAAAATTTGGCGGAAGAAAAAAAAAAAAAAAAAAAAAATAATCAGAAGAAAAACAATAGGTCTTTCCACAGAAAAGTGGAAAGACCTAATTATCATCAAGGATAATCATATTAAATTTAATATAAGATTGATATTTATGATATTTACCTGAGGATGCATTTTTTTCAAAACATAAATTTTATTTTGTTTGCTTTGTGATCCTTATTCCGGCCATAAAATATATACTATAGAAAATCGCACGCAAGTTTTTTTTTCCATTAATTACTTGTGAGATGGCGAGATTGACGGATGTGTTATTTATAATGATGTTATTCATTTTGGATTGGAATGGAAAGGTATTCGTATTATTTTAATTATGTCTTATCCCAGGCATAGATTACCGTAGCCGTATTTGGCACAACTTTTTGGAATTTTGGATCCTCAATGCTCTTTAATTTTGTACTTGTTTGGTTTTATAAATATTTTGATATGAGCGTCACTGATGAGTCTTATGTAGACGAAACGCGCGTCTGGCGTACTAAATTATAATCCTGGTACCTTTGATAACTATTATATTCTCTTTATTTGTCTTTGTATATTTTCAACCTTGAACGTTTTGTCCATAATTTGTTATTTCCTTTTGGCGTGGCTCGATATTATTAGCTACACAGTATGCTAGTGACCTAATACGGTATATATGGGGTCAGTAAATTTCATATGGGTGAGAGCGAATTTATTTTACAAACTATCTTAACGTGTGAAATTTAGACTAATGACATATTAGCAAGTCTTCAATGCTGTAAGCATTAAGAAATTAGGTACCTCCATTGATCCTACAGAAACAGATGCCAACAATAATAACTTGATAGGTTTAAATGTGTTTTATGAATTTATTTCCATCTTAATCTTCACTTTTTTTCTCAGTACCGTTTTGTTTTATAAAGCGACGTAACACTTCTACAAACCGTGTATAAAATAAGCCCTGCCTTCCTACTAACCTAATATGAAATATACACGGTCTCCACGAGGACGCTTTTAACCAATCACATTCCTAGAAATGTATGAGAGGTAAGATAATTATCCATCCTGTTATTATGTTATTGTGCTATTGTCATTCTATATATTCCTGTCTTTTTTTTTCTTTTTTCTTGCTTATTTTTACTTATGCGCAAACTTCTTTTCTTTGTTGACATAGTTGGTTTTTTTACAGTGACGAATACTATAACACAACTTAAACTAGTTATGTTTGCCGTCTATATCTGTTTGTTTTATTCGCACATTGCTGTCACTTTAATTAAAATATATATGTAGGACTCAAATCTATGGTGGGTTCCAAATCTGTGGCAGATTTCTAATCTATGGCAAATATAATGTGACGTCATGCCATCCAAAATCTATGGCAGATTTTTTACAATGATCCTAATCTATGGCAAGTTTTGTAACTTCCTAATCTATGACGGATTTTTATTGTTTCCAAATCTATGGCAAATTTTGTGCAAATGGAACCCGATGCAGTACATATACAACCATTGACTTGCATTTAACAAGTGGACATGTTCGACATATCAATAAAAATTTGTGAAATAAACATTCCATGATGGTCAACCAAATCGTGATGGTAACCAAAATAAATTGTAAAACATAATGATAAATTCATATATCTCAATAAAAACTTCAAGATTGAAATGATGTACCCGGTTAAAATAAAAAAATAATATAAACATGGTTCTTATTTTGCTCATTTAATAAACCGACTACTATTAGTAAGTCCCTTTATACACAAGAGGCCAATTGCACAGTATTGAACAACAGCCGCGCATGACACATTATTTCATCGCTAAAAAGACACCTTTTTATTTAGTGACAATGTAAATGAAATAGGTATCAGTTAAATTTTTCCTTTCACTTAATAAACTTTGACCGAGATAGATCCTAAAATATGCGGTACTGAAAAAAGTGATGCCCTAAATTGTTCATTGCGGCTTTCGGCCGGTACAGCACACTACGTCCCACTTTTGAATAAAAGGTCAAATCGTCCTTTAAATCATACGCAAATTTTTGTCGAGTGAAACACCTCCATCTGAAATCGTGTTCAAATCTATAAGCTGCGCAATCGTTTGTGGCAGCGACAATGTAATATTACTTTATTATATTGTGACGCAATTTAAAGGTCTGCCATAGATTTGAAGAAAACAAAAATCTGCCATAGATTTGAGTTGTTTGGTGTTTGTAACGTCACATTTGTCGTAGATTAGGAATCTGCCAAAGATTTGGAACCCGCCATAGGTTATTATAAGATCTATATCGTTATTATTTCTTTCACTCACCTTTTATCCAAAGACTTTACTGTAAAGCGATATTTTCTATCAAAAGTTTACAAATTATCTGTACAATTTCATAAAGGACACTCTGAGGCTCTCCTTGGGTGGAAAAAATTAATCTGCGGATTTTAATTGACGACCCTTACTGTGTTTATGTTTAATTCATTTTAGTCTAGTCTGTAATGATTGGACGTCTTATTTTTTTCTGCCATATCATTATTCCAAGGTTATGGTTTTTTTATTATAAAATATTGATTGCCAGTTGTTTGTTGTTTTTTTGTCAAGGTTTGACTACTTGATTTCTTCTTCATTTATTCCGTGGGAAGACCTATTGCTTTTCTTCTGATTATTCCTTTTTCTTTTTTCTTCCGCCTTATTTTTTTCCTTTGCTGTTTTTTTTTGTTTTGTTTCGCAAGTTGTCGCTTAGATATTTGGAATATGATATCGAACCGTTCATACGCTTTTGAAACTGACACCGCTCACCGAATACATTTTTGTACTTTCCCATATAAGAGTTATCTCCCCAAACACTGTTTTTATTGTGATCTCTAAGGCTTCGCAACCGTAAAAGAAACCGACAAATTTATTTTTCCAAATTGCTCGTGATATCCTGAGGATGTTCTGTTTTATTTTGACCGAAGCCGTATATAGATTCCATATGAGAGTTTTTTCCCCTTTTATGTTTTATATTAGTAATATGCATTACTAACTGGTAAACCATAACATGCATAAGTGATAGAGACCTAGGGTCTTTTGATTTGAGATCCTTGGTCCAAAAAAATGAAAAAAAGCTCAAGGTCAAAGGTCAAGGTCATATTCTAAATTTTGATTTTGGCTTATTTTCACATATTTTCAAAAACTATTTAACATATCAACATTTTTTTTTACTAAATTGTTAGTTGCGACATGTCGTAAATGATTAATTTGGGTTGAAAGGGTGCGTAGACGATAAATGGAAGTTCTCGCCCCTATTATATCTAGAATCATGCAGTAAGTGATATAACTTATCAACCATACATTTTAGAGACCTAGGTTTTTTTTTATTTGAAGTACTTGGTCAATTACCTTGAAATTGAGGTCAAGGTTATAGTTAATTTGACGTTCTAGATTTTGACCTTTGCTTTTAATTCATTTCTATACACGATAAAGTTGGGGCAATGTTTGCAATATACTAATACAATAAGAGAGCACAGCAAAAGTGAAACACACGACCGTACAATGCACGTTTAAAAAAAATTATAACACATCTATTATAAATCAGAGTATAATGGTTTACAGCTTTTTATATTTTTTCTCTTTTTTTTTTCTTTTGTGTTTTCGTTACAAAGAGTCTTTATAATTGTAAATGTACTTCGTAATCAAAACAAATTCTGAAAGATTAAGTCATGCGTCCACAACATGATTTCAGTACTATAGAATAGAGCTTTTGTTTGTGCAATTTAATTCATATATCTACAACCAGTATCTTCATGACATAATGTGAACAATTATAATGTTATAAATGAAATAGTTTCATTTCTTGCTTTCAGAGTTTTCAGAACAGTTGAACAGCCTCTATTATCAGAACATCTTATGGAAATATTACTTTTGTTTTTATATCTTGTGTTACATTTTGGGTTTAAGGTTTTTGGATTGTTTTTTAGGGGGAGGTGGGGTGGGCTGCTGTATGCAAATATGTCTATGACTAATTGTGGAAAATTGTGTGTTTTTTCTCTACTAATTTATCAGTCTTACTTTATTTTTATCCTGCACTGTAGGAAATGCTTTTAGTTTTGAGCAGTAGTAAATATATGTTTATGTTTATGTTTTGTTTCTTTTTTTTTTCTATAATCTGCCAGATCTGCCTCTTTTATGCGTTCATTTTTATGATTTACTTTTCTGAGCGTCTTTTTGAATAATTTGGTTATCTTATTTCTTTATTGTTGTCCTTTTCTCTCTCAAAATATGGAACATTCGACTATTTATATAATTTGTTCTTAACAAATCCTGCAAATCCACCAATTTGGACAACTACTTGTAAGTTAGTCTTTTGGAGAGCATTTACTGCATACGAAATGAGTATTTTCATAAATAAGTCTGAAGTGCGAAACTCTGATTTGATATTGCCTAAATAGCATTCTTATTGGTAAATGATTTTTTTAAATATTTCTCAAGGAATATCATGTTCCTTGTTTTATAACTCTAACATTTTCTGTATAATGATACTACTTTCATATTTCACAAATTATCCTTGTAATTTGCAACAATCAGTAGACAATGTTACATTTTTTACTCTTACTGTTTCGAAGTTATGAGGCTAAGAATGTATTGATTATAAGCAAGACGGAAAATAATTTTCTCTATCTGAAATATTCCTTTAGTTTGAGTATTTTTCTCTCTAACTTAAAATACAACCACTAAATTTTGCCCTTTTCTGTATTTCTTTCGTGTGAACTGCTTTTAATGAGATCCCCTTTTCATTTCAGTATTTATGTGTGAGAGTTCTTTGACTGCGCTTCAGGTCCATTAAAAATATTTTCTTTGAGAAAACATTCGGTTGGAAAACATTCGTGTCGTTTTTTATTTTTTTTTGTTTGTAAGGTTTCAGGCAGCTTCTTTTCACTGGATATGAAGAATTACCTGACGCAAAACGTTTCGCGTAAATAGACTAGTCAGCAGTTCATGGTCTTTACGTTGGAAATAGTCAAGATAAAACCTCTGCATGTGCTTTCTGTCTATTTTTGTGTAATGGCTCAGTTACTCATAGCTATTTAATAAGCGTGTTATATTCTATTTTTAATGGTTTCATTTAAATGAGATAAGTGTGTGCATACTTGACATATCTGAGTCTCATTTTTTTTTAAGTAGTTTGATTTTGAATAATAAGAATGTTATCTACAAGAATTTATTTATCATCTTCGTGGAAATGTTTATTCTCTATACAGTGTACATTTATAATTTATTCACATTCTATCAATAACTCAATATATGTTTTAGGTTCAAATATGTGGGTTTGTAGGAACTGCATAGAGTCAAATGACAAGTCACTGAATGATTGTAGAAAGTGTAATACACCAAAAGACATCATAGAACATGAAGGTACGAAGTAGTTTCAAATAATATATCTATATATATATATATATTTGTTAGACCTAAATCGACGTCTTGTTCCTAATTGACGTCCACTTTGACGTCAGGTATTTCACAAAAAGACGTCTGACCGATTGAAGAACTAGAATTTACATTAAATGTCTTTCACGATCCGTTACCAGAGCTTTCACGATCGTCTCTCAATACTTGACCGCCGTTAGATATTCCTTCACGATCATTTCTCTCGTTAAACAGAATAACACCCGTGAAATAAGTGTTTTAGAGGATAGAAATCCGATTTGGATACAGCGTTTCAAAAAGAATGTGGAGTAATAAAAACAAAAGTAAAGAACTGCGTTTTGTAATACAAACAAAGGAAACGGGTATAAGAGGGACGAAAGATACAATGAGGACAGTCAAACTCATAGATTGGAAATAAACTGACAACGCCATGGCAAAAAATAAAAAGACAAACAGACAAATAATAGTACAGACGACACAACATGGAGAAACTAAAAAACTAAGCATTACGACCCCCACCAAATACTGGGGATTATATCGGGTGCTCCGGAAGGGTAAGCATATTCTGCTCTACATGTGGCACCCGTCGTGTTTCTTTTGTTATAACAAATAGGGTAAACAGTCTTGTTTGGTAGGTCAACTTCGTGAAAAGGAAAGGGTATTGTAGTTACGACAGTAAGGGACATGTCCGATATGATCATGGGCAATATGCGTAATAGATTTTTTAAAGGCGGTATTGTTAACGTTTCCTTCTGTTGCTAAGGCCATATCGTAAAGTTGGATTTATATGATGGCTCATTTTGAAGCTGAGACGCTTGCACATGTGTGGTGCAATTTTCGGGGTGGCAAATGTGGTTCGTTTTCCCATCAAAGTGGCCAACCCCGAGAGATAGTGAAAAATGTCACTCTCCTCAGGAAATAATCCCAAAATTCTGACTATAAAGTTCATTAAAAAATATATCCTTTGTAATTATTTGTTCAGGTTTATTTTTCTCGACTTTTTTTCACGTCACATCAGTTGTATAAAACGCCAGTCTTAGTTCATTTATGTCATTTTTTTTAAATCACAGCTTCAACAATTGTATGGCGACTATTTTTTTAATGAGAGTCATAAATCTCAAGGTACATTAGGTATATGGTCCCATCTGTGAAATGGTTATTTCATAATGGTGATGGCGTCCGTAAAACTTACATCCCGCCACTGTGCCATTGTGCAATGGTAATTTATTGTACTCTTGTCCTTAATTTTTGCGTATGTGCATTGTCTGTAGAGTGTTGAGTGATGATATGCCATTTGGTAATTTATTTACTTTTGAGACATAGTGGCTTGTTAATATAATGATGAAGATTATAACGCAATTTTGACCGCTGTACCTAAAGTGTTTACATTTGTCCCTTTTTGTCTGTTTGTTTTGCTCAAATATTGTTTAATAAAAATACAATGCTAGCGAATATGGAACATCTAAGAGGCTTACTTAGCTATAAAACCAGGTTAAAATCATCATAACTGACATTAGAATTTGGTCTTTTAATAAAGGAAAAAACATCTCCCCACGGCAAAGTATCAAATACCTTTTTTGACATTTGTACATGTATTTCTTGTTCTTGTCACTTAATGAGCTTGATAAATGCTTGTCATGTTGAAAAATACATATCTCCTTTATATCACATGGAGCCCAAATGATGACCCAAATGATGTGACATTTAATTTGTTATGTTAATCTATTAAGATAGTAATAATTTTCATTTCCGTTTCTACTCTTGTCTTCCTCTTTTTGCTTATTTCTAGAACTTTAAGACTTATATTAAATATTTCTGGCAGGGTTTTGTTTTTTGGTGTATTTTTTAGAATTAATATTGAATCGTTAATTGCAACCAATTGTGCGATTGGTTTAGTGATACATAAATCTTGTACTGCTGCTGAGTTTTAACAAACTATGACACTGTTATTTGATTTTTTAACTAATATTAATACAATTGCCTTTCAAAGCCATCATTGATATATTCCTGAGTATGACGGTTATAACGAGTGTTATTCATATTGAAGCTTCAATTCAAATAAAAAACTAATATCATTAAATTGACTGTAGTAGACACTAATTGGTTAAAAAAAGTTTTTTGTCATATGAACCTGAAATTTCAGGTCAACATTGGTCCTTATCTGACCTACTTCTTTGCGTTGATCTTGGATTATTGAATTTTTATTGCATATTTGACTTACAGTATATGGTGTTGCAGATAGATATATGGTATTACCAAGTGATAAAATAAGTATCAATCACGAGAAAAGGAAATATCTAGTGTGGACCGATCTTATACATCAAGCTGTAAGTCACTGCGTCATTGTTATGACTTATGAAATCAGATTTGATGTATCTTCTTTTATGTCCTGTGTTTATAATGACTTGCGTATGAATGATCTCTTCATAAATACCAGAATTGGAATTGTATATTTACGCCAGACGCGCATTGCTTCTACAAAAAGACTCATCAGTGACGCTTGAATAAAAAATGTTTTAATAAAGCCAAATAGTACGAAGAGCATTGAGTACCAAATATTCCTAAAAGTTTTGCCAATTACAGTTAAGGTCACCAATTCCTGGGGTACAAAAGTCTTAGTATTTCAATTTTCAAAGTTTTGATAACAGTTAACGTATAAATATGAACATATCAATGATAACTCAAGTCAACAAAGACGTACTGACTAATTGTCTTGTGATAACCTCGGGGAATTAAAACTCTACCAGCAGTGGCATCGACCCGGTAGTTGTAAATGAATACAGTGTATATGACGATGTCCACTTCAAAACAATGCCTGGTTTGTGGTCGGACAATTTATTCTACGGGAGGTGCAATCAATAGGTTCAACTGCTTCTTCAAATTGGTTATTTACCCTTAACATATGCCCATGTTTCGGCTGAAGGTCATATTATAATTGATCTCAAAGCTTGATGAAGAATTTTTTAATAAAAGGTTCTCTTTGTATAGAAAGTTAGGGACATATTGAACATATTGTAGATATATATACAGTCCTTTCCCCTCGACGAAACTTGCTTTACGTGTTATGTAAATCACGAATACATTTGTATCCATATCTTTATTGTATATTACTTTCATAAGTGTATTAAATACTCGTCAAAGTTAGTTTTGCAGTTTGATAGATATATGTTTATTGTTCAATTGGAGTAGTTTTCCATCTAGTGTATTCGAAATTCAAAATTTTAATTTCAAACAATATTATTGAGCAAAAAGTTAATTAAATATTATAATAAATTAAGTATTTTCCATTTACCTCATTACTATTTTTGGGTTTCTGTATCCGGTTTCGGTTTCGGCTTATGGTGAACAGGTCTATCAACAGGATTGTGTTTATTCAGGTCACACTGACATTTATTCAAAGATAACTTTTATGGGACTCAGGTATTAACTTCTTTTTTATTAAAATTTATATTTAATCACATGCTTAGCTTTAACAAAACCAACTAATTTTGCGAGAACATTTACCATATAATAAAGGTTTAATCGTTTTTTCTAAAATATGATAACGAACGTTATCAATATGTCCCTTTTATTTTTCAATCATTTGTTTGCACCATATGGTGCTGTGTTGATCATATGCTTCATTCAATTTGATAAATTTATTATCAACGTGTAAATTCTTGCAGACTGAAAAATTGGTTAATCCGGGGTAAATATAGAATAAAAAAACTACGTTGGTATACTCTTCTTCAAAAAATCGATTTTTCCTTTAAATCGTTTTGTTTAACCAATTTTTCAAAAGACAAAATGACAAGTAGATCACATTATATGCAAGATATAACATACACACATTCCAATGAAAAGCATGTACGGTACTTTAAAATAGTCATTGTTCGAGTTATGTCGTAAAATATAAATTTAGAAAATAATGTACAATGCATTTAAAAAGACATATGGCAGGTAAATAATTCGACAGTATCAAAATATACAATGCTTTTTCGGCTATAATATATTACAGGTAAGTAATTGATTTAAAATTTCCTTAATCACAAAGACATGCAGTCATACTAAAAGTAAAACAAGTTGCTACTTGATTTTAGTTAAACTTCAGCCTATTACAAAATATAAACAAATGTGTGGTTCAGAATTTAGACTAAATATATTATGTAGAACTCTGATTTCGTTTCATTGATTCAGTTATTCTATGTAAAAGGAGCTGTTCAATACCAACAGAAGAAACGAAGTAAAATGCAATGAGTTCAACTTCATGACGTTGGAAGGTAAACATAGCTAATCAATATTTTAAAGTACTAATCAGTTTTATTATTCAATGTATTCCTTTGTGTGATTTTTTGTTGACGAATACGTTATAAACATTTCTGCTTGTGACACGGACTTTTAAAAAATCAGTAACGAAACCAAAAATAGGAAAATATTTGAAAACCTAAACAATAGAAAAAGATACAACGCAGGTCAATTCACAAAAAGAAAAAAACATATGACTTAAGTGTCAATATTTCTTTAAATGACATACCTTGCATTTCATAAATTACGAGA
Source organism: Mytilus edulis (assembly GCF_963676685.1). Lineage (NCBI taxonomy): Eukaryota > Metazoa > Mollusca > Bivalvia > Mytilida > Mytilidae > Mytilus > Mytilus edulis. The sequence continues at coordinate 77,107,178 of NC_092354.1, read as the reverse complement.
GTATAAGATATTTACCAATTGTTGACTTTTAATGTTGTCAACTATGTTATATATGGACTTGTATAGACTATAATGACAGAGGAAGAACAGGTCCATATATAACGTTATGACTGGGTGAGAGTCCGTTATTATAGGATTAAACGCCTTTTTAAAGGAATTTGTTGGTGTATAAACTCGACCAATTCACTCACAAACAAATAAAAAGGCGTTTAATCCTGATAATTCTTTATAATTCGAGATAAGGAATTTATTTTACACACTCATTTTAGTAACCTCTATCACACATAAATTGTATATAAGACTCATTAAATAGACCTTGGCGCATGGATATATTTGTTGGTTAACGCAAAAATATGTACTCCACGGAATTTTATTTCTAATAAAAACATAAACTTCAAAAACTGTTATTATTATTCAAACAAAAGTGTTATGTTTATTAATTTATTTAACGATTAACGCGAAGTGAAAATAACGTGGATCCGTATTGTTTAATTATCGCCGCCATCTTGTTTACATTGGTTATGAAAAGAAGTTCGGTGTATGTCGTCTATCGAAAAATAAACAACGTCAAGAACAACTACTGGAAGTCCTCTAGACCAATCATATTAACGTATTTCCTAATATGCAAATCATATAAGAATTATTCATCTATATACTAGTAAACTGTTTAATTTGTAAAGCAATTATTTTTACCTCCGAGCATACGATTGTCAAAAAAAAAGTAAGTGCATGTTATGTTTGTGTATGTTCCGTAGTTGCTTCCGTACCATCTACGTTTGGTAAGCAGGCGGAAATGGTTTTTTTATTCAATTTGTCTTGAATTCAGGACAACTCGGCACACGACCGACTCGTATCACTTGAACCCTCTCATATATTTTAACAACTTGCATCACATTGTAAAACTCGCACCACTCAAAGAAAAAGAAATAAACGAACTAGAAACAATGTATTTACTCTTTAAACTGTTGTCAATTTTTCGTCATTTTTTTATATTTCTTTCCATTTATATAATTATCTAGTCCTTAAAACTATAAAAACATTAAGTCCGCCAATGATGAATAATTTATCAACTGATACTGAAAAACATATCATAATTTGGCAAAGCCAATATTTCAGTCTAAACAATTTGACCAATGCTTTTAAAAAAATAAAGATGTAAATCCCTAATAAAAAACTTTTTATGTTGTTTTGTGTTCGAACGGGCTTTGTTTACTTATTAAATTGATCAGAGGTATTTCCAATCTATTCTGGTTCTGAATAGTATGCATGAACTTACATTTATATTCTACTGGACTGTTAGTAAACTACAGTAAACTTATTTTATCAATTGTGAAAAGAATGAAACGACTGAATTGTTCGGGTGAAATTCCATCAATTCTCGAAAAAAAACAAATTTGAAACGACATCATCATAATCATCATAATGCCAGTTCCGAAATATGTTTTTGTATTTGTACAGTTTAGTAAAGTTCCTTTATCTTTTTCCATTTGTAGTGCGGCGCTGTTCTATGGAATTATTATAAGTATTATGTTATCTTTCTTTTTGATAAAGCGTGATTTAAACGGGTTAAAAGAAAACCCTGTAGATTTCTATTAAAGAGTTGATAAATAAACGGAAGTGTGTAAGTGCAGAATGAAATAATTGATGGACGATCAATATGATTCTCTTGGGGCGTTGGTCGGGGTTAGGTGCAAAAGAATATTATAAAAACGAATAGCATTGCACAGTAAGAACTGAAAATACATTATTTTGTACAAGACAGATTGATACTGAATGTTTAGCAACACAAATATCTGCATCACAAAATGAAAAATGTAGCAGCAGATGAAAAACCAAATCTCCTGTCTCCCTGTTCCCAATCGATGAGCCTCGCCAATTGTTTGTTAAGCTCACATACATTTTTATATTTCTGGCAATTGAATTTTACCAGGTGAAACATGGTCTGTTGGACGTTCAGAAGCACCTGAGATCACACCAAGTTTTTGATTGGGTTTGAGTTGCTCAGTCTTTGATATACCATGTGTTGTGTTTTGTGTGCTGTTGTTTGGCCAAGGCGGTGTTAGGTTTTTTTCTACCTTTGAATTTAGTGTACTTCTGGTATCATTTGTCTCTTTTCTGTTGCATATGTTTTTTCATATTATTGTACAACATGATGTAAATGGAATCAAACTGATAAAATATCAACCGATACCTGTTGAAATAAATGTCTGAATATTGTTGATATTCGCATATCCCATTTCTAAAATAATTTCTACCTTGTATTTGTTAACGTCATACTATTCTTAACGTCAATCCCTTGACACCCTTTAGGAGTATGGTCTTGCGGAAACGATGATAGTCCGTCGAGGGGGGTTAAATGGCTGACCCGTGTTAAGAGAGAGCCATATCTCTTGCACGTTAAAGACACTCTTGTAGATTTCGAAAAAGAGCAGGCTAGTGCATTGAAACCGTTATTATCCTTAAATAATTTTCTTATATATAAGTACTATCAACACGTTTTTTGTTAGAACCGGTCAACAAAGCATCTAACCATGCGGTGGTTGTATGGAGTCAAATACTACATTGATGTCCTTGAGAATGAAATTATATATTCAACTACATTTAAGGTCGTACAATCGTCAGAGAGTCATTAAGTAAATAATCGTGGAAGACCTCCCCATATAAGTAAATGGTCTACACTATGTACTTGTTATCCAAAAAGTAAAATCACGAAAATGCCGAACTCCAAGGTAAATTCAATGGGAAAGTCCCCAATCACATGGAAAAATCAAAGGACAAAACAGATCAACCGAATGGACAACAACTTGCATATTCTTGACTTGTTACAGGCATCATCAAATGTAGAAAATGGAGGATTGAATCTGGTTTATAGCGCTAAACCTCTCACTTGTACGACAGTCTCATCAAATTCTATTATATTTACAACGATGCGTGAACAAAAGACATAATTAATAAATACATAGTCAAAATATGGTTACAGCAGTCATCTTTACAAAAAAGCACAAAACCATATATCAAATTAATAACACATTCAACACTTCGCGTGTTTGACTTCTAAAACCATCTATCAAATTAATAACACATTCAACACTTCGCGTGTTTGACTTCTGTCTAAACTACACTAACTACGTAAATATGATTTCATTTTGGCTTCCATGAAGTGTTCTGCTACTAGTCTTATTGGTGCTTAGAACGTGTTCTTCAAGGAAATATCGTTAATGTTTGTAATTCAACATATAAAAACGGTGGATTTTTTTTTAGCGTAAAAACTTTTTATACTACACTTCGACAAAATCTTTACAAATAAAAGTTGGCCTATCTAAATAAATGATCGTTTAATGTCCGGTTGTAAATGTTGTTGCTGCAACTCAAATAAAGCAATATTCGCTAATAAAAAAAAGTAATTATGCTAGATAAACTTACTGGAGGTGTGATAAGATGATTAGAGCACTTAATTTTCTCCATTACAACATCGTGTCATATATCAATGTCAATAAAAAGTCTTTTCCTAGGCTGGGATATTTCAGTATCACACCACAACCTCTGCACACATATTCACGACAAAAGGGGGGATTTTTCTTCCAGATTGGAAAATAAAACTAATTTACGATTGTTTTGGACGATGATGTTTTGTTTTTGTCTTTTTTGTTTATATATACCAACCCTTTCACTATGATCTTCTCGGTAGTAACCATTTTTATTTCAATTAGCGTTTTTAGTAGCAAATTAAGTCACGGATTTCCTTACCAAAAGTAACTTAAAACATTTCAATAGATACGAAGATTTGGTCTGCAAGTTTCGGAAAACTCCTTTCAAACGAAATAGCTCATACTTAATTTTACAGTAATGTTGTAAACCGACCCGGGTATTTAGATACAATTTGGGTAATATTATCAATCTTTAAAAACAAACTTATTCTAAATTGTTATATTCAATACTGTAATAAAATCTTTGGATATTGGGTCAATCAGGGAAATAAAATCAAAATGAATATTACACATATGTATTTTCCCGGAACAATAATCTGTCGATACCTATAGTTTAACATTGCATAAGGTCATGTTTTTCTAAGACTTTTAGTGACGTCTTTGCACATAATCCATTGTATGTGATGTATGTACTGATTGATATTTTTTGTCGTAGATGGAAGGGAATTTTATTAGATATATTTCAATTAGCTGCAAGTAACAGCGAGTACTCTCAGTTATGTACTTAGTGTCTTTTTGTTGTTAGGTTGTATAAAGAGCCGTCCACGTCCAATCTGTGTCAATGTTAATTGTAGTTCCATCTGTATCCGTCGCATGAGTTAAGCCTTTATCAACTGGTTCTTTTTATAGATTGTTATTATTTTGAACTATTAAACAACTGTTCAAAGTTAAATAAGAATCAGTGAATAATTTGATATGATGCAATGTTGTAAAAGAGGCTTTAGCTATCAAATTCATGTTTCCCAATTTTCGTTATTTAAATTCTTCTACTTGAATTATAACGCACAAAACATGTCACACAAGTTTCGTGAAATTGCGTCATACCGGTATATCTTCCATTTTAACGCTATACGTTTAATCGGAAATAAATTTGACGAGCAAGACATCTGCATGTTAGATATGTCTTCAATGATAAAACCTTATGATTTGTGGTATTTTATCCATCTTTAAGAATGAATAACTACAGAAGCCGTCATTTCGTTTTAATTAATTATCTTTTCGTAAAAATCGTTTCACAATCTTGTTTGCATTGTTTATACTTTAGAAAAAAATATAGTATTTAAATAGTTGAATACGGACTTTGTTCTTTCAAACAGGTTACATTCCTCGTATCTAAATAACAACAAGACAAACATAACATTTAAATTGTTTATTGTATACTTGTATACAAGTCTTATAAGTTGCCTTTCAGTATGTATATTAGAGGTTTCTCAACATCTTACGAACGGACGGAACCCTACGAACGTATGTTAAAGAAGCAGTAATTTTGTAATAATAAAATCCAAAATAAATTTCTACAGATATTGCAATGTATTTAAAGACAAAAGTTAACAATTGCATAGTCTTTTTGCAACCTTTCATTTTGTTTTTGCGGTTAAACACCGGTGTTACAATTTATTTTCTTTTATTGAATGTTGCGCATTCTTACGTTGAGTTTCGTTTGTTTACATGTCAAATAAATGCGTTTAATTAATCTCCCTTATCCATTTAAAGAAACCTTAGTCAGTTTGCAATATTGTTAAAACAATTAGAGCGTCTGGTTTGAATTTCATTTGATTAATAATTGGATGTTAAACGTTCTGTGGCAAGTATTCTATGCTTTTCATGACAAGATTAACGTTTGTAAAGGATAAAAAATTGATCAAAAGTGATTGATATAGATTCTGTCCCCTAGCATAAAGCACCAACAGAAAACTCTCAATGAGCGCTAGGTCCATTAGTTTCACTTGCTGTTAAATCATTTTGGGGAATAAGTTACAGAAAGGTAACGTTGCACTCGATCAATCGTAAAGTTATAGACTTTTGTGTATTTTTGTTGAAATAATGAATGCTACCGGACCAACAAAATTGAAAGTTACATAGTTTTGAAAAGAAACATTTTCTTTAAATTCTATTCCCAAGGTTAAAAAAAATGAGAAAAAATAAAAACCGAAGAAAACATATACAAATGCCATAAACACTCTAAGAAAAAAAAACAATACATTTGTACGATTATAAAATATACACATAGGAATAAGAACTGCCACAAAAACAAAACAGACAAACAAAACCTAAATACATTACATCTTTATAAAGTGAACTGGTGTGTTTTTAAATATTTATTTCAATGTTGCCCTTATCTTCTTAAGTTTATCAGTTAAGCTAGAATATAAATCATTTATAATCATTTGAGGTCAAGAAGTTGTCATTTGGAGTCTAAAATAGGGGAAACAAAGTTACCACGGATCCGAAGAAGTTTTTTTTACAAATTAAAAAAAATAGAGGCGAAAACGCATAGATTATTTTGACCCTATGTTTGCACAGGACCTTATTCAATTGATCTGATCCTTGATAAGTTTCTAAAAGATTCCTATCCTCTTCCATTCCAAAGTTCTATGCTTACCCTTTTACATATACACTGGGAGACCTGCAAAAAAAGTTGGATAAAGAAGGGTGTCGGAATACTAAATGCTCCATGTTTTCTCGTTGCGGCAAAGTTCCTCAATTAAGGTCAATTTCAATCGTTCGTGTGATGATGAGAAACCTCTACTAGGTGGTACACATGCGATAAGAGTTGGTTAATTGCGTGTAAAAAACTGACCTTAATTGCGTGTTTTAGGACTAAAGAAAATGTTATATACATTGGGAGATATTACCAAGCAGCCATTGCGTATATAATTAAAATTTGTTGAAAAAAAGTTTTGAAGCTGTTTTCTTTTTAAGTTTGTAAATTTGTTGTTCCAAGCATACACACTGATCGTTTTATTCAAATATTGGTTTCTTTTTTGGACTCCACGGGGATTTGATAGTGATCTCCATTTTCTTTGAATGAAGCATATATTACAGATGTTTTCAAATTTTGAGTCATTTTTTTTATGATTGTTCCTAATATACGACAATCAATAGGTTTACCATATACATGGTTAGTGAATCAATCATAATAGGCAAATATATCAGTGTGCCAGAGTTCGTCTGGCCTTGTACTTTGTCAACAGGGATCATTGCAAATTTTAATTGTTTTATGTAATACTTGTTTTATAAGCTTATCGTATATGAGTGATATTTTAAATTCAATCATGATAAGCTTACTTCATTTGTTCACTTTTAAATTCAAATTTTACCATATTTGTACATCAGAGTGTGGCTTTCAAATTGGTCGCATATCTTGGACGTGATCGAAAAAATGTCAAGCAATGTCTACCTTAGCTTCTCAGCCCAAAAAAAAATGAAAACTAATTTTGGTTTACCATTTTAAACATCATTCATAAAATTTAAATCAAGTTACCCTCTATTACTTGAAATATTACATGTACAAATTGAAACAATAAATTTCAGAATGGAAATGGGGATTGTGACAAAGAGAAAACAACCCGACAAAAGAACACAGCCGAACACCAAACATTGGTCTCCAACACAGAGAAAACAATCTGGATCCCAGATGCGTGCTTCTGTTGGCCCCTTAACAAAAATGTATACTAGTTCAGTGATTATGGACGTCATAATAAACTCCGAAATATATAATTGAACTAAAATTAAAGCATAGTTTTGTTGGTCACAAAAGTTACACGAGGAGTTAATACAAGCCCCTAGTGTGTACTTCACTCCCCCTCGTATTGAAAAAGGCTAGAAATTTATAAAAGCTTAGCACACATGACAGGTACGGATATCTATCGACCACATTGAAGCCGTTTCTCATGAATATTTGGACTGAAGTAGTTAGGAAAATTTGATTTCGGTGAACAAACAAATATAAGAATGAAAAGCTTCTAACGTAAAAGGGTTTTATTGTGTGTTTTCTGATGCATTCTTTTAACTGTGTCATGTTCAACGGTTGCATTAATTGAAGTATGAGGAAAATCATTCTGGTACATACTATTACAAATTTCCATTTTAATAAGACTTTCTAGAAAAGTAATGTATTGCTTCTATCATATTTTTATAGACGAAGGTGCAAAAAGAGTGTTAACTAAAAGAGGAATCTAAATCAAGAGTTATGTGGTTCAAGATCATAGCATTGGTAAGACAACAAGGTATCAGTATTTTGTTAAGGATCAACAATTGATTTCTAAGATCCAGGGTTGACAAAAACCCGGGTTTTTTTTAAATAGCACAGCCTGGTGGGAAATACTGGGGAAACCCCGTGTTTTTTAATACCACAGCCCAGTGGGAAATTTTCGGGGAAACCCGGGTTTTATTGGGTTTTACCGGGTAACACTGGGCAATATAAAAAACTGACCTTAATTTTAAAAAGGATTCAGTGATCAAACACAAATGCAATACATCTAAGATATTTATAAACATATTTTGTTACTTGTTAAATTTAAGTGTATTCCTTTGTGAAGTATTATTCTAGCAACTCTGAGACAAGTGTATATGAAGACATATTAGGCAAATATAAATGGAAGAAACCTTTCTCAATAGTTCTCCTATAAATCTATTCATCTAGAAATTCTCCTTTTGTCTAGATTGGTCAAACTGTTAACACAAAGCCAAACAATTACTAGATTGGTCAAACTGTTAACACAAAGCCAAATTACTTTTTGTCAAATATACTTTTGTATATATTACATGTATAAGAATTAACAATTACAAGTAGGAGTAATACTTTTAAATTATTCATCACCACAGTGTGGCCATATGTTTATGCATATCACTAATTAATAAGTTATTATTCAGATAAGAACTCAGATATGTTTATATAACAATAATCAGCCGCCTTTTCATTTCTTTAAGTGCACAGGGGGAATAAAAGGAAAAAAATGATGGTAATCGTGTTTTCATGATCATAGCGAAAAAATGTAATTATCAGTATTGAATGTTTCTTTTAGTAATTTCATAGGGTTGTAAAAGCTTCATACAAAATGTACTTCGGTAAACTTTTTTACACCTCAATGAATTTACAAAAAGAAGCATTCAATTATTAAATATGCACACAGCATACGATATAAACACGTAATATTCCTTATTTTAGGTAAATGTATGTGCAGCATTTTCACTGAAATGCCCAGAACCAGCCCAATGGACATACCGGGCTAAAGGCCACTGTGCTGATCCATCAAAATATTTGTGTTTACGGAATGATTTTATCAACGGGTACTCTGAAAATTGTTCAAGGTCAGACTTTCAGCAACCAGGTAAAATCATTTGGAGATTATTTTTTTTTACTCAGGGATTTTTTCTTCTGAGGTTTAAGTATCGTTGAAATCTCGTTCTGGAATTGTATCCAAAACGTGATACAAGTGGAAAATACCAATGATTTTTACATATTTTATAATCAAACTTACATATGGGAAACAAATGTGTATTAACAATGAGATATGTATTTGTTCAATCTTTTGCAACAAAGAAGTTGAAACAATATGCATTTTGTTCTATAAAACAGAGCAAAATCAAAACTTTACAAAGTTTCAGCATGGTGATTGTGACCTAAAACAAAGCATCAAAATGATATAACTTTCCTATATTAACACCTACCTAGAGTTTTTTTTAAGTTGAATTTATTCAGTTTGGTCCGCCTCATCTTTATTAAAAGTATGAAAAAAGTGAAATAGGTACAAATAGGTACAAAATAATGAAAATGGGAAAATCATCAAAATTGAGTCGTAGCAAAAAAAGAAGTGCACCAGCATATCATTTTTTCTTCGCCAATTTTTTTTTACATTCATTTAAAGGGAAATTCCGCGATTTTTTACTTATCATCTAATTATGTTCATCTTAACATAAAAAACACATTTGCAAAGTTTTAAATTTATATTCCTTCTAATAACGGAGAAAATCAAGTATTTGTAACTTTTTTGGTTGAATTCTCGAGTGGGTCGTGACGTTTTAGCCCGATTTGTTGAATTCTGGGAAAAAATAAAATCTGTTTAACTCTTATAGCTTATCGACAATATACGTAATTAAAAGCGCACAGCTGACGAATGGTCGTAGTTATTAACCACAATATAAGAATGAACGAAAATGAATATGCATATACCGTTTTGTATTGATTGAATTAAACTCCTATAGAATTGTCTCTAGTAAATGTTTTCGAATAAATTTCATTAATTATTGTTGAGATTTTTTTCATCAAATGTTTATTGAACATTTTTACTGATATTGAACTGAAAATATTTCAGTTCTATTTACCGTTATTGATTTGATAATCATTTCAATGCAACTAATGTGTGAGCAGAGTGTGTATATTATTTTGTAAAGGTCACTGTATATTTCTGGGCTTGAAGTCAATTCGTTTACCTTGTAGCTATTTAGCCGCAGGTGTGAGTTCAAGCGTACACAGGTATAAATGTTGTTATTTGGAAAGGATAAACAGAAAGGATTAGAAAGAGTATGCTGTATTTAATACACTAAGGTTTAATACACGATGAGAATAAAGATACAATAATTAAATTGTGTAAATTAATTGAAAATAAAATTCAGATTCATAATTTCGAAAGTGTATAAAAATAAAAGGAAATAATTTTGGATTACTTTCTTAGCGGCAATTGGCGTAAAGATTCAAATATGAAGTAAAAAATAGTAGTTTTAATCTTTAATAAAAACTAAAATTGAAAAAAAATACAACATACAACATGCGTGATTTTTTTTAGTTTCTTTTTAACATTTCATTCTTACATAATTAAATTCATTTGACAATCATTTACACGAACTTTTTGTGGAAAGAATACCAATGATCTAAGCTAAGGCATAATTTTTTTTGAGGATTTTTGTACATTTTAAAAAAAATTCTATGATAATATTTGTGCAATGTTGAACATGATAGCCGTCATTAATCCAAATAAGTTATAAAGTAGTTGTAATAAAACTTATATTTTAGTCATGCATAACTGATATTGACGAATTTAGAATAGTTCGTCCATACATCGTTGTTCTTGAAACAATCATTATTAGTATACATGTAAGTTTCCTGACGTATAAGCGCCTTTGAGGATGAGCTCTAGAGAAAGCAGACTAGTAGCGTTTCGTTAGTTTGTTTGTTGGGAAAGGAGAGGAAATGCAACCACTTGTACAGATAAAAGACAGAATTACCATACAAGCATTTATAGTCAACACAACCAGAAACAGTTCCCATCGTTGGACGGGGAATATGAAGGCTTCCAAGAATGAACAAGTGACATGTCTAACTCTGAACAGTTAGAAAACGAACTATCGACATCGACCGCTTGTTCTTGATATTTGAAACTGCATGCATATATACGTATACGTTTATGATAGGGATGAGTTCTTTCGTCTGACAAAAACTAAATTCCTTCATGGTTATATCTTGCCATACGTTTATATTGGTTTGTAAGGTGATTTCTCAAAATCGTTATTTGAAGATGCAGATTCATTTCAATACAGAAATTTCGTCTATATATTAATTTTCACAAGTGTATACCACGGAGAAGCTCTGAAGGTACATTACTCCCATTTTGTTTGGGTGTGAACCATCGATGTTTACAGCAATATCAAAGAATAAGAGGATGATGGTAGAAAGAACTATGGGCGTCATGTGGCAAATATTACATGCATATCGGACCATGAGTTGTCAATCTGTATGAAAAGATTTCCAATACAACCATATTATTGAGAAGGAATGTTTACATGCTATATATATATACACTGTCGTACTAGTATTACAGGGTTCTTGTGGCGTCCACCTTAGACACACATCTTTTTAACGATGTTTAATAAAAAAGACAACCAATTTAATGTCATATTTCCCTTGAATACCAAGAAAGAAAATAAATCCCGAAATTAATTTGAAACTTTGATACTCAATAGTTTCCCCGCAAAATATTCACATCCCTTTGGGATAATTAGTGTTCGTCCAGTGGCATATATAACAATTGTGATGACGAATTCCTTCCTTTGTTCGAGAACAATCTTATTGAAATATAAATCTGTGATTTTACTATGTCCACAACTTCGATGAACCAAAGCAAATTATACATCGACCTGTATTTAAATCAAATTGGTTCTCTTCTCCTTCTTCTTCTTCTTCTGGTATACAATAGTCTATCGACATTCGATGATTACATACTGTTGGCATACGTGGACTAGTCTATTTACAAAACTTTTACCCCAATTTATTCAAAATATATGTTTTTTTCTTATGTTCAATGTATACATGTATATATATTAAATTGCGCTATAGTTCCGTAACTTTCTACCCAGTCGTAAAAACGAATCGTCGACAAGTGCGTACATTTTTTTAAATCAATATTTCTGGTATGTTCCAATCTGTCCTTCACTATTGACAACATGGACAATGAGTATATATTACATTTTCCCAAATTCACCCTTGGAAAAAATATTTAAATAGATTTTAATTTCATCAAATCTTATTTTTTGGGTATTATTTATTTTTTTATGAATAATATTCTTTACACCAGAAATGTTATTTATAAACAAGCGTATGAGTTTAGTAATGACAAGTAAGACATCTAGTTGTATATTATACATCTGATAGTTCAAAATGGAAAGTTATAAGTTATCCGCCATGTACACTGATCAATACCTGCAGAGGTGAAACGATGCATGAACTTGCAAGCTCGACAGGAAATCGCTTGAATACCTGGACGTGTCACCTCACACCCCTCACAATACCTTTGAAAGTAATACCTTTAGCCATGCTGGTGATCAGATGAGGGAAGATCAGAATTTATTTGAAAAAAGTTTATTACTTTAAAGAATTATGAACAAATTAGATTTTCGAAAACAATTTTCACGGAACACTTATTTATGATTTCAACTTTGACTTTTTTCCTAATTCCAATATCAACAGTTTAAAAACAACAGACCATGGTTATTTAAAAAAATAAGAATATTTTCCGTATCAAGTTAGTTAGTCGGATAAAACAACCGTACGATTGACAAGATGTCGACACGCAATTACGACTACATCGGTTACTGTAGTTTTGTTCCTTTGTGGTTTATAGACATATCGTTGTTAATAATCGGGAAAGAAGACAAAATGGCCGAACGCAGAGAATTGATACTCTAAATTTAAAATCGATGGTGATCGCTTATCTAGCGGAATAAAACTTTAATAACTATGAATTTGAGCATTTGTATACTGAATGAACATAATATCAATTTTTGATTTTTTTGCGAAGTTTCCCTTTAAACACAAAAATAAGGTAAAGAAAAAAAGTTTAATTCTAGAAATTGTTGGCTCCTGAGAGGTGTACATCCTTAAATGTTACATGTCCATGAAGGAAAACAAAATTCACAAAACTTACTTTTAAATTATCAACGTAATCTATTGGTATACATTTGTTCTGATTCCATTTTATACTAAAGCAATCACCTTTACTATTTGTGTTATCTTCAAAACACATAATAATATATCATTTCTCACAGAAAAAACATTTTTGACAATGGAACCTCAATGAAAAATGTTAAATACATGAATGAATCAGTAATTATGTTATTCTTTTTGTCGTCAAACTGTTTTGAGTTGAACTTTAATCCGAGCAAAATGTGTTCCCTTGCTTGAGAACTGTAGACGTGTGTGTACTTTGTTACTCTAGTAAAACAGAATTCAAATCCACAAGTTAATTATCATGGCAGAATTGCAGTGGCCGAGTGGTCTAAGTAGTTACTACTGTAATTACCAGGATTGCATATTTTTATTTGAACCAGACGCGCGTTTCCTCTACAGACGACTCATCAGTGACGCTAGAATCAAGAAAGGCAAAAAGGTCAAATAATAAACGAAGATGAAGAGCATTAAGTACCAAAGATTCCCAAAAGATTTGCTAAATACAGCTAAGGTTATCTATTCCTGAGGTAGAGTCATTGCTATACTATTCTTTTCAGGTGAAAAAGCAATTCTTCGTGGAGGTATATATTCAGATATTTGTTCTGTAGAAAGATATCAGCCATTTCCAATCAAATTTTACACAAATACTAGTACTAATTGTACCTTTTTGAGATCATTCTGCCATGAGGAGGGTCAAGTTTTATATGACCAGGGAAATCGCACCACAGATGCTAGTTGCAGATGTGATCATAGACATGGTTATGATTTTCTAATTAAACCAAACAACCAATGTTTTTGTAAACCATCACAAGAAGATTGTTCCTGCTACTTGAAGATTTGCCAAAATAGTATTCATATACTTTCATCAGGTAAGAATAATTCTCAATATCTTTTAGTGAACGTTTCATTTATTTTTAAGAAATGGAAAATGTTGATTTACTATTTCATTCATTTCATTTGTTTGTCGGTAGTTGTGTACCAATCAAATTATTTATTGATGCTATATTCGGTGACAATTTCAAGATAACAACCATCATACATATTTCTGGGATGTACCGTTGTTTATCTTACCTCCTATACTTTTTTAGGAATATGATTGGTTAAAAGCGTCCGCCTGGAGACTGTTTATATTTCATTTTAGGTTATTAAGAAGGCGATGCTTATTTCATACACGGTTAGAAGTAGTGTTACGTCTCTTTATAAAAACAAAAGCTACAGAGAAAAATACTTTAAGGTTTCAACTGTCGAGGAAACTATTGATTAAGATTGAAATGAATTCGTAAAACACATTTAAACCTTAAAAGTTGTTATTGTTGGCATCTGTGTTTGTAGGATCAATGGACGTAGTTTCTTAATGCTACCAATATTGAAGACTTGCTCATTTTAATAGGTTACTAGTCTAAATTTCACATGTTAAAAGATAAATGCTGTACATAGTATGCTAGTGACGTAATACGGCATATAAGGGGTAGGTAAATTTCATATTGGGATTCGGGCTTTACTGTATACCGTATTAGGTCACTAGCACACTTTGTAACTAAGGTAGCACTCAACAATACTAAAATAACCTTCGTATTGGGTTTATATGAACATCAAGATATTGTAATGTATGTAATATAGACTGTTTTCTGTATGACAGTCCGTATTTGCATGTCCGTACCATACATTGGTCCGCCAATTATTGTAATATTTTTTTCCAACTCTTTGTCGCACGGACTTTGTGATTAGATTTTACGAAAAAAATGAGGCGAAAGACTACCATTTTTTATTTGATCATTAGGAAGATTAATGTCAACAGTTTCTAAAAAAGGTATCACTCAAAGGCATTATAATTCTAGTTTGATACAAATGTTGGGGATATGTGTTCACCCCTACTTTGTAACATTTTATGGTAAATAAATGCAGAATGTTGCCATGGATACACATAAAAGGAATTATTGTTCACCCTTTCAACTTTTGAAAATCAAATCTATGGACGATACTGATTACATACATATGCACATGTACAACACAAACAGTTAGTTTAATGTATTAGAACTCCAGGAATAGGAGATGCTGAAACATTTTGTGGCTCATTTTTAATTTTATTTTCTAACTGTGGAGTGCTACCTAATAATATCCTCATGTTGTTTGTTGGTTTTAAGAATCCGTATTAAATATATGTGACATTAAATTATAGCAATTATCCTTGCTTTTTTAACGATTACGATCAAAATATGGAGACTAAATAGCAAATCCGAAATTAGAATTCCCGGCCTGTTCCACGTTTAAATGATATATATATATATATATTACTAAATAATATTTAATGATGATAATATAAATGCTTGACTAAAGTATGAGTTTTACTTTTATATCATAGAAGAAAATATTTCTAAAGGTATTCATTTATGTTCGTCATTAATTTGTTTGTGCAAGAGTATATTTAGATATTGTTACTAAATAAGAACTTAAACAGTTTACAGCCAGTTTCAATTGCAATTATCTTTATTAAATATTTCACAACATTCGCCACTATTGCATTAATTATATTTTCAATGAAAAAGTGGATTAATGTTTCATAATCATTGAAAGAGAGATTGGTGTAAATTATTTTGAGTATATTAATCGTGAGAGAAAAAGACATCGGAAAAATACACGTTTGTCATCATAGATATGTACCTTCATTCTGTAATGGAATTACCATTTTACAGATGGTATTGGATATGTTTGTTAAGTCGTAACAACAATCCCTTCCCTTTTTATGAATGTAACCTACCGATTTAGAATATTTACCGGGTTTGTCATAACATGAGAAACACGACTGGTGCAACATGTGGAGCAAGATCTGTTTACCCTTCCGGAGCACATGAGATCAACCCCAGTTTTTGGATAGGATTCGTGTTGGTCAGGCTTTAGTTTTATATGTTGTTTCTTCTGTTTATGGTGTTGTAAACCGACCCAGGTATTAAAACAATTAAACTCTTATTTTTCTGTTTGTATTTTTCATTTTAAGCCATTGCATTGTCAATTTATTTTCGATTTATGAGTTTGACTATTCCTCAGGTATCTTTTGTCCCTCTTCTAAAATTCCGCTTAAATAGCTATAAACAAAATCTGTAGGCAATTTTCTTGTGATTGTTTGCGAAAGTATTGATTGTTTTGTTAAATCAAAAATTATACATAAAATATAAGTTGTTTCCTAATGTATCTTATAACGAATCATGAGGACGTACAACACTTTTTCATGGCCCAATTGCCTTCTATGCTTCATTCCACCATTTCAAGCACACACAGCTCTTTCGTTTTGAGTTGAAAAAAAGTGACATTCATTGTATGTTGAAACATAATTGGGGTTTAATCTAGTTTTGTGGCCAGCCGAACCTCGTGCTTTTATGGCAATATTAAATATAACACTAACATGACAACATTTCATGACAGGAATACAGTACAAATAAATGCAAGACCATTTAGGACAATGACATTCACAAATAAACAATACCATAGTACATTTATCTTGCATTTATCTCCTTTTTTCATTTGAGTCGATGTTCCTTCGGACACTTGTCATTAACAAGAAGAACAAAGAAGCCAAATTTTTTAATATCACTTTCAAATAGATTGATGATGTTTCTTCCTTTATCAATTTAAACTTTTGTGATTCGATACTATTTGTATATCCTCTAAAACTAGAACATTAGTAGAAAAAACCGAAACAACAGACACGGCTTCCTTTGTCATATATTTTAGACTTTTACCTCATATTATTTTACATTAGCGGTTGCCACAGTACCGGCAAACGCAACGATTTTAATTTCCGAATTATCAGAAGAAGTTTTAGAATTATTTAAAAGTTAATTCAGCTGCTAAAATTGATTAATTCAAATAAATGAAAAAGTTTCATCAATACCTCAAGTGCATTATTCAGATTTTTTCTTACCTTTCGAATAGAATAACATTAATTATTTTATGACTAGATTGGTGTTTCATGTATAACACATTAAAAGAGGGCGAGAGATCCCAGAGGGACAGTCAAACTCAGAAATCGAAAATAAACTGTCAAGGCCTTGGCTTTAAGAAAAATACAAACAGACAAATTATAGTACACAAAACACATCATATACAACATAAGACTAAGCAACACGAACCAACCCAAAAACTGAGGATACCATTATCGTTAAGAAAATTGCTACTAGTATGTAAAAACAAATAATAATTGATATACCGATATGTATCTGAACAGTTGACCTCAGTAAGTCGAAGTAGAAAGAAATCAACCTTTTGTTAGATGAATTCGAAAATAAATTCATTAGAAGTTAAAAAAAAAACTTATATTGTTAACTTGGTATGTAAAATCAAAAAACTGTTTTATATCCCCATTCATCGTCTCTCCGATATTGCATGGAGTAAAATATGTTCCATTCAAACAAATCAGAACAAATAGTAACAGGATAAGGTATCTATACATATATCACAGGCTGATGTATCTATACATATAATATGAGGAAGGCGCTACCTTAAATGCCAGCTTTATACTAAGACAATGTCCTATATATTGATTGGTTGTTGGTTGTTTAACGTCTAGTGGCAAATATTTCATGCATGTTCAGAACGAATGTCCTAGGGTACATTAACATATTGTTTATGTATAAAAGAAAATAATAAGTTCAGATGGAAAATGTTTAGGGAATGAACATTGAACTTGAAAAGGCATGAGGGGTAATGGTATTTTTCCTGAAAAAAATATTCTGATTCCCAAATTGATGAATAAAAAAATCTGTTCAAGCATAGGACAAAAAAAATATTTTGAATCCAGATATCTACACCAAAAATGATTTTATCTTTCAGATATGCAAAATAAATTAAACTTTTATATATCTAAAAACATAAAAACTTCCCAAACCGCACATGTAGGTCTGTACACAGTAGTTTTTTTAGGTGATAATAAGGCCATATTTGCCAATTTGTTATGATGAACCTTAATACTAGTGTTAAATTTTGACTAAATAATTTTAATTGATAGCGCTGAAGGGCTAAGGTAGAAAAAATCTGACTGGAATAAAAAAACATTATTTCTGATCATCTTCAGTTTGTAAGTTCTACATCAATATCATGTACTAATTCAGAGTCAGTTTTACGTCATTTCTTGCATATATTTTTTTTGTTACATGTACATGATGTAGCTTACTTTTCAAGTTTTAATATGACAGCAAAATAAAATTGAGAATGGAAATGGGAAATACAAGCATGTCAAAAATTTGCTTTCGAGTAATGCTTAATCATGTCATAGTTGTTTTCAAGTAGACACATTTGGTTTCCAGACAATAACTTGAGTATAAGTGAATGGGTCTCTATGAAATTTTACTAGAAGGTTCAATACACAAAAGGAAGATTAGAATTGATTTTGGGGTTATAGTACAACATTATTGGGGGTGTTTTATTTTTTTTCAAAATTTTGGGTTTTTCTTCCAAAAATTACCTTATTTACATTGGTTATACTCATCTAGTATATATAGATGCAACAAATACTGATTTGGCAGGAGATGCACTCAAAATAGGGTGTTTTAAATATTTTATCTGTAATTTGTGCATTTTCCCTATGATATGTACTTCTTTATAATGTTGATGTGAGTATCATGATAAAGAAGCTATATTTGGTAAGTATATATATATATATTCACAATTGACATGCGCCAGTGCGCTGCAAAAGGATCTTCTTTCCCTTTAATTCCAAAAATTGATTTTTTTTCTCACAGAAACACATGAGTTATTTGGTAAATGAAACACTTTTCATTGTTTGAAACTTTCAGTAATAAAAATTTAGTTTAGCCTGTTTAAATGTTTCACTGAGTGTGTGAAAATTTTAACAGAAAATGTACAAAACACTTGAGAAATACAACCAAGAAAGAAGAAGTCTCCGGCCTGAGAGAGTTTGATGATTTTCGAAACAAAATAAAACCAAATGCATGAATAATATTCATTAAAAAAAAAATGCATTAATATCTGCAGAATTATTGTTAACTCTCCTCACAATATATTCACAAGGACATATAACTAACATATTGTCCATGCTATTCTGTTCTGAGTTTTTATTCATACATACTGGCATGGCTGGTGCTGTTTCAAGTTGTCTTCTTTTTCGGTTTCTTGAGAAGTATTTGTTTAACCTGCTCAGTCACTATAAAGTGTTACAATTCCTATTTAAACGCAACACATAAATAGTGACCAAAAAGGTACTGTTTTCACATGAGAGAAACTAGAAAAAAATTAAATGTAAACATTTTCAATATTGTTGTAGGACTTGCTATCATATGAAATTTAGGAGATATGTAGTTAGAGACTTCTGCTGAATAGAAATATGTGGGTTCAAATTAGTTCATATTGAAGCATCCATAATTAGAATATGTTTGATTTCAACTGACATAAAAAAAAAAATGTTTTTTATATGCTAAATATATATCTGTGGTCGTATCAGGCGTGGCAAAGCATTTTATTGCCTTAAGGTTTGTACTTTTTTTTTTTGGTCTTGAAAATAAATTTTGAAGTTCTGTTGTGAAGTTGCTAAAAGAGGGACGAAAGATACCAAAGGGACAGTCAAACTCATAAATCTAAAACAAACTGACAACGCCATGGCTAAAAATGAAAAAGACAAACAGAAAAACAATAGTACACATGACACAACATAGAAAACTAAAGAATAAACAACACGAACCCCACCAAAAACTAGGGGTGATCTCAGGTGCTCCGGAAGGGTAAGCAGATCCTGCTCCACATGCGGCACCCGTCGTGTTGCTTATGTGATTACAAATCCGGTAAATAGTCTAATTCGGTAGGTCAAATTCATGAAAGGGAAGGGGATTGTAGTTACGACGTGAGGAACATATCCGATATCATTTGTGAAATGGTTATTCCATAACGGTCAACCAACTCGTGATGGCGTCCGTAAAATTTACGAAGGGATGATTTCAACTGCACCATTTGGAACTCTTGATTTAATAGCTTCCTTGTGAGCAGTAACCCTCTATCAAGAAAATCATGATAGGAAATGCAAGCACGGGAATATCGTATCAATTGAGAGATATATACCCCGTATGCAGGTGCTGCTGGAATGTTGCTACTTAGAAATGGAAAGTTCACAATTGGAAAGCTGAAATCATCTCTTTTGTCGTAAAGTTTTGTCTTCAACCGACCCTCGTTGTCAATTTCTAGATGTAAGTCAAGATATGAAGCTGACTTAACTGTATCTGTAGTATCCTTTATCTCCAATTCGATGGGATAGATGCGTTCCACATAGTCACCAAATTTTGAATTGTTTAGTGAAAGAACGTCATCTATATAGCGGAAAGTAGAGTTAAAGGATATTGCTAACTTCTTATCTTTCTTCCTAAGAAGTTCCTGCATGAAGTCAGCCTCATAATAATAAAGAAACAAGTCAGCAAGTAGAGGGGCACAGTTTGTTCCCATTGGGATGCCGACAGTCTGTTGAAAAACACGTCCTCCGAACGTAACAAATCCTTGCTAACATGAGAATACCCAAATTGCACCTAAATTGTAATTTTTTTACCAACTTTTTTATGTACCAGACAAAAGTTTATTCTGTGCTTGTTTTGTAGACTATCCTTGCCTACAATATAGTTACACCAATTTAATTTTGAGTCCATGTAGAGTCATTGAAAAATGGGTTTGAAATTACACCCAAATAATCCAGGATACTGTAATGAGGTCATTACCCAAATTCCATACATCATTACATGTATGGTTAATTTCAAATCCTTAAAATTATTTCTTCAAATATTCCGAACAATTTGACATTATTCCATGCTTTAACTATTATTTTTTTAAGAAAAGGATGCTGGTAACAAATTTAATTTGCCCATTTTAAAAAGATAATAAGATAACTTCACAAGGTGAAAGAAAACTTGCAAGATTTTTGCAGTTTTTAGGGCTGAATAGGTGCAAGTTGGTTACTTAGTACAATTTTGGTACTGTGATGTTATATAACCATAAGTGTGTATTGCTAAATAGGTTGAAATGTGAACCTGATAGTGATATATAGTGATAAAGTACTTGGTAGAGTGAAAATGTTTTGATCAGGTTTAAACTGATGCATAAAATATTCAGGCGACTGCTGCAACTTGAATTTTAAAGGATGTAGCCCACATACTTCCAAGTAACATGCCCTGTATATACCTATCAAAGTCATGGTATTCTCATGGGTTATCATAATAACTCCATCTTCACAAAAAGAATCCAATTTTGGACAATATGGGAGCATACAATATATACAGTAGTCAGTTCTTAATGTACTACTCAGACTCAAGTCTCTTTTTATGATTAAACTTGGAGAGAAGAAACTAAACAGTTTCCATCTCCTGGGACTGTATAAGGTGTGACATAATCAATGAAAAGATTTGTTGAGAGTTTGCCATTTGAAGGAAGTACAGAATTAGAAGATTATTTTAATAATTTTTTATGTTTTAAACTTTTGTTAAGTTTTGAATTAGTCTGTGGGCTACCATATGATCCAGAGGGGCGAGGGTCCCCGTTTTCTTGGGAAAAAATGTTGATTTTTATAGGGAAACACTGAAGCATGACTGGAGCACCCCGTCACCGGACCCCACTTATGAAAAATGCTGGATTCGCCATTGACTACATGAATAACCGTGATCACATTCAACAGTATAATTATCACTGTTCCTTGATGTGGGGAATAATGTGGCAGATGAACATAAGTAGTCATGGTCAACCAGTGCACTGGAGTTTCCCCCGCATGAAGGACCGGATGGCCATTATAAAAAAAAATCCGAAATGTGTTGCTTGCAGAGCATTAAAAAAAATAATCGTACGAGATTTAACGAGAGTGACGAAACTTTTCAGATGGGTCGTGTAGAGAGAGTTATCGTTCTTTATTCCAAAACGATGCTTCTACCATAAGTGCCAGCTAAAGCTGGCATATCAAAGGGTGCTGACATGAATTATCATCGATATGGTTATATTTATATATTAACTGTTTAAAAATTTGGAATTATTTGAAATACTAAGGCTTTTCTACCCCAGGCATAGATTACTTTAGCTGTATTTGGCAAAACGTTTAGGAATTTTGGCCCTCAATGCTTTTCAACTTCGTACTTTATTTGGCCTTTTGAACTTTTTAGGATTCGAGCGTCACTGATGAATTTTTTGTAGACAAAACACGCGTCTGGCGTATAAACAAAATTTAGTCTTGGTATCTATGATGAGTTTATTTACCACAATTCAGTCGATGCCACTGCTGTTGGAGATTTATTTCCCCGAGGGTATCACAAGCTCAGTAGTCAGTTCTTTTTGTGCTGACATGAATTATCATTGATATGGTTATATTTATAAATTAAATGTTTACAAAATTTGGAATTATTTGAAATACTAAGGCTTTTCTACCCCAGGCATAGATTACCTTAGCTGTATTTGGCAAAACTTTTAGGAATTTTGGCCCTCAATGCTCTTCAACTTCGTACTTTATTTGGCCTTTTGAACTTTTTAGGATTCGAGCGTCACTCGTGAGTCTTTTGTAGACGAAACGCGCGTCTGGCGTATAAACAAAAGTTAGTCCTGGTATCTATGATGCGTTTATTTACAACAACTGGGTCGATGCCACTGCTGGTGGAGATTTATTTCCCCGAGGGTATCACAAGCCCAGTAGTCAGCTGTTTTTGTGCTGACATGAATTATCATTGATATGGTTATACTTATAAATTAACTGTTTACAAAATTTGAAATTATTTGAAATACTAAGGCTTTTCTACCCCAGGCATAGATTACCTTAGCTATATTTGGCAAAACTTTTAGGAATTTTGGCCCTCAATGCTCTTAAATTTCTTACTTCATTTGGCCTTCTGAACTTTTTAGGATTCGAGCATCACTGATGAGTCTTTTGTAAATGAAACGCGCGTCTGGTGTATAAACAAAATTTAGTCCTGGTATCTATGATGAGCTTATCTAAAACATACTGGTTCGATGCCACTGCTGGCGGAGATTTATTTCCCCGAGGGTATCACAAGCCCAGTAGTCAGCTGTTTTTGTGCTGACATGAATTATCATTGATATGGTTATATTTATAAATTAACTGTTTACAAAATTTGGAATTATTTAAAATACTAAGGCTTTTCTACCCCAGGCATAGATTACCTTAGCTGTATTTGGCAAAACTTTTTAGGAATTTTGGCACTCAATGCTCTTCAACTTCGTACTTTATTTGGCCTTTTGAACTTTTTAGGATTCGAGCTTCACTGATGAGTCTTTTGTAGACGAAACGCGCGTCTGGCGTATAAACAAAATTTAGTCCTGGTATCTATGATGAGCTTATCTAAAACATACTGGGTCGATGCCACTGCTGGCGGAGATTTATTTCCCCGAGGGTATCACAAGCCCAGTAGTCAGCTGTTTTTGTGCTGACATGAATTATCATTGATATGGTTATACTTATAAATTAACTGTTTACAAAATTTGGAATTATTTGAAATACTAAGGCTTTTCTACTCCAGGCATAGATTACCTTAGCTGTATTTGGCAAAACTTTTAGGAATTTTGGCCCTCATTGCTCTTAAACTTCGTACTTCATTTGGCCTTTTGAACTTTTTAGGATTCGAGCATCACTGATGAGTCTTTTGTAAATGAAACGTGCGTCTGGCGTATAAACAAAAGTTAGTCCTGGTATCTATGATGAGCTTATCTAAAACATACTGGTTCGATGCCACTGCTGGCGGAGATTTATTTCCCCGAGGGTATCACAAGCCCAGTAGTCAGCTGTTTTTGTGCTGACATGAATTATCATTGATATGGTTATATTTATAAATTAACTGTTTACAAAATTTGGAATTATTTGAAATACTTTGGCTTTTCTACCCCTGGCATAGATTACCTTAGCTGTATTTGGCAAAACTTTTAGGAATTTTGGTTCTCAATGCTCTTCAACTTCGTACTTTATTTCGCCTTTTGAACTTTTTAGGATTCGAGCGTCACTGGTGAGTCTTTTGTAGACGAAACGCGCGTCTGGCGTATAAACAAAATTTAGTCCTGGTATCTATGATGACTTTATTTACCACAATTCAGTCGATGCCACTGCTGTTGGAGTTTTATTTCCCCGAGGGTATCACAAGCCCAGTAGTCAGCTGTTTTTGTGCTGACATGAATTATCATTGATATGGTTATATTTATAAATTAATTGTTTACAAAATTTGGAATTATTTGAAATACTAAGGCTTTTCTACCCCAGGCATAGACTACCTTAGCTGTATTTGGCAAAACTTTCAGTAATTTTGGCCCTCAATGCTCTTCAACTTCGTACTTTATTTGGCCTTTTGAACTTTTTATGATTTGAGCGTCACTGATGAGTCTTTTGTGGTCGAAACGCGTGTCTGGCGTATAAACAAAATTTAGTCCTGGTATCTATGATGAGTTTATTTAAACATACTGGGTCGATGCCACTGCTGGTGGAGATTTATTTTCCAGAGGGTATCACAAGCCAGGTAGTCAGCTCTTTTTGTGCTGACATGAATTATCATTGATATGGTTATATTTATAAATTAACTGTTTAAAAAATTTGGAATTATTTAAAATACTAAGGCTTTTCTACCCCAGGCATAGATTACCTTAGCTGTATTTGGCAAAACTTTTTAGGAATTTTGGCACTCAATGCTCTTCAACTTCGTACTTTATTTGGCCTTTTGAACCTTTTAGGATTCGAGCTTCACTGATGAGTCTTTTGTAGACGAAACGCGCGTCTGGCGTATAAACAAAATTTAGTCCTAGTATCTATGATGAGCTTATCTAAAACATACTGGGTCGATGCCACTGCTGGCGGAGATTTATTTCCCCGAGGGTATCACAAGCCCAGTAGTCAGCTGTTTTTGTGCTGACATGAATTATCATTGATATGGTTATATTTATAAATTAACTGTTTACAAAATTTGGAATTATTTGAAATACTAAGGCTTTTCTACCCCAGGCATAGATTACCTTAGCTGTATTTGGCAAAACTTTTAGGAATTTTGGCCCTCAATGCTCCTCAACTTCGTACTTTATTTGGCCTTTTGAACTTTTTAGGATTCGAGCGTCACTGATGAGTCTTTTGTAGACGAAACGCGCGTCTGGCGTATAAACAAAATTTAGTCCTGGTAGC
Source organism: Mytilus edulis (assembly GCF_963676685.1). Taxonomy (NCBI): domain Eukaryota; kingdom Metazoa; phylum Mollusca; class Bivalvia; order Mytilida; family Mytilidae; genus Mytilus; species Mytilus edulis. Next base: position 77,082,109 of record NC_092354.1, on the reverse strand, counting down.
TATGATGAGTTTATTTACAACAACTGGGTCGATGTCACTGCTGTTGGAGATTTATTTCCCCGAGGGTTTCACATGCCCAGTAGTCAGCTGTTTCTGTGCTGACATGAATTATCATTGATATGGTTATACTTATAAATTAACTGTTTACAAAATTTGGAATTATTTGAAATACTAAGGCTTTTCTACTCCAGGCATAGATTACCTTAGCTGTATTTGGCAAAACTTTTAGGAATTTTGGCCCTCAATCCTCTTAAACTTCGTACTTCATTTGGCCTTTTGAACTTTTTAGGATTCGAGCATCACTGATGAGTCTTTTGTAAATTAAACGTGCGTCTGGCGTATAAACAAAAGTTAGTCCTGGTATTTTGGTTCTCAGTGCTCTTCAACTTCGTACTTTTTAAGGCCTTTTGAACTTTTTAGGATTCGAGCGTCACTGGTGAGTCTTTTGTAGACGAAACGCGCGTCTGGCGTATAACAAAATTTAGTCCTGGTATCTATGATGAGTTTATTTACCACAATTCAGTCGATGCCACTGCTGGTGGAGTTTTATTTCCCCGAGGGTATCACAAGCCCAGTAGTCAGCTCTTTTTGTGCTGACATGAATTATCATTGATATGGTTATATTTATAAATTAATTGTTTACAAAATTTGGAATTATTTGAAATACTAAGGCTTTTCTACCCCAGGCATAGACTACCTTAGCTGTATTTGGCAAAACTTTCAGTAATTTTGGCCCTCAATGCTCTTCAACTTCGTACTTTATTTGGCCTTTTGAACTTTTTATGATTTGAGCGTCACTGATGAGTCTTTTGTGGTCGAAACGCGTGTCTGGCGTATAAACAAAATTTAGTCCTGGTATCTATGATGAGTTTATTTAAACATACTGGGTCGATGCCACTGCTGGTGGAGATTTATTTCCCAGAGGGTATCACAAGCCAGGTAGTCAGCTCTTTTTGTGCTGACATGAGTTATCATTGATATGGTTATATTTATAAATTAACTGTTTACAAAATTTGGAATTATTTGAAATAATAAGGCTTTTCTACCCCAGGCATAGATTACCTTAGCTGTATTTGGCAAAACTGTTAGGAATTTTGGCCCTCAATGCTCTTCAACTTCGTACTTTATTTGGCCTTTTGAACTTTTTAGGATTCGAGCGTCACTGATGAGTCGTTTGTAAACAAATCGCGCGTCTGGCGTATAAACAAAATTTAGTCCTGGTATAAATGACGACTTTATACATACATATATTACAGGGTGAGATATCTATACATATATCACACGGTTAGTTATCTATACATATATCACACGGTTAGTTATCTATACATATATCACAGGGTGCGGTATTTATACATATATCACAGGGTGAAGTATCTATACATATATCACAGGGTGAGGTTTCTATGCATATATCACAGGGAAGTTATCTATACATATATCACAGGGTGAGGTTTCTATACATATATCACAGGGTGAGGTTTCTATACATATTTCACAGGTTATGGTGTCTATACATATATCACAGATTAATTTATCTATACATACATGACAGGGTGAGGTATCTATACATATATCACAGGGATGTTATCTATACATATATCACAGGGTGAGGTATCTATACATATATCACAGGGTGAGGTATCTATACATGTATCACAGGATGAAGTATCTATACATATATCACAGTGTGAGGTTTCTATACATATATCACAGGGAAGTTATCTATATATATATCACAGGGTGAGGTTTCTATAAATATATCACAGGGTGTGATATCTATACATATATCACAGGGTGATTTATCTATACATACATGACAGGGTGAAGTATCTATACATATATCACAGGGAAGTTATCTATACATATATCACAGGGTGAGGTTTCTATACACATATCACAGGGTGAGGTTTCTATACATATATCACAGGGTGAGGTTTCTATACATATATCACAGTGTGAGGTTTCTATACATATATCACTGGGTGTGGTATTTATACATTTATCACAGAGTGAGGTTTCTGTACATATATCAAAGGGTGTGGTATTTATACATATATCACAGGGTGAAGTATCTATACATATATCACAGGGTGGGGTTTCTATACATATATCACAGGGTGAGGTTTCTATACACATATCACAGGGTGAGGTTTCTATACATATATCACAGGGTGGGGTATTTATACATATATCACAGGGTGACGTTTCTGTACATATATCACAGGGTGTGGTATCTATACATATATCACATGGTGTGGTATTAATACATATATCACATGGTGAGGTTTCTATACATTTATCACAGGGAATTTATCTATAAATATATCACAGGGTGAGGTTTTATACATATATCACAGGGTGTGGCATTTATACATATATCACATGGTGTGGTATATATACATATATCACATGGTGTGGTATATATACATATATCACAGGGTGAGGTTTCTTTACATATATCACAGGGTGAGGTATCTATACATATATCACATGGTGTGGTATCTATACATATATCACAGGGTGATTTATCTATACATTTATCATATGTTTAGTAGTAAATACAGTAGTTTTGCATATTTGATAATTAGCCTGCTATTTAATCCATATCATGCATTTGTGATGCGCACCCTTTATCGCATACCCTTTATCACACCCCTACCCTTGATCACACCCCTACTTTTATTTACATAGTCAGTTTTTATTTATGTAAGCTTAAGAAAAATGTTCCTCAAAATAGGTCCAATACCTAACGGTCATTCGGGCGTGACGCAATTTATTGAATGACGTCATTGTTTGGTATGTGACATATACATATATCACAGGGTGCGGTATTTATACATATATCACAGGGTGAAGTATCTTTACATATATCACTGGGTGAGGTTTCTATACATATATCACAGGGAAGTTATCTATACATATATCACAGGGTGAGGTTTCTATACATATATCACAGGGTGAGGTTTCTATACATATTTCACAGGGTGTGGTATCTATACATATATCACATGGTGTAGTATTTATACATATATCACAGGGTGAGGTTTCTATACATATATCACAGGGAAGTTATCTATAAATATATCACAGGGTGAGGTTTCTATACATATATCACAGGGTGTGGTATTTATACATATATCACATGGTGTGGTATCTATACATATATCACAGGGTGAGGTTTCTATACATATATCACAGGGTGAGGTATCTATACATATATCACATGGTGGAGTATTTATACATATATCACAGCGTGATTCATCTATACATTTATCATATGTTTAGTAGTAAATACAGTAGTTTTGCATATTTGATAATTAGCCTGCTGTTTAATCCATATCGTGCAACTTTGATGCGCACACCCTTTATCGCATACCCTTTATCACACCCCTACCCTTGATCACACCCCTACTTTTTTTTTACATAGTTAGTTTTTATTTATGTAAGCTTAAGAAAAATGTTCCTCAAAATAGGTCCAATACCTAACGGTCATTCGGGCGTGACGCAATTTATTGAATGACGTCATTGTTTGGTATGAGACGTCAAGAACGTCAAATTTTCATATTTTTTGGCACACTAAATGCAACAATAAAAAATACAAAACACACAAAAAAATACAATAATAAACAAAATATCTTTAAAACAACAGCATGCAAATTGTAAGGTAACCCAGGTGCTTTGGATAAGTAATTGAACAGTTCTTTTAAAGGAGACGTGACACAATTTTTTTTTTTTTTTTAATTAATTGATAAATATTGGTCAAAAAACATATTGTTATATTTTTTTCTTGTCAAAACCTCATTCAACGGCCTTTTAATGGTCAAAGAATCCAGCGCTTGTCGTAATCTTTGATTTTTAATGAGATACCGGTCACGTGATCGTGATGACGTCAGTGGATACAAGCTGAGAAAATGTCTCAGTGAGGACGAAGTATATTATATTCTTGTAAAATTAAACAATGGACGGTGTTGACAGCAGTTTTCAAGGCAATTCTCAAACTTAAGATATTCAACCGTATCAGTTTGAGCCGTTACTTGTTGAACATAATCAAGTAGAAGACATAAATTCGTCATCCGACATTGACGATCTTTCAAGCAATGCCGATATAATATATCAATAAGTAATTTCACAAAAAATAAAGAGATATTTCTTTAAAATGTTTACGTTTAACAGGTAATTGAATTACATTTAATAATACAAAAAGACAGGTAATAAATAATGTAGAACAGAAAGTCACAGGACAAAAAGTCACGGACAAAAATTCACAGGACAAAAAGTCATAATTTATTTTCGAAATTGTTTTTCATGTAACAAGAAAAAATAATTTAGAAAAATACAAAATTCTTGATCTATTATATATGAAGTTATTCAATATAGATATCAATAATGATCAAATAATATATTGTTATAAAAACAACATGTCAAAGGGGCTTCGTATCTATAAATGGCTTCTGTATGAATTATATCCTTTGAATGATTTAAATTTAATATTTTTTTCGTTAATCAAGCTTCATAAAAAAATTCCTAAACTCGCAAATGAATAAATGTAATAAAATATAATATTTCAAGATCACTCTCTTACAATTTAAAAACAATTCTCAACAATCGTCATATATTACCTATCACCTTGCCAAGAGTGTTGGGTGTATACTTTGAATTGCTAAAACTGCCCCAAATAAATGTGTAATAAGAACGTTTCATTTGTACGGCCCAAGGCAATTGTATATCATCTAACGCAATTGAGATGTTCCCCTTCATTCTTAAACAATGATCTATTTAGAGCTAATATTATAAATGATCCTTTTTGTCATTGTGGGTCAGATATTGATGATGTCTGCCATTACTTCTTTGTTTGTCAAAAATACACATTATGTAGAAAAACCTTATTCAATAATCTCAACTGGCTATCCGAAAACATTGTTTTAGATACAAAACTATTAATTTGCGGACACATGAAACTTTCGGATGAATAAAATATTCACGTTTTCAAACATGTTTAAAATTTCATAAAATGGTCAAACAGATTTTTTATGCCTTGATAGAGGTTATTGTTACTGGCACGGAATATCATTGTCATCATCAGTACACACGTCACTGTCACTGTCACACAATCATATGACTTTTTAAATTTCGTTTTCTCTTTTTTTACGTATGAAAGCTAGAATTATTCTATAAACTGTTTGCCTTATATGCATGCCCATTATATCATACTATTATTGTAATTTTAAATTGTATTATGGAGAAGACTTCATAATTATGATTTACTTGTGTCTAATCCATTTTGCTTTAATTCAGCAAATATAATATGTTTTAACTAACCCAGTCTATAATTCTACATTATCTACTACTCACAGGTCTGCATTATTTAAGTTAAAACTATATTATTCAGCTTCATGTCTTATGCAATATAGACTTGCATACATTCACTAGCCAAAATATTTGTTTCTCATTCAAGTCACCTTTTGCATATGATTTTTCACCACATTAACCTTGCAACAATGGTAGGTCGTTTTAAAAGCATTACTTGATGTCTCTTCACAATTTATTTTTTATTAAGAAATAAAATGATTTTTAATAAATAAATAAAATAATAAGGGTTAAGACTAATAACTTATTGCAATACACCTTTCATACCTGCCTAATATTTATAAGAAAACTCTGAAGGAAATTTTTGTACCCACTACAGGTTTATGTATTAGTTATAGGGACTGACAGGCGCTTTTTTTTATTAATTTTTTACTTTAGAAGCATTTCTTCTCAATTCTCTATTTATTTTGCTTATCTTATATTATCATACTCCATTCTTCACTAAGTAAATTCACAAACACATTATTTTGTATCCGCCCCTTTTTTTTCTCTATTCTGTAAACCCCCCGTAAGGTATATTGACTATTGTTTATTCAAACAGGTTAAACAGATATTCATTACGTAACTTATATCTGAAACAATTGCTCTAGTATATTTTCCAACCTCACCTGTGCACCCAGCAGGTGATCATGGATGTACACAGATTTGACGCATGTCACGCAATAGTGCGTATTGCCGACGTCGTATATATATCACCATCCGGGGGCATGAGACCTGTAGCTTTCAACTTCAAAGGTAACCCAGCACTTCAAAGAAAGTGTGCCGCATACCTGTAACTTCTGATCGATGTTGATGACTTTTAATTTATTATGTCCAATTTCAGTGTACACAACTGCACACGTGAACAGGTAGTGAGGTACACGCAGGAGGATCACAAAATCAAATTTTAAACATTGAGATACATTTGGCTATAAAATTATACACAAATATGACTAAACTATTAAAGAATGATATTATTAAAAAGGGACGCAAACAATATTTGCAAAGATTTTTTTCTCCCTCAGCCATTCTCCATTGTTCTCCGTTTCTCACAAGCTCTCCGCTATATGTGGGACTCAGCTGTTGTTGGTTGTGTCAATGGCATGCCAGGTACCGCATTTGGACGAAGTTTTGGCTTCATGGTAGGACATCCCTCGAGATTCTTCATAACTTCTGGGTCACGATCGTAACATGTGTCGCAGGAAGAATGGAACACCATATAAAATCGACTTGGGATGAGGGATAAATCACCATAAACCCATAAACTTGTCGTTGTAATGCGTGTGGGCCATTTCTGCATTTAATGAGTCGTCCAATATATAAATACTTTATTATATAATCTGCAAATATACAAATTGTAAACCAAGTTTACAATTATGTTCCAATAAATATGAACAATATATATACTGAAATATTTGCATGCAACGGAGCTTTATTCTGACCTTAACTTATATACCAAAATGCGGCTTTCAAGCCATACTGAATTCTATATATGAAATACTAAAATAACTTTACTTTAATTGAAACATTTTAAACATTGCTAAAAGAATAAATAAATTTACAAGTACCTGCAGCGTAGACATTAGTCTGCCGCCTCCCCGATTGTAATAATGACCAGTGACAAACTTTAAAAGTGAAATTGTATTAATTTATATATGGTTAGTATTGCCGCGCTTTGAGCTCATGCATAACTCATGCTATTTAAATATAAATATATATCATTTAAATAATAATAAGAATCGCTTTAACTTTCTATTGTACTAATTTAAATATTGAGTACGTAAAGCAAAGCATAGCGTATAAAGCTATAGTCTATTTCAAAATATGCAGCGCAAAACTATTGTCGTCAATCGTCAAGAAACATAATGATATGAAATATGAATATGATATGAATGGAAAACATATAACACGGAAAACACAATTAATATGAAATGCATAATAATGAACCAAAATGGATAAATATATCCGGTGACACATGCATTTGTAAAGTGGGCGGAACAAAGTCTATGACTAGTGCTTGGTAGGAAGTCCTATCTCTTCCTGGGACTAGTCGGCGGGTTACTCAGAAAATAGATCTTTTTTTCTCAAATTGTCCTTATGCCTATTGTTGCATCCGCTGGCAGAACACAGAACCATTTTTAATCACTGTCATGGTTTTTGTTGGAAGATATTCGAATATGAAATTGCGCTTATTATGCCTATACACCCGTTAGTCAAATATGATTGATGTAACCACTGACGTCACAGCCTCGTTCTGAGTGACTTCCGGGATTGAAATATGCATAATTATTAGGTCGACAGATCGATACATTTAAATTTATTTTTTATCCATTTAAACGATAATTATATTGTTATCGATGTTTTTGGGGGGTAATTATGTATAAATAAATATTTATAAAAAAAAAAAATTAAAAAAAAATCATGTCACCTTTGATGCTTTTGACACCAGACAAAAATATAACTAAAGGTAACCCAGTGCTATGGATCAGAATACAGTTTATATAATATAATACTCTCCTGTCGAAATATATGATAAAGCGTATAAAACATGGTAAAATCCGTATCACATGCCGTATCACCCTCGACCAATATCATCCCTTGGGCCTAAAGGCTCTTCGGGTGATTTTGGTGTTTCGGGATGATACGACATCTGATATAGATTTTGCCATGTATTATTCTCTATATATCACAGGGTGATTTATATATACATACATTACAAGGTGAGGTATCTATACATATATCACAGGGTGATGTATCTATACATATATCACAGGGTTAAATATCTATACATATATCACACGATGCAGAATCTATACCTACACCACTGGGTTAGTTATTTATACATATATCACATGAAGGGTGAAGTATCTATATAGATATTTATACTCCACTCGTTCTATTTGAGCAGTCAAAAAGTGTTGACTGCATATTTCTATGTCATATAGAGTCACTGAGCCGATATTACTTTTCCTCGTGAATATTTAAATAGATGTTGCCGAAATTATATTTAATTATTCATACGACCTCTTCGGTCTTTTCTTGTATCCAATGTATGCAACGATGCGTTGAACGATGCGTGGAACGACGTGAACGACGTGAATCGTACAATATTGGGAAAAACATATTTCACCAATTAATATTTCGTGTTGGCAACCTATAAATCATTATGTTTTATGCTTATTTCAAACAGGTAAAGTCCATTGCATCGTGTTGTATATTTTCCCGCCTGCATGATATGAGGCCTTATCAAAGGGGGATTTTCCACATAATTTAAAAAAAAATAAACAACATTAAACAACACATGAAAATGTTGTTTTTTTTAGATTGCAGTATAAAGACAATAATAGTGCATTGACTTGACATATCAACGATATAAGGATTCGGTCCGAAACGTGGAAAAATCTCGACAGAGCCTCGAATTTCCACGTTTTAAGCCTCGTCCTTATATCGTTGATAGGTCAAGTCAACGCACTATTATTGTCTATATATTTATATACACAAGTCTTAATTGAAAACAACGGTCAAACCTATGATTGCGTTGGATAAAAAACGTTATTTTTTTTCGAGTGCATGGTAAACAAATTTTGTTGTAGAGAGGTCTAAAAACAGCACAAACAACAATTTCTAAAAAAAGACCAAAAGAGTAAAAAAGTATATTTTTTAAACAAACACTAACAGGTCGAAAACCTGATGATCTTAAATCCTGCTGACTGCCAGAAACAATTGCCAAATAAACTGACAACAAACATGTGAGAAAACGGATCTTTTTATATTAATTTGATATCAAACAGAAAACAATAAACTTACGGCAAAGATGATCAACTACAAACATTAGGTGCTTAAAAATTTTCCCATCATATCCGGATTTCGACTATTAATGTCTCTTCAGTATTATGAAGAATCCAAAACGTATTTGGAAGGCCATATCATTTACCTCAATTTGGGATTGACTCGTCCAATCTAAAAATTCGAAATATGATGAATGGATTATATTTACCGGAAGGAAAATATGATGCAAGCCTTACCGAAATTCATATATTAATAAATGTTAATTTGTACAATAAGACCTGATATATATAAAAGGGTGAAGTATCTGTACTTATATCACAAGGTGGGGTTTCCATACTTGTATCCCAAGGTAAAGTATCTATACATATTTGGCGTTGTTTGGTTATTATATCTAAAATACTGTGGATTCATTCATTTTCATGGCTACCAATTTTTGCGGTATGGGGAAAACTTGCATATTTGTGAATACTAGTATTTAATTTAGTGGATTCGGAAAAGTGTGTATACAGGTATATTCCTTTGGGAAATTTGTAAATCGTTGAACATTTAAATTCGTGATTCTCTTGTACCTTCGAAATCCACGAAAATTGGTATCCAACGAATATTTATGAATCCACAGTATAATACAGGGTGGAGGTATCTATACATATCTCACGGTGAAATAGCTATTCATAAATCTTAATTCTGATGCTTATTTTTTCTTTTAAAGACTTTTGTGATACGGACTTTTAGTTCGTTCCATAATACATCTGATATTTTTAGCATTGAAAATAAGTCGTCAAATTTTACGACAAACACTAAGTTTATAACATCATTGTAAAAGTCCACTGGTATAGGAATAAATGGAGTTAAAGTCAATTATACAGCAGGAAAGAATTTAGCGTATCAATCTTGCTGATCTGCAAACGTGGTTCAAATGTAACAATGTAACTAGACATAACAATTTCACAGGTGATGGAATATTAATAAAAAATGTAAGTTTATACCTTTCATTAATTTTCTTTTTATCATAGATTATAAATGCATCTATAAAACTGATCTCCAAAAAGTAACACAATGTCGATCAATAAAGGATGAAAGGTAAGTCATGATATGAATGCAGTTCTTTGTTAGTTTATATTCTTCATACGAATGTTACTAAAATACAAATATGACTCAAACCTTTAATCGCCCTTCTATAAATATCCTTTTTTAAGATCAACTGTCCTTTGTGGTGATAATGCAATGATTTTTTTAATGTTAAGTTATCAGTTGAAAAACAACTATTGAATTAATAAACTGAAAACTGTGCAAAACATTCGAGTCTGATATTTTGTTTTGTGAAGATGTTCCGGAATTGATCATACATGTGGTTGTTGCCTATAAATACGATGCAATACATTATAAAGTAATGTACTAACAGCCAAGTTGAAGAGTGGAAATAAACTGGCCCCTTCTTGCGTTGTTAATATCTTCCATTTCGTTCGTTATGTCCTTGTCTGTTGTGACGTTTTGGATTTTAATGAGCATAATCTATGTATTACTGGTAAATTATTAAGTGATGGATTTCGTTACCATAAGTTACTTAAAACCTTTAAAAAAAGTTCAACGGAAGATACCACGACCTTGTACATAACCGTTCCGTAACATTTTTATAAACAATACATGATGGTCTTGAAATATGGATTCTATGTACTAACGTAGTTTATCGTTTTTATTACGTGTTATAGTCTTGTATGTTTTTTATCATTTTTACTTTTGTTTATGTTTTGTCCATTTTTTGTTATATCCGTGGGCGTAGCTTGGTACTTATGCATTCTGCCATGGTCTTCATGTGTTGTAGTCATTTTTTTTAAATTTTTATATATAATATTTTGCTTATGTACTTTGTTTGTATTTCATTTTGATTACCTTGGTTAACATATTTGTTTCATTGAATAGTGAGTAATAAGGTATTCACACAATGTTGACTAATGTATCCCTATTTTGATTTTATGTCTTTGTTTTGTTCACACATTATTGTCAATATAATGTCATTTTATGAGACTGTCATACAAGCTAGCTATAAAACCAAGTTTAGTGCTTCATATTTTACATGTAAAAAATGCTTGCAACAAGTCCAGAATGTGACAGTCGTTATCCATTCGTTTATTGTGTATGAGTTTCTTTTTTTGTCATTTGATAAGGGACATTTTATGTGATTTTTTCTCCGAGTTCGGTATCTTTGTTATTTTACTTTTTACTAAAGTCTTCCATAGATACCAAGATTTAGTTTGCGAGTTTTTTTACGGAATAGCAATTCCTATATTTTATGAATGTGTGGTTTACCGAGTCTTGAAATTTATATACGATCAGGGTAAACTTGTCGATCCTTTAAATAATAACATTAACGGTACCAATTTTTCTGCACCATATGCGCATTTCGACAAAACATGTCTCTTCAGTTTAAATAAACTTTTTTTCTTTTAATAAAAATGTTGTTTTTGATATCAGAAATCAAACTTAGAGTTTTTGTTATGTATTTTCTATGATTGTTAACAACGTCTTTACACTAAATTTATTAGATGCTGGGTGTGTACTGATAGACATTTTAGTCTTTGTATATTCATGAACTAGCTTTTGATAAACTGCGACCATCCACAGATCTGTACTTTGTTTCCTTTTGGTTGTTAGAGATTAGGGATTAATAAATAACCTGCCGCGTCCATTCTTTTTTATATCTGGTTTTTTTTCTGCTTTGTTTGCATCTGATGAGTTCAGCCACTAATTCATATAGTTTGATATTATGTTGTGCTGTTACACCATTGTCCAAGGTTATTGTGAGAGTTGAACGCTCGCTAACATTTTTAACCCCGCCACATTCTAGCCTTTTTAAGTCAGCAGCCTACAGTTCAATAGTTGTAGTTTATTCATGTCTTTTATATTAACTGTTTTGTTAGAGCCGTTAGTTTTCTCATTTAAATTGTTTCCTGTATTTTATGTCGGGGACATTATGGTGTGTGTCAGTTTCATGATTTGATGCCGTATGGGTTTCTATTATTGTTCATATCCACATTATTTGATTTCGAATGTAATATTATTGGTAATGGTACCCCATCCCCTTATTTTCATATTGCTGCTTTTCATGATTTTTCCAATAATGTTCTTTGTATTCTTTTGACATATTATGTTTGTTCGTCTTAACAGATAAGATCACTTATCGAATGGAATTTAGAAATCTCAGGACTTCTACATTTTAATTTGGTATTGACTAGGGAAAGCCAATTTGATATGGGGATGGGAAATTTTGTGAATCAGATAAATAGTCATGAAGTTTCAATACGGCTTAGTTTCCCAAATAAACTACTCATGATTCATTTGAGCCATCTTTAATTTAGTTACATTTTGAAAGCTTTAGGAAAATTAATCAATATTCTCTTAGAAAGTTTTCTAAAGGGGCATTTGAACGTTTTAATGTGTCGAAAAACTATTCTAAAGACAATTGAATTGGAATGTTTTCCTATATATATTGAAATTATTGCATTTTTAAGGTTTGAATTTCCATATTTTGTAGTGAAAACAATGATATAAAATTCGGTATCACTGGAAATATTCATGAAGAAGACGATATTTATGTTTCATCTATGCATGGTAAAGTATATGATTATGTCGATTGATACTTCAGTTGTTTATTTTTTTTGTTAAAATGCCTTTACTGTATATTTTTATGTGATAATCAATAGTCAATGCTATTTAACGTTATACTTGTAAGTTGTTTCACTCTCTAACTATTTTTGAGAGAATATTGATTAATTTGATAAATATGCGTTCTGACGTTACTACATATTATTTTTTGTACTTTATGTAACTGGTTAAAATTAGCTAAAAATATAATGTACACTTTAAAATAATTCGTTACAAACCTAATGTTTACAATTTGTTTTGTTTGGTCTGATGCAGTATAGATAGTTTTCAACGGTACAAGGCTTATAACTTGATATGCAGGCGAGCGTTTTGCCTATCAAGTAAATATAATTCTAAAAGACGAACTTCTGAAATGAGTTTGAAAAATATTTTTAAAAATATGACAAAGATAGCACTTAATTAAAATAAAATGAAATCCGAGTGTTAACACTTTGATGAAGAATTAAATTGAAAACCGATTGTTCAGAGAACAATTGAAGGTCTTTCCACGTCAATTTTATGAAATTATTGATGAGAAGCTACTTTCAGTTTACTCAAAGTTACTTTTGCGTCCAGGCATAGATTTCTTCATACTGATTTAAATAAATGTTTCTCTCTATTTTTGCCTGAAATAAGGCAGATGATTGTCTTCCTCTGGTTAAAAAAAAGTCGCTCTCAGTCTTAAATGATAGCTTTATTTACACTACTTCCCAAAATGTATGGTTTCTATATACTTTTGCCTGTAATATGGGAAATATTAGGTACTTCTGGTTCAGTGAAATTGCCTTCCGGTCTCAAAGATAAGTTTATGTATGCAAAAAATAATTAGTTTTGTAGGTAACTTGTCATGAAATGAGTTCAAAAAAACTACTTCCGGTTTTTTCACGGTCACTTCCGGTTGATATTATAAGTCACATGTCAACCAACAGTTTGCAAAGGACCCTACAGCTTTTTCACGTGCCAAGTTGGAGTAATTATCAATTAAGGATGTTCGCTTGCCATATTTTTTTTATTTTTTGTCAAATTTTTTAAATGTTCTGGTTTTATCCATTTGAATGCCTTAAAATAATACCCATTGACCACCAATTTTCTTTTCATAAATCTTGTAAATGTATAATTACAAGCCTTTTATAAAGTCTTATAAAATCTTTGTAATTTATAATAGTTTTTGAGAATTTAACTTGTCACTAATAAAACTATGAAAAATCAAGAGAGAACATTTTCCTGCCAAAATTGCAATGTCTAATATCTCGAAAGCAAGCACATAGATCTATATATATATCTATTTATTTATTTTTTTGGTTTCTTTAATAAACTCCTATCAATATATACTAGTGTTATGAAAATTAACATTAAATTGAATCATTTCAGGTTCAATTACTCTTATGAAATGTCTTAGAATTGTTTCACTTCAAATGTTTATATTTTGATCAATGTTATAACAAAGTTCACATAATTATGCTGATGGATATGTGGAAGTCAAAGACGCTTTTCAATTTGATCTTTCGGGAGTTTTGGTCATTGATATATCTAAATATTTTATTTGATGTTGGTTCCCGTCAGCCTTTGTAATCAAAACTTAAATATTGTAATTGTATGTCAATTTTAAATATCGACAATAGGTAATTTTTCCGTTTAGCCGTTTTAGTTCTTTTAAAATAGAAAAAATGACATCAATCGTAGCATTTCAAACAACCAAAAAAATCAATTAGAAATACATAGAAAACCTGTTTTACTGTCAATTTAAAATTCGTTTCTTATATTGCTTTATTATCTTTGTACCGCACAAAATTCATACTTACAACTTCTCACTGAGATAAAGGCAACATTAGTATATCGCTGTTCGAAAGGCTTAAATCGATTGAGAAAATCAAATCCGGTTTACTAATAGTTAGATCAAATATTTTACCCGTGGAAAAGTATGTACAATTGAATTTTATTGCAACATTGAAACACATATAGCACAAGCTAATAAGTGTTCAATAGACTATTTTCATATTACCGACTTTTGACTCTGGTTTATATTGGTTTAATTTGAGGGTAAATTTTACTCTTTTCTGATGAGTTTGTTGTGTAAAGATAAAATATGAAGCAGTATATGTTCCCGGAGAATTGTACCGATTAAATGTTTGATGTCACTTCTTTGTGTTGCTCGTTATTGACCGAGTACCAGGATGTCGTAGGTAACCTGTTGAAAAATGATATATACCGGTGTTAAAAGTCAGTAATATTAAAATAGTCTATTGTGCACAAAACAAGTATACTTTATGGAAATCTTCTTGTACGTAAAATAAAATAGACTTTCTATATTTTTTTGGTCAGCATTTCTGTTATGTCAATACGTCTCTATAGTATCTAAATGTATTATTATGATATAAAAATAAGTCGCAAATAGCAGAGTAAGGTCAATATATAGAATAATAAGGTGGCTTCTTATCATATCATGTAATCTGTGTAGTATACTAATCTATCGACGTTGAAAATTTATACGATATGATAATGTTCCCCCGTGTTAAATGTATAACGAGATAATTGTACAGTATACACATTAATCGTCATAACTTAAATTATTTTAGTTATTTGACAAAATAGTATGAACACGTTGTTCGGTATTATCTTGATAGTATAAAATACCACTAAAATGTGACATAATTTTGCATTTTACATATGAAAAAAATACTAACAAGCAGTATTTCTATTATTTCTAATGGATTGCAAATTCTATAACATGTATAAAGAAACGTTAGTTTATATCAAAAGATGTGTATTTCTTTTTTTTTTGTCTTTATAGTATCGTCGATGAAACCGGGAAAAATCGTGTCAATCTTCATACTAGTTGTACTCTCTACATGTTTTATTTTGGGTAAGTTATAAACAGCACATATGTAAAGCACAGTGCTAAAATGTCTCACGAGAATTGATCGAAAACCTGGGATTAACAGTGTAATACTAGGCAGTACTGAGCACAATAACGAACTGACCTGAATATTGAAGATGTAGCGGTATTTTGCAATTGCCAATTTCTACAGAATCCTCTTCAAGGTGCAGACCATTACTTGAGCGTGCTAAGTTCTGTCTAGTTTTACACAGCAAACAGAATATAGATCGAAACTGGAAACAGTGATAATAATCGGCAGACAAAAGACTTTAGCCATTAACTATATTATAGTTTATAAAGTTGACAAGTGGTCATTGTTAAAAAGGCACATTGACCTAAATGAGCGTCACACGTGTCTTTTGAAATAATAGCATATTATGAGTATATATGTTTGGTATGTTGAATCTTTACAATATGATAATAAGAAGATGTAGTATGCTTGTCAATTTCACTTTTTTTCACAACAGACAAAATGACACATAAATTATAACTAAAATCACCGTGTGGCCTTCAACATTTAGCAAAGCCCATATCGAATATTAAGCTATAAAATTAAAAAAATAACAACAAACTGAACGAGAAAAACTAACGGTTTAAATGATATACGAAATAATGTACGTAAGACAAATAAGTTGAGCAGAAACAAACGACAACTACTGAATAAGAGACTCCGGACAGGCACATACATACAGAATGCAGCGAGTTTAAACATGAAAGCAGGATCCCAACCCTTCCCTTACTAGGGACAATGATGTAACAGTACAACATAAGAACGAACTATAAAATAAGTTATTAACATATCCATCTGTTCACTTGACTTTGAAACCGTTCTGTATCCCAGATACTATTAGCAGTAGGTCAACTAGATTTGGTGACTAAAATTATTCCTTTATAGCGTACGTCTTTAAAGAAGGTTTTGTATGAACGCAGCCTTATTTTTGGCGGTCAGTTTTGCAGATACATTTAGCCGAAGTGTCAGTTTTTATTTTGTGTGCAAAGAATGATTGTTGCATGGTTTGCATGTCTATCATGCTGATTTACACCTACCCCTCCCCCCATCAAAGATCGTTTTATTCTTCGAATACTATTAACACCAATAGTACTGAAGAAACAACCAATTTACATTTAACCTTGACCAATGAAAGAGGGACGAAAGATACCAGAGGGACAGTCAAACTCATAAATCTAAAATAAACTGACAACGCCTGGCTACAAATTATAAAGAAACACAGACGAACAATAGAACACATGACACAACATAGAAAACTGAAGAATAAGCAACACGAACCCCATCAAAAACTAGGGTGATCTCAGGTGCTCCGGAAGGGTAAGTAGATCCTGCTCCACATGTGGCACCCGTCGTGTTGCTTATACTATAAAAAAAAATCCGGTAAATAGTCTAATTCGGTAGGTCACATTCATGAAAGGGAAGGGGATTGTAGTTACGACGTAAGGAACATATCCGATATCATTTGTGAAACGGTTATTCCACAACGGTCAACGAGCTCGTGATGGGTTCCGTAAAATTTACGAAGGGACGATTTCAACTTCACTATTTGGAACTCTTGGTTCAATGGGTTCCTTTTGCGCAGCAACTCTCTATGAAAAAAATCATGATAGGAAATGCAAACACGGGAATATCGTATCAATTCAGAGATATATACCCCGTATACAGGTGCTGCTAGAATGTTGCTACTTAGATATGGAAAGTTAACAATTGGAAAGCTAAAATTATCTCTTTTGTCGTAAAGTTTTGTTTTCAACCGACCCTCATTGTCAATTTCTAGAAGTCAAGATAAGAGGCCGACTTAACTGTTTCTGTTGTATCCTTTATCCCCAGTTCGATGGGATAGATGCGTTCAACATAGTCACCAAATAAAGATTATGTATTGATTAAAGTATCTGAAAACTAACATAACAACTTAAACATAATAATAATTTTTTACCACGAAAATGAGGTTACTGTCAAATATATTAGATAGATTTATGTTCAGGTAAAAAAAAAGTTGAATCCTGATTTCATTGGTATTTATGTTTTATAATTCGGTAAATCATGCTAAATATTCACCTGAAGTTGCTGCTTGTTTATACCAGCATTATCGAATAGTTCTGGCAAATTGTTATATTGCCAAATGATCCTACATATAATGTGCAAATTTAAGCAACACGAAAATGTGTAGTTACCGTGAAAACATTTAATAATTTATTTTTTTCGATTTCGAAATGATATTGAAAATTAAGATTACATAAAAAATGTTTCATTTTTGTCACAATTGATAAAACTAAGTAGGCTTTTTTGCCTTTTTTGAATGGAAGCGATTTCAATTTTATTAAAATTAGGCTTTACTCAATTTGTTTTGTAGAATTTTTCGTTTCGAATTTAACAAATGACAAATGTCCCCGAAAGAAGTGCTTCCACTTTTTAACAAACATTTTGAAAAATGGAAATTAACCGGAAAGATGTATTTATAGATTATCGAAATATTTTTAAAATATAAGAACTGTTTACATAAAGGCTATTTTAATTATTATTGAGTTGAAAATGAAAATATGGCATGTAATGTTAATATTTTTTCAACTCTTAATTTGTTAAAAAAAATATATATATAAAGAAATATGTCTAAGAGTAATTTGCTGTTTTACATACTTTGAGACAAAAATGAAAACAAATGAAAAAGCCGTGAAATGTGCATTGTTTAATTTGAGAAATAAGATTATTTACTTGATTTCTATTCATTGATATTATGTTTAATAATAAAATTCATCTACAATAAAAAAAAATGTTTCATTCTACTTTCGAAATTTCTAGCCACAAAGGTATATATAATTGCTTCAAAGTTGTTATTTTCCCTATTAATGTTAATAGTAGATTTTCTTTTGTATTTTTCGGTCATTAAATATAATCTCTCTTCTATTCTATTTAGGTACAGTAGTAACGGTCCTGTTTGTTTTAAAAATTGGAAGAAACAGTTTCAGAGGTAGGTGAAAATAACTCTGCCATCAAATTTTAAATGTTCCGATTATTTCTGCAGGTCAAACTGGCATTTTTGGTTGAACCTTTAACACTTGCAAGGCCACATGTCCTTTTTTTCAAATTAGTGCTCTTGAATTATAACTTCTCGAATGTAGTGTGTTACCAGCTTTTTTTTTCAAAATCATAATAAGTGGTAATGAATACCTTTACTGAACAGGAATTGGGAATAATAAAGATAAAGGATAGTTATGTTCATTTTAGCAAAGACAAGTTAGCTTCAAAATAAGCATAAATATTGTGATTTTGATAAATATGTAAATATTCTGAAAAAGCGTAAATCGTTATCATTCATGATAAAAGAACATGATAAACATGTTTTCTGATTTTATATCATTTGTTAATTTTAGCTGTGTCCATCAACGTGGAATCTGCGGTCTCACGTTTTCTAATGTCCTCCTCTTTCGTTAACCTTTGACAACATTTTCTCCTCAGCAATTTCTCGGCAAAATTAAACCAAATCTGTCTTGGGGTATCTAGTTTACAAAATTCAAACGGTTAACAGTCTGTAATTTTCCCAGCTAAATCATCACATGTTCTTATACTATGCTATATCACTGATTGGATATTTTAAATGTAGATTCATTGATAATTATGGGAGTCAACTTTCGTGGGTTGATGAAAACCATTGATTTGACCAATCTCTGTAAACAAAGGCTATGGATAATTTGTAATTCGTTGGAGATTAAAACACGTGGTTCACCTGTACCTACAAAACCCACGAAAATTTCGTAATCCAAAAAATAAAAATGTATCAATAGTATGTCAGGGCATTAAATATGTCTTTCAGACACTCTCATTTTAAATAAACCCCCCCCCCCTTTTTTATGAACCATATTTATGCTAACGACAGGGGTTTCATCTTTTGTGAAATTATGTTTGTCTTGTGAGGTTACAAAACTTTAAGTTTTTCCAAATTGTAGCATTGTATGTATGAAATGATAGCATGAAGTCTTCTTATGTTTCAGATTATATACATGAATTCTGTAATTGTCATAGAACTACATTGGTTGATCCCACTAACAACTCTCTGGTGAAAGCACAATCTGAAAATCAGCTTTTGAATCAGGGACAAGGTTTGTTTGAGTGTATATAAAATTTTCAAATATTCTCCTGGGTTTTATAGTTTGATGAATATTTGTTGTTCAGTTAATTTCATATGAGTAATAACCCTGCTTAGAACTTTTCTGTGTCGATTTTTTTCACAAATAATGGAGTTGGTCAGAAAAATAATGCCATCAGTATATTTTGAATCAGTTCTACATTTTGGGGACTTCGGATTTTTTAGATTTTTTGGTTTGGTTGTTATCTCTTTGATGTTTATTCTCAATTTTCATGTTTTATGTGATAGATCCGTCAGAATTATAACTAGGGTAAACTGTCTAAAAACTAGTTTCAGAGAAAACTGTGAAGATCAGTTCTAGGATAGAACCACGTAATCCTGCACTTTTCTTCGGTAAAAAGTTCGTAATGATTGAAATTAGCTGTAAGCTACATTGTTTCTTTAATTCACATTTTAGAACAATTTGATAAGATATTAAAAAAAGCAATTAATCCTATTTAGGATGTTAACACTATAATCGCGATAGCAGACCCCATTCATTAGTTTTCTATATCCATGGTAAAGGTAGACATTTTTTTTTTTTAATTCAAAAGTCGGAAAGCACATTTACACATAAAACGTCAGTTAGCTGTCAAGTTTTGTAAAGGTTTAACCATAAATCAAATTCTTAGTATGTGTTGTTTGGTAACAGTACCCATTTAGGAAATTCCAATGTGGAATAATTTCATTTAATTTTAAATTCAGATATATTCACGATGTTCTTTTCATTTACCATCCAAACCTTTCTGACTGTTTCTATTTATATATCCTCCAGAACTAGAAATTAAATAAAACAACAGACACGGATTCCTCTGTCTCATCTCATGTAAATTAAACCTTCTTATGCCATTATCCAATCCATTTTCTCCTCAACTCAAAATTATATCTTATGGAGCCATATGAGTCTTTATAAAACTTTTCAGATTATTGTTTAGGTTTGTCTAGGTGTCTTTTATAACATATATACACTTGTATCTCATTACTCATGTGTGCCTAAATTACCCAAACTAACACGCTGCATGATAATACTTTGTATTGAGGATGTTTGCTACTCTGTTAAAAAAAAATAATTTAAGGACTGTTATGAATCGACCATTTTCTACATGCCTGTACAAATTCAGGAACATGACTGTTGTTATCCATTCGTTTGATGCCTTTGGGCTTAAAATTTTGCTATTTGATTAGTGACTTTTGAATTTTCCTCGGAGTTCAGTATTTCTTATGATTTTACTTTTTGATTGTAAATAGATAAAAGAACTAAAAAAAAGTAACAACAACAAATTGTAAATATGCTTGTTTTCGAGATATAAGCCATTGAAATTTGACGGGAAATTAATCTCTCTACAAGTTCTAAACATTTAACTTTGGCACCCGTTTTCTTTCTATAAAATGAGAAACATTAACAAGGATTGTATAGCCGACCGTGCAAGGGCTGTATAGCCAGTCAAAATCGTTAAAAACTTCCATTTGTTGGATTGTATAGGATTTTCAAATATGGCTTTTTAAACTAAATATAATAAAATTATAAAAAGAAAAGTAGGGGTTATATGAGAAAAACAATAACGGCACTGCATGGATGAAAGCAGAGGATTTCGAATATATGACAAAAAGTAAAATCACAAAAATACTGAACTTAAAGGACAATCAATTCGGAAAGTCCATAATAACATGAAAAAATCAAATAACAAAACGCATCAAAAACGAATGTACAAGAACTCTAATATTCCTGACTTGGTACAGACATTTTCAAATGTAGAAAATGGTGGAATAAACCTGGTTTAGTAGAGCTAACCCTCTCACTTTGATGACAGTCTCCTCAAATTCCGTTATATTTACATTGATGCGTTTACTAAACAGACACAATAAATGAAAAAAGTCAAACTATGGGTACATCAGTCATCATCGTATAACAATTTTAAAAGGAACAATTGAACAGAACACAAAAACACCTATCTACAAACACATTCATTGATTTGTGTGTCTGACGTCAGAAAATTTTATACGTCACATAGATTTGTCGTTCAATGTGCAAACACACAATTTTAAAATTTACATAGGCAATGTTAGCATACAGGGTTAAAAAATCAAAAGTATGTTAGAATAAATTTCAGAAATAGACCGAGATTTAAAATAGTCCAAAAGTTATATATACAATTTATAAGAATCCACAAATAGTTAATTCCACTACGCGGTTGAATGATTTTGGCGTTTGTGGTTTCACCGTATTTTGTAATTCATAATATATCATAATGACATAAAATAGAACAATATCATACTGACGGGATACAACCATTCAAAAACAAGAGAAGCGAACTTCCATTAACAAAACATTGTCAACATTTCATGAACGAACTCAAACACGAATTTTATAAATAATTCCAAGTTTTGAATTTCATCTTATTTTCAACATCTCATCAAGCAAATTAGATGGTACATAACACTACATACAGATAACTCTGTAAAATTCAGCTGAATGTTTTATTGTTTGGGAAACACTAGGCTTCTCAATTATCAAAATGAATGTTACCAAACTGATATATATCCAAAGAAATAGTTCCGATAAAGTGTGTGGTTCCAGCTTTTTTAAATCTTCATATTTTTGTCAAAAGGTCAAAGTAGATATGTTGTCAAAATATTTTGAAAATTAAACGAGCCAAATTGATTTTAGTACAGGTTTCTGGTATCACCTTAACTGAGATATTTTTTTTTTTCAGAATTATCAGAAAAAACAGCACTTCATAAACGACCGCCACCGCCATCTAGACCTCCATGTCAACAATCTAAAGGTAAATTTCCGACATTTCACATGTTATTTTTGTGTCCGATTAGGGATAAAATGATTACACTTCTCTGAAATTTCTTTCTGATACAGTTTAATTTTCATTTAACTGTTGAAGGTTTCATTGAAGAATGCATAGATGTATAAAACATTTATTTTTTAACGTTCATTACAAGCATTTACTGATAGACAATCCCCTTTAATAATCGTTCGATTGTATAGGCGTATAAAAGTTATTTTCAATACGCATACAAATACTTTCAAACACACAAAGTGAGATATTAAAATGTTTATATATTCATATACAAAGTCGATGGCATATATATGACTATTTTATTTGCAACTTTTTATAAACATTGATAAGAAGATATATATTGATTGAATGGTTTTCGCTTAACGTTCAGTTGGCTTCAGTAAGGACAGTGGTCAGGTGACGTTAGTTGATCATCTCTTCCAATGGTAAATACACGTTTCCGAAAAAGACTATGTCAAAGCTTATTACCAAATAGTGTTCTTGTCTCTTAAACATGTTATATATTTATATGTGTAATCCGGAAACGATTGCTTTATGGGCGATTCGTTTTGAAAAGCTATTATCAAATGTTTTGCCTCAATTGTCTTTTAATTGGATATCTTTCCATATAAAATAACAATAATACAGAACTCAGAGGAAAATGGAGTACTGAAATTCCCTTAACACATGACAAATCAGAAGTTCAAATACATCAAACGAAAAATAAACAACGATCAAATTCCTGACTCTACTAGCCATAAAACCGGATTTATTACATATTATCCCCGGCTTAGTATATATCTAGGATTGTGATTGGTTAAGGCACGTCGTTACAAAACCCATAGCCCCTTGGTGTTGCTTACTGATATCCCCGGACGTTGCTTACCATTATCCCGGGGGAACTTAGTTCCATGATTGTTCCTTGTGAAATATTGAATTCTGTAGATTATCCATGATGTGTGTAATTACATATTTAATTCATTAACGATTTTGTCCTATTATGCCGATCATTTACACTCATTTCATAAAATGCATCACTTGACTGCCACATTTTAAAGGAATGGGACTACTTACTAAGCTATGCAAATGACCCACGTTGACGTAACACCATCTATGACGTAACTCTCACAACATTGAGCGCCAAATTTGACTCAATCGGGTTTCTCTGTCTCCGTATTAAAAACGGTAGTACCCTACACCCCGTACAAAATATGTAAAATTTCCAAATGTCAATTAAAATTTTATAGATAATGAAAAAAAACGTTGTTTTCACGTTACACTTTGTACTCAAATTTCCATAAAACTCGCCCGATTCGGACTAAGACCGGGGATAAATTCGTTATCTACGTTCATATCCGTAGATATAGATATTTTAACACCCTTCAGTAGCCTGTATACCCTTCGGCTACGCCTCATGGTGTACTGGGGTACTTCAGGGTGTTAAAATATCCATTTCTACGGATACGAACGTAGATAACTTATAATAGTGTGCATGAGGAATTAATTGCCTGCACTAAGTCAGGAGTAAGACAGATGATTTTCATTCGCTTGATGTGTTTGAGTTTTTAATTTAAGCATTTGATAAGAGAATTTCCTCTTGAAATTTTTCTTGAAGTATTGGTGTCATTTTACTTTTTTGCAAGAAAATATATCACCACACATTGAAAGATAGTTATATCCGTATGTGTATTCTACAACTCGATAATCTGTAAAATCAAAACAGAATCCTTTTTGTCGGTCTGAAAGTATATATCAGGTAGTGGATATAATTTACTATTCAGACGACGCATGCTTTTTCGGAATATTTAAGACAATGCCTATTAGTTACCTGATTAACTAAACAACAAAATTATTGAACGAACTCAAAACACTTAGGGAACAGTCATTATTTATCAGCTGAGGGGGTCGGTGCATTTTAGGGGGGGGGGGGGGGGTCATTGCCAAAAATGTCATACCACGGGGGGGGGGGGGTTACCATCAAAAAATATTTCAACTAGGGGGGTCACACAATAAAGATTTTTATGTCCGACTAGTATATAAATTGTTGACAAAATTGAAATGAGTGTGCGATCTGTGAAATAATGTCTGTTTATTAAATCTTTGATAGTGTAAACTGCATGTAAAGCACCAGCAGGATATGCCTAATTTCTCAAGGGCAGTGCATCTGATCACTCCTTATCACAGTTGTGTAAATTTACAATCAATAGATTAACAACTGTATGAAACATTTCTCTCTAGTTTTGACCACAGGAAATATTGAGTTATAAACTTCAAGATTTCTGGACATGCATAATTAACTTTCTATAGTCATGATAGTGTTTAAATCGTTTTGATGTGATTCTTGAGATGAAATGGGTGTGTATATTTAATTATTTTGATGAAAGCAAGGATGCATTTAGTTATATGACTGTCACGTGGTTACAAAAATAGGTATACTTATTTTATGAAATTATTACAAAGATATTGAATAACAATAAAAGATGATCTCGATACTAGGTATTTCCCTTCTGTATTCTTTAATTTTTAAGGTAATATTTCTCTATTCTTAAGTATTTTTTGCTCTTTTCTCCTTTTCTTTATATTTGAACACCAGTGTCCTCTGTTCTTTTTTAATCCTTTTTTTTGGTCCATTTTTCTGTAAATTTTACCCATTCTCCGATATTCTTTCCTATCCAAATTTCGGACCTTACTAAAAAAAATACTTGATGGGCACCATGGCATTCACACACACTAAAAAAAAAACACTATATGATTTGGATAAAGAACAAATATATTCAGCTTGGGCCCCTAAACAAAAATGTGTACTTGTTTAGAGAAAATTGATAACACACTCAACTCTTAAAACATACATCTGTACATACAAAACAAAGAAAGGCTAGAGCTGTTTGTTATACTCAGAGTTTCTCAAAGCCTGTTACTTTGTAGCTGGTAATCATTACCTTAACACAACTGGGGATTAATTTTTTTTTGGGGGGGTCAAACTTTTGAAATTATGTTCTTAGGGGGGTCATAATGTGGTTTTATAAAACAATGGGGGGGGGGGTTCCCAACATAAAATTTTATATCAAAAATTTGAACCGACCCCCTCAGCTGATAAATAATGACCATTCCCTTATTACTCAAATAAGTGTATGCTGATGATCTCATCTTATTTGCAACATCTCATCCAGCAATTAAAGTGACACATATTTTTTTTCAGACAAAAACGAAACATATGCAAAACCCATCGTTGAAAATAAACGTCAAACAACGGAATCGAGAACTACAGAATCTTCAGAAAAAAAGGCACTTCCTAAACGACCGCCACCGCCATCAAGACCTTCATGTCAACAATCAGAAGGTAAATTTTGACCTGTTCTTGATTATAATTTTTTTCTCGTTTGTTAATTCGCATTACTTTTATACCCGTCTAGGTATTTATAAATCCAACATGCTTGTATTTAGTTCGTTCATTTGAACTTTTGGTTGGATACTGTGTCATGTCTTATCGTTTGTGGTTTTATTCTAATTCTTATTTTCTATATGCACTCAAAAGAAAATAATTCATTTATACGAATGTTTTACAACTTTGATTTTATAGAAGAAAAAAAGACATGATTAGGTAAAAACACCATTACTTAAACATTTCTATATGTGTATTTGTGTAACAGATAAACAGTTAAAACTAGAGGCTCTCAAGAGCCTGTATCGCTCACCTGACTTTTCTTGGGTTTTTGAAATTATATAAAAAAAAAAGAAGATAAAATTTGGCTACAAAGTAACAACACTTGTCCAGCACCTCAAAAGGAAAGGAACAAACATGTTTAGTTTCATTCAATTCAGTGGTTCTCTAAAAGAAGAAATTTGTATGTATTTTCCATAGGGTCCTATGTTAAACTAAGTTTCCTACGGCCATCTTGGATGATGGATCGGCTACAAAGTAACAACACTTGGTCAGCACCTCATAAGGAACATTCATGATATGTTTGGTTTCATTCCATTCAGTGGTTCTCTAAAAGAAGTCATTAGTCTGCATTTCCCGTAGGGTCCTATGTTAAACTAGTCCCCTGCTGGCGGCCATCTTGGATGATGGATAGACTACAAAGTAACAACACTTGGTCAGCACCTCCTAAGGAACATTCATGCTGTTTGGTTTCATTCAATTCAGTGGTTCTCTAAAAGAAGAAATTTGTATGTATTTTCCATAGGGTCCTATGTTAAACTAAGTTTCCTGTTGGTGGCCATCTTGGATGATGGATCGGCTACAAAGCAAAAACACTTGGTCAGCACCACATAAGGAACATTCATGATATGTTTAATTTCATTTCATTCTGTGATCTCTAAAAGAAGTCATTTGTATGCATTTCCCACAGGGTCCTATGTTAAACTAAGCCTCCAGCTGGAGGCCATCTTGGATGATGGATCGGCTACAAAATAATAACACTTGGTCAGCACCTCATAAGGAACATTCATGCTATGTTTAATTTCATTCCATTCATTGGTTCTCTAGAAGAAGTTCAAAAAAGTTAACGACGACGACGACGGACAACGGACGCCGAGTGATGAGAAAAGCTCACTTTGCCCTTCGGGCCAGGTGAGCTTAAAACAAGATCAAATAACACCATTACAAACTTTTTCAAGTTACATGGTTTTATTCTAAATTTACATGTGATGTCAGTTTTTGTGGCTTCGATACATTCGTGTGACGCACAGTTCATAATTCTGTTGTGCTGTACTTGAGTACTATCGTAAATTTATTTCAGATGTTCGTAGTTTAATCTAAGGTTTACATGTTGCAATGTACTTTTTATATTATTTGTTAATGTATTACTTTGTCCTGAGTGTTATTGCATGTTTTTGTACTGTATTCCTGTCGTTTAATTGCGTATATTGGTGTCATTTATATGGTAATCGTAACACTGCCATACCAGCGGCAGGTTTGGCTAACCATTAACCAGGTTCATTCTGATATTTATGTGTTAATCACTATGAAACAATAAATATTCTTAGTTCTATTTTAAAAAAAAGATTATTGTATACCTCAGAATCTACAGCCGCACAGTATAAACTGTATTTTTGTTTCTGTGCATGATAAGATGATGTTATCAGTTAATTGAAATTCTAATATGACGTGCTTCTTTCGCTTTGTAAACAACACCGTGATAAAATTCTCGATATATCTATACTTAGCGCAGACTCCAAGATGTACACAAAGGGCTGTTTAAATTTGCCTCCCACGTAAATCCACATGTATCGTACCCTATGTGTAAACAGTTGTGGATTTCGCTGTGTTAACAATTACAATTGAATAAACCCCTACAGAACATTTATTCTAATTCTGACGCATAACAAAAAGAATTTACACATTAGAGAACGGAAAAATGGACAAAAACAAATAAATCAAATTCCGCGAAATTCCAGTAATGATTTTGGCGCATTAACGTCATTTAAACACATGACGTCATACGAATGAAAACGTCAAATCTGAAGGTTTTTCTATTGCGTTTACCTTCTAAACTCTGATACAATTGCATTAAAATAAAGTATTGAGGTAGGTGTTGCTTGTTTTCTGTTCTATTGCATTATTCGCACATTTACTGATTTCAGCAAATCAACATGGCGGCTCCTTGGTTACAACATGTCAACAGTTAATTTGACGGTAGCTTACGATAAAAAATGTAAATTTAAAATTGTAAATGTTGGTTTACTGAGAAGTAAAAAAGAGTAATCACATTTTTTTTCTAGCGGTTAGTTAAGAAATCAATTATGCAGGTTTATTAGATTTGTTTTACATTTATCGAACAGTGGGTACAATAGAACAGCCACACACACGGTATACCCATCGTCGCTTCAGTTTTTAAATGATCGTATTTGTCCTATTAGAATCGAAATAATTCATGGAAGCCATAGATTTGTTGTAAATTTACACATGGCCTGGGCCGTGATATTCGTTAATTTTATTCCTTGCTAACGCTCAGGATAAAATTCGAATATCACGGCCCAGGCCATGTGTAAATTTCCAACAAATCTATGGCTTCCATGAATTATTTCTTAATTTAAACATCGGTTAGAATATTTCGTTCGAGCACTAATGCTTAAAGAAAGTAGTAAGTTGAAAAATAAGGAAGACCTCATTAAATATTTTAGTGTCAACTGCAGAATTGTAGTCCTTTCTAGTACATACAGGTGAAGCATCGAGTATCTATTAAAAATTACATGCTACTTTAAAGTGAATATCTAGGTTTTTTTTAAAAACATGATATAGTTGAAGATGATTGTTTAAAACGGTATGAAAATAACATGAATAACAAAAAAGTATTTATGATACAAACAAGATCAAACAAAATCGAAATTCGATCACGATATCGTCATGGTACCAAATCAACCACCGTATCCTCACGACTATCCCGTTAAACGTTTCAATGGGTATTTGAATTCAACAGTACGTTCGATAGGTTACTTAAGAATACGACACCTCATAGTTTATAAAGAGCTTCAAGTTATGCGATAAATTGTGAAAGTTTTTGTTCAGTATTTCCATTATTTATTGCTATGAATGTTTTTATAATTATACATTTAAGAACAGAAACCCAACTTAAGTTCCCAAGTATTTACACATTTCAAATTTTGGACTTTAAAATGTTTTTATCGTCCATATTAAACTTTTAAAACTTTTCAAAATTCTTATATGTACCAACTTTTATTTGCATATTTTGATTTTCATACGATTTCACATACAGTGGATACTACGGAAATCATCTGAAAACACTTGCATTTACATCAGGCATTTACATGTGAATAATATTTTTAATATACACTAAACCGTATATTTCTCTTTAGATAAACTAACTTGCTACCAACATTATTAATCCTTCAGCTATACGGTTAAGGCAAGTAAATCGTGTCTAAAATACTATTAAGTTTGAAAGCCTTCAAATTGTGTTTTCTCTTTAATATACCAGGCGAATCAGGCTTCAGGATTGTGTTTGAAATAAAAAGCAGAAATCTAGAACTACGTCACTGGATCCCTTTTAAATCAGTCCGACTTAATAGATCGCCGCTGGTTAACACTGAAGCGAACATAACTTGTAAAGAGTAGATATTAGCACTTCTTAAAAATTAAAATTACAAATACAAAATTGAGAAAGGAAATGGGTAATGTGTCAAAGCGACAACAACCCGAACATAGAGCATACAACAGCCGAAGGCCACCAATGGGTCTTCAATGTAGCGAGAAACTCCCGCACCCGTTAGCGTCCTTCAGCTGGCCCCTTAAAAATATGTATACTAGTAATGTGATAATGGATGTCATACAGACTAACAAAGGCTCCTGACTTAGGACAGGGGCAAAATTGCGGCGGGGTATAACATGGTTATGAGATCTCACCCTCCCCCTATACCTCTAGCCAATGTAGAAAAGTAAACGCATAACAATACGCACATTACAATTCAGTTCAAGAGAAGTCCGATGTCAGAAGATGTAACAAATATGCATATATTATTATTTTTTAATTAAAGGCTTTAAATAAACTATGCATAATGTAACTTGTGAATTTATGCTGAGTCATCATAGTTAAGGCCCTTGATTTTCGTAGTCTTCATGAAATATCTTTAAAACTACTTTGTTTCGTTAATTTCATTAAAATCTCTGAGATAAACCAAATTTGGGGAAACTCTGTATATTCTCTTTTTTCACCCTATAAAGGTTGCATTTCTGTAAATATTGACAAGGCATTTTCCCATAGTAACTCCCTTTACTGCTGAAACTGTACCACTTTTACTATGAAGTTTTGAAAAAATCATATCCTTGAATGGAAAGTTCATATGCATTACAATTTTATCAAAGGTCAAGATATAGGGCTGTGCGGCATATTTTCAACGTTTATATGCCTCGAACTTCTATGAGTTTAAACTAACACTTAATTTCTTAACTTGTCCTAACCAGACTGCAGAGTTACCACATATTTCAATATAAACAATATGTACATGTATATTTACTGGTAACGTTCCCAAGTTATGTCTCTATGAAATGCAACCTACAGATCAGAACTGGGAACCAGTATGTAAACAAATTAAATTATCTATGAATATTCTAAATACTCCCCAAAAGAGGCGTTGTTTGAGGAACAGCTGTATTTACAAAGTGCAACCTATAGATTGCATTTCTGTGAATATCTACAATGCAATTTTTCACAGGAATTCTTTCACGGCTAAAGCTGTACCACTTTTACTATGAAGTTTTGACAAATTATATTCTAGAATTGAAGGTTCATATCACCAACTATTTTTTTTCTTCCCAAAAGTCAAAATATAGGGCTGTGCGGCATATTTTCAACGTTTATATGCCCCAGACTTCTCAGAGTTTAAACTTACACTAAAATTATGTACTACCCCTACCTAGACTTTAGGATTTCTACAGATTTCAATATGACTGATATGCATATATCACTGTATATGCATAATAACTGGAAACATTCACAAGTTATGTCTCAATGAGATGAAACATAGAGATAATAACTGTGTACATAAACAAAATTAATTATCTATGAATAGTATATAAAAAAGAGGCGTGGTTTGAGAAACAGCTGTATTAACAAAAAGGAACCTTCAACATGTTCAATGGGATAAAAAAAATCCAAGCCTTTTGATTTAACCTAAATTTAATGCTGAATTTATGTTTTTTCGCTCTTGAATGTAAATTATGTTTGGTCGAAATCGGTAGCCTTTGTTATTTTGCCTAACCGAGTTTCAAAACGGTAAATCAACGAATCTGTCTGTTTCTCTGAAGCCTTGTTAACAGCTGACTAAAAAGTGGAATAGCCTAACTGGGTGTTTAAAGCTGTATCATGATGATCTTAATCAGTCCCATTATGGTCTAGGGCTGGACCTGTGTCTGAAATTCTATGTAGAATGTGTTGTACAAATATTGGATATATATATATAACTATAATACCCCACCCGTAAAACCGTAACAGAAATGCCCGTGCAGTATTTATCAAAGACTTATAATAATATTCTAATCAGAGTCAATTCATAATTATGCAAAAGGTGAAACATCAAAGATACAGAACGCCATGGAAAATTGAATACGGAAATTCTTTTTAACAAATGGCAAAATCAAAGGCTCAAACACAGCAAACATAAAGAAAACAACTATCATATTCCAGATTTGGTGCAGGCTCTGCATGTATGAAAAATAGTGGATGTACCTGTTTCTGTTAATTCCATGTCTTCATTTTATCCAACTAATGTTCTTCTTTAATTTTAGAACAAACACGGATTCGTAACGACGAAGACATTCAACAACAGGCTTCTCTTTATGGTAATATTAGAAAGATATAATTGGTATGCAGAGTCAACGAATAATGTCTAATACATGTAATATGTATTTAATATGTGATTGGATGGTAAACCTTTATATTTACAATTTAACCATCGAAACTTTCAAAGGTGTTAAACTATTATCGAAATAAGTTTATGTTGTTTACCACCATAAACAAAACATTATTTTTCACGTGCATTGTCTCATTCAACGAAATTTATACACCGTTAAAATCTTACCTTCCCGTTTTGTAATCAAATCGGGGGGGGGGGGGGAGCCAACGCTTTACGGTTCTTGGTTTGATTATTGTATTGAAGCGCTCGGATCGGTCGTTTAGTACCCTCATCAGATTGACGTAGTGTCGGAAAGTAGCATTCAAAAACTACCTAACAATGTCCTGCGATCGATGAACTTTCTTGATTAAATATATTTGAAAAATACATACAAAGTGTGTCCAGTAAAAATGTTGATGTCTATTTTTTCAGGAATACGAGAAGAGAATGAAATCCGGTTGGTCATGGTTGGCAGGACTGGATCTGGAAAGAGCGCAACCGGAAATACAATCATGGCAAAAGCGGATCATTTTGAATCGAAATTAGCAGGCGGATCAGTCACTCGGGAATGTAAAAGGGGAGAATGCAGTAAAGCAGGACGTAAAATAGTGCTTGTAGATACACCTGGGATATTCGATACAGAACTTCCTTATGAACAGATATCACAGGAGATCGTACGATGTGTAAATATGTCTACACCAGGTCCACATGCATTCCTCCTTGTTTTACAGATAGCTAGGTTCACAGATGAAGAAATTGAAACGTTCAATCGTCTGTTTGATCTTTTTGGAGCGGAGATGGGAAAATTTGCCATCATTACCTTTACCAGGCTTGATGATCTAGAATCAGAAAAAAACACTATTGAAACATACATACAAAAGGCTCCCAAAAAACTGACAGAGTTCCTAAATCGATGTA
This sequence comes from Mytilus edulis, assembly GCF_963676685.1. Lineage (NCBI taxonomy): Eukaryota > Metazoa > Mollusca > Bivalvia > Mytilida > Mytilidae > Mytilus > Mytilus edulis. The sequence continues at coordinate 77,049,257 of NC_092354.1, read as the reverse complement.
ACGGTCGATATATTGCAATTGACAACAAAGCATCTAAGAAAAATAAATCAGCAAAGGTAAAAACCCTTATTCAACTTGTTGATGACATTGTTAAACAGAACGGAGGGCAGTGTTATACAAATGGTATGTACAAGGAAGCTGAAGCTGCTTTGCAAAGAAAAGTTCAGAAAGTAGAGGAGGAAAAAGCACGAGAGAAAAAGAAAGAAATTGAACAAATAGAGTCAACATATGTTCACAAAATGAAGTCCATGACAGACGAAAACACCAAATTGGAAGAACAGGTTCGTAGTAACAAAGAATTGCAACGACAAGTGAAAATGGAAAAAGATAAAGCCCAAAATGATTTTCAAAAAGCGGTAGACGAATTGAAGAAAGTTGACAAGAAGCATAATCAGGAACTATACCAAATTAAGAACAAGGAAAAAGAAGACAAAGAAAAACAGGCCAAAATCTTAGAGGAAAAAGAAAGAAAACAAACGCGATTTATGCACAGTATGAAACAACAACAGATGGAAATGGAGAGAAAATATCAGGATATGGAACGACAGAAGGAATTGCAACTTTCGAAAGTGACAGAAGAACATAAGAAGAGAATGGCAGCTGAAATACAACGAATACTTGATGGAAATAACCTAAAATATACTGAATTGATAAAGGCAATGAATGATAAAAATAAAACTAATCAAAAACTGCAGGAGGAAATGGCACAACAGAAGACGGCGATGAATGAATTGAGACATAAAACAGATAAAGAGTTCCATAAACTACAAGAAGAACACAGAAAACAATTGATGGAGGGGAAAGATAGAGCTAACGAAACTCTTCAAAGGCAACTGGAAGAACAAAAGAAATTTGTAGAAGCGACAACAAAGGCAATTTTACAAGAACAAAAAGAAACGGATAAAAGGAAAAGGAATGATCAACAGGAAGCAAATAATAGAGCTTACAATATACTCCAGGAACAACTTGCACAACAGAATGCAACTATGCAAAATATGATGCGTGAAAGAGATAACCAAATTCAGAAACAGCAAGAGGATCACAAAAAACAATTACATGAAGAGAAAGAAAGAATACTTTTCCAAGACCTCGAGAGAGATAAAATCAAAAGACAAGAGTTCCAAGAACAATTGGAAAATCAGGAAAGAGCGATGCAACAACTAATTCACGAAAAGGTTCTTAGCCAACAATCCCAAAATATGTTACAGAAACAGATAGAGAGAGTAAATAAAAGTGCAAGGAAGCAACAAGAAGAACATGACAGATTAATGGAGGCCACCATTCGAGAACAAAAAGAGAGGGAGGAAAGACAAAGGGAGGACAGACAAATAGAAAGAATGAAATTGGAGGAATTGATGGAATTAAAACGACAATATGAGAGAATTGAAGGGCAGTTGAACAGGAATGACCCCGCATGCTTGCTTTCGTGATATTAAAACAGTGTAAAGTTATTAAAATAGCTTTTTTTTCAATATATACTTGGATTGCATGTTAAAGTATTTCAAAGTTTAAATCATCCGTCCCATTCTTCATTTATACTAATACATTAATATGAATACTAATGAAATATCTCTCATCGCTTTGATTTTAAGACATAATATTTTACTTCTGTTTTATTTAGAATCTTACCAGTATTATGTGTCTTTTTGTTTGATTCCAATTTCTTATGGCATATTAAGTTTAAAGTGAATATAAGTGTTAAATACCCTTCTGAGAAAAGTTCAATACCTTTCTGTTGAAGTGTTTTTTGTGTAAAAGTAAAGCCAAATCATTTCTATACTTCATACTTTTATTCTTAATAAGTAACAAAAATGTGTCCCAAGTACACGAATGCCCCACTCGCAATATCTTTTTCTATGTTCAGTGAAATTGGGATAACAACTCTAATTGGGCATTAAAATTAGAAAGATCTACCATAGGTAACATGTGCACTAAGTTTCAAGTTGATTGGACTTCAACTTCATCAAAAACTACCTTGACCAAAAACTTTAACCAAAACCGGGACGAACGACGGACAGACGGACGAACGAAAGGACGGACGGACGAACGGACCCACAGACCAGAAAAGATAATGCCCCTCTACTATCGTAGTTGGGGCATAAAAAGTATGAATTATATGTTTGATTTGGCAATAACACATTATATAAAAATTTAATTTGGCAGCACAAACAGGTGTTTATCAAAATAAAATTATTAACATATCAGTAACAAGCATATTAATGCTAACATGTTATAGAAAGGAGAGTATTTTGTTAAGTGCTATGTGTGACTTATACCTTAAAAAAATCTACCAATTTCATGTTTTCATTCAAAACTATTTAAGGGAATTTGATGCGACTGTCATACAAATGAGTGATTTAGCTAGCTATAAAACCAGGTTCAATCCACCATTTTCTACATAAGAAAGTCAGGAATAGGACAGTTGTTATCCATTCGTTTGACGTGATTGAAGTTTTGATTTTGCAATTGGTTTAGAAACTTTCCGTTCAGTATTTTTGTTATTTTAATTTTAGTATATAAACTTTAAGTTGCAAAATTTTATAGCATGCTACATGTATGTAATTTTATAAATGAGAATGATTTGTTTTCTTTGGTTCTGTTTCAGTTTCAAATCATTGTTGTAGTTCTATCTAACAGTAATAAAAATGTAATTGCTTGCAACACATGTTTTTTTCTTCTTCTGTATATTACGTTGCATTAACTGTAATATATGACAATTGAATAAATCTTTAAATGTTTATTATCTAGAAATATATCTTCCGAATATATGTATGCTTGGCTCTTGTTAAATATTTAGAAGTGATTTTTGTGTGGCTTTAAATCAATTTCCATAATATTAATAAAAGATATAAAAGACTAAGAATATAATGTATAATAATCACAGAACAAAACCCAGCACCTTTACATATTTGCAGCTATTTCAGATTTTAAATTATCCCTAGAGGTGTAACGATTCATTGTCCCAGTACTAAAAGGACAAAAATACAAAACATCATAAATTTTAGGAGTTGAAGATAAGATATAAAAGCAAAAAGCATGTTCTGATGAATACCAAAAAAAACCAGATTTATTGGCATTTTTATAATGGACAACATATCAAAGAAGGTCTTAATTCATTATTAATTGATTTATTAAATGGAGAGGAAATAGAGAGTATTGTTAAATCACTTCATACATAAAATTTCAAACTCAATCCCAATTTGAAATACCTGTATATGTCTACAAATATAACAAATTTATCGGTGATGATATCAACATCACACAAGAGTGCACAGGCTGAAATGTCTCACCTTCTTTACTAATCATTGATATTATGTTGAAAGTTCTAAATATAAAGCTTTATTACAACTGTCACATAAACTAAATATAAACCAAGAAAACTAAACATTGACCTTTGAACATGAAAATGAGGTCAAGATTAGATGAACCATGCCATGCATGCATGTACAGCTAACAATTCTTCCATACAACAAATACAGTTGACCTATTGCTTATAGTTAAAGAAAAACAGACCAAAACACAAAAACTTAACACTAAGCAATGAACTGTGAAAATGAGGTCAAGGTCAAATAAAACCTGCACGACTGACATATAGATCATAAAATATTTCCATTCAACAAATATAGTTGACCTATTGCATATAGTATTAGAAAAAAAGACCAAAACTCAAAAACTTAACTTAGACCACTGAACCATGAAAATGAGGTCAAGGTCAAATGACACCTGCCAGCTACACATGTTCACCTTAAAATCATTCCATACACCAAATATAGTAGATCTATTGCATACAGTATAAGAAAAACCGACCAAAACACAAAAACTTAACTATTACCATTGAACCATGAAAATGAGGTCAAGGTCAGATGACACCTGCCAGTTGGACATGTACACCTTGCAGTGCTTCCATACAGCAAATATACTAGACCTAATGCTTATAGTATCTGAGATATGGACTTGACCACCAAAACTTAACCTTGTTCACTGATCCATGAAATCAACTCGAGGTCAAGTGAAAACTGTGTAACTACCGGGGTACATAAGGACCTTGCAAGATATGCACATACAAAATATAGTTATCCTATTACTTATAATAAGAGAGAATTTACCATTACAAAAAGTCTTAACTTTTTTTTTCAAGTAGTCACTGAACCATGAATATGAGGTCAAGGACATTGGACATGTGACTGACTGAAACTTTGTAATATGAGGCATCCATGTATACAAAATATGAAGCATCCAGGTCTCCCACCTTCTAAAATATAAAGCTTTTAAGAAGTTAGCTTACGCCGCTGCCGCCTGATCACTGTTCCTATGTGGAGCTCGACAAAAAGCTATGTAAAATGAAGATTAGATAGACAGCAACATTAATGTTAAAAGTCACTTGACTATGAACAAGTGTACAGGGCAGCGAAATGGTCAACAAACTTAGATCTATAAACAGTACTAGTATAACAGGGGGCAGAAAAGTTATCAGAATGATAGGCACTGATGGTTATGCAACTTCATACAAAACATCGTTGATCTATCACAAGTAGTTCCCATCAAACTAACTTAAGGTAACACGATACCGAATGGCATATCTCCCGATTTCCAAAATTTTTGGCATACGTGTACTTTTAATCGAGTTACATCGGAATATGTTATAAAAAATGGGGGTCACCATTTTTGTTTTTTTTGTAATTTTCATAGGAAAACGTCAATTTTGGCGACAAATTTACTTAGGTATATAGGGGAAATGCCTTTTTTTCGGCTTACCTTTTTAGATTTTCGAATGGATGGATATTTTCTTATATACGGAGAAAAACAAAAAACTAACATAATATCCAGGATTGCATAGTGAATCCATACACGTATAGAAACTCATATGTCACCATCCTTGTTTTTAAAGTAAATGGCTTCAAAGTTGATCGATAGGTCTAGAATTTGACCAAAAACGTGTGACGTTATGGTGTACGGAATATAACGTTATTCCTTCTCAGAGAAATGGAGAAAAAAATATGTGTCGGGATCTGAATGAGTATATTTTATTTTCATTTCCCCTGTCGACTGTCGTAAAGTTCCTAGTAATGCAATATAAAATTCTACTGAATCAGATATAATTTTATTTCGTCCTGCACATGGAATATCACTCATATGAATTAATATTAATATCGTCTGATTTTCACATCAAACGAGCATATACTTGAAACTTGCGTGAACAGGTTCCATGTGAATCTTATGATAATAGTTCATGCATAAATCATCGGAAATTTGTACACGTTAAATTCACGTAAATATTTGAAATAAAATTATTTAAATAATATCTTTGTTCTGAAATTTGATTAAAACCATAAAAAATACCTTCAGATTTTTGTTAAGTTTACGTGAAAATTAAATGAAACATTTCACGTGAGATTCATCCGAATTACTGATTTTTAACTCCATCATATTAGACAATGGTGGTATCATCACTACATCCCGTGATGCAGAAATATAGTATTTTTAAAAAATTGATTCATTTAACAGTTTTTTAATTGCTCGGTTTGATGGTTGTTTAACGTTCAGTGGCAAATAGTTCATGCATGTTCGGGACGATACAATACAATTTGGAAAACAGTTGTTTATAAAAGACACATTTGATGCACCAGTCAAAAAAGATTAAACATTCTGTTATTTGTGAAAATTATGAGGAAAAATAATGATCCTGATAAAATACACATTCCAACAAATAGAATAACAAAACTCCAAGAATAATTCAAAACGAAAAAATCCCTTATCAAATGACGAAATCAAACGCTGAAAAACATCAAAAGAATGATAAACAGCTGTCATATTCTTGACTTTGTACATACAATACATGTAGTATAGTGTACTCTGCGTGGTGTAAATGTGTTACTTGTTTGCTCATCAAGTCGGACAAACCTTGCAAATTGTTAACCCGAATAATGCAGTCGTTATATTCCGCTTACTACATTAAGTAAGTAGGAGAGATTGATTACGTGGAGGGACTGAATTATTCGGGTTAGCAAACTGTATGCAAAATTTCACAAATTTCAACATTCTGTCATTTATGAAAAATTATTTACACAACAAAGCTTGAGATCATATATGCATTCTTTATATAAGTAAAACAACTTCGAAATTTAAAAGTTCCAGCTTGAAATTCAACCTGTATCAGATGTAATTAAGCCGGAGTCTGTACTCTGAGTGCCATTGTATTTTTATTAAACATGAAACAAAAAATAAAATCCAGACGATATGCGCACCTATAATATGAGTAGTAACACCAGGTACATAGTTTTAAAGCGGAAGCAAAACAACTGTAGTCCTAAATAATTAGCCGAATTAACCCTATATACATGTATACCAAGTGCGGGATTAACGGTCGAACGGACAAATGTTAAACAATATGATGACACGTGCTCTATAAGTAATTTGGTGACAATGCATATTTTTGAATATGCAGTTCAAATAATGGAATGATAATTTGGAGATCTGAAATGTAGTAGCAATGTAAGAAGGCTAGCATTTCCGTCATGCATTTCGTCTTTGGTGGAAAGTGGATTAATTGGAAATTTTACCGCATCTCTTTATAATTCATTATGGTTGGAATTTTCTAGAGAAGAGCAAAAGTTTTAAGACTTAAACTAATATTTACCAAGAGATTGAAATGTTACTGTGACAATTATACATGTACTTCACATACTCAAAATTTTCCAACGTTTACTAAAACTACAAATAAGAAGTGTAAAGATACTATTCCAATTAGCATTAGTCACGATTTTCTTGATGTCTTCAAGGTGTTGATGTCGTTTAATTAATGCCCAGCTGTTGCTATCTTATTAATTGCATATCACATATCTCCATTTATCATTCTATCAGCTAACTTTTGTACAAATAACATGTACATGTACACAATTTTTGTTTTTATTTGTACTTGTACTTTTACAAATAAAGTCTCATGTTACCCCACTTCCATAATGTGCAAGCGGAAATGTAGATATTTAGTTTTACATAACTGTTCAATTTTGTTCTTCCTCGCTGTCTGCGTTTAAACTTTGTGGAATTTTTTGAAATGAGGCAATGATTTAAATTTTAACAACTAAAGTTCCAAGTGACGGATGTAAATTGTAAATTGATTGCTTTGATTATTGGTTGGTTAACGTCTAGTGGAAAATATTTCATGCATGTTCAGGACGAGGACAAGTTATCTATAAATACAATAGGTAGGTTTTGCAATAGAGGTAGGACATCCGAGATGATGGTCGTGAAAATTTTAACTGACGCTATACATGTATATATATACTTGTTCTAAAAACTAATTTTGAGAAAGAAACTTTCCGGGCCTTTTCATACGCCTAGTATGCGAGCAATATGGCCCTCAGAGCCCTAAAAGGTAAATTTGTTAATTTTCTTTCAGTCGTTTTGTCTCCCAGCTTGTACATGTACATTATTTCCAACTCAAAACTAAAAAAACACCGAATACCCATGCAGGCGTAAATTAACACGAATATAAAATGTAAATGATTTCAAGATCTAGCTTTTTTACAGTCTCTTGCCATTTGAATAATAAGTCAGTCGTTTGCATGTAAATTTCGAGAAAAAAATTATAACGGAATCAGGGAACACGGAACCGGTCTGACTCCAGCCAGCCCCAACTATCAACTTGCGTTTGTAGACGCAAGTGGATACTCGGGGCTGGCTTTATTCAGCAGTAACAGAACCTGAATTTTGCTATTTTATTTCTGCCGAATCAAGTGCCCATGTATTTCTCAGCCTTCGTTAACTTTCTAATGCTTCATTCCGATGTTGCTGTCCATCCTGAGTAGACCTGGTATATACGATTAAAAAGCTGGCACTGTATTTTAAAATATTTCCAAAACTATATCGAATTTACTCTGTACAGACCAATGAATTTCAGAGACTGTTTACACATGGAACACAGGAAAAGTTATTCGGCTAAATAACCACTTTTTTACATTCCATACAAACAAACTATTTTCTGTATGATTTTCAACGTCTGCTTGTATTGTGCTTTTCCCCCTAATTATATTCATATTTTTATCCAAATAATTTCAATTTTGTCCGAGCGGTGTTTTTGATGACCATTTTAAAACGAATTAATAGTTGTAAAATTCCCCGTTTTTTTTCACACATCATCCTAAGCTTCTATAAATTAGATTTCTACTTTCAAAACAAAATTTCATGGGGAAAAGGCGCGAATCATGAATAAGTACTTATTGCAAAAATAAACCAAGGTTTACTTTTATAAATTGTTATTTGGATGGAGAGTTGTCTCATTGGCACTCACACCACATCTTCCTATATCTATACCAAGAATAAAAATAAAGTGATAAAACTGTGTCTGTTATGCATAAGAACATATATAGATAAAGCGTGCAGATGCTTAAATATCAAAGAAACAGAATATTTAAAAAGTAAAGTAGTACTTTTTAAAGATTAACAATGAGCAAAATGATTGCCGGAAAACGATAAAACAATCTATGTCAAATAACCGCTACGTATTGCATCAAAACTCTTGGCACTCTGCATCTAGGGAAAGTTACCATTTAAAATGTCACACAAAACCCGCTGTATTGGCTTATATGTGTGAACGTATATTCGATAACGTCAGGAACGATAACTCATGGCGTAAAGTCATTCGGTATCGTGTTACCTTAAGCTATATGACAACAAGCCTGAATGAACCTTGAATAGATCAAGGACAGATCAACCATGTCAGACAATAAGTACACCAATCATTCATTGCTTATAGTAATAACCATGAAAACTTAACATTGATCAATGCACCAGTAAAATGAAGCAAAGGTTAGTTCCCTCTGTAAGACAAACAATAAAAACAATACACACCACGAAAATTAACTTTTGCTAATGAACTATAAAAAGCGTTGAATGTCTGATTAAACCTGTTAGATATACATGTCGACCTTACAATCATTCCATAAACCAAACACAGAAACATTGATGTGTTGCTTATATGGCAGGGGAGATCATCAAAACAAATTGTTTAAGCTTGCTATTCCAATAATGATTGTTGTTAGGTTTGGTTAAATTTGGCCCAGAAGTTTTAGAGGAGAGAATTTTTATAAAAATTAATAGACAATTGCAGAAGACTAATGACAAACGCAAAGTGATGATAAAAGCTCACTTTGCCTTTCAGGCCAGGTGAGCTAAAAATAGATACAAGGCTTCAGAAACAAAAATAACCTTTAAAATATGTGATCGTAATATTCAATGAAAAAGGAGATTGCTCGCCATCGGTAATATTTTAAAATATTTCTAAATTAATAAAAAAAAAAAAAAACAACTAGAAAATACAAAAACATTACATAAGTTTTACTGACATAACATGCACATGAACATGATAGATGCACAATGACAACATTCAAAAAATATCATAGCGATAGCTACAAGAGTTAGTTGCAGGCTTTCTTTGTATAACTGGAAATCTTTACTTAAACAGCTAACATCCTTGCTGTCCTAGTTTCCTAAATAGACCACATTATGAGTTTTACTTTATTATTGATTTTCTTATAACAAAATTCCAACATTGTTTATTCTTGAGTTTCCATTCCTTCTTCGTCCTCCTCGTCTTCCTCTTCTTCTCCTTCCTTTTTTTCCGGCTTCTCATAAGCTTTATCTGATGGTGTGACAACCACTCCTTCCCAAACACTCATGTCTGTAGCTATACCTGTAAATATAATAATTCATGTAAAAGTCGAATAAAACAGAGGGGGAGTTGATTGCCCCCCCAAAAAAATTCAACAGAAATCTTATGTTCCCAATCAAACAGTGGCTTTAGTAAAAAAAAACTAGAGGCTCTCAAGAGCCTGTATCGCTCACCTAATTCTACTTGGGATTTTGAAATCATATAAAAAAATATAAAATTTGGCTAAAAGTGACAACACAACCTCATTTATAAGGAAAGGAACATGTTTAATTTCATTCAAAAGTCCCCCACTGGCGGCCATCTTGGATGACGGATCGGCTACAAAGTAACAACACTTGGTCAGCACCTCATAAGGAACATTCATGCCATGTTTGGTTTTATTCCATTCAGTGGTTCTCTAAAAGAAGTCATTTGTATGCATTTCCCATAGGGTCCTATGTTAAACTAAGTCCCCTGCTGGCGGCCATCTTGGATGATGGATCGGCTACAAAGTAACAACACTTGGTCAGCACCTCATAAGGAACATTCATGCAATGTTTGGTTTTATTCCATTCAGTGGTTCTCTAAAAGAAGTCATTTGTATGCATTTCCCTTAGGGTCCTATGTTAAACTAAGTCCCCCGCTGGCGGCATTCTTGGATAATGGATCGGCTACAAAGTAACAACACTTGGTCAGCACCACATTAGGAACATTCATGCCATGTTTGATTTCATTCCATTCAGTGGTTCTCTAAAAGAAGTCATTTGTATGCATTTCCCATAGGGTCCTATGTTAAACTAAGTCCCACGCTGGCGGCCATCTTGGATGATGGATCAGCTACAAAGTAACAACACTTGGTCAGCACCACATAAGGAACATTCATGCCATGTTTGGTTTCATTCCATTCAGTGGTTCACTAGAAGAAGTGATTTGTATGCATTTCCAATAGGGTCCTATGTTAAACTAAGTCCCCCGCTGGCGGCCTTCTTGGATAATGGATCAGCTACAAAGTAACAACACTTGGTCAGCACTCCATAAGGAACATTCATGCCATGTTTGGTTTCATTCCATTCAGTGGTTCTCTAGAAGAAGTTCAAAATGTAAATTGTTAATGACGACGGACGACGCCGGACGACGACGACGGACGACGACGACGGACGCCAAGTGGTGAGAAAAGCTCACTTGGCCCTGCGGGCCAGGTGAGCTAAAAAAGGGGGAAACATAAAGTATTTATTGGTTAAACTTGGCATTGATCAAGCTTTCAGTAACTCTCTGTATTCTAAGAACCATACAATGTGTTTTTGTTCTTCTTTTGAAATTCCTTTTTTCATGTAGATATGAAAAGCCACCTTTCAAACTGATTTTTTCAAATATCTCATTTGTTGTGTTGCTGCATCAGTGTCGTAAGTTAGGAGTAGTATTGAGCACTCATAAACATGCTAAGCCAAGTCACATTTTTTTTATGACTGTCCCAAACCAGGAACCTGTTATCCAGTGGTTGCCAATTTGTCGATAGTTACTGTCTGCTATTTAAAGCTTTCTATATTGTTAAGGTAATTCCCATTGTTGAAAGCCATCCTTATCCTATGGTCCTTGATGGCAATACTTAATCCTTCCTCGTTAAAAGGAGATAATAAAGAAATCATTAAAGGAAAATTTGCAACATTTCTCGAAAATCTGAATAGTTATATTTATACATTAGCAGACTAACTAACTGACATTAACCAATAGTTCTAATCATTGTTTACATACAAACAAGTAGTGTTTCTCAGTATCAACAATAACTTACTGGCATTTCCTTCTAGTCCTAGAACCTGTTTATATCCACCATGAGTGAGAACACGTAACAATGTCTGTGATGTAAAGCAAACTTGATCTTGTTGTTCTAGAGTCATCACTGTGTGAACTCTGACCGCACCTTGTTCACAGGGGTCAGTTATACCAACAGAACCAGGTAGAAAGAATCCTGCTGACATTAGCTGTAAACATCTTCTGTAATTATACAACAAAAATATGACCAACAAAAATGTGTCTATGATACATGGATGACCCACTCACACTATCATTTTTTATGTTCATTGGACCAGGAAATTAGGGTCAAAAATTTAATCTGGCATTTAAATTATAAAGATCATATCATAAGGAACATGTGTATTAAGTTTAAAGTTGATATGACTTCAACTTCATCAAAAACTATCTTGACCAAAAATTTAACCTTAAGCAGGAAATACAGACGAACGAACAAACAGATAAACCAAGGGAAGAACACACGAATGAACGGATGCACAGACCAAAAAAACATAATGCCCCTCTACTTTCGTAAGTAGGACATAATTTTTACATATATATGGATGACAGTGATGGTTTAATGTCTAAGAACATTGTGATACTAAAATAAAACTGGGTTGTCTGTGTTCTAAGCATACCATTCTTTTAAACACCTAAATGCTGCATGCACGGAGAAGATGAGCTGCAAAAACAAATTTAAGTTTTTGGCTTGACCAAGCCAGTAATGGGACCCATAAAGGAGGGGAGAAAGATACCAGAGGCACATTCAAACACATAGATCGAAAGTATAACCTCTAGAAATAATGTGAGCACAAAATCATGAGACCACCAATTTGTTAAAATACCTGTAGTGAAAGCAGGTACCAAATGACATCTGATACCTTTGAAAATCAGAAACAGAATGCCCTTAACTTCAAGGGCTGGTAATCAACATTCAGCACCATATTCAAAATGTCTTTTTTTTCCTCTAGCATAAGAAGAGCATAATGAGCCTTCCTTTAACATGTTTAAATGAGCAATATTATGTATTATAACAATAAAACTTACTTAAAAGCTATGTTGATTGAGATTGGTTGTCTTGCTGGATTGTTCATTATTGAGTAGTGAGCCTGAAAAAAAATAATAGTTCCTAAATAACACATCAAATCAAAGAGTTACTGCATGATGATAACACAGATAAATTTCCCCTTTATACAAGTATTTACCTCAAAATTTTCAAAAATATACATAGGAATATTTTTACTGTAGATGGATGAGAAATATCCTCTTGTAAAAGTTTGAAATGCATGCATGTCTCCAATACAGGAGGTAGCTCTATTTACAGTTTTCATGGGTATAATATATATGGGTATAATGTTTATTGGTTGCTGTTCAATGTGAGCCAAGGCTTTTGTTGAAGGCAGTACTTTTGACCTTTAATGGTTCACTTTATACACATTTTTGACTGGAATGGATAGTTGTTTCATTGCTTTAATGGAAGAGCCATATTTACTCTTCATACATTTCTGACAAAAGCAATACATAAGACTACTTAATCTATTATATATACAATAGCCTTACCAGGAGATCTATAATCCATGGTGTCAGAGGTTCAAATCCTTTAAATCTGTTCTTCAAATCTCGTAATAACCGTATTAATACTTTTATACTGAAAAAAAATCAACAGAATTATAAAATATTGTATAGACTAATGTTCAATAATGATATCAAACTGTGTTTGCTTTATTCTTTTTGGGATTCTGTCTTATTTTGAACAGATATCTCATTTTATACAACTATATATAAACACTGATTCTATCGTTATACTATGACATCTTAGTCCCAAGTTTGGAGAAGGATGATAAACATGTTGAACCCTGACACACTCTATGTGTCTGTCCAAAACATGGAGCTTTTTGTTCAGTGGTTTGTTATTGTTGCTTTGGATCTGGTATAATTGGTCTTTTTTAATTGTTTATTTTTGTTGTTGATTGTTTAATGAAATAAATTTGAAACTATTTTTCTCTTTCTGTTTTGAATTGAATAGTGTCTTGTTTTTTCTATGACATTTGTAGTTCATTTAATTGTCTTAAATCTCATTTCACCTAAAATGTTGTATTTACATATTTGTATTCATTAGTTATTTTATTTTACCTAGAATGACAAGCATTTTCCTCCACCCATCGTGCATGTCTTATACCTGCTAAGTGGGCTTGCATTAATTTACCATCCACTGAAAAAAAAATAACAAAACGTTAATGAGCAAGCTCATATACACAACACCCTAAAAGAATTATGACAGCATATATACACATGTATATTTCCTCCTGAAAACATTTCCATATTCTAACTTTTTCGTATGATGATGAAGCTCATCCTAGGTTGAGTGGAAGTCTATCAAAGTATGAACCCAAGAAAAATTAAGGTGATATCCTGGCAACTAAGGTAAAAATGAGGGATGGGTAAGTAAAACTTAGATTTGTTTAAACAGTTTATTCGAATAAATCGACTTGGATAGGGTAAGACCTCTCCACAAAGTAAAACTTAGTTTCCTAGTATACCTTCTGCAACTATGTTGATAGGGATAGACATATTTATTATTTGGGGTATACAGCTATGTAATAAAAAGGTATCAATTTGTAAATTCTGTTTTCAGTTTATAATTCTGGATATTGAAGAAAATTATTGCAGATTATTTGTCATTTGAAGAAGTAAATAATATAAGTAAATTTGTTATATTCGTATTTTCTTATAAGATTTGAATAATCTCCCCTTAATTTTCTCAAAAACGATTTTGTATATTAAAGTAATTTTTTTTACAATCCCTAAAATTCAATTTTTAGGATGTATAAACATGCCTCAAATTTTTGTCTCTGGTTAGATCATAATTTTTTATTAGAATTTTAACATTTTATCTCATTAATTTGAGAAAGAAATTAAGTGTGCAAAGATGTTAAGAAATTGTGCAAGCCCTTAAAAATGATTAATAAAGACATTTGGTAAAGGACAAATTATCAAAATTCCATTAAGGGAAAGAAGTCATCAAAAATTCTAAGAAGATAGTATGACTTTTTACTTGAAAAAAAATGAATGTCTAAGGGACATCTAAGCCATTACAATAGTTAACTGATACAAGTATTAAAATACACCTGTATAAGTATTTAACAAATTTACCTTATAAGTTAATAAAAATTTACTTCTTTAAGTGAACAAAAATAACTTGTCCAAGTAGTACCCCTGACTGTTTATGGTATTAACATATGATTTTTATGAGGTTCTCTCAAATTAAGTGAATGGGCACTATGATGTTGGAAAAGCTCCAAATACTTACAGTGTAAATCTTGTTCTAATTTCTTCAGATTAGGTGGTATAGTTGTGATTAGACATTTGACTGTGGCATCTGCTGAACTAATCTCAAATCCTGTATCATTGGTCAACATACTCAACACTGAAATATAATAATACAAAAATTATTGTAAATTATTTCAATTTCTTTAGTCTTCTCTTGTATCATGTCTACAGCATATCCACAATGTAATATAAACAGTTTTGGGTGTTTTTTTTTTCAAAATTCCATATTTTTAATAGTAATGTATGAAATCATAAAACATTTGGAAAATTGTCAAGTCTTGGGTTTCCTGAATTTTGGACCCACATGACAAAAAATCTTTCAAATGCAGTGTTCTCCCCAGGCCGATAGCGCCACAGCGCCTTCATAATATTTTCGTTAATCCCGCAGCGTCTTAATTGGCTGCTGTCCTTTAATACTTGATCTCGCAGCGTTATATAAATATAAGTTCATTATAAATGTTGGTTAAAATTGTCAAGTTGCTGATCACTGCTGAGAGGTCAGTCAGTGTTGCGCAATATCTGATAATTTGTTTTACCTGAGCCACGCTTAATCTCAGCCTTATCGGACTATGTTATCATGTAATAGCGTAAATGATCATCAAGAAGATAGATATTTTTAGAAGAAAATTAAAAATTTTAAAAACTTCAGTGCAGAAATTGAAGAAATAGATCGCAAATACATTGTATTTATGCATCATGTGTGTGATTACTTGGCCATTTATATATATATACATAATTTTTTCATTGGTCAAGAAGAAGAATCTATTTAAACAAGACCAATGAAAGTGTTCAATACACGTGATAAATTTGAATACACATTGCTAAAGATATTTACGATGAAAATTATGAACAAGAGTTTTTGTAGTTGAAAAGATAACGAGAAGTGATTTATTTTAATTGAAAGTGAAAAATGTTGCTTGCAAGGTAAATTTGACTCAAACTGTCATATTTTTAGAAATAAAATGATCATTGAACATCGATCGTGAGTCCGTGAGTCGGGAAATATGTGACATTCAACACTGGTACGGAATTGCCACAGCTTCTGTGTAATGTCACTAGTAAATAATTTCAATGGTCCTAACTTTAACGATGTTTCGTTTATATCTACCTGCTAAAGACATGGAAGTGTAAATAAATGCCAAACTACGGAAACTGGTCAGCTGTTCATTAAAATATTTTTGTTTTAAAAAGTTGTATACCAAATATCTTAACCATATTCGATTTTATTAATTCTGAATGAACATGTTCTCTGCAAATAACAAAGGGTGAACTCTAAGCAAAAGGCAGATGATGGAAGTAGAAGTTTTTTTTAGACCAATGACTTCTAATGAAAAGGGGAATACACCTCCCTTTACAATCAGCTGTCAGTATAAGCAGATGTTATAATTGCTTCTCCTAATCCCAACTGAGCTAAAGTTTTAGTAAGTCATAACAGCAAGCACCATGTTTCTGGTTTCAGTGACAAGTGGCTGACAGAGTTTTCATGGTTTAGATATATTAAGAGGGGGGGGGGGGGGGGTATAAGTAAAAGTTATTACCCTGAAGAGGATAAAGACAACGTTGAGGACCAGACTGTCCAACAAAATAACACTATCTTGAAACAATATCCCTAGAAGCAGCAGAAAGTACAGAGATGAATATTTATATTTTGACTTCTTTAATTGACTGAATATAAATAACTTTTGTGTTTAAAATTAATCTATTTCATACATATATTCTTGTAATTCATTAATACTCTGCATTATTAAACACACAACACAAAGCATTATAATTCATATTGCATGTTATGATTTATGACTGATTGATTCAGATCACAAAAGTTCACTATAAAAAAGGAGTTACGCACCCTTGAATTTTGCGCCTTAAAAAAAATCCTGGGGTGAACACAGATGAAATAAAAGAATTTGTAGAAAACTAAATATATCATGAAATTTTTACGAAAATGTTATCTGCTTTTAGGTTTTATCATTTTACAAAATGTTAAGCATAAGTCTTTGGTGTGTGTTCACACTGTTTCATATGTCATGTTGGTTTTCACTATGTAATATAGCCAATACATTAATTTTATCGATTTCTTCTTTACTAAAAACACAAACCTTCCTGTGGATCTGTTAATTTCATATCTTCTACTATTTTATTTCCTAGTGCAGCCACAGCTTCCTCTGCAAAAACAAATCAAAGCGCGAAAGCGCTGTAAAGGCAGTTAATTACAGGTTGTGTGTATTTCTAGTCCAGTTATATCATTATCTTCCATAGAACAGAGGTGGTTTGTAGTATTTAAGATTTAGAGTTCTCTTGTACCTAGTTCACCTATATCTATAGTCTACTGTTTATAGTATATTTTCTGTACCTCGCCATGAAATGCATTTTTAAGACATAAGAACTTTTCCTTTTTAATGTAAATAAAACTATTTTTAATTATTGATTATATACACATATTCAGTTACTCCTATCCTATGAAAAATAATTCACAAAGATTGACTAGTCTCCATTCTGTGTGTATTGCTAGAACATCAAGTAACATAATGGTTAATGTACATAGTAACATGTCAACTCTTTTGAAGACAGAACTTTTTTTAAATTTTACCTCCAAGCAAAATTATTTTTCAGTATAAACATGATAAAGTTATCTACCTGTATTAATGACCTAGAGACTCTCAAGAGCCTGTGTCGCTCACCTTGGACGGTCTATGTGCATATTAAACAACGGACACATATAAAATGACAAAATTGTGTTTTTGATGATGGGGATGTGTTTGTAGATCTTTCTTTACTGAACATTCTTGGTGCTACAATTATCTCTATCTATAATAAACATGGCCCAGTATTTACAGTTGAAAATATTTTTTAAAAATTAACAAAAAATACAAAAATTTATGAAAATTGTTAAAAATTGACTATAAAGGGCAATAACTCTTTAAGGGGTCAACTTAAAATTTTGGTCATATTGACCTATTTGTAGATCTTACTTTGCAGAACATTATTGCTGTTTACAGTTTATCTCTATCTATAATAATATTTAAGATAATAACCAAACTCTGCAAAATTTCCTTCAAATTACTAATTTGGGGGCAGCAATCCATCAACAGGTTGTCAGATTTGTCTGAAAATTCCTGGGCAGATAGATCTTCACTGAAGAGACAATTTCACCCTATGTCAGATTTGCTCTAAATGCTTTGGTTTCAGAGTTATAAGCCAAAATCTACATTTTACCTGTATGTTCTATTTTTGGCCATAGTGGCCATCTCGGTTGGTTGACCGGGTCTAACCACACATTTTTTAAATTAGATACCGCAATGATGATTTTGGCTAAGTTTGGTTAAATTTGGCACAGTAGTTTCAGAGAAGATTTTTTGTAAAAGTTTACGGACGACGAAACCAAGTGATGAGTCAGGTCAGGTGAGCTAAAAAGGAGTTTTTAATCAAGGTAACAATGACATCTGGTGGCCATAAAAGCTGTCTCATTAGCATTTTAACCACTTCCCATATTTGCTTTTAAGACAATAGAAGAAAATTATTCAATGCAAAAACAAAACTTACTTGTAAATATGAAATTCTCTTTACAGTATGAGTTTTTCTCATTGTTGGAGATTGTACAGTAGTACAGTCCTGTAACTGCTTATACCTATTTCTTATCCCCTTTAGTTTGATAAACTCACAGAATATCATATATTTACATTGTGCCACATCTCCTTATTTTTATATGCATTACAATAACATGAACAATTGTAATTCAAATCTATATATCAAAGCAAAATGAATTTCACTACTTTCATTCATGCATCCTTTGGAAAAATATAAGTTCTAAAATGACACAATATATGTTTATTTATATAAAAATAATATTTAGTTTTCGACTCTTAACAGGTATAAACAAGAATGTGTCCCCAGTACACGAATGCCCCACTCGCACTATCATTTTCCATGTTCAGTGGACCGTGACATTGGGGTAAAAACTCTAATTTGGCATTAAAATTAAAAAGATCATATCAAAGGGAACATGTGTACCAAGTTTGAAGTCGATTGGACTTCAACTTCATCAAACACTACCTTGACCAAAAACTTTAACCTGAAGAGGGACAGACGGACGGACAAACGGACGAACAGACGAACGGACGCACAGAATAGAAAACATAATGCCCCCCTACTATCGTAGGTGGGGCATAAAAATGCACAGCTGTGTCATGATTTGTGAAATCTGTGCTGAAAACATAGGCATTTATGGTGTTTGAGTAATTCCATCTGTGAAGCTCAACATGAGCTCGTCAGTTGGTGGTGGACAGTTATAAATCTTTCCTGCAGGATGAATGTACATCTGTTCAGGAAAACCAATTTCACAAATCAAAACTTTCCTCTAGATTTCTCCTACAATATTCATCCAGTTTAGTTCTTTTGGTTTAACGGGACACCGTCCTGATTTTTAATTTTGTAAACCATTCAGTCTCTTGCTTACAAATGGTGCATGAAAATAGGATGGGAATGCATGGCAGTAGACAAGTCTCTATAAAGTGGGTATGTGCCCTGAAAAAAGTTTTATAACATTAGCTTTTTTGAAACTTGTGAAAGACTTGTGCAACACACATACCTAAATAACTATAACATAGGTGGAGAGCATCATTCATGTCAATGTTTTGTTCCTGTTTACATTGTCATTGATATTTTTCAAGAAAGCCCGAGGCATAGCTCATGAATTCTTGTCATTACAACCGAAATTTACATAATTACTGCTAAAATAATTATCAGTATAATATATCTCTTGTAGAAAAACCATACAATTGTAGTATTAACCAAAAAATGTCAAACAGATGATATTGAATCGTAATCCCAAAAGTTATGACGTCTTGAATTCACCCCCCTTTTTATTCTAAAACGATAATTGCGGTTGCAAACAGACTTTGGTTTACTTGCAAGGCGATTATATAAATAACAGTATATATTTCTTAAAGAAAATAAAGTTTTACCATGAATAGTTTCCTGAACGTAGTCGTTTCCAGTAAAATGTGCCT
This sequence comes from Mytilus edulis, assembly GCF_963676685.1. Taxonomy (NCBI): domain Eukaryota; kingdom Metazoa; phylum Mollusca; class Bivalvia; order Mytilida; family Mytilidae; genus Mytilus; species Mytilus edulis. The sequence continues at coordinate 77,029,484 of NC_092354.1, read as the reverse complement.
TGCAAACAACAGCTGATTGATATGGGTTCTACGATTGCATCGCACATGACAATCTACGTTTGAGCCATGGCGTTGATCCAACTTTTCCTTCTTATTAAGTCATTTAGAAATGCAAGTCCTCCTCTTAAATGACACTCAGGTACACACCAACAAGGACTAGGCATCGTTAATTGTGTGATTGTTTTGCAGTGAAAAAACGGGAGTTAAGGACGGAACTGACTGGTCTCACTAATAAGAGACGAGAAGAATTTTAGAGACAAACAGCGACAAGAAGTTTAATTTAGTGACGAAGCGACAATAACTAACAAGGGACAAGCGAATCGTAATTCTCTCACGAGGCTATTCTCATTTGATGTGATAGGGTGAAGCTACACCTATCAAATATGTCCCTATGAAAAAGAAGAATTTCACTGTTAGAAAGGAAATGATATTGCATGGTTTTGATTCAATAAATTCTTTAAAAGGAAATTGAAATTTTTTTGTTTTGATGGCCAATTTTTAGCGTGTGCATAAAATATATTTTTTTTTATATATAATAAAAACTAATCCCTTTCTTCTTAATAAAAACATATTTTTATCTATCAATGTACAGTAATATAAAAAAATGTTTTATAACCGCCCCTATCATAAAAAATAATGCATGTTTTTTTTAATATCTATGGGGAATAAGTTGTTGCAATGAAATTTTTTTTATTTATGTATAGTCGCTATATAGTCTTCTTGACGCTTCTTCTCGCTAAATTAATTATATTGTCGCTTCTTATCGCTATTTTAATTTTATTGACGCTTCTTATCACTTTTTGTCGCTTCTTGTCTTTAATTAGTGGAACCCTATTCAGGAACGATAATTTCATATTTTACATAACTGAGACCGAAATAACTATAACGTCATACGGCTTCACGTACAGAAATACTTTAAATTGTATATTATGCAATATAATTCACGGTCAGTCGACTTTTAATTATAATATCATGTTATATCAACGAGTGAAATGATTTTATCTTTAGATCGCAAATAGTACTCGAAATTGAACGGACCTCTTTCCACACGGAATTCGAATAATGATAGTTTGTAATCAGATTGACTGCTCATAATGCAAAAGACACATTAATAAACAGATTTTTAAAACGAACAATACACACTGATCGTTTCTTTATTTCCCAATGTAAATGAAAGGAACAAAAACCAATACATACCACAAAAAGTAGAGGAGAAATTTAAACATTTCCGGATCTATTTCTTGTAAAATGACCCCCAGCAAAGATTTGCGTAAGGAAAGATGAACCTCATGACTTGAAAGTCAGGCCTTAAAGCACTGCCTTTAAAAAAATAACATTTCTATCATGGTTTCATATGTTTGACGTTTTCACCACTGCAAAGTTCCATATTAAAGTTAGAAATGATGAAAAAAAGAATATTTTTAAAACAGAAATGACAGTCCATGATTTATAAACTAAAAGTAATAGAATAATAAAGTACCCAACAAAATTGCAAACAATAATTTTACTTTCCATGTTTCATCACTAAGCAAATTCCCAACTTTCTGAAACTAATTCCACATAAAACTTTACAAATCATAAATAGGAACTAAAACAACTAAAACAAGAGAGAATTGAAAGATCAAAATTTAAAACACAAAAAGATCAAAATGAAGCAACAAATGTGAGAAAACATTACATAATTAAATTTTCAAAGCCTATAGATATTAACATTATATTGCACAATAACTATAAAGAAATCTGCAACTAAATATTTCTGTATACTTGACCAATTTTTTTCTCACATTTACATAATTTTCTGAAATCCTGCTTATTTTCAAAGTATTACAGATAACGGTTTAGGTTTTGTAGATATATCATGTATATTGTACATGTTGCTCCACTTTATAACATATTCAACTAATTAACATTATAAACTGAACAAAACTTGTAAATCTACTTACTAATTTTATATTCTTGACATAATAAAGACACACATATTTACAACATATTTCTAATGAGTATGTCCTACACTTAGTGATTATTTTTCTGTTTATTCGGTTGTATTTTTTTTATAAATTATATACAATAATAAGATGTGGTATGATTGCCAGAGAGACAACTTATAATCCACCAGATATAAAATGACATAAATGTTAGCAACTTCTATAGTTACTTTTTAATTTATATCCTATATTTTGTAATAATAAAATATTGTCTACAACTAGTGATGTTATTATACTATGGACATGTAAATTTTCTGTGTTATACAACCGATTTCATTTTTTTTGAAAATGGTGAAAAGACGGGCTATTTTTACCAAATAATTCAGAATTTTTGTGATTTTACTTTTTACTCCCATAAACAATGATAAATCTCTAATGCATCATGTCAGAAGATCTAGATGCAAGTCAGTTTGAAATCTGTATAATAACATGCATATTATATATGTTATATGGGTTTTATCAACCTTCCACTAATCTAATTGATCTAGTAGAGCTCTCATGATTATCTTGGTTTCTAAAGTTATCAATGGTAGGATATGAAAAACCCTTATAACTTGTTTAAAATCCTCATTAAATTGACTTCTATCTCAAGAGGTAAAAAATGAGAGAAAAGAACAGCATTCCAATGTCAATCACAAATGTTCATAGTTTATCTGTCTAAGGGGAATAACTCAAATAATATTTGGGTTTATTTATTCAAAAGTATATTATTCCACACAATATAAAAAAGCGTAACATAACCAAGTTGACAAGTTGACAACTAACATCCAACAAGAGATAGCTTATAATGTTTTCCACTTGTACTTTAATTATGTCTGTTAACAATAAATCTAAGCTTAAAATCAGTCTAGATCTTGTATTGCTGATATAAACCTTTGATCTTACAAGAAATGTATGCTTGAAAGGGAAAACAACACAATTTTCCAAATTTAATTAAAAATCTTAAGGGCACAATTTCTAAAAAAAAAATAGTACATACATAGATTGTAAAAATTATTCAATACATTTCTGAAATAAACCTTTGTTTGTTTATGTAATTTATACATGTTTCTCGTTTCCTGTTTTTTATATAGATTGGACTGTTGGTTTTCCCTTTTGAATGGTGTTACACTGGTAATTTTGGGGCCCTTTATAGCTTGTGGTTCGGTGTGAGCCAAGGCTCCGTGTTGAAGGCCGTGCATTGACCTATAATGATTGACTTTTATAAATTGTTATTCGGGGGGAGAGTTGTCTCATTGGCACTCACACCACATCTTCCTATATCTCTTTAATATGGATTTCATATAAATCTAGAAAAGAATTGTACACATATACAGGATGCAGATGCATTGAAAGGGATCTGTATACTTTAACTCACGTACAGCATTGTGGCATAGGACAAACACTTTAAGTATACTATAAAAAAAAATATGCAGTGATCACATTATGTTATCTAAAAATCAAAAATCATAAGGACTTTGATTCAAAGAACAAGAATTATATCTTTTCCTTTTTTGACGGTTGGTGCCCTGTAATGAAGCTGTAAGTTTGAGTCAATAAATATAATCTGTCCATACTTACTGGTAGGTAAAGTTTTTAACATAACAACTATATCAGCTACATTGTGTCCAGCCATCATTGTACCCTTCTTGAATGAACCAATCTGTCTGACCTCTTCTATTTGCTGAAATGTCAATATTTATATGTGGTATGATTGCAAATGAGACAACTGTCCACAAGAGACCAATATGACATGATTTTGCAAAACAGTTATCACATGTTTGTTTAACCAAACTCTATTCTATTACAGTCTATATAATTATATTTTTTGAATTTTTAAACAATTACTTTTTTTGAATTTTGAACTTTCTTTTATTGGTTATTTTAGATTTTTTTTAGCAAATATTTTTTAAGTTTTAACTTACTTTTATTGGTGCGTATTCAATATCTCCTTAATTTTATCATGCCCATTTTATACAAAATTTATTGTTTTATCAATGCTATATTTTTCAAATCTTTTTGTTTTAGAAGTTTTAAACATGGGCTTTCATATTTTATTGTTAATACTTATATATGTGAATGGATATATATTGTAAAGCGCTTAGGGTAATTTTAATATTATATAATGCGCTGTTATAAATACTGTATAATAATAATAATAAAACACAATATGGTTACATATCACCTGCTACACAACACTCTAACAAGAACAATATGAAATAATTTAAACAGAAAACTACCAGTCAGGGGTACTACTTGTAAAGGTTGTTTTTTTATTACTTGAAGAAGTAATATTAGTATACTTATATAAGTAAATTTGTAGGATACTTATACAAGTGAATTTAATTTACTTGTATAGGTAAAAAAAATATTGACTGAGTTATGTCCCTTAGACATCCTATCTTCTTTTATTGAATTCTTATGATTTCTTTGCTCTAATAGACTTTTAAATTATCTGCCCTTTGCAAATGTCTTTACTAATCATTTAAGGAGGTAGACCTAGGTTAAGGGAGATAACTCTTTAAATCAGTCAAGCGTTTGTAAAAGTCAAGTTCACCAATGTATTTTAAGCATTTACCTGAAACAGATTGAAAATAATCTATGTAACCTAGAAGCTTAGAATATGTTTTTGAAAATGGTTGACACAAACGTACTGATGATTTTAAGAGTTATTTCCCTTAACCTAGGTCTACCACCTTAAGTGTAAGTTCGTGGACAATAAAAATCCCATTTGTCTGTTATCTTCAGAACACTGCTCATTTACAAGCCCCCAAGGAGCAATTTTTAAAGGCCTTGCGCAAATACTTAAGATCTTTGCGCAATCAGTTTCTTTGTTGAATTAATGAGACGAAACATTGAACTCTTATAAAAAAAATTGAGCAAAGCTGGGGAAATCATTAAAGGCATGAATTGACATCTCAAAACTTGAGGACTTTTGTGGGATTGTAAGAAAAATTTACTTATACAAGTAAATTTTTGAGAAAATTAAGGGGAGATTATTTAAACATTATTTATTTACTTATATGTGTATATTTTTTTTACTTCTTCAAGTAAATAAAAATAACTTGTACAAGTAGTACCCCTGACTGACTACCATCCGTCATTAAATGTTTTTTTGTTCTTTTAAAATGTGTTTGTTTCATCTTTCATTGTTTGGGATTCTGTCCCACTAATCCTTTTATTCGTGTTATAAAGGTGCATATATTTACATACTGCAGGTTCAAATGTTGCTGGTGTTAGAACTAAAGCATCTAATGCACCCTGAATCTTTGTTACTAAGGACAATATGGCTGACTGTTCTGTTGCTGATGGTGTAAGGTCATTATGTCTTTTAAGCAGGGCCTGAAAAAAATAAAATGTTCAACATTGAAACACTACACTAAAAGATAGAATGACACTATTTATCAGTTCATTATGATGATATATTATTGTTCCAAAATTTTTTGTTTGAAACAAAGTTTCTGTATATTAATTAATGGTGCACAATTAAAACAAAACCATACTTGTCATAGCATGCTTAAAAAATTTAATATAAGAAGCAAAAAATTGTGTTCATCAATAATAGTACATGAATATCAAAATGTACATGCAATCACAAAATAAACTCCTAAAAACTTATCAGCTTGAACAATTTTTGCTGGCTTTGTCAGTAATGCACCTTATTATGCAACTTACCCAAGAAGATAAATAATGCAATACAAATCATTTAGAACTGATCAAGCTTGGATCCTCTCTTATACATTGTTATATGAATATACAAATTTAGTCAGAAAAGTAGTGAAAAAACATCAACAAGAAATAATCAAGAAATAAGTAAACACGAAAAAAAAGAATCAGCAAAAATAAGTTGATATCTCAAAAAACATGTTTAACCCACCCCATTTTTGCACATGTCCCAAGTCAAAAGCCTTTGGCCTTTGTTAGTCTTGTATGATTTTTAAATTTAGTTCATTTATATATTTTGGAATAAAGTATGGCGTCCATTAACACTAAACTAAAACACATTTCTGTTTAGGGGACAGATGAGGCACGCCTCCGGCTGCACTGTTTTCCCGCTGTATTGAAACCCATTGGTGACCTTGGGCTGTTTCTGTTTTTTGGTTGGGTTATTGTCTATTTAACACATTCCCCATTTCCATTCTTAATTTGATGGTTTACAGTAAATGGATGTCACACTTACATCTGTGAAGCTTTTATCATCTGGTGCTGGCTTAGCTCTGGTAAAAACAGTCTCACACTGTAAATAGTAATATAGATATACACATGTGTCATACCGGTTATTGTGGATTTGTGGTACAATGTACAATTTTTCATGCTTTGAGTAAAAATTGTATTTTCATTGATATTTGATTTTGATGATCATTTAAATTTGTACATGAAAATTAGTATCTCAAGAATAAAAACAGTCTGCACGGTTAGCCACTAGTCCGACTAGTAAGTTTTTGCCAAACTTTGTTTGGACCAATAATAAAATATCAGAATATTGGTCTTCCGACTAGAAGTTGAAAAAGTTTTTGGTGCAGACTGTAATAATGAATCCACCGTATCATAGAACAAAACATATTTGGAAACAGTTATGAAACTTCAATACTTTTCTAATCGAAAAAATCATTTATGGAAATAATTTCTAAAATTATGTTATTATTAACCAGGAAGTTTCTCATAGCATGGGACATCAACCAAAATATCCTAGAACAAAGATATACTATCAAATTTTCAAGTGCTTATAAAGTCAAAAACTTCATTAGAAGTTGTGGTCTGTCATATCTTAAAGCTTTCTGCTATTTTGATACTAGAGTGTATTTCTATTGGCATATTTTTGACTCTGTCTGTTGTGAAATGTATTGGCATTTTACATAGAATAGTAAGTTTAAATATTGTAATTTGTATAGACATATATATATATGTTAATCTATAAGACTGTATTTTGTTCTCTTGTAAGTCCTTTTATAGATCTACATGATAAACAGTCACTTATTATTGTGTGGACCTTTACCTGAACTAGATCAAATGGAATATGTGGTATGAAGGCTCTGAATCTGTAAAAAGAAAGAAATATTTTATCCCTTTGTAAATTTATGAATAATATATTTTCATTTGAAAAGAATTCATTCAGAACTAAACATGTTCAAAAATATGTGCACTTGTTTCAAATTGAAACATACAATTATGTATGCTTATAAAATTGAATTTCATCATGAGTTTTAGTTATGCATTTAAAAATAGATACATGTACAACAAAACTATTGTTTAGACATCTGTCTTTTGTTTAGGAATGTATCGTTATTGACATCAAGACAGGTTTCACTTTTTGAGTGTTGTTTTCAGTTGCTGTCTTGAATGGTAAATTCATTGACAAATAAAATATAAATCCTTTATCTGTATCTAGAATTTCACTCCGTATTCCTGATGAAACTAATGAATACTTTTTATAATTATTCTTCCCACTTTAAACAAAACTTTTAAATTTCTTCTGGCCTCTTCTACATATCAACCAAAGGTCACAGATTTTCCAGTATCCACCTCTGGTGTGGGCTTTCCATATAGTCAGGGTGGTGGAAAAAGTGAAATTGTATTATATTTTGGCTCTGTAACAAACAAAGATGGATTTCAGTTTATATTTTGGTACCTTGTTTTCTTCCAAGAGATTTTTGCTAGAGTAGAAGGTGCTTGACCTTTAGATTCTGATTTTGACAGATAGGACCACATGTACTTCAAATTAATTTCATAAAAAGTTTACATCTAGCTATATATATATAGTGTATCATACAAGTACCTCAATAATGACCATTGTATACTTACGGTGGTCTTGGTCCCATGGGCCTCATCATACCACCTCTCATTGGTCCTCCTCTTCCTCTCATGTGTCTAAAATATATATCAAATTTAATTAACATTGTTCAATCTTAATTTCATCTTCATTAATAAAAAAAAAACATCCTGCTAAAATTTTTATTTCTACATACACACTGCTTGCATAAATTCAGCACTCTGTCATGTATGTCATGTACAACTTTAGAATACAAATGTATCTGAATTTACAATTAAAAACTAGATCCACTAATCAAAAAATATCCTTCAACATATTTGTGTACGTAATTAAATACAGGTGCATCAAATCTGTATTCCTTGCGAGTATTTGTCTAAAAGGAGTCAATTATCATAAAAAATGCTTGAACAAGGCAGAAAGAGGTTTTGAGATCTCTCCATAGGTAATTATTGAAGTGAACTGAATTGATTGACATGGACAAGAGATACATGTAGCCAATAGATACTTGACAATAATTTGTGATTTAAACTGTGTACCTGAGTGGACCAGATCAAGTGAAACTTGACAGTTTGTTAATTTTATCATCTGATGCAGGGACGAATAAAAATGCACTGTAAAAAAGTTGAATTTTTAATTTTCGAAACATACAATGCATTTGAATTTTATCAATAGAAAATTTTGATAATTTGGGTAACAGACTGGTCCACATGAACCTTAACACAAATGCTTATGATGTGATTTTCATCAACAATAAAAAGAGATTTTCAAAAAAATTATATTTTAGTTTGTGTAAATCTTGGTAAAACAATAGTCTTTTGTTGTTATATATTTGAAGAAACCCTGTAACACCTTAGTCAAAGTTCAGAAATCGATAGGTCTCTGTGAAAACTGTTAAAATATGGAAAAATAAAGGTTGGCAGGTAGGTGAAACTTACATAAATGAAAAAATAAATGAAAAATGAATGATGGCCGATTTATATAATTCCAAGGCTGTCAGTCGGCACCAGAAGTGACAAAGCAGCACATCTATTTTGGGTGGGCAAATATCCACTTTTTGATATGGGACAAGCTCTGACATCCCACGGTCTCAGCTTGTCTGGCAAAACAGCCGTTGGACGTCAGAGTAATCTCAGACTAATGACAGTCATGTTCATACTCTTCACTTCGCTTCAGAGACAAGAGTAATTTACTGTTGTTTACTGTGTCAGGTGTTCTGAAATTGAATCCCATTTGTGCATTACAAAAAATTATAGTGTCACCGTAGCTATTTATTAGAGAACAGTTATATACTAGTACTACACTATATGTTGTGTGTACTATATATTTACTACATTCATTCATACATTCATTCATTGATGGACAGTTAGAAAAAGACTTTATTCTATATACTACTCTGCACAAAGTTATTATGCATACAACCCCGCCACTTTTTCTAGCACTATATATACGGTGAACAGGTACTAATGCGAGTTTCACACACTTTAGCATGCACGCTACATAAGGGACACCTAACTTTTTCCCTACTTTCAGTGTGAAATAAATGGTTTGCAACATTGTATTTTGTCACATATTCAACGCCCTATTTACAAAGATTAAGTGGCCATATTACCCTGTGACAATAGAGGTAAAATTATCTGGCTCTCATTTACAAACATGACAAATGATCATAAATGTGATTGTCTCAGACTTGAAAATTATGTTGTTGTTGAAAGGAAAATGCAAAGAACAGTACGAATTGTTCTGTTGCCAAAAGGTTTTTTTCAAGAACTGACGAATATTGGTAATGTTTTCTGTACATAAATATCAGCTTAATCAAATACTAAAAGACATAAACCTCATTGTTTTTGAATGCCGGCTCACGTTGTTTACGTCCGGATGTTGGTGAATGCAACGCACGCGTGAAAGAACATTTTTCCATGGTTTCCCGGAAAACCTTCCTTCCTCCGTCCGAACACGATTTTACACACCATATTCAATTTCCGGTTGTTTTTCACTCGTGGGTTAAAAAAAAATAAACAGCAGAAAAGGTGTTAGAATACAATAAACAGCAGAAAAGGTGTTAGAATACAATAGAAAAGGTAAATTTAGGTGATTATGGAAGAAAAACAAACAGTCAAGTAAACCCATCAGAGCACGAACATGAAGAGAAGGGATATTGCATATGCGTCATTGTGACATCAACCAAACCGTTAAACCGATGCAGGACGTTTTGGCACTGATATAAAAAAAAATTCGGCAACAGTCTAGTCCAAATTTATAAATCATGCTGTCTAGAAAGGCTATTTTTGATTTTGCTGTTCCGCCTTCCTGGTGACTTGTACTAGCAACAGTCCTATTGTCGCTGAAAGCTCGACATAGTAATAGTCATCAGGCGGCAGCATTCATGGCGTTAGCTAACTCTTAAAAAGATTTCATTTATAGGAGGTGGAAGACATTGATGCTTCATACTTTGTATAAGCTATATAGATGCCTTACTTTTTTGTAGGTTACAAAGTTTTTGTCTGTCACATGTCCATTGTCCTTGACCTCATTTTCATGGTTTAGTGACTACATGTACTTCAGGGAAAAAAAGCTCTGATTTTTTGTTATGTTAATTTCTCTCTTATTATGTTTAATAGGATAACTATATTTGGTATACATGTGTGTACCTTGCAAGGTCCGTCACTCCTCATGCCCGTCGGTCAGAGTTCACTTGACCTCGACCTCATTTCATGGATCAGTGAACAAGGTTAAGTTTTGTATCCTTCGTGTCCTTATCTTGTAGACAGAAGGCGTTCATGAAAAAAAAGCCATGCAAGATGTCATAATTATTTGGACTAATCCATATGGACCATAATTTGGTATTCGGCCTTTGGTTTCTTTTTGTATCCTTTTTTATAAGGTCTAAAATTTTAACTTTTATTTTGTGGGTTGTGTTGGTGTTGGAATAGTATGAACGGAACAATTGAGTTTTTCGAGAAAAAATTAATACATTTTGATTCACCGTTTATGTGACAGGAAACCAAACAGGAAACCAATCTTTATTATCTTTATTTTGCACAATATAATTCAAAAGGCATAAATAAACACCATTACTAGTGTTACTTGCTTCATGTTAATATTTAAAATCTATTTTCAATGTTATATTAAAGTTTTTTTTAAATGTGACAGGAAACCATAAGAAACCGAAAGCATTTTTTTAGTTTTATTTTATTGCAAAATCTGCTTAAAATAATCTGAACCGTATACTTTTTCTTAAAATCCATCTTAAATTTAACAGTATTATAAAACTCCTAAATATGTGCTTGTTTTCAAAACAATAAGTACAATTTATTCAGGAATTTCCATATTTTCTTCATTGATACAGGATACCATAATCGTTGTTTCTTGATGTTTTAGCCAAAAAAATGTATTTATATTTGGTTTTGAAATTCCAGTTATATACAATTTATTCCAAATCATTGGCAATGTAACATTCTTTAAATCCAGTAAAGAAAAAACCTTTTAACTTGGAATTAAAATCTTTAAAATAGGCACAATGTGATACTTGTGACCTGTACACCATCTACATGGTTTCCACATTTTAACCTACTTTAGTGGGCTAAAATCAATAAAGTACTTCCTTTCAAGTCATGCATGGTAAAAGTTTACTTCTCCTTTGACAAGTTTATTGCGTTTCTGATAAGTGTTTGCAGAACATGAATAAAAAATATTAATTAAAAACTGTGACAAGATGCCAACTTTGTACATTCCAAGTGTAACGGTATATTAACATGTATTTTTTATTAAATTATATTTATTCACCTAAAATATCCAGTAATATTTACTGCTGAAGTTAAATCAATCCAACGAGCATTGGTACAATGATAAGAGACGTAATTTCGATTGATTTTTCCAAGGACTCTTCACGTCATTATCGGGAAACGAAGTGTGTTCTAACGTCTGTCAAATATTAAATCGATTTTGTCAAGTCATTGGGCATTTATTTTCACACAGGATCGTATGTAACATTATGCACATAGGAAAAATAACAGACCACCGGCGCAATCTCTTTGACAATTGTATTTTCCTCTTTTAAACAAGACGAAACAAGTCTACAGATTATGTTTGCTAACATCCCGTTGGAAACAAAAACAATGTTTAGACCTAGTATTTCGTACATCCGGCCGTAATGGCGTTATCACATGTTAGTCACATGTTTCACGTATGACCGGAAATGATTAGAACTTAAGGACAAAAACAATTTTAATAAATAACTGGACTTCTGTTTCGTGTGAAATGTAACGCATAACGCTAACGTCATTTTCTTACTTAATTATTACGAAGATCAAAACAAGAATGTAAATCAACTCTGATTTACCTGTTTGAACATCTTGCGAGAGTTCATATTTGCATATTGTTTTTAAGAATTCTATTACAACAAAGCAGATTACATCATCTAAAATTTGCGTTACGAAATCGGACACAAAAATCACGCCACTGTTCTTACATCTGCTACATAAATACTTATAGTTCTCGGCATTTTCTTCTCACTATTCTTATTGGTCGATGTTCTTTGTTATTTGAAAGCAAAAGTTACGAATTTGCCGGTGACGATTATCTATAAATCAGTCCGCGTTATGCTCTTCGGAAGCAAAAAATAACGTGAGAAACGACACAAAAATACGGTTGTAGAATCTTTGAAATTCGTATATTTCAATTTTTTTTCTAGGGAAGAGTAGCATACACTTGTATGTTGATAAAAATAATGGCATCTTTAGATGTAGTTACAACTTTTCTTACAGTAATTCACATTTTATCACTTTTCTATAGTTATAGGAAACGGAGCCCAATAGCAAATTATGGTCCATATCTCAGATACTATAAGCAATAGGTCAATAGTACATTTGGTTTATGGAAGGATTGTTAGGGGTACATGTCCATTACTGGCAGGTGTCATCTGACCTTGACCTCATTTTCATTGATTAGGTTACAGTAAAGTTTTTGTTTTTTGGTCTGTTTTTCTTATACCATGTATACTGTATGCAATAAGTCTACTATATTTCTTCTTCTTTAGATTTTCGTTAGTCCTTCATTATCTGAAGATTATATACTGTTTTGCGCTGCGTGGCCTATATATACATGATATACATGTATATTTACAAAGCACAAAAATAATTGAAAATGAATTTGGAGTGTGTAAAAATAATTTTAAATTGTGATTAAAACTATGTACATAGGCTTATGATGAGTTAAATAAATTTGTGGAGAACAGTTGGTGTAAGCTGTACTCTGAATGTGTGGACTGTGGTCACAACAACTGTATGGATGGTAGATAATTCCACTGATTAATGATGTACGGAAAAAATGAAAATTTATATGTATCTTTTTTGGTAGAAATATGTCTGAAAGTGAAACTATGATTTTTGCAGGTTATACTGTCTGATGGTATGAGGATAGCAGATGGGATTGCTATGATTTGATGTACTATTTTGATGAACAATCTTGTGCATAATCTTCTTTCCTGTAGTGTGGGTCAGTTTAGTGAGTTTATCATGTCTGTAGGACTACAAATGTTATGGTACCTGTTACAGACGTACATTTCTTGCAGCTTGTCTTTGAACAATCTCAATTTTAGAGGTTTGTTCAACTGTGTGAGTGTCCCATACTGAACAGGAAAATTCAAGCTAAGACGAACTAGTGCCAGATATGCGTGGGTTTTGATATTCTGGGATGATGTTTTAAAATTTCTTTTAAAGAAGCCCAAAGATTTGTTACCGATTAGCTATGATGTTGTCTGTGTGTTTTGACCATTTTAAGTTTGCTTGTTACATAGCGTAATGCCCAGACAATTAGCTTAAGTGACTAGTTCAAATTTGTGATTGTGCAGGATATAGTCATGTTTAAAATGTTGTTTTTTTTTAGATACTGTAAGGACTGTGCATTTGTCTGGATGGTAAGCCATCAACCAGTCTTACTCCCACCTAAAATAGCTGAAAATGCAGATACAAACATCTATGAACATGACAAAATATTAACAATAAATGATGATTTAAGTTATAAATTAATTACTTTTTAGTTATGAAATTTAATTTATAAATTTAAATTAAAAAAACAATGAACTTTTTTTAAATTTGTGTATTTCAGACAGCATGTAAGATTGATCCAAAGAACATTTATATAAACACAATGGCAGATGAACCTTCCCTGGATTCATCACCAAGTATGACAGAAATAGAGAGGAAAGTCCAGGAGCTGGAGGAAATGTTTAAAGACAGATACACAGAGAATGATGAGGATTACATGAAGACAGTGTCAACCCCTTTACCTGACCCACCATGCATCAAAAACTGGTTTGTCAGGCAGCAAAGAGGAAACTGGAACAGGTACCAGATTAGGTTCCATTACATTCAACCAAAGAGATGTGATATGATTGCCAATGACATGAATGAGACAACAGTAGCTTTAAAATAATGCACTACCAAATCATAGTACGTCATATCCAGTTGCATACAAAAAGCGGTATTTGAATTTGACAGTTGTTGGAAAAAGATAAAAATTCTGCACAATTTTTTTAATACAAATAAGTGCAAATTTAATACTAATAGGGAAAAAACAATGGTGGTATGAACACCTTTCCAAATGAAGCTGATTAAAGAAATTATAGATCACTGTACAGCCTTCATAATTGAGCATTAAGCATGTTAAGTATATACTGTATAGTTAGCTAAAACAGACTTTGATTGGACCATATAACATGTATAATTTATTGACAAAACGTGAAACAATTTAAAAAAAACACCAACAGCCTAATTTATAACAATACAATTAAACCATTAAGAAATATGACAGGCAGCAGACAACAACAACACATACTGAATTACAGGTTCCTGACATAAATGTATGACAGGCACATATAGAATGTGATGGGGTTAAAAAGGTTTGAGACATTCAACCCTCTTCTAACCTGAGAAAGTTGTGTAACAGCACAACATTAACAAACTACAAAAATGAGTTAAAAAATGCTTCATGCATCTGATCGGCACCTAGAATTAGAAATAAAACTGATGTAAAAACAAAAGTAAAGAAGCTCTGTCGATCTTGTCATACTTACTGTAACAGTTTATTGGTGTAGAAAGCATGCATAATCTGACAACACTATTCTGCTTTTTTCTATTGTAATGATTGTATTTGGAGTCATATTTTTAAAGGTGTGTATCTGACAAAAAAAAACCAGAGGCTCCCAAGAGATATTTAAAGCAAAAAAGTTGAATGCAGATTTTGATAATTAAATGTTTTTTTTTGTTTTCAGAGGAGGAGGAGGAGGATATAGGGGATCTGGAGACAGACGATATGATGATCGCAATAGAGGCAATTACCATGGTAACAGAGATTCAGGTGATAGACGTTATGATGATCGCAATAGAGACAATTACCATGGCAACAGAGATTCAGGAGACAGACGTTATGATGATAGAAATAGAGACAATTACTATGGTAACAGAGGTGGTTACCATGGAAACCAAGGACAAGACCATCATTCACATAGAGGTGGCCGCCATCAAAGAAATGATAATTATGGGAATCGTGGGCGACATGATCAGAGATATAATCCTTATTAACTTGTTGTCTGCCATGTGAATTTCACGTTTACCCACCATTTTGAATAATAGTGTTTATCATCTCATCCTGTCGTAAAAAAAACTTGTGTGTTCAGTTCAAATGCATATAGTCATATGTTGTTTTCTTTTTTAAGAAGTAAATTTGATGTTTTCTAAATATATTATTAATTGACCAAGTATGGTTTTTTTTTAACTCCCCTGGAAAAAATCTATAATAGACACAGAGAAACTTTAAAATACAAAAATGATCAGCAACATGAGAGCTACAATTGAGTCTCTTTTCTGAAATCTCCTGTCCAATCTTTGGTTGATATATATATATATATTAACTTTTTTAAAGATTTCTTACCATTTTATTTGTGTTTTTGTCTTGTATTGTAAAAATTATAATAGATAAATAGAAACTTAAATTAGCACAAATGATCAGCAAGACAAGATCTACAATTATGACAATCTGGAAGAAATTGTACAATGATTATACATTGGAGTTATTGCCTTTAAACATGTTAAATGATGATGTGTTTTTTTTATACGACCACCAAAATTTAAAAAATGTTGGTCATATATTGGTATCACGTTGCCGTCTTCAGCGTTGTCCAAAGACGGATGATTTCCAGATAATAATTTTAGTATAAGTAAATAGAAATTATTAAAATTTTAACACAAGGTTTATAACCACTAAAGGAAGTTGGGATTGATTTCAGGGGTTTTGATTCCAACTGTTTTTGAATAAGGGGCAAAAAAGGGGCCCAAATAAGCATTTTTCTTGGCTTTCGCAAAATAACTTTAGTAGAAATCTGAGATTTATATTCGCGTTAAAATCGCTCACAAAAATTAGATGGTTTACAGTAGTTTTTTGTCAAGTGGAATGCACACTTATGAGTAATAGGATAACTGTTTTCGGCAACATCTACATGTCCGTCAGGTAGGGTTCATCTGGTCTCCACCTCATTTTATGGATCAGTGAACAAGGTTAAAGTTACCTACCTAACATACTATAAGTATAAGGTAAACTATATTTAGTGTATGGAATGATTGTCATGTGTTTATGTCTGACCTTGAACTCAATTTCATGGTTTTTGGACAATGTTGAGTTTTTGTAGTTGGGTCCATTTCTCTGTTGCTTTAAGCATAGAACCGCTTTATTTGGCTTATGGAAAGATTATATGGTGATCCTGTCTGTTTAGCAGATTTCATATGAAGGTGACATCATTTTCATGGATCATTGGTCAATGATATTAAGATACTGTAATTTTGTCAATTTACCACATATATATAAGCAATAGGTCAATATAAAATATAAAAAACTAGAAAACCAATTTTGATTTATGTAAATCAATGAACAAAATACATAGCTGAGAAATGAGTAACAAAATCACCGACCAGACATGGCAGGGTATATTTTGTGTATGAAATGATTGCAAGCTGTATATCACTTCATGTCTGTCTGGCATGGTTCATATGACCTTAACTTATTAACATGGTTCTTTGGTTATTGTTAAGATCTTATGGTTTATCTGTTTTTATACGACCGCAAAATTTATTTTTGGTTGTATATTGGTATCACGTTGGCGTCGTCGGCGTCCAAAGACTTTTGGTATTCGCACTATAACTTTAGTATAAGTAAATAGAAATCTATGAAATTTAAACAGAAGGTTATGCGTCGCCAGTAAAACTGCATTTGCGACCGTCAAATCTACAATTGACGGTGGCAACTCTTCAACTACAGTATTGTTATTCCTTAAATGTAGGGCCTTCTTCAACACGTAGCCTTGGCTCACACCGAACAAAAATTTATAAAGGGCCCCAAAATTACTAGTGTAAAACCATTCAAACGACAAAACCAACGGGGCATGGTTCATCTGTTGGTTACTTCATTTTCATAGAAAGCTTGACTAAGGGATAGGGATCTGGTTGCAACGGTGGTGTTTATAGCTTCATATTTTAGGTGGAAGACTTGGATGCTTCATACTTTGTAAATAGATGCATTATGTTATAAAGTTTTGGTCTGGCACATGTTCATTGTCCTTGGCCTCATTTTCATGTTTCAGTGACTACATAAAACAAAGTTAAGATTTTTTGTAGCCTTAATTTCTTTTGAGTACATTGTAATAGGATAACTATATTAAGTATATGTATAACTTACAGGGTCCTCTTGCATGTCAGTCAGTTTTCATCTGACCTTGACCAATTCTTGGATCAGCGAACAAGGTTAAGTTTTCATGGTCGTCCATAAATGAGATACTATAAGCAGTAGATCTTCTACATTTGGTGTATGGAAGATTGTAAGGTGGACATGTATAACAGGAAGATGTCATCTGACCTTGACCTCATTTTCAAGGTTCAGTGGTTAAAGTTAAGTTTTTGTGTTTTTGTCAAATACTATATGCAATAGGGCAAGTGTGTGATAATATTTTACAATATATGTGACAGCCTAGCAGGTTTTATTATATCTTGACCTCATTTTCACAGTTCATTGCTAAGTGTTGTTTTTTTTGGTTTGGTCAACCATATTTGGTGCATGGAATTATTGTAAAGTGAAGGTGTATTTCCAATTTGGTATATCTAACCTAGACCTCATTTTCTTTAATTTTGATTATTTTAAGTTTATGTCAAACATGTAGTCAAGCTTTATATATAGGACTATCAAGTCAGTAAATAAGGTGAGACATTTCAGCATGTTCACTCTTGTTTGGTACATGGACAAACTAAGCCGTTAGTTTTCTCGTTTGAATTGTTTTACATTGTCTTATCGGGCCTTTTATAGCTGACTATTTGTCTCATTGGCAATCATACCACATCTTTTTTATATATAAGGTTAATGTTGTCTGGTTTTCTGGTAACAAATTCCATATACATCTACAAGGTTATAGCTGATGATGACGAAATGGCATATGATATTCATGATTGAGAAAAAGGTAAAAAAAGGATTAATACTTCTGATAGGTTTGATCTGGTATCCATAATAATTTGTTGCAATATGTCTGCTTAAAAAACAATGCTTAAGAACACAGATAACAATTTTACAGAGGTGTAAAAGTGTTCATTGAAATTCTAAACTTTAGGTGGAAATCCACTTTATGGTTGGTGATTTTGTATTTTGTTATAATACAACACCCATGCAACCAGGCATCCCATATTGCATGATGGACCCAACACTACTAATTTCGTGTTTCGGCAGTTAAGCTTGGGATGGTCATTTTAAGATGCATTATTTGAATATAATCAAATATGAAAATTATTCATGTTTATGATATGTTTACATTTTAATTCTTCTTCAATAGATCTAGTTATTATGACAGATCTGCCATCATGAGGAGTCCAACTGTCAATTTTATGTTAAAGTCTTTAGATGTTATTTGCCTAATTGTACCACTTAGTTGTTGTCTCATTGAAATACAATCCATATCATCTTGCTTAAATATAAAATATAACTATATTTGACAGATCTAATTTTATTTTCTAAAAGAAAAATTTCACACAGAAAACAAAACAAAAATCACAGATGATCACAAAAATAAATAACAAATAATAATAAATACAGTTTTGATGTTTTATTCGCCCATTCTGTCTTGTACTTTGAAAATTCTGAGCAATTAAAGTAAGGTGTTAAATTAATACAATTAGGTCACAGTGACATGAATGAATGTTTGCAATGTATAGACAATAAATAAAACTTAAAAAGATTGGAAAGCTTGCTGATTTTGCATTTCTTAACTTTTCACCTACATTTTTATTATTATAATGTACCAATATTTCATTATGAATGAACAAGTTTCATTCCTAAACGAACTATTTTTTTTTTACTTAATTGATTGAATTTGCTCAAGTTAAATATCATGATATAAGGTCAGTTTCAACCATTACTGAAACATTATTGGACCCTACCATTTCAATACATGTTTTTAACTTTCCTCTCAAAATGTTCTTCCGGAAGGCACCATGCAATATAATACTTATTGGTAGGTTGATCAGTATTTCCCCAAGTAATCTTCAAGAATTAATGATAATTTAATATCAAGGTTCCTCTAGCCACAACCATCCATCATTTCCTAAAATTATGGAACACCCCCTTGATTGTTCCAGCTAGGCCGGTTTTTAGAGGGCGCAGCGCCCGCCCTTTCTCGAGTGCCGCCCTGTGCCCTTTTTACAGTTTTTAAATAATTCAGATTATTTTACCTTAAACTCTCGTAATTTCCAAGATACAGACAGAATTCTGAGGCAGGTAGCATACATCACAGTCTTCTTAAAGCAATGACAATACTTTGATGAGACACAATGGTGGGATAAAGTAAATACATCAAAAGCATTAGGAAGCTTTGATTAAGTAGAGAGCAAGATATTACTCCAAAACATATACATAACCATGAATATATCAACATATAACATATATAAATAGACTTTGATTCAGACATAACAACAGTAGAATTTTGTAAATTCTAAAAATAAAAAAGGACAGATTAAATATATTGTTTATGGTTGAAAAGATAACTCAGAAAATTTATTATGCAGCAATATCATTATCACTATAAATTCTCCAGTTACAGAGACTAAAAAAATCATATGTATCAATCTATAGGCAATTTTATGTTAGTTTTTAAATTGATGGGTGACTTTACATAATTACCATATTTTGTATTTATAACCAGAAAAGACCACTTCTTGTTTTTTTTAACCTTTCTAAAATTGAAAATATTGATAAATATGCCTTCTATATCTACTTATAATACAGTTTAATAACTTATTAAACATTATTCCACGTTCAGAAACTTTTTCAAACTCTTGATTTAAAATTTTTAATGATTCAATGTAAGGCATACTTTATATAGCTAGAAGGTGTAACACCACTAATTCAGGCCCGGCCAGAAAGCACATACCAGAAAGTAGTACATATTTAACACGAAATAGT
Source organism: Mytilus edulis (assembly GCF_963676685.1). NCBI lineage: Eukaryota > Metazoa > Mollusca > Bivalvia > Mytilida > Mytilidae > Mytilus > Mytilus edulis. The sequence continues at coordinate 77,009,261 of NC_092354.1, read as the reverse complement.
TCCTACGTATGGACATAACTTTCAAAATATTAAAAATCTTTTATTAATTTTGGTATCAAATGAAAGCTGCATGACTGGTGATCATTGCAGAACAATTTTTGACTGATAAATTTGAATAATAAAAAAATGGCATGACATTTAAAAAGGAGGGTACATTTTGCCTTTTTGTCAGATCGGAAGTACCTGTTTTGGTACATCCAAAGTTCCGGGAACCAGTTCTTTCTTATATGCCATGTAAGGTATGTTGATTTTTTCAGTACAGGACACCATAAGGTGTTGCTTTGACATGCAATGATTGTCACTTTATTTGAACTTAAGATAAAAGAGCTGTGACCACTCGAAATTGAGGAATTTAACATAGAAAGCAATGGGGCCATTAATTAGTGGTGTACTTCCAGAACAAGAAAAAGAGTTATCTCCCTGTTGGAACAAGATATAGAGTAATCTCCCTCTAAGAACAAGACATAGAGTTATCTCGCTGTTTGAACAAGACACAGAGTTGCCTCCCTGCTATAACAAATAAAATTGAGAATGGAAAAAAAAACATAGACTTATCTCCCTGCTATTACAATTAAATAAATAAACAGTTTGTATAAGGTGTAAATATAAAGTGAAGATGGCTCAGTAAAAACAATATTGCACATGTAAAATAACAACCTAAAAAGCACAATTCAAACCTTTATATTGCACATCGTGTACATTGTGTATAATAAATAAATTAATTATATAAATAATCATTACATAACAAACAGTGCATAAAGCATGGTTTCATAAATATTAATATAGCAATCTAAATCTTATAATAGAACACACTTTTCGAACATATTAAAGCAGCATTCAAGAACATTTGTTAAAATAATAAAAATGTCATATTTTATACCGCCTGTATAACCCTCCAGCTGTGGGAGGGAACCTCCAAATATTTTATTCAGAAATTAAAAAAAAATCTTACATATCAAAATATCTATCTCCTTTTTAATTAAGAACTTACCACTTAAGGCTAGAAAAAAATAAAACTGACAAAAAATTACAATAAAGATCCAATAAAAGAAGGTAAACAACTACATGTATGTCCATCTCACTTCAAAAGAAGATCTGAATATTAAACATTTGTAAAGGTTAAAATGTTGATATGAATTTTTTGGAAAATAAAAAAAAAATGCTATACATAAATCAATTGAATAGAATTTTGTTTGCTTTATATCCAGTGTTGAAAATAGACCAAGTATTATTTTTCCTCTTTAACCCCCTATCCTTATCTTAAATAAGGTAAACAAACTAAATACATCACTGCAGTAAGATCACTATGAAGCCACAAAAAAGGCTATTATACCACAAAAAGAGCTATTATGCCACAAGAACAGCTGTATATATGCACCAATTAAATAATTAACAGACTAGACTTGCAGTTACTGTAAGCATTTAAAATGAATTTCATGATTTAATAGACTAGTTATAGATCATCAATCATAAAAACTATAATCATGTTTAAATAGACTAGTTATAGATCATCAATCATAAAAACCATAATCATGATTAAATAGACTAGTTATAGATCATCAATCATAAAAACCATAATCATGATTAAATAGACTAGTTATAGATCATTGATCATAAAACAACAATTGTGGTTAAATAGACTAGTTACAGGTCATCAATGTTAAAAATAAAAATCATGATTTATTATGTAAATAAGTAGCATTTCCAGTTAACGTCAGGAGAGAACATTGTTTTAAATTGCATTAAACTCTAAAAGTGAAAGGAACATCAAATCTTAATGTATTGTATTTGATCATGTACTGTAAATTCAGAAATTATTGTGTGCATTTATTCAAGGACATATATGTTAATTATACGTCCTTGATTTATTATTGTGATTTTTATTTTTGCGATGTGGAGAAAAATTCCTGTTCAACTCATATACAACATTTTAAAATGCGAGTTTAAATTATTGCGAATATAACCTTGTCACATTTTTGTCATAATAAAAGCATTGCAATAATTTTTTAATTTACAATATTGAATCTTCACTAAGTTTCTCCCCCAAAACAGTTTGGCCAGTTCAGGAACATTCTTGCTACATGTTGATGATGCATGCTTTTCTCAAGCTAGGCTTTCGAAAAATGAGAAAACAAACTATCAGAATTTACTTTAATATTGTTATCATATGGGAGAGGATTTTTTAGACATCTATCAAATCCTATGATCTAACAATAAAAAATTCTTAATTTACTGCAGTCTGCAGTAACATAATGACAACAGTACCTATTTAACTATCATATGAATATGCTTTAAAAATGAAAATATGTATGTCTAAAATACAGTGTCACACGGTTGTGCGCAGTTGTGGGTGTTTAATACCTCCCTGTTCACTTCACATATTTAATCCTTACATTCTCAATGCTTCAATGTGATTTCTCAAATAAATGACATTATATATAATAATTAATGCATGTAAACAAAGATGATCATACAACCAATGAAAAATTTAACTGTAAAATTCACCATGGAGTTTTTTTAATTCTTCCTCGTCTGTGATTGGCCGAACATGTTCTTGTCTGATTAAACCTTCTTTCTTCCCGTTTATACAATACAACCAATCAGAATCCAGCTGTGCCAAAACTTCAAAATGGTCGCCAGCATGGTATGAAAAATCTCCTCCTGATTGGTCACTGTCTTTGGTTGATTGTACGTACCTAAAACCATAAAATATATCTGTTACTGGTTTATCAAGTTATTTTCATATTGGGTTTAGTCATATTTTTAGCCTATAACTGGTCAGTAAAATTCATTTTTCATTATTCACGGTCACCAGAAATAGCTTTGTTCAAAGTATAATAAATGAACAATTAAATCTTAACATAGAGTACATTTCGATTTTGTTATAAGATATCTATTGAGAAAATATGAAAACCGTTTATAGCTGACTATGCGGTTTGGGCTTTGCTCATTATTATAGGCTTTACTGTGACCTATAGTTGTTAATTTCTGTGTCATTTTTTTTCAGCAAGTCATGTGGTCTCTTTTGGAGAGTTGTCTCATTGGCAATTATACCATTTCTTCTTTTTTATATATATAACCATGTGAAAAATATTTTCCGGCATGGTATAAGGTTCTATTAAATTCATTTCTTGACTTATATTGAATAGTTTTCACTTCTTATATTTTGATTGTATATGACCATTGACATGTCATGCGTATTGTGGTTTATTCATGTGAATAATTGATTTAATTGTCTGACCAAATGTCTGACAGTAGTCATCTGAGTTCTGCCAATTAGTTAGTAAAAAAGTGTTTTGGTTTGGATGTCAGACACTATCTGCAAATTCTGATATAACTGACCAAATAAAATGTAATATATACATTGTACAACGTATATGTTAACTGCTACCATATATGACAGAGTGTTTAGCTAGGATTAGACCAGCATCCAGCTTACATAGATAGGATGTCCATTGTATACTATGTTAATTGTTCAATTTTGACAGATGCTCAGTTTATGGAGGTCACAAGCAGACTTAGACTTCGGTTTTACTGTATAAATCAAGGCGAGATTTTTATGTAGTTTTAATTAATATTATTTATAACTAATTTCATACATTTAATAATATTTCTCTTACCTGAAATTTGGTTTTTTAAAGCCTAAATCAGCAGTTTTTAGATGATTTTCTGCATCCAGTTCTAAAATCGTTGCTACATTTGGATTTGGCGAGTTACAATTGATTTCATCACTGAGGTGTAATGTATTTTCTGTACTGTCTGAAGTCACAGCGTCTTTATATGTTTCCTTGACAATACTATCAGAATTCCCTTGAGGCACTTCCTGTTCACCATTTTCTTCATCCTTTTCAACACTTATTCTGTCAATTTTATTCTCAAATTTGGCCACCATTTGTGTCACTGATGGTGGTGCTTTAAGAGTTGGTCCTTCCTCCAATGATGCACTCAGAGTTATTGCCCCTTGCCATTTATTTTCTTTTGGCACTTTATCACTTTTTTGCTCCACTGGTTTTGACTTTTCCTTGACTGGTTTTTGACTGGCTGATTTTCTGACTGGTACCTTACTCTTCATAACAGTTTTTTCCCTTACTGTTTTTCCAGAGCTTTCCTTTTGCTTTTCCAGACTATTATTTGACATCTTTAAGCTGTTGTCAGAATTTTTCATACTGGACCTACTTAATTTTGTTGTTCTAGGTACCAGTTTTGATGGGGCAGCTGCTGTGGCACTTTTTGTCTGTGAGTTACTTCCCTTCCCTGTATATGCTGGTAACTTACTTTGTGTTGACTGCCCTGGTGACTTTAATTCACTCTTTTCTGGAACAGTTTTAGTCGCTATTGATAGTGGTTTAACCTGTTGACCTTGGCCATAACCCCAACTCCATCTTGATTTTAACTTCTGCTCCTTTTTACTAGAATCTCTGGGCAAAAGTAATTTATCAAAGAGTCTAATTAATCCTGATTTTGTTTTCTCAAGATCAACATCGGTACTATCTGATTTTTCTTTCTTAACAGGAAGTGGCTTTGTAGGATCACGTTTCTTAGGCATGTCTGTATTGATTCCTAAGAGTTTCCCAGCGATACCACTAAATGAACTCATCATAGCAGTACTATCACTAGGTAAAGATTGAACAGAGTTATCTCCACTTAGTCTGCTGTCCTGGTTCCCTGTCTCAGTGATGTCTGCTGCTGCTGCTTCCACAGTAGATTCATCCTTTGTTAGTTCTAATTTAAGAGAAGTCCTGGGTGGTTTGGCAGGAGGACTTTCAGTCTGTAGGTTATTAACTAATCCTGTAGCCATGATAGGTCTTTCCACATCATTAGTTTTTGCAGTTTCCACAATTTCTTTTTCAGTCTGTATACATTTTTTGTCGTCAGATTTTAAAGTACCAGATAATTTACCCAGAATTCCAGTTATACTTGATATCATAACATTTCCCATCAGAACTGGTGGACTAGGGATTTCATCACTGGGACTTTTAGCTGCAGCACCATTTTTCAACCAATCCCAAGCTTTAGAAGCAGCGACTCCTATAATTGCCTTCTCTTTCGAGAACGAGTCGTTCATGCAATGCTCAGAAGAAGAGTTATCTTTCTTGGGACTTAAATCTTTTCCAATGGAGGTAGTTTCTGATCCCTGCAAACTGATACGAGATGCAATGAATTCAATGCTTAGTTGAAATGGTAATACTGCTAGTGGTTGTAGTGATATCAGTACCTCACTGTACTTCCTTTCATAAAGAGTTCCACTAAGGGACATAACTGAATCCTGATTGTAATACTTTTCAACGATTGAACTGTTGTGTCTTAAATACCCCATCCAGTAATCCACTAATCTCAAACTGAAAAATATTACATAATTGTTACAATAATATGAGATAATAAAAAATAAAAAAAATTATACTTTGAGAAAATTCTGAAAACATATTTGGATTATATTTTTCATTGTATTCTTGAAAGTTCAACAGATAAAAACATAAAATTGGAAACAGAGAAAGTGATTTTTTACGATTAACAAACAAAAAGTAATAGGCATGGATAGACTTTGGTGGATTTTTGTCTCGTTGGCAATCATACCATATCTCCTTCTTTTTTCTGATGTACTTCACTTTAATATATGAGCTGAGCCAGATAGAAATGGACCTTATGCAATTGCACGAATACATGTTCATGTTTAAGACTTTTTTATATCCAAAGCAGCTCAAAATATTAACTAGGTATAAATACTACTCATGAGCACCACTTTAAATTTCATCCTGCTCTTGATCTTTAAAATACAAGTGAAATTTGGTGTGTATTGATATGACTGCTTATGTTTAAGTGTCTGAATTAGTTGAATCATAATCTCTCTACAACTTATAGAAAAAGAACTACTTTAAAGATTAAAGACCAATTCAAATTATAAACATTCCACATTTATGTACTATTCAGGGCCTAGGTGACTAAGTGGTCTGAGTAGTTCATTTATAATATCACAAGCCTGTCAACATCAGGTTGTAAGTTTGAACCTAGCATGTGGCAGGTGAACTTGTTGCTGTTCACTGCTTCAGGTCAGTGATTCTCTCAAAGCCACCAAAAATAATTGCTTATTAAAGTACTGAAAGAAGCGTTAAAAACACTAAATAATCTATCAATCAATCAATCATTCACATACATTGTGTCTTTCCTTTATTTTATTTTAAATTACAAGATAAATTTCGACTAATATCAAGTAAATAAAAGAAACATTATATTCCTAAGAAAGCATTACAAATAATAATTTCTGATGTTCACCAAAAAACTTACTTTAAAAGACCAAAAATAAATGCATCAAACTTGTTGCTATGAGATACAAGGCCTGTGTGACCTTTAAGCTGCTGGACAAGGTCATGAATAGCTCTGGTGTATGGACCTGAAAAAAATGAATATTTATAATTAAATTGAAGTCTTTTGATAGAACAGACTATAACTGCATGCATACAGTAACTGTCAGTCTGTAATTTTCCACAAGGATTTTCCATATATTTTAATTTCTAGTCTAGTAAATCTGAAAAACCCTAAAGAAATCAGTCAATGATTTCATAGCTTATATATCATTGTAATACATTAATAGTGGTAAACATTGAAAGTTGTAATGTTTCTTAATGACCTTGAATTTAAAAACTTTTAGTTTATTTGCTTTTTATAAAAAAAAAAAAAAAAAAACTTTTTAATGTTGTAATATTTGAGAAAATGTCCTTGGATTTTACAGTCAATATATTTAGTTTATATTTCAACAGCCTATCATTCAGTTTTTATCAGTTATTTAAAATGTAAAGGAAATCTATGTTAATTGACGTGTGCATTGAGATGTAAATAAATTCATAACTAAAGCACAATATTTATATACAATATATCAATAGTTTATCAACAGGATTTCAATGCTTATAGATTTTTTTATTTAATTAAAAACAGAGATGATTTGATTTTAAACTCATTATATCACATAAAAGCCAGCATGCTTAAAGGATTTACAACATAAAAACATTTTCACATCAAATCAAACTTGACCTTGACTGTTATGGGATTTTATATATCTTATTACAGTCAAATCAATCTTGTTTTTTTTTACTTGAAATCAAATAACAAAAGTACAAAATACTGTGGATTCATTAATTTTTGTGGGTATCATTTTTCATGGATTCAGGAAAACTTGCATTTTAATGGATATTTTATTTCATGGTTTTTGTCAATCCCAACATACAATTTCTATAGAATGTTTGTAATTCCTTGATCATTTGACTTCGTGATTCACACGTTTCTATGAAATCCACAAAAATTGGTATCCGACAAATAATATTGAATCCACAGAAACCAAAAAGTTCACGACAGTACATTGTTGTATTTCTGTATAAAGGATGTCATTGGAAGCCTACTTACCATAAGTCACAGGCATAATTAGTCCTATAATATACGACTTTGCAGGGGCGGATCAAGCCATTTTAAAAAGGGGGGGTCCTAACCCAGGAGAAAGGGGGGGGGGAGTTCCAACTACAATCCCCAGAACACCACCCACCACCACACTGGATCCGCCACTGCTTTGGAGTTTCATATAATTTACATTCAACGTTTTTTATCGAATATTTTTTTTACTATCAATGTTGAAACCAAAAAAATCCAATAAAAAACGTTGAATGTAAATGATATGAAAGTCCAAAGTCATATATTATAGGACTAAGGCATAATAAGAAAAGTTTTTAAAAAAATGTTAGCTTTTGGAAACACAGATTTACAGAATGATAGAACAAACGGGTTAGCTATTTGTCCACACCATAGAGTAGTGATGGTGGGGGAGGTGTTAATTTTTTTGGGGGGGTAATTTCTGCATAACAGATGGATATGAAAAAAGATAATCACTCAATTTGATATGATCACATGATCAAAATAACTTATTAAAATGTACAATATATTGATACCTTGTTCAACCGAGGCCTCTGCAAGTTTCCAAGCAGTCACTTGTACTCGTCCAAACACCTGAACTCCTGTGAGGTGTGGTTTTAGGCCGTCGTTTATCACTCTATATATAGCAGGACATAACCTTGACAGAGCAAGGTCACCAATGTCCGGAGTGTCAGCAGAACTCCCCAGTCGAAGCTGAAATAAATCATAAATATAACATTTAATCGTAAAAGCCATGTTACTACAAATGTAACTCTCCTAGGTCTATTCAACTTGCAGAAATCTAATAATAAAGCTAAAATAATATTGAAAATTTAAGAAAAAGCTTAAACTAAAGGTGTGATCTACAAATCGGCCCTGTTTATATACCTTTATGCTAACTACCATTAATGTAACCTGTAATCATATCTTATGTTTTAACAACTGAACCTTTAATCTCAACCATGGTGCATTATGGGCCCCTGAGGGATCATTATTGGCTTTCCTTAAAGAGGAAGAAGAAACCAATGAACAAATAAGTACAAGAAGAAAGATTCCGCCATGTAAAAATAGAAGACTACAAGACGTTTTTCAAAAATCTAAATATTGAGCAAGTGCTTAATTAACTTTTTTAACATTAAGATCATGCAGTAGATTTAAACTCCATATAAATCTTAGATAACATAGCAACATATAAAATACATCTGAAGAATTTCTTCAGAAAACAAAATTCCTGGCTACGAAAAATTCCTGTATTAAAAAAAAAACTTGTAAGAAAATAGAACTGTTATGTCATATCAATCTTGTTTGAAACATAAACACATGCTAGTGTAAGTATAAACATAAACACATGTTAGTGTAAGTATAAACATAAACACATGCTAGTGTAAGTATAAACATAAACACATGTTAGTGTAAGTATAAACATAAACACATGTTAGTGTAAGTATAAACATAAACACATGCTAGTGTAAGTATAAACATAAACACATGCTAGTGTAAGTATAAACATAAACACATGCTAGTGTAAGTATAAACATAAACACATGCTAGTGTAAGTATAAACATAAACACATGTTAGTGTAAGTATAAACATAAACACATGCTAGTGTAAGTATAAACATTTGTCTGACTTAGAACTGATTAAACATAAACACATGCTAGTGTAAGTATAAACATAAACACATGTTAGTGTAAGTATAAACATAAACACATGCTAGTGTAAGTAAACACTTGTCTGACTTAGAACTGATTAAATCACTTCAATTATCTTTGTAAAATATCTCAAATTTAACAGAAAACTTTTTTGGGAGAAATCAAAACAAGCAAGAAAACAATTACTTTGTTTAACATATATTATGCAATACGATGCTCTGTCCTGAATGGCAGAGAAAATCAGTAATATTATAACTTATATTGTATATGAGATAACTTTTTTTGTGTGAAAAATAAACAACCAAAAATAATTATTTTGTTTGACATTTATGCAATAAACTCTGTAGATAATGGCAGAGAAATTACATTATAATAAAATAAGAATATAAGAATAAGAATATTTATTATTCCAATCAAGGGCCCTTGATGGGCAGCATAACATAATATACATCATAAAACAATACATCATGATTTGTTAAACATATAATGCAATAATCTTGTCCATACTGGCAGAGAAATTCAATAATATGAGAGAACTTGTTTCTTGTGAAATAAAAACAATCAAAAACAATCATTTTGTTAAACGTATTATGCATTAGCCCTGTCCTAAATGGCCAAGAAATTCAATAATAAAGAGAACTTTTTTCTTAACCAAGACATTTTTTTTAGTATACATACTAAGCTGAATAACTCTGTCCTTACTAATATAGAAATTCAATAATATGAAAGAACTTTTTTCATAACCCAAGACAATTATTTTGTTAAACATATTATGCAATAGCTTTGTCCTCACTGGCAGAAAAATTCAATAATGAGTTATTTATAGAACAGGAGACACCAGATCAATAAAGCAGTATAGATGTTTCAGTGGTATGCCAACACATCTTGAAGGCATTAGATCTACAGTATGTAGGAGTGTCTTATATCTCATCTCAAGAAAACATGTCTGTAGAAATCATCTTATATAATGATGGTTCTAAATGGAAATTGAAATGAAAAGAAAGGCAGAAATTCTATGCATTTTTTCTAATTTTAGATATTTTCAAGGTTCTTTAATTATTTTTTTTAAAACATAACCATGAAGTTGAATGCTGAATTGACACATCTACAAAAAGTTCTTTGAGAACTTTTATCTTGCCTCTGGTATGACAGTACCAATCCCAAAAACATATTTTTATTCATCATAGAAGATTTTGAGAACATGAAAAGGAAGAACGTAATTGAAACAGGAATTATACAAAGCATTAATTTTTCTAATTTTACATTTTTTTCAAAAGTTTTTTGATTTTTTTCTAGGACAAAAAAAGATCAAACGAATTGAATGACAATTTACTACTTCTACAATAAATGATTCACTGAGGACCATGGACTTATTCTGTATTGTCTTTAAGTCACAATTATCATGACCTTTTCTTTATCATCAGTTTTAATAAAATTTTAAAATATAGAAGCTTTATTAAGCTTAACCTACAGTACTCAGATATTGACATTGAGTTTTCTGTATAAGTATTTTCATGTCATATTTATTTTCATTCAGATCAGCAGCAGTAATATAATCAGGCGTTGAAAGGTTATATATATATATATCTATCTCTGAAAGCTAAATGATGCTCTTAATAGATTATCTTTTCAATAATCACGAAAAATCGAAAGTTAATATACTGAGTCATTACTACTGCATTCTGGTATTGTTTACATTTCTATAATTTCCTCATCTGATGAAGGTGAAGGTACAAACCAAAGTAAAATGTAATGTTAACCTCAACTGTAAAGTATAATTTTAAGTCTCATCAATTTCTAATTTTTTAAATCATTACTTAAATTAATCCTTCACCTATTTCTATTTTCTTTGTGAAATGTGTTTTCTGTTTTTTATTTCTGTTAAGAACATAAGCAGTGGATCAGAGTTATTCTTTCATATTTAATTTGCACCCCAAATAAATTGACAAACAGATATCCCAATTTACCCCCAATAAATTGACATTGATTTTATATCATTCCACATTTCCCCACTGATTATATAATAAACACTTTTATTTCATTTGAAATGTCAGTTATAATTGGTATAAATGGAAAATATATTCCAGTCCTACAAAAACACAATAAAAATTACATCAATATTTATCTGAATTGTTGACAAAAAAATGAAATATTTGCCACTGAAGGTTCAGTAAGATTGATTTGATTTTGATTTTCTATGTTTTTATTCTACTTTCAAGCACCACTTTTGGACCATTTGGTAGTAGGCCATTTTTCATTGTTGGGGGAAGCCAGATTGCCCAGAGAAAACCATGACCTTCAATAGGAAAACTGAACATCCTAGTCAATCAAGATTTGAGTTGAATGTACCTACAGCAAGAGCAGGGTTCGAACTCACAACCTCAGAAGTTCATCAAGAAATAATCAATTAATCACATAAACATCATATTACTGCTATCCTTGCACTTCTGAAAGAATTGATCAATCAAAACATGTACAAAAGTAAGGCTAGAAAATCTTAACATTGTAAATCTCTCTAACCAGTTAAATGGCAATAAGACCTATTGATTTACTATAAACTTAGCTGTTATGGAAGCATATTCTTATACATTTTGTAGTTTTTACCAATATCTGATTTTGTAGTCTGTTTAATACAATCATGGCTGTATTTCCTATTGTACTTTGTGCAGGAAAAATGTTTTTGTCAAATTGTGCAATTGGGTGACCATGCAAAGCAGTGTTCTCCCAAGGGCCTTTTTATATTTCAGTAATTTGTTTGAAAATGATCAATCTAAGGTGCTATCTGAAATTAATTTAAATTTATATTGCTTGTGTTATGGATGTACCAGGATCCCTAATTAAATTTGCACTGAGGGCACAGACCCATGTGTTCCTAGGTTTCATTGGGTGATTTTTCAGTTAGACCTCATCTCTGAGAACATCTACAGCTTGTGATGCTCACATCATATTAAATGTGCCATGACTAATCTCTCTGATAGTGAGTCATGATTGTCATCTAAACCAGCCAATTCATTCACAAGTAAATATTACCTTTAGTAAGAACATCTGAAGGGAAATATTATATTCTTGCATGACTATTGGCTGATTAAATGGACAATTGTATCGTAAAGGCTGAAGATAAAGCAACTTTACATCAAAAGTCCTGTACTGCATGGCAAAGAAAAAGGCTGTGTTCCAAGAGATTTAATAAAAATCAATTTATGGTATGAGTGCCAATGAGACTATTCTCTATCCAAGTAACAATTTATAAAAGTAAACCATTATAGGTAAAGGTACGGTCTTCAGCATAGAGCCTAGGCTGACACCAAACAGCAAGCTACATTTGTATAAAGGCCCCAAACAGAAAACCAATGGCCTAGTAGTATGTATGTTTCCAAATGAATATCTATATACATGATATAATCCTGAGATCCAAATTCTTTTTTTAAATAAGGGTGTAATTTTCCAGTATAATTACATTAAGGCATTTGCATTTACTTCATTTACCCCCAACCCTTAAGAAAGAAAATGGTTACAACCTGAATTAATGATGAATAACACAGTTTTGATAGTACCTTTAAATCTAGTTATGTATGAATAAAACATGTAATAATTCAATAAATTTAATATCAAGTGTCAGAATTCATTAACTACAATATCATTTAGTTTTTCATTGAATCAACATTGATTTTTCTCCAGTAAACTAAGCAGTAATTTTGTAAAGAAATCATTGATATTACGTAACACGTCTATTTACATCAGGCCAACAGGGAGCAGGCACATCTGTACAACAAGTATGGATCAATTTCTGTAGACTGAGGTGTTTCCTATCTTCTGAATGGTTACAATCATTCATCATGACAATTGCGTGTTGGAAATTGTCATAAGAAATTTGTAACAATAGGCATAAACTTCCGTCTTCCCTAATTTATTATTGTTTTTGTTTTCAGGAGCCTGTATTTCAGTGGTTGTCGTTTGTTTATGTGTTACATCTTTGTTTTTCGTTCATTTTTTTACATAAATAAGGCCGTTAGTTTTCTCATTTGAATTGTTTTACATTCTCTTATTGGGGCCTATTATAGCTGACTATGCGGCATGGGCTTTGTTCATTGTTGAAGGCCATACAGTGACCTATAGTTGTTAATATGTCTGTGTCATTTTGGTCTTTTGTGGATAGTTGTCTCATTGGCAATCATACCACATCTTCTTTTTTATTTGTGTCCCTTGTGATGACTTGAAAAATCTCTAAGTTGAAGAATTTGTGAATTAAACTAATGGATCTTTAAAAGAGGTTTAAGTATAGGTTTCAACTCCCTCAGACAAAGTGAACATTAGTTGGATTTGACTATTTTAAGGTCCTTTTTGGTAATAGTTCATTTAATTTTTAGGTTGTTGACTGTTGTACACCCTTGCCTTTTAAATATTCAGCTTTGAGTCTTCTTGGTGACACATGAAATTTGTTGTTTTCATTTTTTCAAGTTTGTTTTTTTTTGGTAAGGGGAGGGTAATGACAAATAATGATTAATTTTATGATCATATAACTTACCTTGTCAAAAGGATTTTTGGCCGAAGCGAAATGTTCGACTAGGGATTCAGCAGCACTGCTAATGTCTGACAATAAAACTGAAATAAAAATAACATAACTCATAAAAAAACAAGAAGTAATTGTAACAGGATGCTGTTACGAAGTCTCCCAAACAAAGCTCCCATAACTCGCCATTTATATGGTCCCATGTTCATTTGATTTGATTTTTTGTCCAATACAAGAATATATATGGCTTACAGGTGGGGATCTCCACCATTTACAAGTATTCAAACAGGAGGGGATGGTGGTGACCCCCAGGGACTTTACCTACATTTCATTTGATTTGTTTTATTGTCCCATACAAGAATATATGTGGTTAAGGGGTGGGGATGTTGACCGTTTACAAGTTTTCAAACAAGAGGGGGTGGGGTGACTCCCTCGGAACTTCCCTTTTATTTCATTTCATTTGTTTTATTGTCCCCTACAAGAATATATATGGTTTAGGGGTGGGGATCTGGACCGTTTACAAGATAATAGCACATTCTCAAATTGAACAGGGTGGGGGGCAACCCCCAAGAACTTCCATTTAATTTCATTTGATTAGTTTTATTGTCCCATATAAGAATAGATATGGTTTAGGGGTGGGGATGTTGACCGTTTACAAGTTTTCAAACAAGAGGGCGTGGGGTGAGCCCCTAGGGACATCACTTTTATTTCATTTCATTTGTTTTATTGTCCCCTACAAGAATATATATGGTTTAGGGGTGGGGATCTGGACTATTTACAAGATAATAGCACATTCTCAAATTGAACGTGGTGGGGATGACCCCTCGGGGACTTCCCTTTAATTTCATTTAATGTTTTATCGTCCCATTGAAGAATATATATGGTTTAGGGGTGGGGATCTGGACCGTTTACAAGATAACAGTACATTCTCAAATTGAACGGGGTGGGGGTGACCCCCAGGAACTTCCATTTAATTTCATTTGATTAGTTTTATTGTCCCATACAAGAATAGATATGGTTTAGGGGTGGGGATGTTGACCCTTTACAAGTTTTCAAACAAGAGGGGGTGGGGTGAGCCCCTAGGGACATCACTTTTATTTCATTTCATTTGTTTTATTGTCCCCTACAAGAATTTATATGGTTTAGGGGTGGGGATCTGGACCGTTTACAAGATAATAGCACATTCTCAACTTGAAAGTGGTGGGGATGACCCCCCGGGGACCTCCCTTCAATTTCATTTGATTTGTTTTATCGTCCCATTGAAGAATATATATGGTTTAGGGGTGGGGATCTGGACCGTTTAAAAGATAATAGCACATTTTCAAATTGAACGGGGTGGCGATGACCCCCAGGGACTTCCCTTTAATTTCATTTGATTTGTTTTATTGTCCCATTCAAGAATATATATGGTTTAGGGGTGAGGATCTGGACCGTTTACAAGATAAAAGCACATTCTCAAATTGAAGGGGGTGGGGATGACCCCCCAGGGACTTCCCCTATATTTCATGTGATTTGTTTTATTGTCCTATAATCATTTCTGAAGACTGCATGTATCTATCACTTACAGTTTTCAAGTTATATTCATTTGAAAATTTTAGAAAATAAAATCCCATAGGGTTCTATAGTAAACCCCTTCCTCCTTTCTACCCCCCAAAATACCCTTTAATAGACCCCAATGCACAAACGAAAGATTGATGGCTCACCTGGACATATTAGTCTACCATATTATGAAATCCTAAGTCCATCTGACAAGCGGTTTTGGAGAAACGCTGCGGACAAGTTCATTTTTTAAAGTGGCGGAAGAGGAAGAGGAAGAGGAAGAAGAACTAGAATTGCCATTGCAAGCAATAGCGGATGTCACCCTTCCCCCTATTGCCACTAAGCGGCAGCCATTTCAAACTTGTTTAACAGTAAATGCACAAATATGCATGGCTATTCATCTTTCTGTAAATTTTCAGTATATTTTGAGCATTTTAAAGTATTTCACATTTCTGCCGTTTCCATGGCAACGGCAGCCATTTTGAATATTTCAAAGTCAAAAGCCTCATTATTACTTGTCAGTTAACAATAATATCAAGTTTTATTAAGTTCAAAGCATTTTGAGAATTTTGACTTTTTTGCAGTTTCCATGGCAACGGTGGCCATTTTGGAAATTCCAAAGTCAAAAGTCTCATCCAGACTTGGTAGTTAACAATAATATTAAGTTTCATCAATTTTGCAGCATTTTGAAATTTTTGAAATATTTGATCCTGTATCCATGGTAACAGAGTAGTTCCAATGATTGTCATAATCATTCAAAACCTGTATATAGTGGACAACTATATTGTATAAAAATTTGATGATTTTAAGTTAAAGCATACCAAAGTTATTCACCAAACCCTGAAGTTTTTGGAGCATTTTGACCTTTTTGCATTGTTTCCATGGAAATGGCAGACATTTTGGAAATTCCAACGCCAAATTCCACATCTACCAAAGTTGCTCATCGTTATGCTAGAATTTCAAAAAATTTGGAGCATTTTCATATTTTTGAAATTTTTGGTGTAGTATCCATGGCAACATAGCAGTTCCAATGATTGCCAAAATCATCCCAAAGCAGTATATAGTGGGCGACTACATTGTATTAAAATCTAAAGATTTTAAGGTTAAGCATTCTCAAACAATTCAAAGAACTCCAAAATTATATTTTTTCACCATTTTTCCGTTTCCATGGTGATGGCAGCCTTTTTTTAGTTCCAAAGTTTCACAGACTCTGGGGAGTCAGGGTTCCTTGTTATAGTGCACCACCATTCGGATTGGTACTTTTGGCTCTGAGAAAGCTGGCGGACAAAATTAGGTGGAAGTATAATAATAATAATAATACAGAAAAAGAAACAGAGGAAAAGCAATATGTCACCCGACATTGTCGATCGGGTGACATAATAATAAAAATAATAAGAACTGAGCAAAAACAATAAGTCTCCAAACTTTGTTTGGGAGACTTAATAAAGGGAGGCAGTTGATGTCCCTTCTTCCATATAACATTACAACGGGACATAATTCAAGATTAGTATAAGGGACAAAATCAAGAACAGTATAAGGGACACCACCCAAGGTCAATTTTGATCAGAGTTTATGGTAAAAACTTCACTAATATGCATTGTGTATAATTTTCTCAAAACTATATTAGAGGTGTGGATTAACTGATAAGGCACCTACCATCCTACAGGATTATTAAATTGAAGCTAGTAGAAATTTGATTTGTATTAAGATAAATAACAGTTTAAGAGCTTTTTAATGTACTGGTATTGCCAATATATTAAAAACTATAATTTCATCAGTGGTACTCATTTTTGATTGCAGCTGTACTACTGAATGTAATTTCAAAGAAAACCACAAAGTTTGACTGATATAAATATATATTCTTCTTACAATGACTAATATATCAAAATCTGTTTTTATAAATTAAATCTTATAAATGTACGTAGAGAAAACAAACCTTTTTTTGTATCTTGATCTGTCTTCTCCACATGATCATTTGTAGGAGTAGCTTCCCCTGTTGGAGAAACCTGGAATTCTGCAGGAGGAGCCTCATCTGAGTCTGAACTTGATTTCTCTGTAAAAGAATGCAAATTTATGAAGCCCACTATCTGACTATGTTCATCAATAATAAATGTATACAAACATTAAAATTTTAATGTATCAATTAATGTGAAATAAACAAACTGTTCATGTGGTAAGTATATTTTTAATTCTACGTATTGTATATATAACAGGCTATTATTTGAACTTGGGAATTATTTTTAATTATGGAATTTGCATAATTTCTTGTACTTGAAAATTTTGATAAATTTCATGTTTATTTGGTATTATAATATATTGAGCAGTTCATTACACTTTCCATATAATGCATTTTGTATAGATAGTGTTGTGCGGGGCACAGTACATTCTAGTGAATATTTACTGTCTTCTTTGTAATAGAAAGTGTTGTGCACAGCACAGAACATTAACATACAAAATAAGCATGGAATTTATTAAAAATTTTAAGCACAAGAAATTATGCAAGTTCCATAACTAAAAATAAAGACCCATTGGTGACTTTCAGCTGTTGTCTGCTCTATGGTCGGGTTGTTGTCGCTTTGACACGATCCCCATTTTCTTTCTCAATTTTACAATATTGTACCAGTACATCAACTGATCAAATTAAAGTTACATCTTCCCACTTGGCATTTGCTTCTCAATATCCTTTAGTTTTTTATATATTGTGTGCGATTGATCAATATAATTCTAGTAATGATGTTTCACATTTTTAACATCAACATGATCAATATAAATGTACATTAAAAGTTATAAATAATTTTTAGTCTTATAAATTGTTGTGACATTCAGCTGCAGCCTTGTAATATTTTCATATCAATAAAACTATCACATTAAGGGGGTTCGCGGGTCTAAATCATTTATATAGGATTTCTCTATATTTTTCTATAAATGAACTTTATCTTATGGTTAACAGAAAAATAAAATAAAAAAGTGGGGTCACCGTTCATTTGCGCTCACAATCTGTTTTCGAAAGAAGCATACATTTTTGTAAAGGTGGTTTTTTCTGTTGAAGTAATAGGAGAAATAAAGGTAATATCGAAAAAAAAGAAAGAAATTTATTACAGAAATCGCTCAAATTTTACAATAATTTAGTTTAAGTACATCTTATATGGAAATTATATTAAAAAATATAGGTCACCGATGAGTTAAAAAAGATATTTCAATTTTAAAGCCAAAAAATGGCATTTTTCCACCAAAGGGAGATAATTTGGAACTTTTTCAATGATGTATACATTTTAAAAGTCATCTGGGGCCGACAGGAATTGTTTGTTTTGGATGATTTTTGCACCATATGATAAGTAACAACTACAAAAGGTAACAAATAAAAATTTGAAATGAAAAACAAATGTTATTTTTTTTCTGAAATTTTTATACCCTCGAGCCTCCTTAATCATGTTAATCAACCAATTAGATGTATTTATTTACATAAAGTACAGCAGTGATGTAACTGATAAAAAAATTGTCAGGATGTCATAGATAAGCATACCCCCACTTGCAATTCATAACTTTGGAAAACAGAAAGTCTGAAGTTAGATACGATTGAAAACGTCCTTCACTTTACAACTCCTCATGGTCAGGCTGCTCATTATCATTCCTACCAGGCTCAACAAACTTAAACTTGACAATAAACACAAAACAATCTTATAATGAACTATTTCTTAGTTAGATGTCCTAATTAATGATTCCCAATCGAAAACCTAACCTGGATCTAGGTCAATTGATGAGTGAATGTAAAATACGATTCATAAACTTACCATTTTCAGTTTCTTTTGGATTCTTTATTGAGTTAACTTCCTCATCAGAAGATTTCACTTCCTGTTTCTCTGATGACATGACTTGCTCTTGTTCTGATGACATCACTTCCTGTTCACTGCCACCACTATTTTGTTGTCGTTTTGGTGTCATGTGTGGACTTATTGCATGGAATGATACTTCTGATGCAAAACTGACACTCTTTCTTTTACCATATAATTCCTTCTCACAAGAATCAGTTTCTGCATCTTTTAGTTTTTCTTCCACTTTTTTAGGACGCATTTTAACCACAGTTTTCTCATTGTTGTCCTCCGGTTTTTCTTCAAGATAGAAAACAACTGGTTCAGCTTCATCTTCATTGTTCTTACAGACAAAATATTCCCCTGTTTCGTCCTGAAGAAGTATTATTTCCTCACATGCATATGAGTGTCTATTCTTTTTACGATCCTCCTTTGTTTGTTCATCTTGTATGCCAAGGTCAAAATGATCTGATAATGACCTTGTACGTAAAAACTGTCTTTTACGAAGACAAGATTTCAATGGTTTCTTGTCAAAATTCGGGAAGAAACTGCCACTACCAGATGACCCAGATTCACTGGATAACTGAATGTGGTAATCAAATTTACGTCTGCGAACAACAACTTCCTCATCCTCCCAATGACCTTGCTCACGACCTTTACAACAGTTCACACAATATGCGTTTCCATAGAGATAGTCATTTTCATGGTGGCATAAGTCTCGTTCTGGAGATGAGACAGGTGTTTGTTCCTCTTGTAAAGAATAGAGATGTTCCAAATGTAACGAACTGTTAGAAGAAGAATGACTTGTATTGCTATTTGTTCCCGGACTTTTGACAGTTTTTGTTTTATTCTTTGTTTCAATGTTTCCAGGATGTATTTCATTAGCATAGCGATTAACTTTTTTGTCAGTCGGTTTTGAGGATTTCCATTGCTGCCGTTGTCGTTCTGGATTTTGATGTAAACTGGTATTGCCACTATCACTTAAGTTCTGACTCAAGTTGTCTCCCTTACATGTATTCTCCACATGAGGAGGGTAGAAAATCAATCTTTCAATGTCCGTTGTTGGACTACTGTTGTGCATACATCTATCACTGTATCCAGGGTCAATCCCTGATGATGTTGAACTTGTGAACCCACTACTACTGGTCTCAGATTCATGACAATTGCGAATCAAATTGGAATTGTGTGATCTAGCTGGGGCAGAATGTGACCTATGACCTTTGCCTCTAGTTTTTGAATTACTTCTACAAGAATGAGATAAATTATCAAAAGAATTCTTAGTACTGAGACTTTTCGTCACCTTGTTGCTATTATTGACAACAGCTGGAATAAAAACAGGAACTGGCATCGCTATTGGTAACGGATCAAACAGAGACATTAATGAACCATCATCCTGTTTTTCTTCCAGATGTTTCAAGTTTATAAAACTCAAGTCTGGTAGAGATTTGTGTGAATAAAACAATGATTTAGATCCCATACCTGGGACAGGGATTTGTTTTCTATTTGTAGAGTCAGCACTTTTTGATCTAGGAATTGGTCCATGTTTTGTTTTAACAAATTCTTGCTGTGGCAAAAGTTTATCAATTTCTTTAAAATCATGAGAAATAAGTTTAAGTAAGTCACTTTTATCCAAAGATTTTCCATCCTCATAATTCATGTTATTAATTGGTCTAGATGGTGCCAATATTTTATCTTTTTTGACATGTTTAATATGTATCTCCTGTATCGTTGGTTTTCCCTCCAATGTTGGTGTCGTCTGCTGACTGTAATCCTTCATATTGTCATCCAACTCATGAACATTTGTTTGAATGGAACAATCTTTTGCACAAGGTGGAAACTGAGTTCCAAAGTTTTTAGTTCCACACCATAGCGTTACCGTCGTAGGAGACACTGCTGTATCTTTACTTTGTGTTAAACTTTCAGTTTGACAACTCTTGTGACTTTTATTTTCTAACTTGTCTTTATCTAGCCAATCAAGGATTCTCTTGTTTGTATAGTATCCCAGCTTTCCTTCCTTGCTTACATGTACCTGATGACTTCCTGTCAACGTGTTATCAGAACCAGCACCACAGAACACACAAATATGTGAGCTGTTCCCTAACTTCTGTTCTTTACAGATCACATTATGGAACAAAATTTGTTCAATATTTGCCATACATTCAGGAGAAACTGGATTAGACTGGTTCCTAACTCTCTGGTATAAATCCAACAGGTATGCAGAATGTCGCTTACAATGAAAACTTTCAGCAATTTTCTGAACATCATGTCCGTGACAACTTAGAGATGATCCTGAACCCCAAGTACGTAAACATATATCTGGCATACTCCTACTCCGCGATGGATCTAAGATATTGTCTAGTTTACCTAACTTTTTCAAACTTTTTACTTGCTTCCATGAGGTAACAGTCTTTTGTTTTGACCTTGACCTTGTGGGAGAACTGTGATCATCTCCACAGGAATTATTAAGATGACAAGCAAAACAAATTTTCTGACCTATTCTGAATTGTCTCCCCTTTGATGGTGACAACCTTCTGAATGTTCTCTTTGTAGGGGAGGTAACTGGTTCACTACAAGGTTTCTCATCAGAATATTCACTAGATCCAGACAGTTCACTTGTTTGTTCTTGTAGCGCTGTGAGAGTTTGGAATTTAGCAAGTCTACTTCCAACAGCTGGCTTTTTATGGTATGCATTGCCTGCCATACATATGTGAAAGCTTTCGGATGATTCGTCGCCTACATCTTCATTCGAACAAACATTTATATGATTCTGACTGTAACTGTTCTGACCTTGACTTGAGCAGTTTGAGTTCATTGAGTTACTTTGCTCAGAATATGACTCTGTGTGACCTTGTGAACCATCAAATGACAAAAAGTACTCTTCTTTTCGTGGAAAGCAGTCTAAATTTAAATTGCCATCACTAGAAGTCTGACTTCCATTTATATCTTGATTGATTTTCTCCTTGCCAGCTTTGTCCAGACTATCTGTCGAATCTTCCTGCGATGCCATGTGGACATCCTCTGACAATGGAGGGGTGAACAGTGGATTGTCACTAAATTCTAACATATCACTCGAGCACATCATTTCACGTTCACTTGATGATACGTCCATATGAGAATGATGACTGACCGATATTTCTGATTCTTCTGGACAAAACAGTTCATGTCCATCTTGATTAACTATTCCAGACGATTTCACATTTTTAAAGCTTAAATAACTTCCTGTCACCATGTTAGGAAATTCAACTTCGTCTGAAGTATCAGGACATGTACAATTTGGCGGTGAAGATTCACGTAAGTTTGTGTCAAATTGCACTGTAAAATCTTCATCATAGAAGTAGTCATTATTAAATCCCTCTTCTTGTGAAGCTCCACCTGGTGGTAAACTTGTACTACTATTATCGCAATCATTAGAATCAGTTTTTCTTAGAATTTTTTTATCACTATGATTTGGAGATGTTTTTGAACTGAATGAAAAATTGTCCAAACCACTATTTTCATCCAATTTTCCTGTAGTAGTATGATCAGGACTATTTTGTAAATTTTTCATTATGACCTCATTATCCTGAGAATCACATGGCAAACACTTTTTCGTAGGCGAACCCTCTTTCCAATTTGCAACGTTATTTTTATTAGCCTCCTGTTTGATTGAGGACCATGTCCGTGTTGGACTCCCACCGGAGGAAGACGATGATGTAGAACTACTATGTCCAGAATTAGAATTCGATTTCATTTCCATGTTTTCCACACTAGTCTTTTTGACGCTTGCCCAAGTTTTAAGTCCACTAGCATGTGATTCACCTGATGAGGAACAATCACTGCTCCCGCTCGAGGACCCTTTCTTTTCCTTTTTAGGTGACATTTGTTGCCAAGTGACAGGATTGGACACAAATTTCAACTCCGGCTTGTTAAGAATCTTATTGGTAATTTGTTTTGTATTGTCCACTTGAGCCTGTTCGTTTTCAGCATCACTTTTCTGTTCATTTGTCACTTGATTATCACAGATCTTTTCTTCCATGTTTGTTAAATTAAATTTGATTGGCTGGTTAATATTTCCTGTTATCACATGGGTTCCACCTGCCCAGGCTTTGCCAACCAATCCCTGAAAAAGAGAGCAAACTTGGTCAAACACAGTTAAAATACTTAATTTACTTGTCTGCTTCACCCTGTAGTTTAAAATTAAATCATGTGGTATTGTGAAAATTTTCACTCACGTTTACTCTATGCTATGTCATGTATGTTGGCACTAAGAATTTTGTCACTATAGTGTCTTGTGTACTTTATTTGCCTGTTTGTTATTTACTTTTTTAGTCATGGTGTTGTCATTTTAATTTGATCTGTGTATTTGAATAACACTCTGGTATCTTTCGCCCCTCTTTTTCTGTAAATTCTAACCTATGTTTTAGCAGGAACATTTATATTGTTAGGTATACTTTTCCCAGGTTTTAGTTAAAGAAATATTATTATCAATGCAAAAATCAACTTAGTTCATAACTTATTCTGAATGATTGATTGTTAAGTAATGTGTCAAATATTCATACATGTTCATGAGGAGAACAAATTGACAGTGGATACAATGTGTATAGGTTTTGCAAGGTCGGGGTAAATCAGGATTAATTAGGACTGGACATTTGGACATGTTGGACTGCCACTGGAAAATAAGGGTATGTTTGAACTGGAAAGAAAATTTGCCTTCCAACTACTGCCCATTAACTAATGGAAATATATTTATTCAGTTTTCCACTCATAAGATATATCATTCCTGATCGTCTGATAACCATATGCATACTTGCTTCATGTTGCTAGTTCAAATACATTAATGATAAAACTGAAGCCCTTCAAATATTTATCATGATAATAATTACCAGTAACTGCCTTCATAGATTTTCATGCATCCAGTTTAAATATTTGTGATAATTATACTAGGATTAACAATTTTCTGTAGTTAATTGTCTGACAAAAATAACACCCCCCTTTGATTACCCCTAAATATGCAATTACGACACCCCCTAATTATACCCCAATTACATTAGTAATGATGATACAGTATGTACCGTGGTGAGTTATATAAGACAGTAATTAAACATCATAATGCTTTTATAATCACATGTTACCATCTGCAGCAGTATTTGAAACACAGCCAACAATTCTTATTAAATCAAGATGTACCGTGCATGTATGAGTCTTAAGTTTTCATGTAAATTACTTGTTCAATTTTTTTTCTCTCTTTGCTTTAAGTAAATTTAAAATAAATGGTTTAAATTAAATCGTTTTATAATGATATTTCTATTTCCAAAATGTGACAGGTTTGTTTTTGCAAAAATAGTTTAAAGCCTCAAATTTTTTTTTTTTTAAACTTGATATAAATGCAGCTGTTCCTAAAATCAACAATAAGTTGTCTCTCTGTGAGTTTTGTCAATTGTTCATAACTGCAATAAATTAAATGTAGGCAAACATTAGTGAATATCATTTTTCTGGGATCTTTTTTCTTTTTTAACTGTGGAACTTAAAATTAGATCTAGATGACTTAAAACTGATGACATTCTTCGCTAGCCAAGGGTTATATATATACTATCCATTCCCCTCCTCTGCAGCCAAGGGTTACTATCCATTCCCCTCCTCTGCAGCCAAGGGTTACTATCCATTCCCCTCCTCTTCACCCAAGGGTTACTATCCATTCCCCTCCTCTTCACCCAAGGGTTACTATCCATTCTCAAGGAGGGGAATCTGATGACTGACACATTCAATAATCATATTTTAAGTGTCATTTCTTGCTGTATCTAAAATTTGTGTACCTTATTTGCAAAAAATCAAAACAAAATCTAAAACCTTAATACTTGTACATGTACAATTAATTAAAGACCATGTTCGCATAAAACTAATTTGTTATATATCCTCTGTTTCATCTTTCCGTATGGCCACTTCTGTTTCTTTGTAAACCTTATAACTAATTAGCCTCCTCATGGAGTGTTTGATTATGTGATTACTTAATTGGCCTTTTTTTTAGTGATTGTTTGACTACCAGACCAAATGTTTCATGATTATTTGATTATTTGATAATCTTGTTTAAAAATATAATTAATGATTATGTGAATATATTGGCATTAAATTTGTGATTATGTGATGACTTCGACACCCCCATTAGGGGCCTCACTTATATCCCCAAATTATCTCCCCTTGGCCAACTTATAACTCACCTTGAAATCAAAGAATTTCATTTCCACAATAATTTTTCTCTGACGTCAGCAATTATAAACAAATAATATAATACTTCAATAGTTTAGTCAACATTTATAGGTTGTCTATTAATGGCTGTAAAAAGACAGTTGATAAACCATACAGGCTGAGATATAGGCACATTGATTTTTTTACACAGCTTCCTTTCCGATATATCGAATTAGAGACTTTTCTGTGGGAAAATTCTTCCATCACATTTACCTACACAAAATTCTCCAAATATAGAACATATGATGTTGTCTAGAAATTCTGTAGTCATTTGTTTTTTCTAATCCGAATACTTTTCACATCTTAGATCTTTATACGTAAATGCATGACAATGTCTACGTTGTTAAAGTTACATGTATGTAAAACAGATATAAACTTGATAAATATATACAAATCTTCATGTCACTTCTTTTTCAAATTCCAGAATCAAATATTCACATCAAACTGAAAACAGTTTATGACATAATATATTGTATTTTTCTGGAGGAAGTGAACACAATATATCCTGAATTCTTATGAGTCAACCCATTTTTAAAATTCCTTCTGTACCAATATAGAATATTTTTAAACAATCAATCTTTAACACAATTTCAAATGTAAATATTTCCAGCAGGTTTAAACACTGTAGTGTAAAGTTAAGCATTAAACAAATATAACAAATCTTAATTGAAGCGCTAGTTTTATCTACTGTAATATACAGTATGGGAATATTCATAAGGTCTGACTAATTACCAGCAATGTAGATTGGGAAAGAGCCAACCACAGTTTATCAGGACAAGCCATTGTAATGCTGGTTAATTACATTCTGTTCGGAATATTAGGAAATCAAGGGAATGAAATTAGTTGATGTGGACGTAAATTCTGGAATCAAATTTGTAGTAAGAACCAGCAACTTATAAGTAAAGGTCAAATTGTCTGCTGAGATATATATATACAATAGATTTATTGATATTTTGTCTGAAGGAGAAAATGTCTGTTAAAACTGACCACTGGCTACTATGATAAGGATATTGTAAGTGCTTTTCTGAAACAAAATAATTCCAATCTAAATATTTTAAGAATATTTTTCACATTTCAGATTGGACTCAAAACTGTTTCCTTATTTAAAACAGACATTATATGAAGAGCAAGGACAGCATACAGTGCTGAAGATCTACAGGCTTTTAACTATGAATAACTAGAGGCTCTAAACAGCCTGTGTCGCTCACCTTGGTTTATGTGAATATTAAACAAAGGAAGCAGATGGATTCATGACAAAATTGTGATTTGGTGATGGTGATGTGTTTGTACATCTTACTTTACTGAACATTCTTGCTGCTTACAATTATCTCTATCTATAATGAACTTGGCTCAGTAGTTTCAGTGGAAAATGTTAATTTTATGAAAATTGTTAAAAATTGACTATAAAGGACAATAACTCCTTAAAAAGGTCAATTGACCATTTTGGTCATGTTGACTTAATTTTAGGTCTTACTTTGCTGTACATTATTGCTGTTATCAGTTTATCTCTATCTATAAAAATATTCAAAAACGCAAAATTTCTTTAAAATTACCAATTCAGGGTCAGCAACCCAACAACCGGTTGTCCGATCCATCTGAAAATTTCAGGGCAAATGGATCTTGACTTGATAAACAATTCAACCCCATGTCAGATTTGCTCTAAATGCTTTGGTTTTTTAGTTATAAGCCAAAAACTGCATTTTACCCCTATGTTCTATTTTTAGCTGTGGCAGCCATCTTGGTTGAATGGCCGGGTCACCGGACACATTTTTTAAACTAAATACCCCAAAGATGATTGTATCCATGTTTGGATTAATTTGGCCCAGTAGTTTCAGAGGAAAAGATTTTTGTAAAAGATTACTAAGATTTAAGAAAAATGGTTAAAAATTTACTATAAAGGGCAATAACTCCTAAAGGGGTCAACTGACCATTTTGGTCATGTTGACTTATTTGTAAATCTTACTTTGCTGAACATTTATATTGCAGTTTACAGTTTATCTCTATCTATAATAATATTCAAGATAATAACCAAAAACAGCAAAATTTCCTTAAAATTACCAATTCAGGGGCAGCAACCCAACAAATGCTTTGGTTTTTTAGTTATAAGCCAAGAACTGCATTTTACCCCTATGTTCTAGTTTTAGCCATGACGGCCATCTTGGTTGGTTGGCCGGGTCACTGGATACATTTTTTAAACTAAATACCCCAATAATGATTGTGTCCAAGTTTTGTTAAATTTGGCCCAGTAGTTTCAGAGGAGAAGATTTTTGTAAAAGTTAACAGACGACAACACCGACGACGAAGACGAAGGACGCAAAGTGATGAGAAAAGCTCACTTGGCCCTGCGGGCCAGGTGAGCTAAAAAGAAATCTTAATTTATAGAACCTTTGTAAGCAGGCTTTGGAGTTTGTAAGTCAGTAACTGCTAGTAGTCCTTTTTTATTTTATGTATCATTGTCATGTCTTTTGTTATCTATTCTGACATTGGACTTGGACGTCTTCTGAACTGAGTTTCATTGCGTACTCATGGTATAGGTGTGTGTTTGTTTTTTCTACATTAGCTAGAGGTATAGGGGAAGGGTAATATCTCAAAAAACATGTCTAACCTAGCCACATGTTTACGTCTGTCCCAAGTCAGGAGCTTCTGGCATTTGTTAGTCTTGTATGATTTTTAATTTTAATTTTTTTAAGTATAATTTGGGAGTTTAGTATGACATCCATTATCACTGAACTACAATAAAATTTTGTTTAGGGGCCAGCTGAGGCACTCCTCTGGGTTCTGGAGTTCTTGCTACATTGAAGACACATTGGTGGCCTTCGGTTGTTGTCTCTTTGACACATTCACCATTTCCATTCTCAATTTTAGTATCACATACCCCACACCCCCACATTGTCACTGGTCAAACAAAATATCACCAGAATTCTAAGTTCAAACTGAAAGACTTAATATAACTCATCAGCTCATACAAAGATCGAACTTTATATCATGTTATATTGAACTTTAAAAAATATCATGTCAATAATGCACTACTGCAGAGGGGGCATAAAAATAAATAATAATTTCCTATGTCTTATATTTCATGCATTTTCAGGACAAGAACAAATTGAAAATGAGTACATAAATTAGGTCCTATAATTCAATTCAATTATTTATTTAGAGACTGTCTGGAATGGTCAGAGAAACTATATGGACTGCCACTGAAAATTAGGGTACAGATAAAGTGGACCAGGTCAGAAATTAGGCCTTGCAACAGGCATCAAAAATTTAAGTGAAATCGGCAAAAATGATAAGCAATACAGGATATATCCAAATATACAATTTCAACTGCCTAGTAAAGTAGTTTTTGCTCTAAATGATGGAATGATTTTTGACAAATTTTAACATTTTTCCTTGTTTGCTTTTAGAAAGTGTGACACCAGCAGTTTAAACCAAGTATTGCCAATAACTGTTTGACACTTATACAGTCATAATATTGTTAGTAATGAAGATATCTCATCATATGGCATGACTTAATTATTCAAGGTTGTATCACATCAGTCAAGGTCAACATTTACTTTTTAATCTAGATCAGATTATTTAGAAGCCCTTTGCATCCAAAAACTGGCTCCTGCAGTCCAATACTAAAAGTTGGGTGAATTCAGATGCCTTAAAACTCCCTCTGAAAGCTGAGGTAGAAAGTGTTTAATATTAGACTTCAAAGAGCACTGTAAGTCAGTGCTTAATTATTTGTTTCCATTTATACATAAATTCACAAATTAAACATGTGGGTGATTTGAAATCATTAATTGATGAATTGATGTTAAGATTAGATTTTACAGAAAGTATACAAGTTAGGCTATATACATGTACACCTATTGCAATAAACAAAGTTGATAAAATACAAATTAAATCAGGCAACCTTAATAATCAAAGAAGTTTTACAAAATTTAAATGGATAATTAAAATAAAACTAAAACTAAATGTAAATGTAAATGTAAACATCAGAGCAGACTACTTAAATTGTGAAACCTGATTTGCATAAAAAGAATTATTTATACCTTAAATGTAGAATTGTAAATCCAAGCAATCTAACTAAACATGCAGACATAATCAATCTACTGGTCTGATGGGGAATACCAGGAACCAGTCTTATCAATAATATCACAATTGGTGCTAACCATATCTAATTCTATAAACTATTAACATGGTCCACATGGTCCACTGAGGCAGATATCTAAACTGGTCTAAATTTAGACTTCATTATCCATTTTGGAACATTATGTGATAAGTGTAAAAATATCATTCAATTTATCTGATTCAGCAAAATTGTAGATGTTAGATATCTAAAAATACTGCTTCTAATCAATACATGCACTAGATTACATAGAATTATATAATTACAGGTCAGATGATACTCATTATAAAGGTCAGATAATACTCATTATAAAGGCCATATGGTTCAGTGGGAAACCCAGAATACATTGGGTCATTTAGACACTATGGTTTATGCTACATCTATTCTCATTCCTCTCCATGCAAAACTTCAAAATTACTTCATTCATACCACTTCCCTTTAACATATTTAAACTTATTTTACAGTGATCGCCCTAGACTTAAAATAATAAACTGTGTTTCTGCTTGACCAAACCTACCCTTCACAATTTTTCATTTGATTTTTCTTATGTGCGTGTTTGCTTTGCTTGCTATATTTCCATGTATTACAAGAATGCTTTGAACAGAGAAGATTATTTTTAATAGCTTACTGTGAAAATATTATCCATTATCACTGATATACTACACATTTCTTTATAGGGGCCAGCAGAAGCATGCCTCAGGGTGCGAGATTTTTAATCCTGTGTTAAAGACCCATTTGTGGCCTCCGTCTGTTTTCTGCTTGATATATTTCCATGTATTACAATGTTACATTAATGCTTTGAATAGAGAAGATTATTTTTAATAGCTTACTGTGAAAATATTATCCATTATCACTGATATAGTACACATTTCTTTATAGGGGACAGCAGAAGCATGCCTCATGGTGCGAGATTTTTAACCCTGTGTTAAAGACCCATTTGTGGCCTCCATCTGTTTTCTGCTTGCTATATTTCCATGTATTACAATGTTACATTAATGCTTTGAATAGAGAAGATTATTTTTAATAGCTTACTGTGAAAATATTATCCATTATCACTGATATAGTACACATTTCTTTATAGGGGACAGCAGAAGCATGCCTTAGGGTACGAGATTTTTCACCATGTGTTAAAGACCCATTTGAAGTCTCCGCCTGTTTTCTGCTTGTGTAATCCTCGAAAGATGAAATTATCATTATTATCAAAGGGGAGATAATTCTGATAATTTATAAAGAAATAACACTGCAATGTACATTTTATCTCCTCAGTTTTGAGGAAAGAAAACAAGAAGAATGACCAGTACTTTGCATTTGATTTTAGAAAACAGCACTATATATCATGTATATTAACTACATATAATATAAGGACATGTGGTATGACTGCCAATACAAAATGTTTCCAGAGACCAAATGACATAGATGTTAACAAATAAAGAGTGATGTATATTGTAGTACGTAAAAATATTGTTAATTTTAGTTTATACCGCCATACTACCCACATGACCAAAGTATAAATGTACTTAAAGAAGAATAAAAATTCTGACTGTCTAAACGTAAATGAGAGCATTCTGTGAAGGTCAAATGACTTATTAAAAGGGCCTCGATGGCCAAGTGGTCTAAGTAGTTCTACCACAGTAGTCACTAGCCAGTCAACACAGAGGCTGTGAGTTCAAACACTGCACATGCATGTGCATTCGACTCCAATCTTAATTGACTTAAATTGTCAGTTTTCCTAACTAAGGTTGGTGGTTTTCTTTAGGCACTCTAAGCTTCCTCCAACCATAAAAATAGACCGTCACGATGACGAAATAGCCCAAAAGTGGCGTTTAAACACCAGCAATCAAGCAATCAAATTTCCTGTAAAATTTAGTTTCTTGAAAAAAAAATGCTTCATATAAGAAGACCTTAATAACAAATCAGAGAGGCTCAAGTAAAATAGTGAATGGTCAAATTCAAGCTGCAAATTTCCTTGACCAAATGACCTGTTCAAATCTTAGACAGTCTGATGATTATAATTTTATTGATCTACTTAAATTCCCCCTCCAGGCCTCCAGGCCTCCATTCCTCGGCTCCAGAATTCTCTCCATCAATATTTGTATGGTACTAGAGCATTATTGATCTCCTTAAGTTGGAATATTGGAAAACTTGCAGAGTTTTAGTCAGGTCACTTTAATGCTTTATTGATTGTGTATAACTGTTGTGTGTATGTCTATTTATATTGATCATGATTATATCAATGTGTCAATATGAACAATTAGTTATTGTCTGATAATGGATCTACTAATTAATCTCAAACTTTATGGACCAGAAAATGAAATGGTCTTTTGAGCGGAATCATATACATTGTATGATTCATTTAAATTAGTCTTTTTTTTTTTTAAATAAAACTGAATTTGAAAGTCTTTTAAAGTATTGTCAATGATTCAATCTATTAATCATTGTTAATCAGACAGATATACTGGTATACATTATGTTTCATTTTTAGACAACACCTTCTTTTAATTACAATTAAATAAATTTCCAATGACCTCAGCATTGACAGAAGTCATCATTCATGACACTAAAGTTAAGTATTTTTACACTACAAAATTGATCTCAAACGGTATTGAAAGTTAACTACCCAAAAAATAATAAACAAAATATACTTGAAAATCAAGAAATAATTCATGGAAGCCATAGATTTGTTGGAAATTTACACATGGCCTGGGCTGTGATATTCAAATTTTATCCTGAGCGTTAGCGAGGGATAAAATTAACGAATATCACGGCCCAGGCCATGTGCAAATTGACAACAAATCTATGGCTTCCATGAATTATTTCGATTCTTATAGGCCAAATAAGTTCATTCAAATACTGAAGCGAGGGTGGGTATGACATGTGTGTAGCTGTTCTTTTTTACTTCTTGTTAGATAAAGCTCAAATATTCTCATAAATCTTTAGCTTGCATTAGTTATTTCATTAATAACCCCTAGAAAAAAATATATTTAATTCTCAAACCCAATATTTGCGGTTTTTAATTTACATGTTTTCTCGTAAGCTACTGTCAAATCCAAAATTGACATTTCGGAAGGAAGGAGCTGCCATGTTGACTCGCTGAAATCAGTTAATATGCCAATAATGCAATAGAAAATAAAATTAAAATAAAACCTACCTCAGAATTCCATTTTAATACAATATTATACGAACTTCGATGCTTACAAAATAGTTTATATTTTTGTGACATAAAATCGTAACATAAATATCAAGCTTATTTTCACCCCTTAATGAACCCCTAATTGTGGAGACAGTGTTCCATGATGAAATTGACATTGCACAAAATATAGCTGTGTTACTATATTTAGGAAATAAACACAACTTGTTGCACTATATTTATTCTCAGACCTGCCAACTATCCCGATTTTCGCGGTATCATCCCGATTTTTATCCCTCAACCCGAAAAGGGGGGGTCTACTTTGAATCCTTTATTTTTAATGCCATTTTTCTCTATTCTTCAGTTATTTTGTCAATTTTATAATTTAATAGTACAAGAATCATGCAAATAAAAGAAATCAAGGCCTACAAGCTCATCATTAGTATACCAAAAGAAAAGAGAAGAGAACTTAGACTATTTTAGGAGTAAAAAACAATGCACACAGAAACGTTGCTAAAATTGTAACCCTTAAAAATCTGGTCGCGCGCTAAATCCCCCATGGAGATTTTCAAAAGTTGGCAGGTCTGTATTCTTTTTATTATGCATCTGAATAAGAATAAAAGTTATTGTGTCTTTTGTTTTATTACAATTTCTAATACAATAAAATCGGCATTGCGTTTGCAAATAGGTTCAAATACATGTGGATTTACGTTGGAGGTATATTGTAACATCCATTATTATGTATATTTCTGAGTCTACGCTAAGTATTGATATATCAAGAATTTTCACACGGTGTTGTTTACAAAGGGAAAGAAGCATGTCATATTAGAATGTAAGACAAATTCCATTTATAGATTTTGACAAAAGTAACCGCTGGCACAGATTGAACCATAAGGATGTTCGCTCCTCTTGTTTATGACTTTTTGCCAGATCTGTATTGGGAATCCTTTGGTTTTATCCATATAGTACGTGTCATTCAAAATTTTGCCCACTAACCCCTAATTTCCTTTCCATAATTTGATTACATCATGTACATAAAGATTACTATGTTATCTTTGAAATCTTTATAAAATCCTGGCAATTTTCCATTGTTTATATAAGAAAAAAGGTGCCAGTGTTAAGAATACGAAATTCTCGAAAACAAGCATATGGGATCCTTCATTTTTGACTGCATTTTTTGTTTTTTTTTATTTATATACAAAAAAGGAGATGTGGTATGATTGCCAATGAGACAACTGTCCACAAGAGACCATAATGACATTAACAACTATATGTCACCGTACGGCCTTCAACAATGAGCAAAACCCATACCGTTACAATAGGCCCCGATATGACAATGTAAAACAACTCAAACAAGAAAACTAACAGTCTCATTTATATAAAAAAATTATATACATTTTAATACCAAAATATAACAGTCTTTAACAAAAGGTTGTAATTTTGAAACAGAGTAGTAAACATCCTTAAACATGTACAAGATGAAATTTACTTTAAAGATAATATCTGGCTTTAACCCTGAATCTTCTTCTATTCCTACAGAACTTTTCTTTGTCATAATCCCAATCATTAAATACATTCTCTATCCCAGGTCAGACATCAATTAACCCTTAGTTCATTATCTATTTAATTATTTTCACTTGGTTATATTAATAATTAATCAAATCAATCACAAATCTGACCATCTTGACCTGAAGGTTAATGGTGAGTCAGTGACCACTATTTCTCGTCTGTATGAATTCCATAACTTACTTGTAACATGTATGGTATTAGAAGGCAAAGTAAGGGATCTGTGCATTAAATTAATCGGAGAGTTCCATGCAAACATACATGGGATCCAGGGAAGACACATGATATAAAATTGAGAATGGAAATGGGGAATTTGCCAAAGAGACAACAACCCGACCATAGAGCAGACAACAGCAGAAGGTCACCAACAGGTCTTCTACATCTTATTAATCCTAGATGATAATTACCATGATTAATGACTCATTAACATATATCACTTGGTGAAATTTTAACTTTTTGACACATAAAAAAGACCCATTTCACCGACAACATTATAAAGGTTTTGACCATCATAATTTTTCAAGGACCACCAGATTTTTTTCAAGGACCACCACAAAAACAAACATTTTGAGAACTTTGACATGTTTATAATATAAAACATACCTATTATTGTTTGTATTTACCTGGTTTATTGTAGAAATGACATCAGTACATTCTCTGTTATCATTGTAATCCATTTCTGCTACCAGGAACCAGAAAAACACCTAGTAGGCCACGCCCACTTTCTGGTAGCAAACCTTCAATAAATATTGAAAGATATTTTTGAAACACATTTCAAGACTATTTTTTGTTCCACAAATTATATAAACATAAAATCATAAAAATAGACACAAACAACTTATTTCTGTCACTTCTACCACGATTAATATGCACATATATATATGTACAAGGATTTGAAAAAAAACTATGTTCTACTTTTTTTTTAAATCCTTTCCAGATCCTCTGATTTTGTCCTAATGATACTAACATTCAAGAATTTGTAAAGTGAATTTTGTTGGCTGCAATAATAACCTTAATTAACAGAAAGTAAAAGGTTGTCAGATCCTTTTAAAGCACAGAGTGATTTGTACTTTGAACAATAAGATGACATCTGTGCTTTACAAGAAACTAGACAAACAACATATTATAAATTTCATGCCTCCGAAGCACTTTTCTGGATTAACCTTCATCAGGAACATTCAAAGCCAACTTTTTAAAAGCCAAGGATGTACATGATGTAAAAGGACTGAAAACGTTGAAAAAACCTGTTGATCATTCATCTCAAGGCTTGTGAAATTTCTTGGTCTTATCATAAAATTTGAACCTTTACTGATAAAAGATAAGAAGGAATGCCAGTCATCAGCATGTTTATGAGAGATTAATGTAGCAAATGATGCAGATTATTTATAAAACTAAACATTTTCTAAATGCATGTATATTTCTGTCAATTCAAGGATGAACTTTTTCATTTCAGAAAATGTTACTTCAAACTGAAAAGTGAAAAGTGATTAATATAAGTTGCAAAACTTGTTTCCCAATCCGCTATAAA
Source organism: Mytilus edulis (assembly GCF_963676685.1). Classification (NCBI taxonomy): domain Eukaryota; kingdom Metazoa; phylum Mollusca; class Bivalvia; order Mytilida; family Mytilidae; genus Mytilus; species Mytilus edulis. Next base: position 76,973,798 of record NC_092354.1, on the reverse strand, counting down.
TAAATATGTTTACTAAACTTCAAACTTTCAACATTTTTCAAGTCTTGTAAAACTTTGTGATTTTTGTTGTCCTCAAACATTGTCAAATATAGTCCTTAGTCATGCTAGTGTGGACAGAGTATTACTTGCAATGTTCTTTGAAACACCTTACACAATTATTTCCTGATGTCTTATGCCATATGAAAATACACTGTAAAATAATTGGGTCATGAATTTTAAAGCAGAGTTGTAATTTGGTCCAGATGAAAAAGTTTAAAAATTTAAGTAATTATGACTGAACTTTCAAAATAATTCAGGTCATTTTATTGGCCCCCCAATATGTGTATTATCCTAGATCAATTGAATAAGTATTAGTATTTGTATATATATGCATTGGTATTTGTTCTTTATATTATTGTAAATACATGTATGTATATATAAAGATTTATGTTTTCCGTCAAATATATCATGTATATATTATATCATTATTACAGTCTTTTATGAAGTCAAAAGTTATTTCAACATAATTTGTCCCTAAAGTAGCACAATACTTTGTAAAATCATTGAGGAAGTGCAGGTACGATTTTTAAAATTTTTGATTATATCTGCACTATTAGACTATGAAATCACTGTGTTCTCTAGCCACATGTCCTTTAAAAGCATTAGTTGTCAAACTAATAATAAGGGTTTCCAACTGCAGTACACCCCCACTGGACCTGCTCCTAGACATTATCATGATTATTGCAGGAAGCCCATAACATACAGAAAATGACATAAATCATTTGTAAATGTACATTGTACAATATGTTGTATGTATAAACATAATAAAGTAGAAATGAAATTTGTTATGGTGTATAGTACAATGTAAATGAATCATTATATAAAATGGTTATGGTATATTGAAGAACTTTAATTCAAAAGTTTTTTAACCATGTTAACAATTTCTGAAATCCAAGATTTTGTCACTTTTAAATCAAAGCTATTTCAGCTGAAATTGCTGAACAGACAGCCAATAACTGTGAAGAAATCATTATGAATAAATATGTATTGACAACATTGTTTTCTATTGATTCAGACATGTCCAAATTATAGATAAGAAAAAATAGAAAACTTATGAAAAAAATATTGAAGTTCAACCCAAATTTATGGTATTTTATATCTTCAAAATTTTAAGCAGACCCATATGTTTGTTCTGGGTTCACTCATAAGTTAAATTGTATAAATGAAAATGATGAATATGTTAAAAAAAAATGTGGATTCAGAATCAACCCCATATTTTTTTACTAGAAACAAAATCTGCTTCAACATGTTCACATCTGTTAAGAGTAGGCCAAAAAAATCCGACTTCATTTCCTCTTACCATTATTGAAGTTTAGACTACATTTTGTTTGAATCTCTTGTTAAATCATCCTCATTTCATCAAAATAACATGTTGATTTCGATTCCTGTCCGACATATTGTTTATCATTAACATAAATAATTGGAAACTGAGTGAGGATGGGGAAATCAATCAAATCGATAAGCTAATCAGTTGGGGCATTTATTCTTAATTAATTGATGACACTTCTGTTTATTAGGTTAGTGGTTGGACCCTCAATTAGTTGTCTATGATATAGCATTAATAACTGTCATAATGATGCAACTTTTAGCATTTTAGCATAGTATTTTTGAAGAATCTTGTTGCTGTTGAAACCGGAAGTTATGATTTTATAATTTAATCCAAGTCGGAGAGGCGCGAATTTCGAACACGGACTATTCTTATAAATTTTAAACATTGTATCTACACATGCAGCTACTGTACTCGTAAACAAGAAAACTGAGATACTCAGATGTTTTTATCCTCATTGTTTCCAACACTTTAAATAACCAAGTTTATAAAGTTATGCGATTGACACCTTGTAATAGGTCATCCATAACTCATAACTGCAACTGGCAGATAATCACTACGGCATCCATCTCACCAGACTTTCCAAACTCACAAAATACTACTCATTTATCATGTCAAACCTCAGCTACTGTCCAGAGGCGGATTTAGAGGGGGCCCGGTCCCCCCCCCCCTTTTTGGGAAAAAATTTGGTTGCTTATATAGGGAATCATTGAAGCGTGACTGGAGCAGGCCCCCTCTTAGGTCAGTCAGTGGGCCCCCACTTGTGAAAATTTCTGGATCCGCCACTGCTGTCCTCTTACATAGCACTTCTGCAGTGAACAAAACACAAAGAAAATAGAAAAAATACAAGAAAGAGCACTCAGATTTATTTATGACGACTACACAAATTCTTACAATACACTTCTTGAACAGTCTAAGCTACCAGCACTAAAAATCAGAAGATTGCGAACCATGGCATTAGAGACATATAAAATAATTAATAAATCAAATCCAGAATTCCTACATAATTTAATAAATATTAAAGAAAATTCATATAACTTCGGGTACAAAGGCATAGCAGATATACCACGGCCAAAAACATCAAGGTATGGTAAGAAAAGCGTTAGTTATGAGGCAGCAAAACTCTGGAACTCCTTGCCAATATCAACTTTTGGCCAGTTCAAAAATTTTATCTCCACCTGGTGTTTTTCAGAAATATGTACATGCAGTTCTTGTAAATAATGTACTTACTTGCTGCCTCATAACTTGATCTCGAAGCTTGCTGTTTTTTTTTTTTTTTTGTTTTTTTTATGTTTTATCTTTTTGCAGTTATTTTTATTTTTTATTTAGCCATGTATTTCTTTTGCTTATGCATTACCTTTGCAATAGCTGCATGCAGTCTTTTGTTTGTGCTTATAGTGTTATAGTGTTTAAGTTTGCATGTGCTACTCTGATATAAATACTATGTGCTACTATATGTGCTAATATTAGACATTTGTTTTAATATATCTTGCTTAGCTTTTATTCTGCATGTGCTATTTTATGCATTAATATATTTATATATATATATATATATATATATTTGTGATGTCTGTATGTTTGTGTTGTATGTGTATCTGATGTAATTACATGTATGTTTTGTTTATTAATATCAGTCGGTTAAAGAGCTCTTAAGAGCTCATGTTCTTTGTTAGTATGTATATATGCAACCCGACTTTAAATAAAGATTACTTTACTTTACTTTTAGAAGCAGGTATGTCGCTGTGACAATTGCATGTATTTTTGATAATCACCATTCCCCTATAAGTCGTTTTGAGAATAAAAATCAGGCAACAAACGATGATAAAGACCTTCCGAGATCAAGAAGACATATATCTTGTTTACAACAAGAAATCTTTGAGGTTATGATAACTTAACTTACAACAAACCAGCGAGAATTTTCAATGTCTTTTTTTTTTACTGAAAAGTCCCACATCTTTATCAGTAAATAGCTTTAAATCCGTACTCATGATCCTTTTATGATTGACAATTAATAGGGAGAATACAGCATCGACAATGTCCAACCCTTGCACTTTTCAGGAACTACAAAATATATATGCCCCACGCCAGGAATCTTTTTAAAAGTGCATATTGCACTTATTTCATGTTTTTTTTTAGCCAAAAAAAAGGTCCCAAAATTTTTTCGCCTCGCTCTGATCGGCGAATTTAAAAACTTTGCCCCCTCCCTTTCCAAAATCCTGGATCCGCTCCTACCCCTATAACATCTGCTAGGGAAAATCAAGCATAATGAAGGTTGGTCAGAAGGAAAACCATTGCAAACAATATACTCCTATAAAAAGAGAGTGATGACCATACAGGAGCCTTTAAACAAGAACTCAGTTCGAGATCGGCTCATCGCTACTGGTTATCGTGCGATAAGACCATTTCGGGGACCTTTGCCTACAAACAGACACACAGTTGCCCGTATCCAGAGCTCGCCAAGGTTGGAAATTAGCATACGGTGGAGGAAGATCCATTGGTCCAATGGAATTCGGTTAATGTTCCTTGGCCCGATCGTAGCCCGACTTTGAACCATATCGAGCATATATGGGACACTATTGGGCGTAAAGTGCACGAAAGGACACCCCAGTTCAAACACATATATACATATATATATATAAAATGACTGAATAAATAGTCAACGATCAATCTTACAGGGCGATGGATCATGTAATATGATTCTGTACACTACAAAATATAATATATAACAAGTCAAAAAGGGTACAACATCACCATTAAATAACTATAAAATATACAAATATTAGATATTTCGGATAACAGATATCCTTCTTCGGTAATTGCACAATGACAAATGAATCATGTCAATTCAAATTGAGACTCTATCAAAATCTTGATTTATACAATTTAAGCGAACGCTGGAACAATTTTAAAATTTCCAAACACACCGCAAAGACTACAGAAATATGCCAAAAATAAAAATAGTTATTTACGATGTGAAATGGCACAACTCTAGATTTCCAAAGGTTGTGACAGTTGAGATGTTATAACTGCATTGAGGGCAGTCCTCAAACAAACAAATCAAAAATGTCCTAACCGATCCAGGATGGTATAAATTAGACAACGGTAGGGCAATTACAACAGAAACTACATATTTAAGCCTCCCAAACGAATATCAGTCTAATAATGATTGAAAAAATAAGTTTTGTATAGAATGAGGTAAAATAATTGAACGTGGCAACGTACTTATACATCATCCCGAATCAATGAAAACCTGTAATTTAAACTGTTATTTTAAAAATAATTTCGAACTGTAAAGCCAGTACTAAATCCGGCGTTGTTTGAAACAGAGAGTCACAGGAAAATGAGGGACTCGTTCTATGTTTTTTCATTTATACCCTCTGTACGGGGCGCCGAATGGGACTCTTGTGGTTTTGTACAAAATTCAATTCTGTCATAACAAAATCATTTTTGTCTTACAAAACTATGTGCTACAGACTTGTTTTGTGAGAACTTCAATTTTGTGATGACAAAATTCATTTGTGTAGACAAAATTCATTTTTGTCATGACAAAATTCATTTTTGTAGACAAAATTCATATTTGTCATGACAAAAGTCAATTTTGTCTAAAAGGTATACAAATATAAACATATTTGCATACAAAATTGACTTTTGTTACCTGATATGGAAATTAAATCACAAAAGTCAATTGTGTGAGGTAAGATTCAATTTTGTGAGACAAAATTGACTTTTGTCTCAACAAAATTAACTTTTGTGAGACAAAATTGACTTTTGTGAGACAAAATTGATTTTTGTGAGACAAAATTGACTTTTGTGAGACAAAATTGACTTTTGTGAGACAAAATTCAATTTTGTGAGACAAAATTCAATTTTGTCAATTTTGTTAAGACAAAAGTCAATTTTGTTAATTTTGTTGAGACAAAAGTCAATCCTGTCAATTTTGTTGAGACAAAAGTCAATTTTGTTAATTTTGTTGAGACAAAAGTCAATTTTGTTAATTTTGTTGAGACAAAAGTCAATTTTGTTAATTTTGTTGAGACAAAAGTCAATTTTGTTGAGACAAAAGTCAATTTTGTGACGACAAAATTCATTTTTGTGACGACAAAATTCAATTTTGTAACAACAAAATTGACTTTTATGAGACAAAATTGACTTTCGTGAGACAAAATTGACTTTCGTGAGACAAAAATCAATTTTGTTGAGACAAAATTCAATTTTGTCAATTTTGTTGAGAGAAAAGTCAATTTTGTCAATTTTGTTGAGACAAAAGTCAATTTTGTCAATTTTGTTGAGACAAAATTCAATTTTGTCAATTTTGTTGAGACAAAAGTCAATTTTGTCAAGTTTGTTGAGACAAAATTCATTTTTGTCAATTTTGTGTAACAAAAGTCGATTTTGTATGCAAATTAGTTCACAGAAACCAAACTAAACTAATTTGAATACAAAATTGACTTTTGTCGCCCAATTTTCAAATTAGGTAACAAAAATGAATTTTGTCATGACAAAAGTGACTTTTGTCCGCTGATAGATAATTTTGTATGACAAAATTTTAAATTTGTAGTATGATACAAATTTTGTTAAACTGAACTTATTTTTGTTGAACATAAGTCACTTTTGTACGTACAAAATTGAATTTTGAGTACAAAACCACAAGAGTCCCATTCGGCGCCCCGTACTCTGGGGAGACTGTCCGTAACTTTCTTATCCAAAATCTTTCCCGAGCGACTCTGTCGACCTTCGACCAACCCTCGTTGTGGTCTATGATCGTGATGGTAAGGTTTTTGAGATCAGCTTGTGTGTGTCCAGGTGATCTCAAATGACGACTTACGGGTAGGTCGGGCTTGCAAGTGTAGTCACTTCGATGACCATTCATGCCTTTGTTAAATGGCTGCTCTGTCTCGCCAACATACTGCATACCACAACGACATTGAAGGAGGTATACAACATTCTGGGTTTTGCAAGTTACATTGCAATATATAGTGTACACAGACCCAGTCGAGTGGCAAGTGAATGTTTGAGTATTCAGTATTTGTTGACAATTGCAAGTCAGGCAACGTCTGTTACCACATGACTTGCACCATCCTGCAATTGAACAGCTTTTATTTGAGGAGACGTCAGCTCTAACAAATAAGTCTTTCAGACTTGCTGGTCTCCGAAAAGCTAAGACAGGAGGATTGGGAAAGATCTTGGATAATTTAGGGTGTTTGGCAATAGTTTGCCAATTGGCACGGATCAAACGTGAAAGGTTATTAAAGGCTGGATTGTATGTAAGAACAAACGGGACTATTTTGCTGCGCCTCTTCCGTTTGTACTGTAAGAGGTCATTGCGGCTGAAATAAACAATACCCTTCGTCAGAAATGTTTGCTGTTATCTTAGCAACAAATAAGTCGACTTATGGCAGGAATCAATAGACGTTAAGATGCAGTTATCCGTTTGAGGCTGCGCACAAAGTACTAATTCTTTGGCGTATAACGATCAACCATGATGTGAATATTCACATCATGGTTGATCGTTATATACGCCAACTTTACAATGTCAGACATTTCAAAATTAATCAAACAGACCTATAAAAATCCAATTACACGTGCTGGCAAGGCCGTAACTAGGCAACTTATTTTAGTGAGGCAAAATAATTGAGCCGAGCGAAGCGAGGCGAAAATGTTTTTGGAGAGTATGAAATGAATGGTGCAAAATCCTGCATTCTAGGCATTTTTAGAGAGTTTGATAATGTTTTGAATTTGGACACTTTTTATATAAATTTTTCATATTTTAAGACTTTTACTAACACCAAATTTTTTTAACAACTTTATTTAAATTTATATGTAAGATAATCATCCAAATATCACTGATTTGAGTCTGCTGCCAGAACATAGAACATACATCGATTCAGTAGAGTTTTCAAATTTTTTCTATGGACGGTTCAATCAAATCGTTTCAGAATCATAATTTGGTCTGCTGATATCCTTATCGCGGTGAACATGGAGCATGACAAGACCGCACAATCTTTCGCCACTCATGCATGCTCTTTTCCAAGTTTTCAGTTGTTCCAGGGCAGTCTGTGTTTCTAAAGGTAGCACATCATCATCAACACAATGATCAATGTCTTCTTCCAATTCCTTCTCCATCAGCAATTCGGTAGCAGCATCGGTAGTAACAGTTTTGTTTGCAAAAGGGAATTAAGCTTTCCTGTAAGCACCATCATACGTGGTATTTTAGTTCCAGAATCTATAAATTTAGGGGTTTGGGTTTGGGGGTGTCCGATTCCGAAACCCCGAATATAAAGAAATGAAATTCCGTAGTCCCGAATAAGTAAAGACAAAATCCTGTGTTAAAGGTTCTTCGATTCCTCAATAATATCAAATTGGAATATGGGATATTCTTTCAACTTTTAAGGTTAAAGAAACATGGATAAAAACTAATCCATGCATTCATGTTTCATATTATTTATATTTCATTTATCTGTAAAGAGAAAGTTTAAAGTTCGTGAAATGAATACGCAGACAGGATTTGCTCCTTTGCGATGCCCAGTACTTGATTTGTCAAAAGTTGGTGAAACGGAGAAATGATTACGCAGACAGGACTGCTCCCTTCTGAAGACCAGTACTTTATTTGTCAGTCTACTTATCGTTTTTTGATTGTTCTAATGAAGTTATATGCAATACTCATACTCTGTTTACCAAAAAAACTAGTTTACTAGAATTATTCCTTCTTTACCTTCCTTTTTCTGCAAGAGCCTGTTTTTAACTAAAGATCCATGATGATTATCGTTACTAGGTTAATGTAATCGAGAAACATCACCCGTTGAGATGCTGAATTATATATATATTATATCCTTTATATATAGTTTAAAAGGAATGATGACAAGTTATAGAAATTAAGGTTGAGACAGAACAACAAATGACTATTATATTTATATATATATGTATTTAAAAAAATAATCATTGTCGAAATTTTAGTGAGGCAATTGCCTCACTTGCCTCAAGGGTAGTTACGGCCTTGGCTGGTTTAACCTATTCATATCTTTATTTATGTTTACCCCGCTTAGGGGTCGCCCCGATATCCCGACACCCCGTTAGTCCGACATCCTATTGGTCCGACATCACAATAGTCCGACACCCCATTAGTCCGACACCCCACTAGTCCGACACCCTGTTAGTCCGACACTTTTAACATAGATTATGGTATTATCGATGTATAACTATGCAAATGCTTGAAATACTGAAAGTCATAATTGCAAACTGCATTAAAAGATATATAAAATTTACACTCAAAAACACGCTAACAAATATGTTCCTAGTGTCTATTTCTTGTTGGGATGTGCAAGTACCCGGCCACGTCCATTTGTATTTTTGTCCATTTGATGAGTTAAGCCATTTTCAACTGATTTGTATAGTTCGTTCTTATGTGGTACTGTTATACATTTGTACCACTGTCCCAGGTTAGGGGGTGGGTTGGGATTTTGCTAACATGTTTAATCCCGCCACATTATGTATGTATGTGAATGTCAGGAGCCTGGAATGCAGTGGTTGTCGTTTGTTTATGTGTTACCTATTTGTTTTTCGTTCATTTTTTTAAGGATAAGGCCGTTAGTTTTCTCGTTTGAATTGTTTTACATTGTCATTTCGGGGCCTTTTTTAAAATTAAAATTAAAAGCCGACTATGCGGTATGAACATTGCTTATTGTTGAAGACCGTACGATGATCTATAGTTGTAAACTGTGTCATGTTGATCTCTTGTGGAGCCTGATTTGTTTCATTTGCAATCATACCACATCTTCTTTTATGGCACGATTAAAACAACGTCATCACACAATTTTAGGGGAAACAACTTCCATTTCAGGGATCGCAATTGACTTATAAATTCCTAAAAGGTGTTTCATATATCCACTTGTAGAAGCCTACCTGAAAATTAGCAAAATCATGAAAACTTTGAGGAACGTCGATATTGGTTCAGTACTGTCCTCTGATTTCTTAACTTTTACTTCAAATTATTATTTATGTTATCAACTACTCCTTAATTCTATTCAATGATAAACAAGCTGTTCATTAGACCCCGTGTAGTATGATTATCATATGCTAATAAAAAGGTACAGTTTTAGCTCACCTGACTTGAAAGGTCAAGTAAGCTTTTCTCATCACTTGGCGTGCGGCGTCCGTCATCCGTCTTCGTCGTCGTCTGTTCACTTGAACAAAAATCTTCTTCTCTGAATCTAATGCCTGGCCCAATTTAACCAAACTTGGCCACAATCATCACTAGGGTATCTAGTTTAAAACATGTGTCCGATCGATGACCACGCCTACCAAACAACATGGCCGACATGGCTAAACATAGAACATAGGGATACAATACAGTCAGTTTGGCTTATATCTATGAAACTAAAGCATTTAGAGCAAATCTGACAGGTGTCAAAAATGATTATTGGATTTAGATTTATCTGACATTTTCAGACGAATCCGACAACTCGTTGTTATGTTGCTGTTCTTGAGTTTGTAATTTTACGGACATTTTGCAGTTTTTTGTTATCATTATAATATCTAACTATATATATTTAATACTATTAATTATGATTTAAACCTTATTTCACATGATTCTCTAAGCATCAGTAAATGCAGGTGAGCGACACAGGCTCTTGAGAGCCTCTAGTTGAATTATATACATTAATGAGATGACAGTATTTATTGTCTATGTATGTAATAAACTACTAGGTATAAACATAACTGGTGATAGTTTTCAAAAGGAAAATGCCTGTATAAGTACGTCCGTAATAATATGTTAATAAGGAGCATGCATACAATTCTTGTAATGCATTCGCGTGCATTATGGCCAATAAGACGACCCATGTATCTAGGTACCTGCGAACGCTATTATGCGTTAAATATATACCCCGTATGCAGGTGCTGCTGGAATGTTGCTACTTAGAAATGGAACGTTCACAATTGGAAAGCTGAAATCATCTCTTTTGTCGTAAAGTTTTGTTTTCAACCGACCCTCATTGTCAATTTCTAGATGTAAGTCAAGATATGAAGCCGACTTAACTGTATCTGTAGTATCCTTTATCTCCAATTCGATGGGATAAATGCGTTCCACATAGTCACCAAATTTTGAATTGTTTAGTGAAAGAACGTCATCTATATAACGGAAAGTAGAGTTAAAGGATATTGCTAACTTCTTATCTTTCTTCCTAAGAAGTTCCTGCAAGAAGTCAGCCTCATAATAATAAAGAAACAAGTCGGCAAGTAGAGGGGCACAGTTTGTTCCCATTGGGATGCCGACAGTCTGTTGAAAAACACGTCCTCCGAACGTTACAAATATGTTGTCAATCAAGAAATCAAGCATCTTGATAATATCGGTTTCAGAGAATTTTTTGTTTGAATCAGAGTGATTCTTTACAAAGTATGATTTATCCCTCCCTAAGACAAGATACTTGTATCTACGTTGGCCATTCTTTTTTATGAAGCAAAGTAATACCAACTCTTTCAATTTGTCTTTTAGTTTGGAATGTGGAATACTTGTATAAAGAGTAGAAAAGTCAAATGTTTTAATACTGTTACAAGATGAAAGAGAGTTAGATTGTATGTACTCTAAAAGATCTTTGGAATTTTTAAGTATCCACATCTGATTCACGCCACCTCTAGAATAGGCAGTTTCACAATAACTTTGAAGCCCGTCTTTGATTGCTGATAAAATAGATGTTAATAATTTAGAAAGAGGTTTCGTGGAGCACTTGGAAGACCCAGCAATATACCGTTGTTTGTAAGGATACTTATGTAGTTTAGGTATCCAATACAGTGATGGAAGATCCAGTTCTTCATCTTTGGTTGAAATACCAAAGGAACAAAGAACAGACCTATGATTATCCAGGATTTCCTCTTTGGTAAGTGTCGTGAGGGTATATGTTGAGTTTCCAAGTGAATTGTCTATACCTAATTCGTTTATCAAGCAATTAATGTAGTGACTTTTACAGACAAAAACGATGTTATTTGGGGCTTTGTCTGCGGGGACAACAACATATTTATCATGGAGGTCGGATAAGTGTTTAGCAACATTTGGGTCTTTAAAGATTGACGTAGCATGGGCATTGATGGACCCATTCAGTTTCTTGATTCTGATTTGTATTAACGACCTCACTGCCTTAATCCATTCGGATAGAGTGTCTACGTCTTCCTTTTCACGTTTAGCCCATTGCCTGGCATAATCCTCGACTGAGTCCATCAAAATTTTAAAGTTGTATTTCCAATTGATGGATTTAGGCTCACGATATTTCGGACCTTTCGATAACACATTTCGTAGAGAAATGTTATTAACAATGTTAAGGTCACCGGTAATAACGTGGCCAGCAGGATTATATATGAATTGGGAACTAGCACAAGTGCAATCAGGAGGTTTAGACTTGAAGTCCAAGGCCGTAACTAGGCAACTTATTTTAGTGAGGCAAAATAATTGAGCCGAGCGAAGCGAGGCGAAAATGTTTTTGGAGAGTATGAAATGAATGGTGCAAAATCCTGCATTCTAGGCATTTTTAGAGAGTTTGATAATGTTTTGAATTTGGACACTTTTTATATAAATTTTTCATATTTTAAGACTTTTACTAACACCAAATTTTTTTAACAACTTTATTTAAATTTATATGTAAGATAATCATCCAAATATCACTGATTTGAGTCTGCTGCCAGAACATAGAACATACATCGATTCAGTAGAGTTTTCAAATTTTTTCTATGGACGGTTCAATCAAATCGTTTCAGAATCATAATTTGGTCTGCTGATATCCTTATCGCGGTGAACATGGAGCATGACAAGACCGCACAATCTTTCGCCACTCATGCATGCTCTTTTCCAAGTTTTCAGTTGTTCCAGGGCAGTCTGTGTTTCTAAAGGTAGCACATCATCATCAACACAATGATCAATGTCTTCTTCCAATTCCTTCTCCATCAGCAATTCGGTAGCAGCATCGGTAGTAACAGTTTTGTTTGCAAAAGGGAATTAAGCTTTCCTGTAAGCACCATCATACGTGGTATTTTAGTTCCAGAATCTATAAATTTAGGGGTTTGGGTTTGGGGGTGTCCGATTCCGAAACCCCGAATATAAAGAAATGAAATTCCGTAGTCCCGAATAAGTAAAGACAAAATCCTGTGTTAAAGGTTCTTCGATTCCTCAATAATATCAAATTGGAATATGGGATATTCTTTCAACTTTTAAGGTTAAAGAAACATGGATAAAAACTAATCCATGCATTCATGTTTCATATTATTTATATTTCATTTATCTGTAAAGAGAAAGTTTAAAGTTCGTGAAATGAATACGCAGACAGGATTTGCTCCTTTGCGATGCCCAGTACTTGATTTGTCAAAAGTTGGTGAAACGGAGAAATGATTACGCAGACAGGACTGCTCCCTTCTGAAGACCAGTACTTTATTTGTCAGTCTACTTATCGTTTTTTGATTGTTCTAATGAAGTTATATGCAATACTCATACTCTGTTTACCAAAAAAACTAGTTTACTAGAATTATTCCTTCTTTACCTTCCTTTTTCTGCAAGAGCCTGTTTTTAACTAAAGATCCATGATGATTATCGTTACTAGGTTAATGTAATCGAGAAACATCACCCGTTGAGATGCTGAATTATATATATATTATATCCTTTATATATAGTTTAAAAGGAATGATGACAAGTTATAGAAATTAAGGTTGAGACAGAACAACAAATGACTATTATATTTATATATATATGTATTTAAAAAAATAATCATTGTCGAAATTTTAGTGAGGCAATTGCCTCACTTGCCTCAAGGGTAGTTACGGCCTTGAAGTCGTCAATATCGAGATTCTGCAAAACGCGTTTGTAATTGAATATTTTAGTTGCAATAGGTTTGGTATAGGTATAAGAAATTATTGGTACAGACTGGTCTTTGAAATAAGGAGGTATTTTCGATAGAACTAATTTATGATGAAGGATATTGCCTAGGTTGACGCCATCGAGACCTTTGTTGGCAAAGGAAAGATTTAAAAAAGATCTTTTCTCTTTTTCATCTTTTCCAATGCGAACTGGCTTGAAAAGTCTGTGACTTGCAATATCCGAAATTATAGCTTGAAATTTGTATTGGTTTGAATGAGGGTTTGTAACAGTGGATTCCAAACATAAATTGAACAGAGAATGAAGTTTTGTAAGGGGTAATGAATAAAGTTTCGTGCGAATGTGATGAATACCTAACGGATTTTGTATGAATGACAGCAAGTCATTAATAGAGACATCATGCAGAGAAGGTGATGTATAATGACGATGACCATGACTGCGTCTACGTCGAGGAGTATAAAAATATTCATCACATTCACCGAGTTACACGAAGGACTAGATAGAATACCTATACCATCAATTTTGTCATTGCAGCCATACGGTGTTGCAGTTCCTAATTGTCTAATCCAGTAGTCTTCTTTTTGTCTACGGAGAGTCGTTGAAAGATTAGGATTGTTAGAGCTATGGTATATCTTTTCGATAATGCGAACTGTCATAGAAACGCAAGTTGAGGATTGTTATAGTCCTGTGGTATATTTTTTCGATTATACGAACTGTCATAGAAACGATGGAATGATCAGGCTGAAAAAATTCTGATCATGACAGAATGTCATTTGCAGTGAGGTTGATATCTAATCTATGGCCTCACATACGTTAGTTTAGCCTTTCTTTCGTTTTACCGACGTAAACCAATCCGCAAAGGTTACACTCTAATCCATAGGTGACATGTATAGATTTACAATTCAGATCATCGTAACTCCTAGTAAAATAAAACTGTTTAGTTAAATTTCAGTGAATTGAGCATCTGTTATAAAATTTTTGACAAGTTTTGCAATGCATTGATCGTTCAAAAAAGACGGGGTGCCAATCCCCGCCTCCCTTTTCGGGATCGGTTGACTGTTGAGACCATTTGCGATCTTTTGTGGTAAATTTATCAAAAGTCATATTTTTGTTTTGTTTTGTTTCGTTTCGTTTCGTTTTTTTTTTAATTTCATTTCTTATTTTCGTTTTGCTTCGTTTCGCTTCGTTTCTGTATCATTCCTCATTTTTTAACAACCCGACTAAATAGAGAGAAACAGACTATAGATCGATTTGTTGACATTGGTATTTTAAAACGTGGTAAGTATTTTTCCAGCGGTCATATCTACTGTAACCGAGGTAAAGTCGTGTGGTATAAATTTCAATTAGTTTTGGTAAGTTATCTAGTATTTATTTTGTCTGTATTTGTCATCTAACGTTAGTTTTTTTCAAGCTTTACAAATCCTTGTCTTTAGATTTATGAAATAACCACAAATAGTGACATTATCAGTCAGGGGACTTACTTAAACCACAGGAGGTTGAAAAGCTCTACTGTGATAGTCGAGTTGACATATTTATAGACCCTCATTGATAGGATTTCAACCTCCTGTGCTTAAACAAGTAATTTCTAAATCACTGATTCAAGTAACATTATTCCCATAAAGGTTGGCAGTTAGAGTTGTCTTTCTTTAATAATCACCTATTTAAGTCTCGAGATTTAAGTAGTACAAATTAATCACTAGAAGAAGGGATTTAATTTTATTGTAGCTTTAAATATAGAATACTAATGATCCAGGGACTAATTATGTGTCTAAACTTATCAGAACCAACATCTGTGTTGTCTAGGATGACCAGGTCATTTCAGGTGATGACCTTGTACTGAATCTAGGATAATGACATAAATATCACTTGTTTAAGTATCAGACCTCAATTTCCTTCCCAAAAATCACTTCTTTAAGTATCATTCTTTTAATAACCCCTACTAATTTCAACACCCCCCCCCCCGAACAGTGAAATTTTTATCGCGAACAGTAGAATTTTATTACATAATCTGAAAGGTGAAACCTTGAACTTCACAGGGAAAATACTCCCTGCTGTGAAAAATCTTTTAAGAAAGCATCAGTTCATTATGTAAAGCCATTATTATAGCATTTTTTCAACTGAAATAGAATTTTCAGCTAAATGATAGCATCAAAGGCATATACCTTGCTTCTTAAAAGAAGCAAAAAGTTCATATTTTTTATTTTACTAATTAAAAAATATGATTTTAACCTTTATGTGTTTAAATTTTGTAAAAACTACAAAGTCCCAATTTGTGAAAAAAACTCGAATTTGCTACTCAAATAAGTGATTTAAAAATCACTTATTTCAGTAAGTCCCCTGACTGATTATTGTCAATATTGACAAAGCAACAATTAAGTTTCACTTTGATGTTTGTGGAAGGAGAGTTTAAGGTTGTTTATAAACTCTGAAATTAAAATTAAAAAACAACAACAAAAGAACAACTGTTGGCAACAAGTGAACAACAGTGTAATGATTGCTGCAGTCCTTGATGAAACATAGAGTGGTGAACCTGCCAGGGAGACCCCATATATTACACATTTGTACTAGTGTGACGTGATTGCTTCCCCTAGAAAACTTAGTAGATACTTAGTCAGCCGTAAGCGGTTAAGGAAGTACTTCTCTTCTTTAGTTCAGTAGGTTAACACTCTGCCTTGTAACACAGAGTCCCGGGTTTGAGTCCCGGTGGAGACCTGAGATTTTGCAAGTACAATAACCCTTACAGAAATGAAAAGTTTGCTGCAATATTGCAACAATATAGCGGCAATATTGCGGCAAACAAATTTGTTTGCAAGAAGTGTTTGCAAGAAAGTTGCAAGTTGTTGCAGCTACCTGCAATATTCCCGCAATGTTACTGCAACAAAGTTTGTTTGCAAGAAAATTGCAGCAAGTTTACTGCAATGTTGTAAGAAAGAATTTGTTTGCCAGAAAGTTGCAGGAACCTTTTCTTTTATTATTTAAGGAATGACTATTTGCAACAACTTTGCAAGAAAAGTTTCTTTAATAATGTCAGACATGTAGTAATTAATGCACCAATATTTCAAGCATTTTAAAATATTACATATGACCTGTTTTTTTTTTTTTTAAAGATTTAAGGTTCAAATAATACACAACATATGGTTTCTTTGAACATTCGGTTATGGAATTACTTCAAATTATCTAAATTTGTTATGGTCATACTTTATTTTACTCAGATATATCTGGATATTTGAATAAGTCATTTGAAATAATCTTCAAATAACAATTAATGTTTATAAAGAATTCCTAAACTGCACGTTTATCACAATTATATGATATTTTGTAAGGAAAGAATACTTTGGTATTTATTTCAACAAATTTAATCTAAATAATTGAGTCATAATAATTTTTGTTCTATATGTATTATTATGCCTTTTTGTCACTTTTTTGTGACATTTTTCTATAAACAATATTTTTAATTCTAATATTTTCCATCAAATGAATTTAGCCTCACCTGCAGTTTAATTTCTAGTATCATTATTTTCAAATTATTTATACACAAATTATCTTTCTCATCTCAATTAGTAATATGAGCTGGTGATAGAAATGTAATGTGCCATGCCCATCTGGTTTTCATTTATCTCTGTGGAGTGGTAAAGACAGGAAGTACCATAAATTAATGTACACAGAGTTTGAGGCCAAATTAAGGGCAGAGCATTTCTTCTTTGTATATATGTCCATTATAACTTATAACACCAAAGATAAAAAAGAATGTATTTATAATTATTTTTTTATTATAATAAATAACAAATATTCAAGATTTAGGCAATTGATATTTATAATTATGGGCAAATTTCAAAGGGATCACATTGAAACAATACCCTAAGCAACCTTGATCAACATATATTCAAAATTTGAACTGGACATGAACATGCATACAACAAACAAAGATGTCTTCTATCAGGAACAAAGTAATATGAATTTTACAATGGATTTAGACATGTTAGATCTAAAAGTTCCAATTGATTCTATTGACACTGGGTAGTGCAGATGATAGCCTTTAGTTGACATGACTCTTGGATTCAGGAAGATTGGTGTTTACACACAATTTGAACAACATCTTTTGGTAAGTACAATGGAGTTGAATGTCCACCATTTTGAATAAGTGCATGCATGCTCTTTAACAGTTCAAATAGTGATAAATAAAGAGTCTTCTTAATTTAATAGAGTTGGCAAAAGTATTAGACAATAGATTTATGCACATGAATATTATCAAAATTGTGTACGACAGGAGATATTTTTTTTAAATCTTTTTATTACTGTATGTTTTAGAAATAACATTACTTAAATTGAACCAAGAAATCTTCTAATAAAAGCAGTTTGGTATTAAATCAGAGATCTGTTACGATTTAACTGCCAATATTAAGAGGTTTGTCAACAAATGGCAACAATGTATAGCTTTCATATATATAGCACCAAATTTTTTATGTTATTTTGAATAGACAGAAAAATATTACAGTCATTTCTTATAATTTAATTCTAAATTCCATTTTAAACCGTAAAAAACTATGAAAAGACGTTGATGACATCACGGTCACATGACTAAATTATGTATATGGGCTGATAACAAAATAACGTCAGCCAATCAGAAGACACGTTACATCCAAAATTAAATTATAAAGTAGTAACTTATATCTGTATATCTTTATAATTCTAATTATTTTTTTTATGTCTACTAATTAAAATTCTTCAATTTTTATTTTGCAGTATTTTTGAAATCAGAAAATTCAACTTTAAGGACAGTGAGTACAGAGAAACAGAACTAAAAGTACACAGATGTAACACAACAACCTATAAGCAGAGACCATTTTCAACCTATAGAGGACAGAGACATTTTTTTTTTATTATTAAATCATAAATTTTTAAATGTTTAGTTTTTAATTCCAAATTTTACACCTGAATTGTTGAAAGATTTGCTGCAATGTTGCCGCAATATTGCAAGAAATTAATTTTCCTGCAATATTGCTGCAACATTGCAGCTAATGAACTTGCCGCAATATTGCTGCAACAATCACAGCTACTGATTTTCCCGCAAACATTTGCAGCAATTTGTTGCGGCAATGTTGCAGCAACTGTTTGCAAGAAAACTAATTTGCATACGAAAAATGAATATTTGCAGCAATATTGCCGCAACTATTTGCAGCAACATTGCCGCAAATATTTGCAAGAAGCCTTATTTTTCTGTAAGGGAATGCTCTGTCTTTTGTGGATAGTTGTCTCATTGGCAATCATACCACATCTTCTTTTTTATATCTCCAGTTACACTAGTCCAAATAATTATGACGACTGGCAAGGCTATTTTATTTGTCTTCTGTAGCTCTTCCTAGGCGCCCCAGAAAAAAAATTAAAATAGCCTTGCCAGACTTCATAATTATTTGGTGTAACATTTGTAAACAACATTTTTAAACATGTTAAATACTAGTTTTCAACTTTTGAAAGAATGTTTATTTTTTAAAAAAGTATTAAATTCAGAAATTTTCATGAGATATTGAAAAATCACCCCATATTATTCAGGATTTTCTGTGTCATCCAGTAAAATCCAGTTGACTTTATTTCCATTGCATTTCAAATTCATGTTGATCATGTTGATTAATTCAATATAATTTTTTCATGGTGCATGTTTTTTCAAGAATATGTCGAAGAAAAAGCTAACCTCAAAGTCAAAATCAAAAGTTCTGAAATAAAAAAAGTATCATATATTATTTGAAAAACATAAATTATATAGACTTTGTTCATAATTTCATGCAAAGAGAAAACTTGTATGAAAAAAGTTTGTAATTCAGTAATTATTTTCTGGTCCAAAATTTTTGGTCCTAAATGCTCTTCAACTTCGTACTTTATTTGGCCTTTTTAACATTTGTTCATTCACTGATGAGACCTTTGTAGAATCAGGCGCAAAAATATTAAATTTCAATCCTGATATTTATAATGAGGACATTGTACAGTAAATGTTGTAGAAATTGATCACAGTGACTCTATAAATCTGCTGTTGACTTCTGGTTCTTAATTTACACAAGTCAATCCACCAGATAACAAGAAGCAGATTAGAAATCATGTAATGACTAGACTGTTAAGAATGTACATTGTCAGCAGATATTCTTCTATAGATAATTAGGAGATGTGATGAAATGTTTGCCAATTAGATAACTATTCAAAAGAGTCCAACATGACATAGATTTTAGCAATTAATTTTATTTTTAGGCCACTGTAGTCATATCATTATACTATTAATTTGAAATTGCAATAAAGTTTTATACCAAACTATAATTTGAAAAACATTAAACTACATGTACAGTAGTTATTATTCTCACTTGAGATGTACTATCCATTTCATTGCTATTTTAACATGTTTAAGCCTTTATCATGTATAGACTATATAAAAATAGTTTATTTAGTCCTTGGGTTGCTGGATACAACGATAAACATGTGTGACGGTAATGGAATTTTCCACTGGATGCCATTAATGTTGAACACTGTAAGGATGAGAGATTTTGATCATTAGTTTTCAAGGTTATTTACCTAGTTAATCAACAACCATGCTTTATAGATATATGTTATGAACATTGAGAACAATTTTAACATGTTCAGTATCTTTTTATCATGTGTATTGATTAATGTTGATTTTGAATGAAATATGTTTTCCAATTATTAATTGATGAAAAGATTTCTAGCTATACATTTTTAATAAATTATCTTTTGAAATATTTTCACAGTTTGAATGACATTTCCATGAAATTTATAATTTAATGCTTGAACTGGCTTGCTTTTTTATACAGTGAAACCTACCTTAATTAGTTCTCAAAATCGTTTATATGATACATATATACAGTAATTAGGACTTCCAAGACTGCAAATTTATAATTTATGGTCCTGAATTTGCTAAATTTTTATGCCTCTGTCGTAGCAAGGGACGCTTTTTGACGCCACCCCCTTTACTCCATAATGACGCCTGTATAGTACCTCAGTTGAAACGCTTTGACTACAAAATGACTGCATCAGACTTAAAAAAATTTGTATCCAATATAAAAAGGATATTCATGAGAATAACTGACTTGAATTTCATTGATGAAATATTCATTTTCACAATGCACTAATACTTTAAACCTGATAATTTTTTTTGTAAAAAAAATCCTATGCGAATCAAGTATGTGAGAAAAAAAAATCTGTGGAGGAAAGGGTTAAGTTTTACCCTTGTCCATCCATACCAAAGTTGGCTTCCGTTCTCTAACTTTATTTTTACCTCAATCAAATTCAATTTGTATAAAACTTATACACATTAATGCTTATAACCACAATATACAGATCAAGATTGACTTTTGGGGTGTCACTTTTATTATTCCAGAGTTATGCCCCTTTACAATTGGACAAATTGATAAATTTTTTATTTCTGTTCTCTAACTTTAGTTTGCCTCAACCAACTGGCTGCTATGTTTTAAAAATAAATATAAAACCACCACAAAGTTGAAGTTGGGCATCTTGATCAGCGCTACTTTCTAAAATGGCAACATACTTGATTTTTGGTTATATTAGGTCTGACATTTATAACAGCAAATTTAGGAGAACACAGAAACAGTCATGACAGTGGTATCCTTCATTTTAGTGCCAAAGCATATTGGTTAATAAACATGATAAATGTTTTGCAGTATTGCCAAAAGTTTTCTAGGAAGGAGTCTCAGAGAAGAATTTTATATTATTTGTTATTAATAGAGTAAAATGAATAGAAATTTTGTTCTAATAGGAAGAGATATTATTATAGCTTTGTTTATAAATAACAATTTCAAAATAATGCTGTTAAAAAGGTCAAATATACATGTAGAGCTCTATATACATGTGTTTGAATGGTTTTACACTAGTAATTTTGGGGCCCTTTATAGTTTGTTGTTCGGTGTGAGCCAAGGCTCCGTGTTGAAGGCCGTACTTTAACCTATAATGGTTTACTTTTTAAATTGTTATTTGTATGGAGAGTTGTCTCGTTGGCACTCACACCACATCTTCCTATATCTATGTTTGCAAATTAAGTTGACAGATTTTTGTAAAGAATAAAATGAAACAATCTGTGAAATAATTTATAAAGTTATAGCAATTTTTTTTTTTTATATAACATAAATATTATATATTTAAAACTTCCTTAAAAGCAGGAAAATTTAATTTGTCATGATTTAACTATGCTTAAAAGTCATCATGTGCATGCTATTAACTTGTCCACAATTAACATCCTGCATTAGAAAAAAAAGCTATATACTTGGAAATGGTCCACTCCTCTCTCTATTTTAGAGTTTTTAGAAATAAAAAAATATTATTATATTATGGTTCACCTGATTGCAATCTGATTACATATTTATAGGTCTTTAGGGGACATGGTGAATACCAACATAAGTAGCATTTTATGTCAAATGCTGTCTAGTAAAGTCTCCTATTTTTGTTGCACCTTTAACATTTTTCTCACTTTTAGACAAAGTTCTTCTATGTTTTTCTCTATTTGCAAAAATGTAAAAAGATAAAAATGATGTGAGCCAAAATAGAAAAAAAAGCCTATCTATAGTCTAAATTCTTATATTTTATCAAGAAATGTTGAAGAGCTTAAAAAGTGCAGTTATACTTTCTATATATATATATATGTATCAAATTCTAAGTATTTCAATAATTTGTGAAAATTTGAATTATGATGTGCATAATCTTGTATTTTCCCCAAAATAATGTCTTCAAATTTATTCTTTTTGGGAGACTAATTAATCTAATTTATATATAATACATGTCTGTTCGTTCTAGCTATTGACTTTGACTTTAAAAAAAAAAAAAAACTTTTCATGTGTTGAAGAATTAAATATTAAATACATTTATTTTCACAAGCTTGTAATTTTTCAGGTTGATATATATCATGTATATATTATAACATTATTTTCTTGAGTAATTAATTGATGGTAAACATGAGAAAGATAAAAATTTAACCTTTCCTGAAATAGATAATGATAATGATTTAGTAAATAATTGTTGAAATGCTTTTTGCTCTTGGTGCCAAAACAGAAGTCTCTGTTGAAAAGCCTTCATTTAATCAGTTACCAGAATAACATTACTTGATCATGAATGTTAAAAGACCTTAAAACAAAACTAGGACAAATTGCTTTTGGTAAGGTCTATTTCGTGCTTATTGAAGCAAAAATATTTATTTTAAGCAAGTTGAATAAATAGGCTGTCTGTAAAATTGATAAAAACATGCTCATGTACTACTTAGTACAATGATAAAGTTGTCATTTATGATATGTTTTCCTTTATATTTAGTAAATAGATTTTCTTTATCAATTTTGTTCTCTGAACATTTTTAAATATTGATAATTACATCATGACTACTCAGCATGTTATATGTGTGACGACCTTGACAAAAGTTGCAACCATGCAGAAAGCCTATTATCTGCACAGAAAAGTATCTATATGTATGGACCCAGTTCAAATTATGTGCTTTGCATTGTAAATATTAACTATTCAAGTGTTGATTTTTAATGGTATCTGCCTCTATATAGTGGACTTTAGCCAGTGGTAGTAATTAAGCTTAAGCTGAAATTAAGTCTACTTGCAAATACTGTTAAAGTGGTAGTAAGCTTAAGCTGTTTGTGTCCACTGTTACAGTTATCAATTTTTACCATCCAAAGTTTCAAACAGTGAGAATTGGAAGAGAAGCCATTGAAAAATTATTCATTTTAGTTGAAGTTAAAATTTCTTTTCTTTTTCAGAATATCAAGGACAGATAATTATATATTGACATCATAAAAAGGAAAGGCACATTGCGACTGACAAGAATAGAGGACTATTTTTATTTGTTTGAAAACAGACTTGAACTGTAAAGTTTTGAAATAAAAACTAAAAATGGAAGTTGATACTTGTGTAAAAAATGAAGATGTGAAGATTTCCGATTGTAACGAGACTGAGATGAAGGAATACCATGACACTGATAAAATTGTACCGCCAAAAACATTGGATGATTTAATTAAGGAATTACACAAGGTGTTTGCATCAGACAAAGTGAATATAGAATATGTGAGCGCATTAATGAATATGTACAAAAGTAATCCTAAAGATTGGAAAAAGTTTGCCAAGTTTGATCCACATAGGTAAGATGCAGATACCAGTTTTTTTATAAAAAATATTATTCATATATGATGTAGATACATGTAAGATGCAGTAACCTTCTTTTGTTATAACTTAACATACACTACAGCTCGGGTGGACTTTGCTTTGTCCACTTGCCCACAGTTGGAGTGAGCACCTGCAGCTGATGGTCAAAATTTCTAGCTTGTCCACTCTGCCCACCCATAGGAGTGGGCATGTAATTACTTTTGATGAATCAAAAGATTTGCAAGTACAATCAATTGAAAAAAAAGTGATAAGCATATGTAATCAATACTAAAAAAAAGAGAGATTATACATGTAGCTACATGTAGAGTGGGCATTGGGTGGGCTGCCCACAGGGAAGTAGGAAAAAGCAAAATCCACATGGGCTGTATGTTGTGTAGGTACAATGCAGTAACCTGGTTTTGTTATAACTTTACTTGGGTAAGATATGGATGCAGTAACCTATTTTTGATAACATAGGTAAGATGCAGTAACCTAGTTTAGATAACATAGGAAAGATGCAGTAACCTAGTTTAGATAACATAGGTAAGATGCAGTAACCTAGTTTAGATAACATAGGTAAGATGCAGTAACCTAGTTTAGATAACATAGGAAAGATGCAGTAACCTAGTTTAGATAACATAGGTAAGATGCAGTAACCTAGTTTAGATTACATAGGTAAGATGCTGTAACCTATTTTTGATAACATAGGAAAGATGAACCTAGTTTAGATAACATACATGTAGGTAAGATGCAGTAACCTAGTTTAGATAACATAGGTAAGATGCAGTAACCTAGTTTAGATTACATAGGTAAGATGCTGTAACCTATTTTAGATAACATAGGAAAGATGAACCTAGTTTAGATAACATACATGTAGGTAAGATGCAGTAACCTAGTTTAGATAACATAGGTAAAATGCAGTAACCTAGTTTAGATAACATAGGTAAGATGCAGTAACCTAGTTTAGATTACATAGGTAAGATGCTGTAACCTATTTTTGATAACATAGGAAAGATGAACCTAGTTTAGATAACATACATGTAGGTAAGATGCAGTAACCTAGTTTAGATAACATAGGTAAGATGCAGTAACCTAGTTTAGATTACATAGGTAAGATGCTGTAACCTATTTTTGATAACATAGGAAAGATGATCAACCTAGTTTAGATAACATACATGTAGGTAAGATGCAGTAACCTAGTTTAGATAACATAGGTAAGATGCTGTAACCTATTTTAGATAACATAGGTATGATGCAGTAACCTAGTTTTGATAACATAGGAAAGATGTAGTAAGTGCCTCAGTTAGATGAGAAGCCTACATGTACATCTTACACATACTGTACATATATATAAATAAGTCTGTAAGTTATGTTGATCAATACTATTTTGTCCATGACATTGCAGTCTGCTTTGAACAATTACGTTTTACATACATATCAATTACCAGATTAATGTCATGTAAACATTATGTTTGTTTACATATACATTCATGACAATACACTTCTGTGCCAAGAGCTGAAAATTAAATACTTTATCATGTTTATTAAAATAAGGAGATCAGTGGCAGATCTAGAAATTTTCAAAAGTTTGGACCCCCATTTTACCTAAGAGGGGCCTGCTCCAGTCATGCTCAAGTGAATCTCCATAATATGTTTATTTTTTTTTAAATTCCTCAATTAAGGCTCTAAATATGCCTCTGGAGATGTGATTGATGGTTTATTGCATTTCAAACCAAAATATTCTTGTATAAAATTTATTATGATTGTGATGTAGAAATGTTATTGTTTATATGTACATTTGTATTATCTGATCATCATGATCATGATTATACAAATCCTAATCCTAACAATGTTAATTCATTCAGGAAAAAAACGTAATTCAATAAATTGGCAAAGTTATACATCCAAGTGTTGAAGTATTGTTGACAACACATTCAGCTAATCTAACCTTGACATTTAGTTGTATTGCGGTTTTTCTCTTAGCCAATCAGAATGGTCTATGCCTACACACCTTTATAGTCTATTTCATTAGCTTAACATTTTTATTGCTATTGCAATATTGGATCAAATTAGATTTTGTCATATTTAAGCAAATTTAAGAAGTTTCTTAGTATAAGTTACTTATCATTTCCCTTTCATTTACAATTTAAAAAGATTTTTCATATCATAATGATCATAATGATCAATAATACATGTACATGTATAGTTTGTATACATATGAAATATATGCTGAAATAAATATGAGTTTGAAATGGAAAGTTTAAGAAATTAGACACATAATGTATGTGTATGGAAAAATCAATTGTATAACTTATTCACCATCATATATATATATATATATATAACTAGTCAGAAAAATAAAATGAACTTTTCTTAGGCATCAGACTAGTGGCTAAAGGTTGCAGACTTGTATAATTAAAATTTGTTTTCTTTTTCACTCAGATATACAAGAAATTTGGTTGATGAAGGTAATGGAAAGTTTAATCTGATGATATTATGTTGGAATACAGCTCAGGCCAGCTCTATACATGACCATGCTAATTCTCACTGCTTCCTGAAGGTCATTGAGGGACATTTAAATGAAGAGTTATTTGATTGGCCAGAAAATGAAGAAATACACCAAATGGAACCTATTAAGAAGTCCAGACTAGATCTGAATGAAGTAGGATATATGTCTGGTAGGTTTTATTGTCTCACCCTTGAGAGAGGATGAGGGAGGGAGACTTGGACATACATTCCTGGCTTCAGAAGGTTTCAACAAATATTTAAGTTTGTGATTATGGTGATTAGATCACACAGCCATGACATTTCTGTTTGTCAATGTCTTGATTGATTGAATCACTGACTATATTATGGAGGCCACATTTACTGGTGGGCAATCCCATCAGACAATAAGACAAAAATCTCACAAAGCGATTTTCAATGAATATATTATATTCTTAAAATCACCTTTATACATGCTATAAGAATAAATTATGTCAACAATTTGACATAAGAGCAACCATGACTATGATATTAAACCTCAAAAACTTTATTTGTTTTGACATTAGCTGTGAACTACATGTATATCTATATCAATGTATATATACCATTTTGTAAGGAAATTAGCCAGAGGTATTCAAGATGTTATGAAATGTAACTGATATGTTATTACATGTATAAGAAGACATATGATAATGTTTTATGACTCTCATGATTTTATGTATGCAACAGTGCAGTTATATTTGATGCTATGCATCTTATTTCTTTATTTGATGGTATGATTTCTTTGCAGATGAATTAGGTATACATCGTATAGAGAACCCAAGCCATACAGATAATGCTGTATCTTTACATCTCTATTGTCCACCATTCGACGAATGCCAAACATTTGACCAGTTTACAGGTCATAAAAGAAGTGCTGAAGTCACCTTTTGGAGCAAGTTTGGAAAAAGGACGCCCTTTGTATGTATTTTATTTAAACTTACATGAATGAATTACAGCATTTAGCATATACAGCCTGTCCCCTATTGTAGGGTTGTTTTTGTTTGTTTGTTGTTGGGTTTTTTTTTTGGGGGGGGGAGGGTGGAGACTGGACCTTACTCATTTTAAAATATTTTATCATACATATCTCTTGTTGTCTATAATGGTACATGTAGATCAGGACTTTCATTATTTAGTTCATATTTTCATATACATGTAAAAATAAATTCATCAATTCAGGGGGTAACTGAGGTCAGGATTGTATACTGCTTCTAAATACTGGGATGTTATATATATGACCAGTATGACCCCTTTACTAAGAGCATAGTTCTGTAAATATGGTAGACTGTGTGAAAATAGATGTAGGTTAGAACTGTATTTAGATAAAAGATTTGAAGCCAAAGATATTATTTAAAGTAAGTTAAGTTCTATATTATGTCCAAAAAAAAAATGACTGAATTAGATTAAATGTCTAAAAATAGCTTACAAAGATAAAAAATCGTTAGATCTCAGATATTTGATCCAATTCTATATTAGTACGTTAAGGTTAAATTAATCAAGGCCAAATATATAGGACAAGGGAGGTAATAACTGATTATTGCACTTTAATTTTCAAGTAAGACAGATACATTTGTGATACTAAATAGATAATTCACCTTAACCAAGATATTCATAGTTAACATTTTTCTGTTGTTTAGTATTTTTAATTTAAAAAAATCAGGCAATTGCAAAAAATTTCTGAAGTAAAATATCCTTACTGAAATTATGAACAGGAGTGTTTATTATTGCAACTCTGATACTGTCCATCTGAAACTGTCCCATTTTTCTCATTAATAAAATTTTCTCAATAATTTCTGAATTTAGGTATATACATTTATCCTGATTTAGAGTAATTTCTCGCAATTTGATTGGCTGATATTGTCCTAATAAATTTCAGTACAATTTTTTATCACGTCAATTGGAATTATCTCCCTTATTTATTGCGTCAATTGGAATTATCTCCCTTATTTATAACGTCAATTGGAATTATCTCCCTTATACCATTGACCTAATAAAAAAAAGAAAAAACAATTGAGTTGCTTTGTAGTCAAAATATTTTTTATTTTTCACATTTTTTTATTTAATATATAAAATATATTTATTGATATTGTCCTAACATTGAATTTGAATATAATAATATGTAATATAACAAAATCAGGATAAATTCGTTACACAGTGTTCAATTGTCCTAATACGGAATTTATCTGGTCAATAAAATTCATATCGGGTTTGGCTTCGCCCAATAAATTCTCGTATTAGGACAATTGCACACTGTGTAACTAATAGTATCAATAGTGCAGTCAATCTAGCATAAATTTGAACCTTGAAGTAATTGCAACAAGATTTTTAAGTTTTAATCTTTAGAATCATACCTCAAATATACACAGAAAAAAGTCCCATAAAATCTAACTTAAGGAAAACTTAAAATCATGGTTTTAAAATTTCTATGGAGATTTGCATTGTTATGGGAGATAACTCTGCAAAAAATGCAGAAATATCAATAAAAATTGATACAAAATTATAACTTATCTGTTTCTATTTAACAGAATGTATTTATTCTTGATATTTTAGCTGTCTTTGGAGTATAACAAACAACTCTAAAGATGTTTCCATATCTTTTATCAAGCTACAACCTAGATTTTCATAATTCATTAGTTGACCATTTATTAGATTTTTCATCATGTCAAGAATCTCAAATAGAATAAAACTAAAAGCATAATTTATTCTTGTTTTTGTGGTTTAAAGTTTCTTTAAACAAGGTAGATGCTGAACAAATATAAATTACAGATATAAACAATACCAAATATTCACATTATTCACATTATTTTTTCAAAATAGTCACAAAGCCATAAATTTGCAATACCTTTAATAAAAAATATGCAAAAATAATTAAAAATACCCATAACACTTTGGTTTTGTACATTTCATGAGCAGATGATTATATAATAATGTCAAATACCTACTTATAACCCCATCAAAGTATCATATTTTACATGAATTTTAAGAAAATCAACCAAAATGACCAAAAGAAGACTCATTGTTGTAGAGTTATCTCCCTTTCCAATGTTAATTTCCATAACACATTAAAAATGCTGATTTTGAGTTTTCCTCAAGTTAGATTTTATTGGACTTTTTATGCCCCACCTACGATAGTAGAGGGGCATTATGTTTTCTGGTCTGTGCGTCCGACCGTCCGTCTGTCCGTTGTTCCGTCCGTTCGTTCGTCCGTCTGTCCCGCTTCAGGTTAAAGTTTTTGGTCGAGGTAGTTTTTGATGAAGTTGAAGTCCAATCGACTTCAAACTTGGTACACATGTTCCCTATGATATGATCTTTCTAATTTTAATGCCAAATTAGAGATTTTACCCCAATTTCACGGTCCACTGAACATAGAAAATGATAGTGCGAGTGGGGCATTCCTGTACTGAGGATACATTCTTGTTTGTGTATATTTTGGGGCTTAATGCTATAGATTAGAACAAAAACATTTTCTGTTGCAATTAGTTTGAGGTTCAAACTTATGACTGGACTACAATTGTAAATGTTTAATACATGAGCTGCATCAGATTTAATGCAAGTGCACAGATACATGTAACTGCTTAGACTTTGATTGATTTTGTAACCATGGTGACATTCATATATGAAATAAAAATATGAACATGATGAATTTTGGTCTGTTTGTAGGTTTCTTATATCAACTCAATTTTCAAACAGTTACAAGCTTTGTAGAGAGATTTTTGTAATGAAAAATAAGTTAACACAGTCTTCATGCTGAGTGGCAGCCCAGACAGCCCAGGCTAGTAAAATTGCTCTCGGGCCTGTAAAAATCATATCTACATGCCAACAGAATCTAACTAAAATTTTCAAAAATTGAGCTCCGGGCCTGTAGTTTTTATAGTTCATCGTGAAGACGTTACACATGCATTGATATTTATTTGCATGACGTTGATTTCTATCACAATAATACATGTTTTTTTTTTTAATTCTTGCTGTGTTTGTAGCCTTTAGCTGTTTTCTGCTTTTTTTGTCGGGTTGTTGTCTCTTTGACACATTCCCCATTTCCATTCTAAATTTTATGAAATACAGATCTGGCCTTTAACTGTGGTGATGATATTTTCTATTGTTTTTCAGGGGAAAGAACAAAGTAAAAAGAAGTAAAATCTTCCATTGGAGAGCATGAACTAATCACCCATTGAAGAGCAGGAACTAATCATCTATTGGAGAGCACGAACTACTTAAAGAATCTCTACATCGTTAACATGCTTGGTAGATAACTGAATATTCTCCTGTATTTAAATCATCTAATTGACTGGGAGGATAATAACCTGACCTAACACTTATGAGAAATTTGTGATGAATTTGGAAAGATGTGTTAATAATTTTTCTTCATTTATCTGTGGTGGATCCAGGGAGGGGGGGGGGGTTCTGGGGGGGTTGGAACCCCCCTTTTTTTTGGACGATCAATGCATTTAAATGGGAGCATATAGTTGGAACACCCCAAAATTGGTACCCTCGACAAAAGGATCCACAGTATAGATTATATGTATAAAGATTTATATTTTGTTATTTGTGAATATTCATTACTGTTAAATATTTGCATTTTTTAAAGACACAATGAAAATTAATATTATAAAAAAAGTGTTCCATATGTTATTAATTACAACTTGTTTAAAATATTTATGTTCACCCATTTGTCTTCATTTTAAACTAGAATGTTATGTATGTTCTTCCATGAAATGTGATATTTCATTACAAAACTTTTGCCTGTCTGGTTATAATTATCTATTTAGAGGGGGATTATTTTTGGAGATACTTGCTTTTTTATTGGGAATTTATTGTGCAGTGATATAGTAGCTTAAAGATATTATTGACCACCCTTTTGTCATTCCCAAAGAAAATTTGACCACCTTTTTGGTATTATGATGTCCATATTTTGTTATGCATATAAAAGTTCCAGATTCTAATTATAAGTTGTATTTTAATTGACCATATTTTATATTCGAAATGCATACAAGTTTGTAAACATGTCTCATATATGGTTGTGGTAATGTATTACAGATATATCAAATCTCAGAAAATGATAGGTGTCAACTGTTAACATATAAACCTCTCTCTGCTTCCCATATCAAATCTCAGAAAATGATTGGTGTCAACTGTTAATATATAAACCTCTCTCTGCTTCCCATATCAAATCTCAGAAAATGATAGGTGTCAACTGTTAATATATAAACCTCTCTCTGCTTCCCATATCAAATCTCAGAAAATGATAGGTGTCAACTGTTAACATATAAACCTCTCTCTGCTTCCCCCTCAGAAAATGATAGGTGTCAACTGTTAACATATAAACCCTCAGAAAATGATAGGTGTCAACTGTTAACATATAAACCTCTCTCTGCTTCCCATATCAAATCTCAGAAAATGATTGGTGTCAACTGTTAATATATAAACCTCTCTCTGCTTCCCATATCAAATCTCAGAAAATGATAGGTGTCAACTGTTAATATATAAACCTCTCTCTGCTTCCCATATCAAATCTCAGAAAATGATAGGTGTCAACTGTTAATATATAAACCTCTCTCTGCTTCCCATATCAAATCTCAGAAAATGATAGGTGTCAACTGTTAACATATAAACCTCTCTCTGCTTCCCCCTCAGAAAATGATAGGTGTCAACTGTTAACATATAAACCCTCAGAAAATGATAGGTGTCAACTGTTAACATATAAACCTCTCTCTGCTTCCCATATCAAATCTCAGAAAATGATTGGTGTCAACTGTTAATATATAAACCTCTCTCTGCTTCCCATATCAAATCTCAGAAAATGATAGGTGTCAACTGTTAATATATAAACCTCTCTCTGCTTCCCATATCAAATCTCAGAAAATGATAGGTGTCAACTGTTAACATATAAACCTCTCTCTGCTTCCCCCTCAGAAAATGATAGGTGTCAGCTGTTAACATATAAACCCTCAGAAAATGATAGGTGTCAACTGTTAACATATAAACCTCTCTCTGCTTCCCCCTCCCCCTTTGCTTCATTGTTTTAAAAGTTGATGTATATATACTTAGATGCCTAGACCTATTCCATTACATCATTTGTTCTTTTCATTGGTGGTTGTCTTGTCTGCTATCATGTAGTTTTACAACTATAAATGAACCGCATCCCATGTTTAAAAATAAAACTGCCCTCCCTGTCTTCTGACATGCATTTTAATGGATATGCTCTTACCAGCAATTATGGATTTTTTTGTCTCTATTTCAAATTCAGTATCTTGCCTTGTCTATATATTGAGCTATGACGGTCTGGAAGAGGAAATGGGTCATCCATTTCTTTAATCTTCATTTATTTTAGACCAATTATACTCTATTCTTTATTTACTATACTAGATCATAATTCATTAGTTTAGCACCCCCTTATTTCTTATATTTGGCTTATTTTTTACTCTTCATTTTTTGGAACTTTTTTTACGGTAGTTGATGCCTATTAATCTCTATTTTGTACGCCCACCGATTCCACTCACCTGGTGCACTCTTCTAGAAAATAAAACATTGTGAACTTCTAATAAAATTTTAACACAAACTTGTCTCTATTTTAAGATTTAGTATCTTGCCTTGTAAGTGTATAGAGTTATGAATTTTTATTTGTTATTTGTTTTCAACTATTTTATGTGCATGCTCAATTATAGTTGTTGGTTTTGTAAACATTACTATGCTCAATTTTTAGTCTTAACCTCTTTTACATCTATTAATCTATTAACAAATTTATACTTTGGTGAACATTGAATGAAATGCAACATTTTGATGTAATTACTAGTATGCAGTCTCACAACTGGTAACAATTGACATTATAGACCAAAAAGTGACCATTTGTCAAAGACCATTTAGCCAGCTGGCATAAAATGGAGCACATAGTTGAAGTTTTAGTCCTTGAACTTGTTGGCCTATTCTCTCTGTTGCTTTTCACAATATATTGGGGCAGATTGGTGCAAATTGTGTTTTATATGTTTACATGTATTGTTAATGCATTGTTGTTATAAATATAAATATATCATGTAGAGGGTTTTTACAGCTCCAAATGATTTCCCTGTTTGCTAAACCTCCTTACCTCTGAAAAATTGAAACTTTGGTTGTGTTTATCTCTGAAGTACTGCTTTGATTTTGTTGCTCTTTACCACCATTTTTTGTTGTTGAGAACCTTGCAATTTATAGCAGATCCTGGCTATGTACTCTTGACTTTCTTCAGTTATGATATATGCAAACAATGATTTACTGCAATCCCACAATGCAATTTCAAACATGGGAATGATATTGAATCACAAATATGATTCAAGTTTCACTTGACAAGTGATTTTTTTCCTTCAATGAACACCTCATATTAGCATGTAACTTATAGAGCAGGGATCTAAACACCTATCCTGAGCTCTAACAGTGTTTGGTTATACATTTTTACCATAATTTAGTGGATATGCAAATAGGAAACAACAGGGAAATTTAATATATATAACAGTAAAATATTCAAGATTTCATGTATACTGTTTATTTTGTTAATGTCAGTTAAATATTAAAACATATATATATCTTTAACTTTATTTAAAAGTTTAGTTTAGTTTAAAACATATTTATTTCAAATACTGTAAATTCAGAAATTCTTGCGTGCATTTATTATTGCAATATTGTCATTTTAAACTTAAATGCGATTTTAATTTTTACCATTTTGAGAAAAAATCCTGTTTAATTGATTATTCAAATATGCGAGTTTAAAATATTGCGTTTTCAACTCTGTTGCATTTTTCGCAATAATAAAAACCTTGCAATAATTTCTGAATTTACAGTATTTCAAGCTTTAGATTACCCAGAGTCTAATAACTATTATAGAATAGGGAGATATGGTATGATTGCTAATGAGACAAATATCAACTAGAGCTAATAATGTAGAAGTAAGCAACAATGTCATGGTACAGCTGGCAAAAATGTCATGGTACAGCTGACAACAATGTCATGGTACAGCTGACAACAATGTCATGGTACAGCTGACAACAATGTCATGGTACAGCTGACAACAATGTCATGGTACAGCTGACAACAATGTCATGGTACAGCTGGCAACAATGTCATGGTACAGCTGACAACAATATCATGGTACAGCTGACAACAATGTCATGGTATAGCTGACAACTATGAGCAAAACACATACTGCAAAGTAAACTGCATAAAACATTACAGAACCCTACTTGTGTACAAAACAAACTTAAAACAAATATGATATGCAGCAACAATCACTTATTTATGGAATTATATATGGATGGTGCGTACATACAGAATAAAATTGGGTTGAACATGTTTTCAGGCTAAAAAACTAAAACTAGTTTCAACAACAATTTACCATAACAGGTGTAAATGGTATCAAAAGCCATGACCTAGATCTCACCAGTCAGTCAAACATTGATGAACCTGAGAATGATTTATAGATTAAAATATCTGGTCAGAGAATTCATATGGACATCTGTTGTTTACAACAAAGGAGTAGGTTCAGTAAGACCCCTTTTTGGCCTCAAAATATAGCAGTTTTAGAAAATTGTGAAAATGTAATCTTTGAGCTATATCTTGGAAAGTAAAATGCTTCTGCTACATAAATATGAGCTGTTTTTGATAATACAATGCACACATATCGCGTTTTAGCATCATAAAGTCATGCTTAATAACTGAAATCTTCAAAATTTAAGCATTTTGGTTGTTTCCGTCTAAAATGAAAGTGGCCGCATTCGTGTTCATTCATAATATTGAAATGTAAGTTGTATTTGATTATAATACATAACATATATGAAGGTTGAGGATGAACACGGATGTGGCCACTTTCATTTTTGACAAAAGCCATTTGAAAAATGACGTTTTTTGGCATATTTGAGAGATTTGTCATATTTCAGCTTGAATCAGAGCGTTTTTAATGACTAAATCAGTTAAAATCTTTCTCAGAAACTAATCGAATCAATTGAAATAGACAATTAAGGGGGCTCGCGGGTCTAAATCAAATTTTTTATTTAATATAAGATTTCGCCATTTTTTTCTATAAATGAACTTTATCTTATACCTAATAGAAAAATAAAATAAAAAATGGGGGTCACCGATCATTTACGCTCACAATCTGACTTCGAAAGAAGCATACATTTTTGTAAAGGTACTTTTTTCTGTTGAACTAATAGGAGAAAAAGAGGTAATATCGAAATAAAAAACGAATTTAATTACAGAAATCGCTTAAATTTTACAATTATTTAGTTAATGTATAGCTTATTTGAAAACAATAATAAAAAATATAGGTCACCGATGAGTAAAAAAAGATATTTCAATTTTAATGACAAAAAATAGCATTTTTGCACCAAAGGGAGATAATTTGGAGCTTTTTTCATGATATAAACATTTTCAATGTCACCTGGGGCCAACACGAATTGATTTTTTGGAATAATTTTTGTACCACATGATAAAGTAACAACTACTAAAGGCAATAAATAAAATTTGTAATAAAAAATAAAAGTTTATTTTTTTTCTGAAAATCTTATACCCGCGAGCCTCCTTAAGTGTTCAAAAAGTGTCCAAAAACTTTCGTTAGATGAACCTGACATTTGAGGCCAAAATCGGCCCTTACCGGACCTACTCCTTTTAACTGCTTAAAAAACTTTTTATAATTCAAAATGAGGAAAAGATCAGATGTACCCCTTCAGATTTACATATATGTAATGTCTTGAGAGCATTCCAAATACACCAAATATAGTTCAGCTATTGCTTAGGTTCAATGACAGACTGTACACATTTATTTCATAGTGCATTTTTTAGACAATAACTGAAAATAAAAAAAATCCCACATGTGCTCTCAAATTATATCAAAATTATAGAAAACTTCATTGGCTCCAACTTAAAATATGGACAATTCTATGTTAAGGGAGTCTTGGAATCTTTTGACAGCTTCCAAAGTGCTATTTTTTTCACCTTTTGCTACTGGACCAAATCACTACAAATTACTTTAAA
The DNA here is from genome assembly GCF_963676685.1 of Mytilus edulis. Taxonomy (NCBI): domain Eukaryota; kingdom Metazoa; phylum Mollusca; class Bivalvia; order Mytilida; family Mytilidae; genus Mytilus; species Mytilus edulis. The sequence continues at coordinate 76,937,916 of NC_092354.1, read as the reverse complement.
ATTCATGACCTAATTTTTTTAGTATAACTTCATCCCCCTCCTTGCTATTTGAGGCATAAAACATGAAGAAATACATTAGGAAGAGGTACAAAAAAAATTGGCAAGCATCACGCTGTCAACACTAGGGACTATTTGTGGACAATGAAAATCAAAGGATGATAATTTTGTATTCCGACCATATTATCTAAGATGTGTGGGTGGCTTCTTAATGACCTCCTGCCAAGATTTTAAGGTATCATCTTGATTACTGATCCATGGAATAAGGTAGAGGTTGGGTAAACTCTGCCTGACATACTTTGCTTTGTATGATTATTGCTGTGCATGTACTGGTTTGGTTTCATGGATGGATACCCAATATCCTTTGTTTTTCTAATATGTATACCTTTCAAGGATCACATATATACCAAATCTTAATATACAGATCTTCATACTTTTTGCAAAACAGCATTAGAATTGTAGTGTACAAGATAAAAAATTAAGTTCAGATATCCAGAGGTATCATATGTAGTCAGTCTATTGTCAGCAAAGTTCGCTTCCAAAAAATTACCAACTTTGCCATGAGAGCATGCATGGTATATTTATTAAAAAGGTTGTGTACGACATATGAAATATTTGTAAATCTGAAGCTTGAAGTCCCATAACTCGGGAATGACAAAGTTAAAAAATTTAAAATAATGATATGGTTCAAAATTAAATTGTATTTCGGTGAGCAAACAGAAGACATAAAACATTTAAGGTCATTTATTCATTAGTGTATTTTCATCTCAACAACAACAATCATAAATAACATACATTTTCTAAACCTCTACATATATATATTGCCTGTATACCCTAAAACTAACCAAATGTTCGTATCATGGTTTCATATTTTTCTTGTAAAGGGAGATAACTCTATATTATAATATCTTTTTATTAATCTTTTGATAATAGATTTTTTGCCAACAGCCAAACTTTTACTTAGTACTTTTTAATATTTATTTATTGATATAAAGAAGGATTTTCTGCACATCTACCAAATAGCTTAATATTGTCTGCTCTTATACATGCCAAAAATAAATATGTTGATGACAAACTTAACAATTCATAGAAAAAATATGTTATCTTTTCACAATATTTATGCAATTTAAAAAAAGAGAATGTTATTGTGTGTCAATTTTAAATTTAGGTTTGTAGTGAAAGTGTAAAAGTCTATACCTATTTTATTTCTATAAATACAACTGTATCACTCGGCAGCTTTAGTTTTGAAAATAAAGAACAAATTTCCATTTTAATAAAAAGAATGTATTAGCAAATGTCATTTTTTTCTGTGTTGCTGTAACTGAGAATTAGTACAATTTTCACACAATAAAGATTTACACAATATAAGATGTGATATGAAAATGACAACATGATTTTATTTTATAAATATTCATGAGCTGAATGTTGAACTTTCATGACAGTTTGAAATTAGGAAGGTCAGGTAACTTCATGTCTTTAAACTTCTGTGGAATATTCATATCCTTGACAGCACTAACAGCTCTAGCAGGGGCAGCAGATATACCAGCCTGAAATCATAAATATTCATGAAAAGTTGAACTGATGAATATTCCAAAAAAATAATTATAAAATTTTAACCAATGAATGATAGACATGAGTGAAAAAAGTGAATACTGAGCACAAAATGAAAAATATTCTGCAAGAAAAGCAGTAAAATTAAATATTGATTTAATGTTTTTATAAAATAGAAAGACATCCATTAAAGGATCACAAAAGCTGCAATGTGTCCTATAGCATTATGCAGCAATAGAAAGAAGAAGTAAAAATTCAATAAGGTGAATGAAAAGTAAAGAATGAATATGTGAATAATGTATTAGGAAAATAATTCATTTTTTTCTTTTTTTGAATAAACAGATAGACTGAATTTCATGAAATTCAGGATCAAATTATTTTTTGACACATTCAATAAAAAAAAATGAAGTGTGACAATACTTATTCACAGCAAACTAACACTTTACAGGCAGACTTTCCATGGCTTTTTTTATAAATACAAAAAATATGACTAGTTATAATATGTAAGTATATAATAAAATACACAACTGTCACAAGCAGGTATCAATCTAATTCATGCATAAAATCTTAATAAATCAAAGAACAACAGCTTCTAGCTAAACATTGATGATTATTCTAATTAATCAAATAGATATAAGAAGATGTGGTATGAGTGCCAATGTGACAACTCTCCATCCAAATAACAATTTATAAAAGTAAACCATTATAGGTCAATGTACTGCCTTCAACACAGAGCCTTGGCTCACAGTGAACAACAAGCTATAAAGGGCCCCAAAATAACTAGTGTAAAACCATTCAAATGGGCAAAACCAACGGTCTAATCTATATAAACAAACGAGAAACACGTATAAATTACATAAACAAATGACAACTACTTTACATCAGATTCCTGACTTAGGACAGGTGCAAACACCATATTTGTGACTTCTAGAAACACAACCATGTGGTTGCATACTATCTGACAACTCTATATTGTTGTTGTATCAATATTTATCTAATAACTGAGGACAGAACTTTAAAAATCTACTTAGTTGGAAATACTTCCTAGAATCTTTTTATTTTTTGTGTTCATAAAATTGAGAATGGAAATGGGGAGTGTGTCCAAGAGACAACAACTCGACCAAATAAAAAACAACAGCAGAGGGTCACCAACAGGTCTTCAATGTAGCGAGCAATTCCCGCACCCGGAGGCTTCCCTCAGCTGGCCCCCAAACAAATATACACCAGTCCAGCGAAAATGAATTTTCATACAAGTTTTAGTTTTATAAGCTGTCTTAAACGTAATTTCCCAAAACTGAACTTATGACCAAGAGTAGAGAGGAAAACAATGGTCCTGGTTGAAAGTGGATACTGAGAACTGTTATATATATATAAGCTGAGATATGGGGGTCTCAATGATTTGTTTTATTGGGTTGATGAGATATGGGAGTCTCAATGACTTGTTTTATTGCTTTGATGAGATATGGGGGTCTCAATGATTTGTTTTATTGTGTTGATGAGATATTGGAGTCTGAATGATTTGTTTTATTGTGTTAAAGAGATATGGGAGTCTGAATGATTTGTTTTTTTGCGTTGATGAGATATTGGAGTCTGAATGATTTGTTTTATTGTGTTAAAGATATGGGGGTCTCAATGACTTGTTTTATTGCGTTGATGAGATATTGGAGTCTGAATGATTTGTTTTATTGCGTTGATGAGATATTGGAGTCTGAATGATTTGTTTTTTTGCGTTGATGAGATATGGGAGTCTCAATGATTTGTTTTATTGCGTTGATGATATATGGGAGTCTCAATGATTTGTTTTATTGCGTTGATGAGATATGGGAGTCTCAATGATATATATATAAGCTGAGATATGGGAGTCTCAATGATTTGTTTTATTGCGTTGATGAGATATGGAAGTCTCAATGATTTGTTTTATATAAGCTGAGATATGGGAGTCTCAATGATTTGTTTTGTTGCGTTGATGATATATGGGAGTCTCAATGATTTGTTTTATTGTGTTGATGAGATATGGGAGTCTCAATGATGTGTTTTATTGCGTTGATGAGATATGGGAGTCTCAATGATGTGTTTTATTGCGTTGATGAGATATGGGGGTCTCAATGATTTGTTTTATTGTGTTGATGATATATGGGAGTCTCAATGATGTGTTTTATTGCGTTGATGAGATATGGGAGTCTCAATGATGTGTTTTATTGCGTTGATGAGATATGGGGGTCTCAATGATTTGTTTTATTGCGTTGATGAGATATGGGAGTCTCAATGATGTGTTTTATTGCGTTGATGAGATATGGGGGTCTCAATGATTTGTTTTATTGCGTTGATGAGATATGGGAGTCTCAATGATTTGTTTTATTGCGTTGATGAGATATGGGAGTCTCAATGATATATATATATAAGCTGAGATATGGGAGTCTCATTGATTTGTTTTATTGCGTTGATGAGATATGGGAGTCTCAATGATTTGTTTTATTGCATTGATGAGTTGCTGTGTCATTGATATTGATATGAATTCTCTAAAAATTCATGTTTTAAATTATATCTGTATACACAGTAAATCTTGAGTTCTACACTGAGTAATACACTAATTGCCTTCAAAGATAAAGCATTTGTTCCACAGATCATCAAAATATTAATACCAAGTCCCAATAAGGGTAAATCCTGAATAATTGTGAAAATAAAAGCCCAATTCAGAATTCTAGCAAAAATAAAGTTCTAATATCAAAATTTTACAAAACAAAGGTGGATGATTTTAATTATAACTTTTTTTGGAAGGTTTTAACTATAGATATTCTTTCTTAAAAGTAATTTTCCTGCATCAGATGAAAATATGTTTGGCTTATTAAAAACTAAGAACTTTATAGTAAACATAGAGAAACAAGTATGTGTCCCAATACATGGATGCCGCATCTGCACTTTAATTTTTTATGATCAGTGGACAGTGAAAATGGGATAAAATCTCTAATTTGGCATAAAAATAAGAAAGATCATATCATAGGCAACATGTTTACTAAGTTTCAAGTTGATTGGACATCAACTTCATTAAAACTACCTTGACCAAAAATTTTAACCTGAAGCTGGACAGATGGAGAGTCAAACAGATGAACACACAGTCCAGAAAACATAATGCCCATGAATGGGGCATAAAAAAAGACACACTACGCCAATTTTAATTTCAAATGCAAATTAAATACTGTTAATTTAGAATTCTTTGTGATATCAGATGATTAGTGTTTACTTATATAAAATATTGATGGTATTAAAGTTCTGTATGAAGTTTTTCAATTGTTTTTTGGATTCAAAACTTTTAAGATTCTGTACAATAACAGTACTTCTCATTTCTAAGCAATCTATGTTTAATGCTCACAATAATTAATACAAGACAAGATATCCGCATGATATTAAAAAATTCTGCACAACAGAAATTTCACAAAGTTTTAGTACAGGCAGTAGCAACCACTGTTAGTTCATGTTGATAATACTAACTTCTTCTAAATTAAAAAGTTTGAACTTACACCCATTCTACCCTACAATATATAAGGTATATATATATTTATTGAAAGATATTGATAAAAAGAAGAATATGTCTGATGACACATATGCCCCCATTTAAGACGGTAGACCTTGGTTCAGGGAGATAACTCTTTAAATCAGTCAAGCGTTTGTAAAATTCAAGTTCATCAATGTATTTTAAGCATTTACCTGAAACAGATTGAAAATAATCTATGTAACCTAGAAGCTTAGAATATGTTTTTGAAAATGGTTCTACACAAACGTACTGATGATTTTAAGAGTTATTTCCCTTAACCTAGGTCTACATTGTACCTCCTTAAGCTTTGCAATTTTTCAAGTTATAAAGGAGCTTAAGTCTAAAAGGGTATGCCAGTCATTGTCCAGGTTCAAGCTCAGTCTACAATTTTGGGTTGTAGTATTGTATGGGAGTTTTATAAACTTGTGGCGAGGAAATCTTTAATCAAGATTGGACAGGAATTTGAAAAAAATAGAAATTAGTAATAACAAGGCATAACTATAAATAAGTAAAGGACTTATTGCCCTTTTTTTAAGATAAAGAATGTGTCTGTGGACACAAATGCCACCACTCAAGCTTTGCAATTTTTCAAGTTTCCAACTACATTATTTTGGTAAAAAAGTGTGCATTATACACGACCAAATATGGTATATATCTATATAAATGTAGATCAAGAAACTCCAGCAACTCAACAACACAAACCAAACAATTGACATCAACTGGTCAAGACTAATAGATAGGTGTCTATGTCCAGCTCTTAAATCCTAGTGTTTAAAAAAATGTGAATATATCAAACAGAAACTGCCAAAGACCTGCTATTAAAAATAAAATTAGTTAAACAACAAAAACAATAACATATAACAGACAGACCGACGGTCACTGACAAAGTTTCTGACTGTGGACAGACACATGAATATATAACAGTATAAAACTAACAATAAGGCATGCAAATGTACATGTATATTATAGGAATCTCTACACCTACCGGTATTAAGATACATGCAAATCTCTGTTGCAGAAATTTCTCTATACCTGATTTACATGCAAATATATATAAATTAATACTAAAAAATAAACAAAATGTTCCATCTGAGTACACTGTTTTGTTCTGTTTAATATGTATCCACTATCTGTGTGCATGCTGTGCAGTCATGGCAGTGAATAGCCAATTGTCAATTTCTAGCATGATAAATATTTTACAAACAAATAAAAATAAAAAAATCTGTGAAGATATTTTTAATCATATTAACATCAATTTTCAAAAATCTGTGTAATCCCAAAAGTGTTAACATCACACGTTTTTAATTTTTAATAATTTACATTCTGAATTTAAAAAAAAAAACAAAAGCAAAACATAGTCATTTGTGAGATCAGTCAAATCCACCCTCTTTAAAATTATATTCCTGGTCTGAGGTAAAAAATCTGTCCCTCCTACAGATTGATATATAAATGAACTATCATAGCTAGTTAAAAACAGTATGATATAAGGGTAACAAAATTAAGTAAAATGACATACAACATTAACTATAAATAATAAAAAGGCTGCATGCTATAGCAATATCCAGAACCATATACGTATGGGAAGACAAGATAACAGTCATTTATAATTGGAAGTAGTAATTTTATATGATAGAAAAATTAAGCCCATTAAATATTGCAAGTTAAAGAGGAAAAGTCTAGAGAACTGATATTTGTTTTAATGAATGAGAACTTCAATCAATAACTTAGATCTCCATCTGTAAGTCATATAAGTCTCATAATGTTTGTTTGAGGCAAACTAAAGTTAGAGACCAGAAACAAAAATTCCTGGCAATTTTTCCATTTGTAAATGGGAATAGCTATAGAACGGTAAAAGTGATGCTACCCAAAATTTCATAAGATTGGAACCTTTTTTGGACAGACCGACAAGGTTAAAACTTAATGCCCCCTCCACTGCACTGCAGCAGGTGGCATAAAACCTATAATCAAGCAAACTTGCTTTTAGGTCAAGTGCAGGAAAACAGTTATAAAATTTATTTCAAACTTAAAAAAACCCACTCATAAACTTAAAATTAAAGATTACATATATGCAATATGTATCTGTGAAACAGTTGGGATCAGAATAACTAACTACACTTAGGACTTCAGTTTCCACGAACACATATAAAATTACATGTATATAAATCTTGTAATTTGTCTTCCCATAGGCTTAGATCTGAAAAAAGCCAAAAATAAAAACCTACCAATGCAGCCTTTTGGAACGTAACCTAAAAATAGTGTAAACTTTATACAATGTGTGCACCTACAAATTATTCAAACAGTAGTCAACATAATATTTATGAGTATAATAATACAGTGACACATTTCCCCAAAAAGAATTAGAGAAACAAAATTTGTATAAGGCATGATCACTTGAGTATAACTTCCCATTTTAAAAAGAGCCTCTTGTTTTTCTATTCACACTACCAAAAAGGAATGACCGGAAAAATTCTTCACAAAGAAATATTTGCTAATAAGGAGATTATTTGGTCCAAATAAGCCCCTTTATCATATAATAATCCTAATTTCCTAGACACAGCATAGAACATTTCATTCAATATTGTCAGAATGATCATTCAATTCATGCTAAAATATAAAACTTGAAATAGTATTAATACTAAGGTCATTTAAATATTGTATGCATTATGTTAGTATTGTGTCTAAAAATATTCAATTCCAATCAGAAAGCAATTCACACTGTGGGAAGAAGCGAAACAACCAAAACAAGACCTTACCTGACCACCTAAAGACTTGAAACCTACTTCCATTTCTGAAAGGTCAAATTTGAATTCCACCAAAAGATTTGTTAAATTGTGCTTAAAAACCTTAAGGAGGCTCGAGGGTACAAAAATTTCAGAAAAAAATATAGAATTTTTTTCCATTACACTATCAATTGTTACTTTATGTTATGGTACAAAATTCGATAAAACAAACCCAACGTTTTGACCCCAGACAACTTTTAAATTGTTCCAATATACCTATTAACCTAAATTCTACATACCTTACCCTACTTATTTAAATGAGGAAAACTTACACAGAAATATTTTTTGTTTGGCTTGAGTTGACTAGGACTACCTCAGTAATAGACTATTTCCAAACATAGTAAATTAGAACTGCCTTTAAAAGTCTAAAACTGTTTTACCAGACCTGATTGCTTTCAAAGAAATTTAACATTTTCAAATTTCAGTTTGGACTCTTCAGCTGTGTTTCTTTATTAAATGGTATCTAAATAGAAGTGCAATTTCAACTTTATTTTCACTTCAGCAAAACCAGGCCTGGTATAACACATGTACAGTATAAACAAAGGTGGTAATGTATAAATAAGAAGATAAGACTTGATCGTACCTCTGATTTTTCCAACTTATTTTGTTCCTCTATTCTGGTCATAATTTCTGTCATATTTGTTTCAAGAACCATTCCTCCCATTACAAGCTCTCCAAGAATGTAATGAACCTTAAACCAGGAAAAAAAAAAGCTTTTTTTCATTTAGATGAGGTTACCTGCTTAAGTCAGGAATCTGATGTTCAGAAGTTGTTGTATGTTGATGTGGTTCAAAAGTGTTTCTTGTTTCTTTTTTTTTATGTAAATTAGACCGTTGGTTTACCCAGTTGAATTGTTTTACACCTGTCATATTTTGGGCCCTTTTTTATAGCTTGCTGTTCAGGGTGAGCCAAGGCTTCGTGTTGAAGACCTTAATTTGGTTTACTTTTCTACTAATTGTGACTTGAATGGAGAGTTGTCTCATTGGCACTCATATCACATCTTCTTATATCTATCAGCTTAAATAGGCAATTTGATATTTGATGTCTGAACTTAAAAACATTAATATGAATAAAAATTGATGTGGGATATACCTAATTGAAAACAGCAACCTAACACAATTGACTGTAAGATATGTCATAAAGCAAAATAGTATCGTAAAAAACAGTCAGGTGAATATATATATTTGGACAAGCTTTTCATGTTATTGAACATATGTTGTATATTTTCACTCTTATTCTGTTTTTAAGTGATATTGAATCCAGTCAATAATAGTCATGATAGTTCAGAAAATGGAAAGTTTTGACATCTTACTGACGAATCCTATTGTAATGCAGTGTGCTTTCGTGTCATATGAAAGGCTGCATTTTTAGCAATTAAAGTGGTTTTTTTTAAATTATCTGTATAACATTTTACAAAGTAGAGTACATGGCAAGAAGACCTTCAATTAGGACAACGACATCCGGTTTATCTAGCAAAGATCACACAATGGTCTTTAGATATGCTCCTGATAAACTGTTTTTTTGTTATACCTACAACATGCTTACCTTATCAACATGAAATATAAGGTCCAGCTCACATACATTTTCAAAGCATTTATCTAATGTTTCTACAAACACCTGTATAAAGAGATCAATATAAACAGATTTATCTAATGTTTCTACAAACACCTGTATAAAGAGATCAATATAAACAGATTTCATATTGTTTGCTATGCAAATATAATTATCATGATTATGCAAATCAAACTGTAGTGAAACAAGAACGTTTCCCCAGTACACGGATGCCCCACTCACACTATCATTTTCTATGTCCAGTGGACCATGAAAATGGGGTCAAAACTCTTAATTTTACATTAAAATTAGAAAGATCATATCATAGGGAACATGCGTACTAAGTTTCAAGTTGTTTGGACTTCAACTTCATCAAGAACTACCTTGACCAAAAACTTTAACCAAAACTGTAACTTGAAGCAGGACAAAAGGGACAAACAAATGGATGGATGAACGGACCTCCAGACCATAAAATATAATGCCCCTCTACTATCGTAGGCGAGGCAAAAAAATCATTTTTTTTTTTACTTTGAATAAAATATGCATCTTTTGCATTGGGTTTTTTTAAATGTTATTTGCTTTAATGTTTGTAGTTTGATATTCAGTTGAAGGGTTCATATAATTTCGGCTGTTAAGCAATATTTACAAAGAATAATTTTCTAATGTACATTGTACCTATGAAAACTTAATAAATGGCATGCTACCATTGTTGTTTTTATCATTTCCTATATAATACTTTCTTCAACAAATATATCCTAATGTGTAACATATTAACTGTGTTTCCAATGCACATATTTTCTTCTTAAAAGATGGTCTTGTCAATGACCTGTTACATGACAACCTATTAGAAGTCAGATGAAGGTCGTAATTCAAGCAGATGTATTAATGTATCTCTAGTTATCTCCCCCTAGCAGTAGTTGACATGTCACCTCAAAACTGCAAATTCCGGCAATTTTCTTTTTTAAAGATCACCAAAGTTTTGCACAATTAATACAAATTTTATTCTGAAATATAGTCACAAAGTTGTATTTCTTTCCAAAAATAGCAGGTATATATAAAGGTATATGGAAAACAGTAATAACCATGGTAGTACTTCAAATATATTAGAAAACCTATACATCATGTTCTCTCTCTTAAATCATTGGTATTATTTGTCTGTCTTGTTTGTGTACATGCATAACATGAGTACCTATTAAACCAATATTATGAAAAATAAAGGTGTCGGCCAATCCAGCTATTTACTATAATTGCCAAGTATCAGCAGAAAAGTTCTGTATGTTGTATTTACCTGTCCCAAGTCAGGTGGTATTTACCTGTCCCAAGTCAGGTGCCTGTGATCCAGTAAAAGTTCTGTATGTTGTATTTACCTGTCCCAAGTCAGGTATCAAAGATCCAGTAAAAGTTCTGTATGTTGTATTTTCCTGTCCCAAGTCAGGAGCCTGTGATCCAGTAAAAGTTCTGTATGTTGTATTTACCTGTCCCAAGTCAGGTGGTATTTACCTGTCCCAAGTCAGGTGCCTGTGATCCAGTAAAAGTTCTGTATGTTGTATTTACCTGTCCCAAGTCAGGTATCAAAGATCCAGTAAAAGTTCTGTATGTTGTATTTACCTGTCCCAAGTCAGGAGCCTGTGATCCAGTAAAAGTTCTGTATGTTGTATTTACCTGTCCCAAGTCAGGAGCCTGTGATCCAGTAAAAGTTCTGTATGTTGTATTTACCTGTCCCAAGTCAGGAGCCTGTGATCCAGTAAAAGTTCTGTATGTTATATTTACCTGTCCCAAGTCAGGAGCCTGTGATCCAGTAAAAGTTCTGTATGTTGTATTTACCTGTCCCAAGTCAGGAGCCTGTGATCCAGTAAAAGTTCTGTATGTTGTATTTACCTGTCCCAAGTCAGGAGCCTGTGATCCAGTAAAACATATTTGTTTTCTGTTTATATTTTTTCGTACATGAATTAAGCTGTTAGTTTTCTCCTTTGATTAGTCATACATGTATCTGGACCTTTTATAGCTAACAATGCTGTATGGGCTTTGCTCATTGTTGAAGGCCATACAGTGACCGTTAGTGGTCAATTTGTATGCCACATGGTCTCTTTTGAAGACTTGTCTCATTAGCAATTACCATGATCATACCCCATCTTCAAATTTTTATTGAAATACAATCAATTGTTATTCAATGCTTAAAGTTAACTATTTAGAAAATCAACCAACCTGTATCAAATCTAAGATACCCAGCTCACTTTCTGATGAGTCAACACAGAAAACGAAATATAATGTAGCATAATGTCTGTATATTAATTTATAGTCTGACCCTCCAATTAACCTGGAATGAAAATATAACGTAGCATAATGTCTGTATATTAATTTATAGTCTGACCCTCCAATTAACCTGCAATTAAAATAAAATATAGCATGCAAAATGTCTGAATACTTTATTATGCACAAATTAAACCCATAAAAAATATTGCATTCATTTAAAATTGTGATTTTTTTTTAAATGAACAAAACGTAGAGTTTAAATATTACAATTGTAGGAAAGCTACATTAAGATATATGTATTTGATATTATAATGCGAGTTCTTATAATGGCAATACTCAAGTAGTAACATTAATAGAAAACCTAGCTGCGGAACCATAGCTCTTAGGTCCTTATGTTATTTTTTGACTATTACCTACTACTACCTATGGTCCGCAAATAGTAAAAAAATAACATAAGGACCTAAGAGCTACGGTTCCGCAGCTATAGAAAACCTTACAATAATTTCTGAATTGACAGTATTAACTTGTACATGTAGACTGGTCTATCAATCATGTTCAATGTCAGTAGCCTGTAATGCAGTGGTTGTTCTTTGTTGCTGTATATCATATTTGTTTTTCGTATATTGTTTTGTGAATAAATCAAGCTGTTACTGTTTGAATTGTTTTATGTTTATCATTTCTGGACCTTTTATTGTTTATAATATGGGTTTTGCTTATATAAATTATAATGTTGAAAACAGTACTACTACAATGGCATATATCTGTATATAGAGTTAACTTCTATGTAATTTGGTCTAATATGGAGAGCTGTCTCAGGCCAAATAAAAAAGTATATGTGTGGTTCCAGTTACCCTACCTACCCTACTTTTTAGTCTTAATAATAGCCAACCCTAAAGTGTTTTTGGCATTTTTCATTAAGCACTGTTAAAGTCAGAATGTTGCTCTCAAAGACTCAATGTAAAAAAAAAAAAAACCCTATCCAACCTACCCCTACTTTTTTTTAAATGTACCGTAACTAGAACTGGCCTCATTAGGAATCAATTCCACATCTTATTTTGATATTTATTACTCACGTTCCACCTTCTAGAAAGTTACACAGGTTATGATCTCTTTTAGATACATTTGTACCAGATGAAACGTTTGGTTGAGAGCTGTCTCACTAGGAATCATACCACATCTTATTTTGATATTAAATACTTACGTTCCACCTTCTAGAAAGTTACACACATTATCGTCTCTTTTAGATACCAGATGGAATGTTTCACGAATTATCTGTTGTTGTAAATCTTCTGGCTGTTGGAAAAAAAATAAGTACAAAAATTAGAACTACAATTTTTTTAATTACTTTGTTGGTTAGTTAGACACTTGCAATGACCAGCAATTCTTTAAAAAAAACTTTATATGAGTTTTTGTTATCAATATAATATTCCTTGTCAAAACAAACTTTAGAGTACTTTTACTTCAGTAGACACCATAAAAAGTACAGGATACTGAAGTAAATACTAGCAAACTGAGGATTCATTTTTATTTGTTGGATGCCAATTTGTGTTGATTTCTGCTCTGGATGATTTTCAAGCTTACCGGTAAACAAAAAAATTGTGTTAAATGGGGAAGTAAAATGTACAGTAAATTTATTAAAGAAAATTCAGTTTCTACAGGTTTAAAACAATCTTTAAACATCATTTGCATCCTAGTCTTGTGAAGCAGTAAACAAAAATGGGCACTTTTCAAATTCTTGGATAGCAAAGCAATTTGGGGTTATTAGTCAAGTGCACTTATTGTGCATTTTCCCACTTCCAGGGTCCACAAAAACAGATTCTACACCAAACTTCTGTCAAAACAAAAATGAATTAATGCTTATATATAATATATCATGTATAGCAGTGCTCTGACTAGAAATTGAAAGGAGCAGGGTGCCAGTGGAGGGCAGGGCACTTTTTAGGATAGGAAAAGGCACTGCTCATTTGGCCTCCATTTTTGTGTGTATCTACAATGTATCTTGGGTTTTATCAAAAGTTCACACTTCTTTTTTACTGTATATCATATGTTGACAAATAAGATGCATAAGTCATTGTAAGTTGTTATATCATTAAACCATTAATGCTCCAAAATTAAGCCATCAACTTTTAAATATTTCCATGTTTTTTACATGAATGTCAAGAATTTATACCATACAAAATATATATGTCTGAATAAGTTTTATTAAACTTTTATGCCCTTAATATTAATATTTTGTAATAACAGTATACAGGGCAAACAAACTCTATGGGCGAACGAACTCAGGGCGAACTGGTCTCATTTATTAGCGACAGGAAGTGTCAAGAAGGGACAAGAAGAATAATTTTAGCGACAAGAAGCTATTTAGCGACAAGAAAACATTTTTATTTAAACATGTTAAAAAAATTTGCATTTAGCATGTTTAGTCATTTTTAATATACAATGTACACATGATACAGGCAGAAATAAATTGATAATTTTTATAATTATATTGATAGACAATGAAAGATGAAGAAATTAATCATTTGTAAGGAAGGGATTGTGTAGTTTTTATTATTATATTGATAGATGAAGAAATTATTTTAATTAAACATTTGTACATGTAAGAGCAAAGGAAATGCACATGCTATAAAATGAAAATAAAAATAAAGATTTTTCACCTTTCCTTTGAAGGATTTATTGAAACAAAAACATGAAATATTATTTCCTTTCTAACTATACAATGGATTTTTCCTGATCATTGCTGATAGGACCAACGTTAGCTGTGGCTTCACCCTAAGGTAATACACAATGATAGAACATCAAATGAGATTAACGAGGCGTGTGTCCCTTGTTTTATAATTATTGCTACAATAACATACAATTAACACCTTCAACTTTGTACACGCGTCAGACTATACAATTACAAGCGCCAGAATATATACATGTATTCATTGTAAGGGAGAGATCCGTTTGCGCCAAAAAATGCGTCCTTTTGCGCCACAACTTTTTTCTATCAATATTAACTTTCCTGTCGTTAAATTGTTTTCTTTTGCATATTCTTTTAATATTCATTTGGAATAAGTAATTTTAATATAAAAAAAATGTTTTCTTGCCCCTAAATAGTTTCTTGTCGCTTCTTGTCACTAATATTATTCTTCTTGTCGCTAATTATTGAGACCGGGGCGAACGAACTCAGGGCAAACAGACACAATAACATGTACCCTACTGGCACTATGCCTATGGCAAGCTGATGAAGTCAGGATGGAATGATACATGATGTTATTTCCTAGTATTTTCGAGTATCAAGTTATATTAGACAGTTAGACCAAGGCAAAATGTAAATGTAAGTGACGTCTGACGATGACGGAAGATAAGTTGTTGGAATTTCGCCTATGACGCCGGTTCAATTTCGCTTTGACTTACATAAAACTGGTAGAATTTGGACATTCTTGGTTTCCCATGATTATTAAATACTAGAATGGCTTTAATCATTGTATAAATAACAGGGATTCTTCAGTAAAAATCACATTTGTGAGGAGGAGGAGTTGTCGACGAAGCGGAAGTCACTTAGATATTCTAACACCCTGTCCTTGGTTCCGTTTTGTTGTGAATTTCCGGCACGCATATCATATGGGGTTTTGATTATGTGATTACTTGGAGATTTTTAAGTGATTATTTGATTACTATATTAAATATGATTATTTGATTAATTAATAATCAATACTGTATATTCGATTATAACGGGGAAACATTTGGTACTGGTAAATAAAAAAAACAATTTTTATCAAGGTGATCGATATCATGCAAAATCAATAACTAGACTTAGGTTGGGCACTACTTTATTACCTAGGCAACTAGGCCAGTACATACGCAATGTCTCTCCAATATGCAATACATGCGGCATTAAAGAGGATATAGAACACGTACTAGTAAACTGTATTAATCATTCACAAGCGAGACAAAATTTGCAATCAAACTTGGATAATGTTCAAATTCAAAATATTTATACCAAAATATTACTAGATCCTCCTAAAGATAAACAACAATATGTCTGGTCGTGTTTGGTACAATATTTAACAGAAATTGATTATCAGAAATTTATATAAGTATATATACAAATAAAACAATAATAGAAATAAAATAATTAAAATACACTGCAAGAGTTATCCGGGTCGGGGACTCAGAATTGGAGTCAGGCCGTAACCGGCAGTTATAATTCAATTTCTGCTACAAAAACAGTACGTACTAAAGAAAAGATCGTTAAGAAGACCAACTACACTGCAAGAGTTATCCGGGGTCAGAGACTCAGAAATGGAGTCAGGCCATAACCGGCAGTACAGAAGGCTCTTCAAGACGACTTAACAATACATCATTAAATAGACAAAACACACTACAAGAGTTATCCGGGTCAGTGACTCAGAATTGGAGTCAGGCCGTAACCGGCAGTAAAAATACAATTTTTACTACAAAAACAGTACGTACTAAAGAAAAGATCGTTAAGAAGACCAACTACACTGCAAGAGTTATCCGGGGTCAGTGACTCAGAAATGGAGTCATGCCATAACCGACAGGACAGAAGGCTCTTCAAGACGGCTCAACACTTGGAAATATCGTTTAGAAGATCAACAATACTGCAAGAGTTATCCGGGTCAGTAACTCAGAATTGGAGTCAGGCCGTAACCGGCAGTTCAGCTAGGTCTTTAAGACGAATTAAAATATGTAGGACTCGGAGGTGCGATGGAGACGCTGAAAAAAAAATAACGAACAATTCAAGTCCAGAACAGTTTTGAGCATTAGAGGTTGAGGTTACAAAATAATTTATAACTAAGTCATGCTACACATCATAAGCTAAAAGATGATCTTGGTCTGCAGATTGGTTATCTAGCGTTCGGTGTTATGCCGCAAACATTTTGTACGACCAATAAAATGTCTGGGTCTTTGCTTCAAGTATGTTTCACTAAATTATATGTGATTTTTTTAAAATAAAATAAAATTTATTAAAAGCAATCATATTTATCGAGTCGATATAATTTTGCTTTACTATTGAGATAAATTCTGCTTTGTAAGAAAACTCACACTACATATAAATCTAATTTTATTGTTCTTACAGTATAAATCTTCTGCAACAGGTTAGATTCCGTATATCGTCAGGTTATCGGAATTCCAATGGGGACTAACTGTGCACCACTTATTGCGGACCTGTTTTTGTATTGCTATGAGTTACAATTTATGACAACAATCAGCAAAGACCCATCGAACAACATCTGATACACAAATTTAATAATACTTTTAGATATTTGGATGATATTTTAGCTCTCAATAATGACGACTTCAGTATGTATACTAAAGAAATTTATCCTGTTGAACTTACTTTAAATAAAGCTAATACTAACAATGACCACTGCCCTTTCCTCGATCTTGATATATATATATCATTAACTGAAAGCTTAATACTAAAATTTATGATAAAAGAGATGATTTCTCATTTCCTATAGTTAATTATCCATTTTTAGATGGTGACGTTCCCTTGTCACCATCTTATGGTGTTTATATATCTCAACTTGTACGATTCGCTCGTGTATGTAACAATGTTTTAAATTTTAACGAGAGAAATTTATGTATTACTGAACAATTATTACACCAGGGTTTTCGATATCACAAACTAGTCAAAACATTTACTAAATTTTATCATCGGCATAAGGACATCATTCGTAAATATAGCTCAACATGCAGACTTCTTATATGTTCAGGTATTTCACATCCAATATTTTATGGAAATATTCTTTATAAAGCACAAAAATGTCAGTATTCACCTCAGAAGCTAACAAAACCTTTAAATAGACTTATAACGAAGGGATATAGTTACGATACTGTTGTCAGGTCATTAAAGATTGCATATTTTGGCGTTAATATTGATTCACTTATAGGGTCTTTGCATCGGAACTAAACACATTTATTATTAATAAACCAGTTGTTGGCATGACACGGGTTATGTTCTTCTCATATATGTTATGATGGTATGATACTAAACCCCTCACGGGGAGGATTGTGCCTGATATTCATATGATGAAGACATAATTTTTCAATCAGTTTAATTGAAGTCCGGAGCTGGCATGTCAGTCAACTGCTAGTAGTCTGATGTTATTTATGTATTATTTTCATTTTGTTTATTTTCTTTGGTTACATCTTCTGACATCAGACTCGGACTTCTATTGAACTGAATTTTAATGTGCGTATTGTTATGCGTTTACTTTTCTGCATTGGCTAGAGGTACAGGGGGAGGGTTGAGATCTCACAAACATGTTTAACCCCGCCGCATTTTTGCGCCTGTCCCAAGTCAGGAGCCTCTGGTCTTTGTTAGTCTTGTATTATTTTAACTTTTAGTTTCTTGTGTACAATTTGGAGTTTAGTATGGTGTTCACTATCACTGAACCAGTATATTTTTGTTTAGGGGCCAGCTGAGGGACGCCTCCGGGTGCGAGAATTTCTCGTTGCATTGAAGACCTGTTGGTGGCCTTCTGCTGTTGTCTGCTCTCTGGTCGGGTTGCTGTCTCTTTGGCACATTCCCCATTTCCATTCTCAATTTTAGTCTGCGGAATAGTGGAAAATCAGCTTATTCTAAAGTTTTCACAGAACTCGCGTCACGTTTCGCTATATCATATGAAGTCAAGCATATATACATGTACTTGATGTCTTTTATTTGTTAAAAACTGTTACGATATTATATAAATGGATGAATGAGTGTCTTATGAGCAATTTCTCGGTTATGATATGACAAGAACAAGTTATATTTGATAAAATGATATGGACCCTGCGTAGCACTATATAGACCGACACGCTGAACCTTTTTTTTTTTGGCGCACTTGACATTTCCTCCAACTCGAATCGCGTATATTAAATTAATGCCATCTAGCCCATTTTTTCTGACTCCATACTTCTCCGTGCTAAGCGGATGATTAGCAAATTAGAATTGTATGTATTTTTTATTACACCTGACTAAAAATTGAAACCGATCTCCCAAATGTGAAGCTAGAACGCTAACTATACTACACCACACCTCATTCAATAGAGTTCTTACTTCAGACCATCGCATTTAGCTGAAATAAACCATCACACAGTTTCATTAAAGTCAACTTTATATTTAGACCATCTCTGACAGAGCCGCCATCGTACTTCAGCGTAGATATCAACAAGTTTCAAAACGTCACAATGTTACCATCGCACTTCAGCGTGTTAACCAACGCATTTCAGCGTACACCATCGCACTTCAACGTGACCATCGCGGTTCGGAGTACCATCGCGGTTCCGAGTCCTACAAATATATGTAGGGATAAGGTAATTAAACTATTGAAAGTATGCTAACTAAACAAGAACTCACAATAACCTTTGGCTTTTTATTTTTCCAAATTCGCGGCACCCAAATTATTTTTGTTTCTACTTTTGGTCCTTATTTAATTTTGTTCATGTCATTAAGCCGCAAGTCAAATCTAAGACTTAAAAAATGGTACTTCGCAAGATCTGTTTTTTTTTTTGTACAAATAAATAGGTCAAGAATACTGGAATGGTCTACAATATCTAATGACTACTAGCTGTTTTTTTGTACTAATAAAATAGGTCAATACTTTTTAAATGATCTACAATATCCAATGACTACTGGCTGTTTTTTTGTACAAATTAAATTCAATTTTTAACGTTTTTATAATGATAGTATTTTTTTTTATCAGAACAGTAAATAGAAATAGTAAATGTTATAGGACTAATTACCCACATACTCATTACATAAGTTACTATTGACATAGTTATTTCTTTTACTTAAAGTAAATTCGATTTCTGTAGATTTACACAATAGCATAATATTGTTATACTAGTTTTATTTCACCTTGAAGATTAGACAAATAGGGATACTCCTTTGATTTTTTATTTGATGTCAGTCAGGTCACTTCTCTGCCATATTGATATATCATAACAACTCTGCCCATGACTCATATAATTGATATTCATTCTTTAACCATATATCATAGTTAGCTAGTTTTTTTTATGTTGCACTAACCCACCATCTTTCATGTCAAATTTCTGTTTCCATTTAAGTTTATGCCATTGCATTGAACCATCATGATATTAAACACAATTTCAAGTAATTATGCTGTTATCATGGGTCACCATATATTCAACTTGGGTGGCATTCCAGTTATTGAAAATTGTGTCAGATTAGAACAATGAACTAGACCTTTTGGAATTGATCTCAAAATTTAATATGGAGCCATAGTATACGCCCCCTGTCTGTTAACAAAAATAAACAAGCTTGAAAGATACAAGTCGAGCGGCAAAATTTATCACCAGAGATTACAAGTCAAGAGAATATGTCTCCAAAATGCTTGCCAAACTGGAACTTACTACAACAAGATCTCCAGACCAGGACGAACAAAGCGTTGAAGCCAATATTAGTATTTATGTAAAAAGTAGTTGAGGGGCTGATTCACGCTATTGAACCAGACGAATTCCTCAAAAAAAGCATGTCCGAAGAGAACCATATAACTCTGAGAAATTCAAAGAATACCACGCAACAATTATTGTGGAAAAGCAAGTGAAGAATAACTCTAACTGTGAGTGTATTGACATTACACCAAGTAAAACATCGTACAATATTAATTTGTATTTGTAAGACAGTGATCGCGTCGAATCATCTAGACGACACTGTTGTGCACGCATCAAACGTAGAGAGCTTCAAATCTGTTCTCACACCCCGCCAATAAATCGGCGGCGATCTCTCAACATCGACAATTCATTCACATGTCATACAGATACGTTCTGTTACAGACTCTGCTGCTGTAACTTTGTAGACAAAGATTGAGTCGGACCGGCCCAGTGACGAGTCTGCGTCGTTAATCACTAGCCCGATGCCCCAGACTAGGCTAGTATTAAATTTTCAGCTCGGACTAGTAAATTTTAATTATCGCTAGCCCGACCGGACTAGTAAGAAATATAACGTCCTTTCTATGTTATTTGAACATATTTGAAGTTTAGATTGACAAGTAATGCAGAAAAGATCGTCAAATAAATGTGTACGGACGTAACAAAGTCTAAACTATCGAGATCGATATTTATACATTTATCCTTAAAAATGAAACAGAAACGTAAACCAGTCGCAATTAATATTTTCGGTATTTCGATCTGTCTTATAACCAGTAGAAAGTGGACCAACACGGACACATTATATTTTCTTATAATAAAGGCAGTTGTTTGTAAAACGAAAAGACTATCAAGTTTTCCCCCGATTAATTATATATCTTTACTGTTTTAACAATGTTTTAGTTTTATTTCACATAATCAATAAAGTTAGATTTATGAGTTTCTTAACAACATCGTGTTCGTACACTTCGATCTTTTTGGTAATAAGAAGGTACGGAGACCATGTATAATCAGACGATTCATACGCATTTGTATTAATTTCCGATTATTCAAAACTTTGTAAATCTGGGTAAAGACCAGTATCTATCCAATGGATGTCAAGGTGATTCCGATTAGTACTTTTTAATGGTTGTTAAGTTAAAATGGTAAGAAAGGCTGACATTATTTAGGAGAACTTTTTTGTCTAACGATTGCTGATCATTGGTGTGTGAAAAGTCCAGAACCATGTCAAAACGGAAAGCTTATGAAAAATATAACAAAGGGAAAGCTCATAATACCATTGTGGCAGCAATAAACATATGAACAGGTCAAAATGTTTTATTCTGTAAATAAATTATGTAAGCTGTTTCCCGGTTGATTACTACACAATAATGATAACACAAGACGATTCCAGTTTGTATGTAAAATAGTAAATACGAAACAAAGCGCGGTAGGCGGAGAAATGTAATGGAAAGTAAATACGAAACAAGCGCGGAAGGCAGAGAAATGTAATTGAAGTTCAGGTCAATAGTATCGGAATCATGCCGCTGAAAGTGTCATTTTTCCAAAAATTAAATTATTTAATGCCCAAAAAGGCGCAAGCCAGGGCCGACCGTGCAAGGGCTGTATAGCCAGTCAAGGTCGTTAAAAACTTCCAGATTTGTTGTACTGGGTCTCAAATAGACCACTTGGATTTATCATTAATCCGCTTTTCATTTATTACTACTATTATCGCTCTATTCATCCTGCACATTTTTCTCACGTATTGGTAGCTTCTTTTTACATAGTTTCTTACAAAATAAAATTTATATTCGCAAAAGCACGGTTTAGGCCATTACTATGACCTTTGACCTTGGGTTGAATTGAAGGTCATATAATGCTAAAAAGTTTGCAAACCCATAGTCATTCAATAGTACTTACTGTTTGAGTTATCTTAGTACTATTGTCGAATTTATGAAGAATAAAAAAAATAAATGATACCTGTTGATGTCCGATAGAAACCATATCAACACACTGAGTCCCAAATATAGTGTTGTTAATTATCAAACTATTAAACTAGCACCAAAATACCTAAAAAAATTGCAAAATACAGCTACGGTAATCTATTCCTGGGGTAGAAACGCCTTAGTATTTCAAAAATTCAAAAATTTGTAAACAGTTAATTTATAAATATGACTATATCAATGTTAATTCATGTCAGTCAAGTGCTGACTACTGGGCTGGTGATACCCTTAAGGAATTAAAACTCCAACAGCAGTGGCATCGACCCAGTGGTTGTAAATAAACTCATCATAGATACCAGGATTAAATTTAGTATTTACGCTAGACGCGTGTTTCGTCTACAAAAGACTCATCAGTGACGCTCGAATCTAAAAAAGCTACTAGAGGCATTGAGCTACTGGATGTCTGAATCCTTCGGATTAAAACTTATCAACTCCACCAGAAGTGGCATCGACAACAGTGGTTGTAAATAAACTCATCATAGATATCAGGATTTAATTTAGTATTTACGCGCTAGACGCGTGTTTCGTCTACAAACTTGATAAGACTCAGTTTTTTAAATAGCTGTATCAATATACTAGTATAGATCAACCGGAAACTTAATATTAATTAAAATACCTCAAAACAAATGATAATCTATATTTCAGCGTCCAAAGCTCAAAGGCAAATTTATATTGATTCGGGATATAAATCTATGAGTTGATATAGTATCCGATTCTGACAAGTCAGTCGGATAAATATGTATCAGGTTTATATATACTGTGTTTTCAACTTATTATAGTTACAAAGGAAAATCTATGAACAATACGTAATTGTTGTTCTTGCTAATAGTCAATATCTATAGATATTAATAAGCTATAGTATCCGGAAATGATTATAGGAATTAAGTCCCCGGATGTGTGTATATGTCCGATGTATTCTCCTAAAGTGCATGTAATATTTGTTAGTGAACGCAATGCAAATTAAACAATATCTTATTACATCTAGCATCTCGTATAAAAATTCTTGAGATATATGATACTGGACGTATTGGAAAACAATTAACTATTGAAATATAAAGAAAATTTAGGCAAGTAAACATTTTCTTTAAACTAGTACACAATATAATATAGGGGCCAGCTGAGGATCACCTCCGGGTGTGGGATTTTCTCGCTGCGTTGAAGACCCATTTTTTGCCTTGGCCTGTTGTCTGCTCTTTGTTCGGGTTATTGACTCTTTGACATCCGTATTCCCCATTTCTATTCTCAATTTTATATCCTATAGACTTAGACCATACACATACTATTGGACCTCAATGTCAATACTATGAAGGGGCTACACCTCCGGGTCTTACAATGAGGGCTACACCTCCGGGTCTTACAATGAGGGGCTACATCTCCGGGTCTTACTATGAGGGGCTACAAATCCGGGTCTTACAATGAGGGGCTACACCTCCAGGTCTTACAATGAGGTGCTACACCTCCGGGTCTTACAATGAGGGGTTACACATCCGGGTCTTACTATGAGGGGCTACATCTCCGGGTCTTACAATGAGGGGCTACACCTCCTGATCTAGGTTGGATTTATACAGAATACAAAATAATGGGTAAACAAAAATAGGGAAAAAGGCAAGTAAAGAATAAAGAGAGCAACGAGGTGCTTTAATATAAGGAAAAGATACGCGAGAAGGGTTAGAGAGAGAGGGCAACGAGGTCCTAAGATATAAAAAAAGATACAAAGGGTTAGAGAAAAGAGGAAAATAAGCTTAAGATTAAAGAGTTCAGTATATCAGGTCTCATAATCAGACATAGATATAGGAAGATGTGGTGTGAGTGCCAATGAGACAACTCTCCATCCAAATAACAATTTAAAACTAGAGGCTCTAAAGAGCCTGTGTCGCTCACCTTGGTCTATGTAAATACTAAACAAAGGACACAGATGGATTCAAGACAAAATTGTGGTTTGGTGATGGTGATGTGTTTGTAGATCTTACTTTACTGAACATTCTTGCTGCTTACAATTATCTGTATCTATAATGAACTTGACCCAGTAGTTACAGTGGAAAATGTTAGTAAAATTTTACAAATTTTGTGAAAATTGTTAAAAAAAAATGACTATATAAAGGGCAATAACTCCTTAGGGGTCAATTGACCATTTTGGTCATGTTGACTTCTTTTTAGGTCTTACTTTGCTGTACATTATTGCTGTTTACAGTTTATCTCTATCTATAATAATATTCAAGATAATAACAAAAAACAGCAAAATTTCCTTAAAATTACAATTTCAGGGGCAGCAACCCAACAACAGGTTGTCCGATTCATCTGAAAATTTCAGGGCAGATAAATTTTGACCTGATGAACAATTTTCCCCATGTCAGATTTGCTCTAAATGCTTTGGTTTTTGAGTTATAAGGCAAAAACTGCATTTTACCCCTATGTTTTATTTTTAGCCATGGCGGCCATCTTGGTTGGTTGACCGGGTCACCAGACACATTTTTAAAACAAGATACCCCAATGATGATTGTGGCCAAGTTTGGTTTAATTTGGCCCAGTAGTTTCAGAGGAGAAGATTTTTCTAAAAGATGACTAAGATTTACGAAAAATGGTTAAAAATTGACTATAAAGGGCAATAACTCCTAAAGTGGTCAATTGACCATTTCGGTCATGTTGACTTATTTGTAAATCTTACTTTGCTGAACATTATTGCTGTTTACAGTTTATCTTTATCTATAATAATATTCAAGATAATAACCAAAAACAGCAAAATTTCCTTAAAATTACATATTCAGGGGCAGCAACCCAACAACGGATTGTTTGATTCATCTGAAAATTTCAGGGCAGATAAATTTTGCCCTGATGAACAATTTTCCCCATGTCAAATTTGCTCAAAATGCTTTGGTTTTTGAGTTATAAGCCAAAAACTGTATTTTACCCCTATGTTCTATTTTTAGCCATGGCGGCCATCTTGGTTGGTAGGCGGGGTCACGCCACACATTTTTTAAACTAGATACCCCAATGATGATTGTGGCCAAGTTTGGTTTAATTTGGCCCAGCAGTTTCAGAGGAGAAGATTTTTGTAAAAGTTAACGACGACGGACGACGGACGACGACGACGACGGACGCCGGACGCAAAGTGATGGGAAAAGCTCACTTGGCCCTTCGGGCCAGGTGAGCTAAAAAAGCAATCCATTATAGGTCAATGTACGGCCTTCAACACGGAGCCTTGGCTCACACCGAACAACAAGCTATAAAGGGCCCCAAAATTACTAGTGCAAAACCATTCAAACAGGAAAACCAACGGTCTAATCTATATAAAATGTTTTAATGGATCCAAACCTTCTCCCTTTTTCTAAAACAATAGCATAACATCATGTTATCGAGAAGAAAATAGCGTTCGAGTAAACAAACAGGTACCCCTCTACCCATTAATACAACAGAGGCATGGTATATTTCGTAATACGATATTGATTAATCATGATAATATCATTCTTTCATTTGTATTTTTAAAAAGAAATTCATCGATCTATAATTTTCACACAGTTTTATATCAAGTTTACGGTTTTAAATAAATGTTTCCCACCTATTTTATGTATACATAAGACGTTATCAGCGAGATAGAAATGTTTACTTTGATCATAGATGTATAAACCCATGCATCTATGCTTTGACCCGTGACGGAGAAAATCAATACTGATAAACTTGTAAATATGAGGA
Organism: Mytilus edulis; assembly: GCF_963676685.1. Lineage (NCBI taxonomy): Eukaryota > Metazoa > Mollusca > Bivalvia > Mytilida > Mytilidae > Mytilus > Mytilus edulis. Next base: position 76,912,192 of record NC_092354.1, on the reverse strand, counting down.
AATATCTGTAAAACAAAGATCTGATACTAGATAGGTAAGTACTTGTCTTATAAATACTGTAAATGCTATTTTGATCGGAGACATATAACACGGGGTAGGTGATATACAAGGGTTAAACGTCATATGGTTTGTATATTTTAGACAGTAATAAAAAAAAAGAGTATATCGGAACTCATAAATTCCTCAAATTTATAAATAAATATCTAAATTTACTAAGATAATTATTGAATCATATTGACCCATAAGTCAGAGCACCATGTTAACATAATAACCCATAAATAATATATAAGATCTTTTAAAATTTAAGTATAATTTAAAATTAGAATATGCTTGTAAAAATATGATTATTAACTGCTATCAAAATTGTGAGAATCATCATGTTTATGCATGATATATTTGCCACTAGACGTTAAGCAAACATCAGCCAAACCATTATTTGTAAGAAAACTGACCAAGCATATACCCTTAAACATGATTATTGATATTATTATGATAAACTATTTCTAATTTATAGGTGTGGCTATTTCTTTTTCTTCCTTTGTAGATTTATTTTTATCTAAAATTAGAAATTTATGACCATAACGGATAACCTTGACTTCTGTTATCTCTAAAGTGGATTTTAAACTTTATGGAGGACGATTTAAATTTCTCAAATCGATTTAAATTGAAATAGTGTAAATTATTAAATATGAAAATATTGCATATATCAGATTAGATACAAAACAAATTGAAAAAGTTGGATTTATAATATGAATGATAGTGCTTAGCTGTCAGATGAAACAAATGGAATATAGCTGTGAATTAATAAATCAGGTATGATAACTAATTGTTTATAAATCGCTATTGGTTTTGCATTGTTCATGTTCTATGAATGAAACAGAAACTGATAAAGAAACTATTATTGATTCACACCAATGAAATTGGATACGCTAAATATAATTGCTTTTTTTTTTTATAACATATGATTAAATCGATGAAAGATCCCGGTCATAAATTATTTAAAAACTACCATTCTGCTTTGAAAATAATAAAGTGCAGCACTTGGCGGATCCAGATTTTTTTTATAATAATGCGGAGTACCCATTGTCAGTTAAGGAGCGCTACAGTCAAGCTTCAGTGATTCCACATATAATCAAGCCAAATTTTTCCCACGAAAAGGGGGGGCCGTCTGGATCAACCCGTGTTTTAATGTAAATTGGATACACCCATTAAGCCTAACACACTCTATGTGTATCTTATACATACACCTACCAAGAAATATAGTTTACACTTGATATAAACCCATCAGCTTGATTTCTAGCTTTTCAAATAATTTCTACGTATTTAACTTAAGTAGAAGTGTTATCATTAATAAGACAGATTTTGACAATTAAACCGGAAAACGACATATACAAACTAACTAACTAACTAATTTTAATTTTATTCAGTATAAAATCCAGTACAAAAGGATCATCGCTGAAACACATGAACCGTGACATATAAAAACATATACAAGACAAAACAAAAATAAAACATAACGGACAACAATTGTGAAAAGCAATAGACAAAACTCCCACTTCAATATTATGTAATTATTCTCACTGATGAATGTCTAATTAAAATACATAAAAAGGAACAAGAGTGCACACGTTGAAATGTCTCGCCCTCTTTACTAATCATTGATATTATGTTGATAGTCCTTATTAGAAAGCTTTACTACAACTATTGCATAAACTTAACATGATCCAAGAAAATGAGGTCAATGTCATATAAACCAAACGAGAAATACATGTACACTTTACAATCATTTAATACACTAAATATAGTTGACCTTATAGTTTCTTAGAAACAGACTTAACAAAAAAAAAAACCTGAAACATTGACCAATGAGCCATGAAAATGGGGTACGAACCATGCAAGACAGACATGTACAGCTTACAATCCCTCCATACAACAAATATAGTTTAAGAAAAACAGACCAAAACACACAAACTTAACACTGAGCAGGCCCGAGACCAAAATTAATTCCTCTATCATTTCTTTATAACGTTTTGTCGCATTAAATTTTGTTTACCTATTCTTTTTGTCTATTTTTTTGTGTGTGTAATGTACAGTACAATTCCAAATATATATGCAATTTTTCTGTATATGCAATTTTCAGAAAAATTGCATGTTTACATCATACAAATTTGGCCAGTACACATCCATATCCCTATAGGCAAGTCAAGAGATGTTCCGAAAAGTGTAAATATTACATTTTTGCACCTGGCCTAACCACTCTTTCCTTATCAAAATCAGTTAAAATAAAACATCCAAAAGTTTATTTCAGCTCTCTTCTTTCATTTCCACCCCAGAAAAGCTAAGAAATGAATGAGAAAGGGAAAGAAAAAAAAATAAAGAAAAAATACACTATATTTAAAGGGAAATATATTCGTAAACAACGAAAAGCGGGTCTTGGGCCAGCAATGTACAGTGAAAATGAAGTCAAGGTAACATCAAAGCTGCGAGACTGACATGTACATCATAAAATATTTCCATACATCAAGTTTAGTAGACCTATTACATACAGTATAAGAAAAACAGATGAAAACACAAAAACTTAACTGCAACCACTGAAGCATAACTACTGTGAAAAGCAACATCTAGCATGTACTTTACTGTTTTTTTTTATTAACACTGTTTTGATAAAAGTAAGTTAAGAGGAAAATAATGTATACAAACTAAGTGAAAATCGACCATAGCCATATTTTATTCCGTTTCAAAAATAACTTTCCCTTTTCAATTCACTTTAATCTCGTTGGGTATATTAACTAAAAAAAAATTTAATATATAAATAGATATTTTTACAAGAGACTTCAAGTTTATGCTTCGGTTTTCATTAAAATAGTGTAAATGAAAATAAGAGAAATATGACAGAAAACACAATAAATAGTAAAAAAAAGCACAAATGAAAGTAGGTCACAGTGATGTCTTTTTTTCTGTTACAGAATGCCATGTCCTCTTTTAAAGAGAAGATACAAAACAAGGTGGAAGTATGTGTATTACATTATATTATCGTTTACCATGACAATTCTAGTGACAATGTACTATAGGGATAACGACAAATCCCTATGGCCTATTCCTCACCATGGACTAATATCCAACACATATCACCCGTATGTGAAAATATTTCCAGATCGACAGTTCGGACCCGATAAAAAAAATAAAGTTATACTGCTATGGACTAAGTACTTTGAAACGTACGAATGGCTTCATACAATACCATCACACACAAGACACTGTCCGAAGGAATGTATCATTACAAACAATAGAGAGGATTTATCACAAAGCGATGCAGTACTATTTCATTTTACAGACAAAGATTTGTTTATGAACGATTTACCCACTAAAAGATTTCTTTCACAGGTATGGGCTTTATTCATAAATGAACCTAATATCTTTGTGCAAGAGAGTTTCACACCATGGGCAAATATATTTAACTGGACTATTTCATACAGGAGACATTCTACTGTGTTTATGCCATACGGGATGTATGAACCGATTCCGAATGAACTGCATCCGAATGTCTCGCGCATTAATCCACCTATATACCCAGCACAATACAGAGACAAGATGGCTTACGCAGTTGTAAGCCGTTGTGCCGATGATGCCGAGCGGTACAGACTAATCAATGTAATAAGTCAGCACATCAATGTCGACTATTACGGTGAATGTGGGAATTTGAAATGTGAAATAAAACATAATTCATGTTTACCTCCAAACACTTTGAGACGATACAGATTTCGTCTGGCTTTTGAAGACAGTAATTGTCGAGACTACGTGACAGAGAAGTTCTGGGACACTCTTTCTAAAGGAATCATTCCCGTCGTCAATTGGAAAGCAGCTCAAAAAGATATACCTGTTCCTCCTAATTCATATATAAATGTTTATGATTTTCCAAATATAAAAAGTCTCGCCGAATATCTTACTAAAGTTAGTCGGAATAGCACGTTATTTCAGAGTTATTTTAAATGGAGAGACCATTTTCAGATTTATACTTCGTTTTGGAATAGTTTTTGTAAATTTTGCACTGCTCTCTACGACAAAAGTGTACCAGCTAAAGTATATACAGATCTAGAAGGATGGCTGAGGGATGATTACTGCCAACGATTTACAGTAAGTTGAAACCTGGTTTTGTATGTTCGTTCAAGTTAAAACTAGTATCCAAGCTGTAGTTTGTTATCTTCCCTATTAACGTCTATAAGTTTTTGGTTAGTTAACAATAAGTAAAAATAAATAATTTCGAACAGCTTCCGAGCAAGAACCGATGCCCATAGACGCAGCAATCAGCAGGACATCGGGAAAGATTGGAATGACGAAAGTCTTGCTTTGAAAGTTTGATTTCCAGTTGTCTCCTCTTTCATTGCCTTCAGTATGTATGGCTACTCCTCCGCACGACTACCAGTTGTCTCCTCTGTCATTGCCTTCAGTATGTATGGCTACTCCTCCGCACGACTACCAGTTGTCTCCTCTGTCATTGCCTTCAGTATGTATGGCTACTCTTCCGCATGACGACCAGTCGTCTCCTCTGTCATTGCCTTCAGTATGTATGGCTACTCCTCCGCACGACTTCCAGTTGTCTCCTCTATCATTGCCTTCAGTATGTATGGCTACTCCTCCACATGACTGCCAGTTGTCTCCTCTGTCATTGCCTTAAGTATGTATGGCTACTCCTCCACATGACTACCAGTTGTCTCCACTGTCATTGCCTTCAGTATGTATGGCTACTCCTCCGCATGACTACCAGTTGTCTCCTCTGTCATTGCCTTTAGTATCTATGGCTACTCCTCCGCATGACTACCAGTTGTCTTCTCTGTCATTGCCTTCAGTATGTATGGCTACTCCTCCGCATGACTACCAGTTGTCTCCTCTGTCATTGCCTTCAGTATGTATGACTACTCCTCCGCATGACGACCAGTTGTCTCCTCTGTCATTGCCTTCAGTATGTATGGCTACTCCTCTGCATGACGACCAGTTGTCTCCTCTGTCATTGCCTTCAGTATGAATGGCTACTTCTCCGCATGACAACCAGTTGTCTCCTCTGTCATTGCCTTCAGAATGTATGGCTACTCATCTGCATGACTACAAGTTGTCTCCTCTGTCATTGCCTTCAGTATGTATGGCTACTCTTCCGCATGACAACCAGTTGTCTCCTCTGTCATTGCCTTCAGTATGTATGACTACTCCTCTGCATGACGACCAGTTGTCTCCTCTGTCATTGCCTTCAGTATGTATGGCTACTCCTCCGCATGACTACCAGTTGTCTCCTCTGTCATTGCCTTCAGTATGTATGGCTACTCATCTGCATGACTACAAGTTGTCTCCTCTGTCATTGCCTTCAGTATGTATGGCTACTCCTCCGCATGACTACCAGTTGTCTCCTCTGTCATTGCCTTCAATATGTATGGCTACTCATCTGCATGACTACCAGTTGTCTCCTCTGTCATTGCCTTCAGTATGTATGACTACTCCTCCGCATGACTACCAGTTGTCTCCTCTGTCATTGCCTTCAGTATGTATGGCTACTCCTCCGCATGACTACAAGTTGTCTCCTCTGTCATTGCCTTCAGTATGTATGGCTACTCCTCCGCATGACTACCAGTTGTCTCCTCTGTCATTGTCTTCAGTATGTATGGCTACTCCTCCGCATGACTACCAGTCGTCTCCTCTGTCATTGCCTTCAGTATCTATGGTTACTCATCTGCATGACTACCAGTTGTCTCCTCTGTCAATGCCTTCAGTATGTATGGCTACTCCTCCGCATGACTACCAGTTGTTTCCTCTGTCATTGCCTTCAGTATGCATGGCTACTCATCTGCATGACTACCAGTTGTCTCCTCTGTCATTGCCTTCAGTATGTATGACTACTCCTTCGCATGACTACCAGTTGTCTCCTCTGTCATTGCCTTCAGTATATATGGCCACTCCTCCGCATGACTACCAGTTGTCTCCTCTGTCATTGCCTTCAGTATGTATGGCTACTCCTGCGCATGACTACCAGTTGTCTCCTCTGTCATTGCCTTCAGTATGTATGGCTACTCCTCCGCATGACTACCAGTTGTCTCCTCTGACATTACCTTCAGTATGTATGGCTACTCCTCCGCATGACTACCAGTTGTCTCCTTTGTCATTGCCTTCAGTATGTATGGCTTCTCCTCCGCATGACTACCAGTTGTCTCCTCTGTCATTGCCTTCAGTATGTATGGCTACTTCTCCGCATGACTACCAGTTGTCTCCTCTGTCATTGCCTTTAGTATCTATGGCTACTCCTCCGCATGACTACCAGTTGTCTCCTCTGTCATTGCCTTCAGTATGTATGGCTACTCCTCCGCATGACGACCAGTTGTCTCCACTGTCATTGCCTTCAGTATGTATGGCTACTCCTCCGCATGACTACCAGTTGTCTCCTCTGTCATTGCCTTCAGTATGTATGGCTACTCCTCCGCATGACTACCAGTTGTCTCCTCTGTCATTGCCTTCAGTATGTATGGCTACTCTCCGCATGACGACCAGTTGTCTCCTCTGTCATTGCCTTCAGTATGTATGGCTACTCCTCTGCATGACGGCCAGTTGTCTCCTCTGTCATTGCCTTCAGTATGAATGGCTACTTCTCCGCATGACTACCAGTTGTCTCATCTGTCATTGCCTTCAGTATGTATGGCTACTCATCTGCATGACTACCAGTTGTCTCCTCTGTCAATGCCTTCAGTATGTATGGCTACTCCTCCGCATGACTACCAGTTGTTTCCTCTGTCATTGCCTTCAGTATGCATGGCTACTCATCTGCATGACTACCAGTTGTCTCCTCTGTCATTGCCTTCAGTATGTATGACTACTCCTCCGCATGACTACCAGTTGTCTCCTCTGTCATTGCCTTCAGTATATATGGCCACTCCTCCGCATGACTACCAGTTGTCTCCTCTGTCATTGCCTTCAGTATGTATAGCTACTCCTCCGCATGACTACCAGTTGTCTCCTCTGTCATTGCCTTCAGTATGTATGGCTACTCCTGCGCATGACTACCAGTTGTCTCCTCTGTCATTGCCTTCAGTATGTATGGCTACTCCTCCGCATGACTACCAGTTGTCTCCTCTGTCATTGCCTTCAGTATGTATGGCTACTCCTCCGCATGACTACCAGTTGTCTCCTTTGTCATTGCCTTCAGTATGTATGGCTTCTCCTCCGCATGACTACCAGTTGTCTCCTCTGTCATTGCCTTCAGTATGTATGGCTACTCCTCCGCATGACTACCAGTTGTCTCCTCTGTCATTGCCTTTAGTATCTATGGCTACTCCTCCGCATGACTACCAGTTGTCTCCTCTGTCAATGCCTTCAGTATGTATGGCTACTCCTTCGCATGACGACCAGTTGTCTCCTCTGTCATTGCCTTCAGTATCTATGGCTACTCCTCCGCATGACTACCAGTTGTCTCCTCTGTCATTGCCTTCAGTATGTATGGCTATTCCTCTGCATGACTACCAATTGTCTCCTCTGTCATTGCCTTCAGTATGTATGGCTACTCATTTGCATGACTACCAGTTGTCTCCTCTGTCATTGCCTTCAGTATCTATGGCTACTCATCTGCATGACTACCAGTTGTCTCCTCTGTCATTGCCTTCAGTATGTATGGCTACTCCTCCGCATGAATACCAGTTGTCTCCTCTGTCATTGCCTTCAGTATGTATGGCTACTCCTCCGCATGACTACCAGTTGTCTCCTCTGTCATTGCCTTCAGTATGTATGGCTACTCCCCCGGACGACTTCCCGAGTGACTGATGCCTACTCCTGCGCACGACTAACCGAGGCTCGTTCTTGATGCCTCGGCCCATAACAATTGTCAATTGCTGACGGTGATAGTAAAAAAGTAAATCAGTAAAATCCAAATGAGGAAACGAGGACGGCTGTAGTAGCCAGATTTAACAATACAAAATCTCATTTAAAATAAAGTACAAACATTAAATTTATGTTTAAAGTTTGTGTTTGACCAAGCTTCAATCATTTCACACATTTTGAGCAAAAAAAAAAAAAAAAAAAAAACAATTGGAAGGGGAACAATATTTTTTTTTATTGTTAAAAATTATGTACAAAGCCAGTTAGATTTTATAACATCTTTTCGTAAACTTGTGTTACACACATACCCAACCCTTCGAAATTGCACGTGTTCTTAATTTTTTTCTTTCTGCTTGTTTATTTTTTTGAATACGCTGCATAACACACTGAAGGTTGAACAAACAAAGCATCAGCAAAAAGGAAATAAGGAGACATGATCAGATCAGAAAAATACAAAAACATACGATGAACAACACTATACTGAAACTAGAGATAAACGTAAACATGGACCCCGAATACAAAACACACGATGGACAACACTATACTGAAACTAGAGATAAAAGTAAACATGGACCCCGAATACAAAACACACGATGGACAACACTATACTGAAACTAGAGATAAAAGTAAACATGGACCCCGAATACAAAACACACAATGGACAACACTATACTGAAACTAGAGATAAAAGTAAACTTGGACCCCGAATAAAAAACACACGATGGACAACACTATACTGAAACTAGAGATAAGAGTAAACATGGACCCCGAATACAAAAACACACGATGGACAACACTATACTGAAACTAGAGATAAAAGTAAACTTGGACCCCGAATAAAAAACACACGATGGACAACACTATACTGAAACTAGAGATAATAGTAAACATGGACCCCGAATAAAAAACACACGATGGACAACACTATACTGAAACTAGAGATAAGAGTAAACATGGACCCCGAATAAAAAACACACGATGGACAACACTATACTGAAACTAGAGATAAGAGTAAACATGGACCCCGAATAAAAAACACACGATGGACAACACTATACTGAAACTAGAGATAAAAGTGAATCATGGACCCCGAATAAAATTGTACAAACAATCTCAGATTTCCTTAAGAAACAACATTGTCACGTGTTTAAAGTTGAAACATTTCCATAGTTTGTCACTTCTCTCTAAAAGTGTGAATATTATAAAACTTACATATAATCATTTTTTTCTTGTTAATCATAACATATTTTATGATTATATTTTTTTCTTCTCGCACACAATTCCTAATATCATGTATATTCTTCAAGGTAACAAAATGTGCATATCTTCAATGTACATTAAAAATGCCCGATGACCCATACGTTTGATTATAAATTTGAAAATAAATTGCACGAAATAAACTGGTTTTTTTTTAAACAATAGGCAGCCTGAACAAATGTTTCGTTTGATAATTTGACTAATTGATTAACCATATTCAATGTTTTTTTCTGGTTTTTTTTCAGTTCCAGAATCAAATACGACGATTAATCAAGAGATTTTTGTTTGACGGCAATCTTGTTGATTTGCGAATATTTAATTAATCAAATATTCTTCGGATGGATGGATTGGTAAATTTAAATATCATGCAAATTGCTATAACACAAAATGTATTCTTTGTTCTACAACTCAATCATACTACATCATTGTTGAATACTATTACATGTAAAAACGTCAAATAAATTATTTGTTATACAACTGAAGCATATTACAAATTTATTGAAGGATACTGCCATACGTGAAAGACCCAAAAAAAAACCCTACAATCCTTAAAGGGTGTGCCATCAGTTCAACGTTTGGAACAAATAATTTCGTATTAAATGTATATCAATGTAAGGGCATGCTAACGACGGTTCCAATTTTACTGCACTAGAGGAGCATTTGGAATATCAATGTCTCTTCAGTTTTTTCGATGCCAAAATTTTTTAAATCGAAAATTTTATTCTAACGTTGAAGATCTAAAAAAAACAACAGAAGGGACCAAGAGATTAAGGTCAACTTTGCTCGAGGAAACAGAGCTATTGCATGACTTAGTTGAAAGTTCTGAGCAAATTGAAATACTGAAGAATACACATTTCCCAACTAACAGCACGCTATTTTGGTAAAGTCCTTTCGCAGCTGTCGTTTGCAACTTCAAAAGTATTAACAGCAATTTGGCATTTTATTGTTTCAATGTTATAATGTGTTGTAAGGAATATTTATCTCGTAATATCACATTTGATATATTTTAATCATATTTATCCAAAACGTATTGTCGTTTTACAAGCCGGTGGAAACCTGGAGGCACATGAAGTTGATTCCAGATGATGATGCACACTTCCACATTGTCCAAATCGTGTAGTACCTAAATCATGGGTAAAGTCAGATGTCAAATGTTTACCCGTGCTATCCCATACCCAAACACTCCCAAGATGTGTTGTTGCCGCTGACCAATAACTGCCATCTACAAAAATATAAGTTTTTATCGTAATACTAACAATGTTACAGATGACCAACATCTGTAGAAGAAAATATATTATATAATTGTATATTGTGCCTTCCAAATGCTGTGAAGAACATTATATGTAGGTTTACAGATGTCATTTAGTCGTATATTGTTATCCAAATGGAGACGCAAATGTCAAAGAAGGACAAAATCTTTAGATGTAAAGAGATTATTTAGTTGTATAGCATTTATTCAAATACCTCGAATGACACAAACGTTCACAATTTATACATATAAGAAGATGTGGTAGGAGTGCTTAAGAGACAACTCTCCATCCCAAGTCATAATTTGTAAAAATTAACCATTAAAGATCAAGGTACGGTTTTCAACACGGAGCCTTGGCTCACACCGAACAGCAAGCTATAAAGGGCCCCCAAACATAACTAGTATAGAACCATTCAAACAGGAAAACAAACGGTCTTGTCTAAATAAAAGGCGAGAAACGAGAAACATTTATGAACCACACCAAACAAACGACAACCACTGAACATAAGGTTCCTAATTTTCGACTGGTGCAAACATATACAGCAGCTTTACACGTTTTAATAGGTACCAACCTTTCATGGAAGTCTAAGCCTGTAATTCAGTGGTTGTCGTTTGTTTATGTGTTACTTATTTGTTTTTCGTTCGTTTTTTTTATATGAATAAAAAACACTATAATAGTTATCAAAAGTACCAGGATTATAATTTTATACGCCAGACGCGCGTTTCGTCTACATAAGACTCATCAGTGACGCTCAGATCAAAATAGTTAAAAAGCCAAACAAATACAAAGTTGAAGAGCATTGATGACCTAAAGTCCTAAAAGTTGTGCCAAATACGGCTAAGGTAATCTACTCCTGGGGTAAGAAAATCCTTAGTTTTTCGAAAAATTCAAAGTTTTGTAAGATATCAATTGATTGCTGAAGATATATATATATATATCGTATATAGTTGTGCATCGTTTATCAGATACAGATGAGTTTAATTGTTAACTTGCTAGCTAATGTGGCGTCATCGTCGTTATTGAGCTTATTTTGACAAAACTGACTTCTAAATAAAGGCAACAGTAGTAAACCTTTGTTTGAAATTCATAAATCGATAAATTAATCCGGGTTACAAACTAAATCTGAGGGATACGTATCAAATATAAGAGAACTGTGGAATGATTTCACAATATAGGTTTTAATCAATATTAACAACTAAAAAAAACAAAATAAACCTTATTATATCTTATGATTGGCTGACGTTGTCTTGTTTGTAGACATAATTTTGTCATATGACCATGCCGTCATCACCGTGTTTTCATGGTTAACTTTACTCCGATTTAAATGGAATTTAGAATTAAATTATAAGAAATGACTGTAATATTTTTTCTGTCTATTCTAAATAACATAAACAAAATAAATCATATAAACCCCAATATACCAACATGTCTATTTATAACAAATCAAATTAATTCAAAATTCTTACCAATATGCAGATGGCCTGGACCATAGTGTAAAAAGTAACGCATGGTATGGCCCATTTCATTGTCCGAAACAAAGTCAATAAGTGAGCCACAATGTCTTGTACAATAATTCTGAAAAATACAAATTGAGTAAATCCGAAAACAAGATCAATATAGAAATAAACCAGAATGGATTCATTTTTAGAAAATGTTAAGAATTAATAAAAGATCATAAAACTATTAACAACTAACTATAACAACTTTAAGTAACTCGTAGATATTAGTCACGTATTGCAGCTGATATCGAATAGGTCATTTTTATGTATGTTGGCGTGTGTGTTTTTTTTTGGCATTTCAGTGTTTTTGTTGTTTTGTTGATTTCCTCTTATAGTTGCATGATGCATTTTCCTCGGCTTTAGTTGAAACGCGGATTTTATTTCTATCAATCGATTTATGACTTTTGAACAACGGTATGCCACTGTTGCCTTATTTATCGTTCATTGACGTTTGGAGAACACAGTTCAACAGTACAAATAAGAAAGAAGATGTGGTATGATTGCAATGAGACAACTCTCCACAAGAGACAAAATGACACAACAATTAACAACTAAAGGTCACCGTACAGTTCAGCAATACAAGTATATTCTAAAGAAAATATCTCATATGACGACTTCCTAACCGTACACAAAGTATATTATAGTGTCTCCAACAACTGTATTCTATCGTGAGTATACCTTTGCATCATTCCAAGACATTGATACAGTTCCAAATAGGTAACAGAAGTTGTTATGGGCAATGTACCCCGTCGGACATTGACTTTGAAAGTTCAGATTACAGCCTGCAAATAACAGAACAATGAATAATGAAAACATTTTCCAAATGTGCCCTTACAATTGTTTTTCTTCATAGGTCACTGTTGTCAAGAGCATAAGAATTCCTGCTGTTCATGTTATGTTTTAAGTTTTGTGGCTTGCTGCTTGTGTTGTCTTTCATCTTTCACTGAAATTTACATAGTTATCATGGTTAACTTTCCTTTCATTATTGTTTTTTATTATATAAATTGAGACATTAGCAAAAAAAACTAACTTAACCACTTCTTAAGGCAAAGTCGACCAAAGATAAATTTGGCAATTGTTTAATCCATTTTTATACATAGATCTTCGCAGGATTATAATCTGTACATCCTTGGTTGTCAAATGTTTGGGTTTGAGCGTTCCTGAAGAAGATAAATCCAGAAAAGCACTTAAGACAAACGAAATTAGTAGTGTTTTTAAAAGCTTTTCAAGGGACTTGCTGTTAACTTTTAGACGAGGTGTTGTTTTTGTCGATGTGTGTGATATAATAAGGTACATAATGACTAACTGTTAAATGGAGGACGTGGTGTTATTGTTGTCGTTGTAGGAATCGGTATAATGAGGTATATATTTTCTAAATGACGAACTGTTTAATGTAAGACGTGTTGTTGCGACTGTAGGAATCAGTGTTAATTGCATTATGACTTAAGGTTACAATGTAAATGTAGGACGAGATCTTGTTGTTGTATGAATCAGTGTTGTGGGTTCTCTGGATTAAACGAGGCACATACAGACGAACAGTTGACTGTAGGACGCGGTGTTGTTGTCATTGTTATAGTCAGTGCTAAGGACTCTATTGGATACAGTTAGGTACAAATGACTTTCTGTCGATGTAGAAGTATCTGTGTTAGGGACTATGTGGGATACAGCGAGGTACAAATATATGATTACTGTTAACTGTACATGCTGTTGAGTTGACATTATAAGAAAACGTGCTTTGTAATTTGTTGGATACAATGCAGTCTACAGTGTATTACGGTTAATCGTTGGGCGTTGTGTTATTGCTGGCATTGTATGAATCGATACAAGAGGCTCAATGTGATACACTTAGGTTCAAATGACTTACAATTTGCTGTAGGACGTGGTGTTATTGTTGGCGGCGTTGTATAAATCGTAGTTAGGGGCTCCATGAAATACAATTAGGTACACATTGTTTACTGTTACCTGCAGGACGTGGTTCTGTTTTTGGTGTAATATTCGGTGTTAAAGGCTCTGTGGGATACAGTGATGAACACATTACTTACTGTTAACTGTAGGGCGTGGTGTTGCAGTTGTCGTTGTCGGACTCGGTGTAGGTATTGTTTTCTGTGTTGTCAGAGAAGAAGCTAGATTATGATTGCACAGATCGCTATGACAACATCCACCTTTTGGTTGTAATGATTGTCGCTTACCAAGTATGATTCCAGGTGAAACAGTGAAGCGTTGACATGTCTGTGTGTAAAAGAAATATAGTTATTAGTGACAATGCTTCTTTAAAGCTTTCCCTGTTTAATTTACGTACACTAAGTTGACGCTGTTACTTGTGAACTGTATTTCGAACAGGGTATCATCAGCTAGGTAGTCAGGTACTGACATAAAAGAAGAATCTTTGTATTAAATCACCGTAGGTTCTAACGACGGGTGCCACATGTGAAGCAGGATCTGCTTACCCTTTCGGAGCACCTGAGATCATCCCTAGTTTTTGGTGTGGTTTGTGTTGTTTATTCTTTGGTTTTCTGTGTTGTGTCATGTGTACTATTGGTTGTCTGTTTTTTTCATTTTTAGCCATGGCGTTGTCAGTTTATTTTCGATTTATGAGTTTGACTGTCCCTTTGGTATCTTTCGTCCCTCTTTTCTAACAAATCACCCAAGGTTCTAACCTCCTCGGTCGCTTTTGATCATTCATATCTGTACATTATATATAACGTATTCATCGTAGTCTTTAAAGTTTCATGCTTGAGCGTTTCTGCTTATCATGGTGAGGCTAAAACATTATAAACTTCTACAGTCCATTGGAATTATAAAGTGTTATTTAAATTTTTTACATATTTTTCAAAACGTTTTTCGGAAGCTTCAACCAAACTCACCAGGCTAATATAAATATCATCAGTGACGCTCGAATAAAAAATGAAACTGTTCTGTTTACTCATAAACGATAATATCTTTGAACTGAAAAAAATAGTTGCCAGTTTATGAGTTAAACTAAAATCTACTTACCTTTGTTTCCATGCAACCAAGCCTGATTACCGGTCTTAGATCATCCATACTTAAAGTTTCCATTGAAAAACATTGCTTGTATATACAATAAGAATAATACTTATACTATTATTAATACAAATATACTAATGTTAAAAATGTTTAAACGAATACCAATATTTTGATTTGGATCTTACGTGGATTAGGAAAAACCACAGTTTTTACAAATGTTGGTGGTATGATAAACAAATCAGCAGGCATAATGTAAAGTTTTGGTTAAATGTAACAGTACAGTTGAAAGACACTACTAATACGAAAGTGTGTGAATATTTATAGGGCGTAGTTGGTTTTTTTTGTACACAAAGTCGCTAACGTACAAATTACCGTTATCTCCTAAAATTAATATAAACAAATCATTTATTTACAAATGTTTATCGACTTGCAGTCTTTACAAAGTCATAGAGATTAAGTAAGTGGCTAAGTATGTCATATTTGATGTGACAAATGAAGAAATATCACCATTATCAGTCTGTTCGGTGCATGTGATTGTCTGTTTAAATGCACAAATGTCTCTTAATCTTCATCGAAGATCGGTTCCTGACCCCGCAATAATGGTCTTTCACATCTAAATTTAAGTTTTACCCACCATTTTTTTTTAAATGTTCTGTACTAAGTAAGGAAAGTGGCAGTTGTTACCCTAGTGTTCGTTTCTGTGTGTGTTGCATTTTTAGTGTTTCTGATGTGTATTCAATCTCTTATATTTTATGTTTTTCACTCAGTTTTAGTTTGTTTATTTATTTCGAACAACGGTACTGTTGCCTTTATTTATTTACTTACCTTTGTTCCCTGACATAACGCTGTTACGTTACAGTCTTTAACATTGTCAACCTCATTACAACTATAACATCTAACTGAAATGGAAATAATTACAATGTCAACCTCATTACAACTATAACATCTAACTGAAATGGAGATAATTACAATGTCAACCTCATTACAATTATAACATCTAACTGAAATGGAAATAATTACAATGTCAACCTCATTACAACTATAACATCTAACTGAAATGGAAATAATTACAATGTCAACCTCATTACAACTATAACATTGTCAACCTCATTACAACTATAACATTGTCAACCTCATTACAACTATAACATTGTCAACCTCATTACAACTATAATATTGTCAACCTCATTACAACTATAACATCTAACTGAAATGGAAATAATTTAATGTCAACCTCATTACAACTATAACATCTAACTGAAATGGAAATAATTACAATGTCAACCTCATTACAACAATAACATCTAACTGAAATGGAAATAATTGTCAACCTCATTACAACTATAACATCTAACATTGTCAACCTCATTACAACTATAACATCTAACTGAAATGGAAATAATTTACAACCACATTACAACTATACCATCTAACTGAAATTGAAATAATTTAACGTTACAGTCTTTAACAATGTCAACCTCATTACAACTATAACATCTAACTGAAATGGAAATTTAACAATGTCTCTTCTTTATTTGAGTATTGTTAAGCTATAAACACAAGTAAAGGAAATGGACAGCTAGTTAGAAGTGTAATATTCATTGTAACAACGATATTTATATTTTATATAAATTGTTGTCCCGATGCTTGTCCATATAATCATGTTATATTATCAATCCTCTTTTGTAGCACGAAATAATTCTTTAAGTTTTCATTTATTAAATCCTCAGCCTATAACAGTGCAGGAACTACACTAAATAAGAATGTTGCTTTAAGAAGATCGATGTTTGTTACAATATTTTCAGTACACACATAAATCATTATGTTCTGATAGTTTTCTTTTGTTATTTACTCACAACATTGTCTGCACATGCGTGGACATAGTTTTGCAGCAGCGCATGATTCATTTATACAAAATCCAGGATACAAAGCTGCGATTCGAGTACAGATATCTTCGTCTATATTTTGACATTCCTTTATTGTTGAGGATTTTTCAGTAGGCTCTTCAATTGAAAAAAGTCTGTTACATGAAATGACATTAACGTCTTGATGTGTTTACGAATACATACGAATAAAAAAATCGATGGAATAGATGAATAATGAATCATTCTCATTGATGTAAATTTAATTGGTTTATATATGATTTTATGTTTGAACAAAAATTAAAAGTCGGCATGCAATCCTACAGAACATGTGTACATCGTTGGACATTCCAACATGTTTGTCAAATGTACACGCGTAATCCATGAAAACTGGTTTTTCTCGAACAAAAATTACGTAATGTTTAAATTATCAAGCAGCCAAATCGAATAAGTGTACAAATTACCCACCCTGGGTCATTTCTGAACACGACAAATATTGCTGATTGTTCTGTGTAGTTCTTTGTAGACTGTATGGGATTTAATAATTTTTACAGCAATGTTATCGGTTTCTTGTCGATTGTTCATGTCCTTTTGTTATATCCCGCCTCTTTTTTATGCAAATAATATATCAGTACCTTTTGTTGATGTTGTATAGCTGGAACCTTGTATTTCTTCTGGGAACCTGTTATTACATTGATCATATGAACAACAAGCTGCATCAACACGGAGATCACGTTTTCCAGGGCTGCCAAAATTTTCCTTACATATCTATAATGAAACCATTTATAAGTGTATTCTCTAATCATGCTAATGTTATCTATACTATTAAACGAGAAGACCTCGTTTTATGTGTCGCTTCTCTTCCTCCCACAATGAATTAACCATCATGGGTCTATGTCCAATAGGTACCATGCATAGTCGCATTTGTCATCCATTATCATAACTATTCGATTTGGGTTATTTTCGGAGAAAAACGAAAATAAATGCGTTCGGATATTGTTTCCGTCTTCTAACCGACTTTTAAGTCACACATTACTTCCGGTTATAACATTGAGAACCAATCGCATTATAGATAACAAGAATGAAAAATAAATAAGCCAATCAGAACGTTGTCCATATCGTGGTTTTTGGATTGTAAGGACCGCTACTACTATAGTATTATACCTCGGTTTAAACTTTCACATATGTTTCCTGTTATCTGTCGAGGTTAGGACAATTATTTTCTCGTTTATCTGCATGAATACTATGATTAATATACTACTATTATATATTAAGACTCTCTATATGATATAGCAGTGATCAATCACCACGGAGAAGAAACATAGAATTAATAGTTAAATAGAAAATCAAATATACTTTAATATTCACAATATATATATACGTATGTTCATAGTATAACGCAACGCGAAAATAATGGAATAAAACAGAAAACAAAATAGTTTGAAAAAAGAAATGTGGCTTAAAAATATTGTCCTGTATCCATGTACCTAAATGACTTTTGATATCATTTCTTAAATTCTCCAGACATAAAATCTTTAACAAAAAATCATCCTGAAATAGTTAACATACTTTCAACCAAACTTAAAGTGCCCGTGATTTCGCTTTAAAGTCAAAGAGGACTTCCGGTTTCAAACTTGCACACGCATTTTATAAGAGTACTTGGGGACAGGACAATAATTATCCCGTTGATAGAGACTCTCTATATAATATAGCAGTGATCGCCTAGGAGAAGAAACTTGACATTGATAGTTAATAGCAAATACACTTTATTTATTGTGTACAATAAAATTGAGAATGGAAATGGGTTATGTGTCAGAGATACAACCATTCTGTATACGTATGTTCATAGTAAACAAAATCTGAAAAATGCGAAAATAATGGAATTTAACAGAAAAAAAAATAACGGACTTTGGAAGCAAGGGAAAAGGGCTTAAACCGTTTTAAAATGCTATTTTGATACCTTATCTCAAATTCTACACATGAAATCTTTTACTGAAATTCTCCAAACAAAAAATCATTTACAAAAATTCTCCCTATAACAGTTTACATATACTTTCGACCAAGCCTTAAATGCCCGCGATTTCGCGGGTGTGTTCCAGTCTTAATTAAATGAACGTGTTAAAAGGTTCATGATATCAGTATCATTTTATATTGATTTAACTAAACAGAGTGGTATCACGTGTGTCGATAGGGAAAGCAACTCCTGCAACCAAATATCAAAAACTTGACTTCCAAAATAAAATAAAATAAAAATAAATCTTTTGGGAACATCATTTAGATATCATTACCCTTCCGGAGCACCTGATTTCACTCCCGGTTTTTAGTGGAGTTAGTGTTGTTTCTTAATTATTATTTATAACTGTTGATGTAAATGTTCTTTGGTTTTGTGAGTCTTTGTTCACTCCTTGGTTTTGATTGTTATTGTCTTAGGGTGAACAAACTTACAATTAAAGCCAAAAATAACCAGATTCACAAATTGTTTTCCATTATCAAAGCACAAAAAGTCGTTTACCATATTATTTTTCACAAATTTAAATATTGCGTGCACTGAAATTTCGAATTAACCAAAATTTACTCACAGATTTTGGGGCACATCCAAGTTTGTAAATCTTTTTGAAATTATCAGCAAAAGATCTGGTTGCGAAGCAGTACTGAAATAGAGACGAAAATACCAGAGGAACAGTCAAACTTATAAATTCAAAATAAATTTCAACTTAGTTTGTGCAACTAAATAGTCCTAAGTTATTTGTCAGATACGTATATACAGGAGTATTTTATATCAAATGAATATGTTTAAACCCGCCTTTCTTTTGTAAGGAGCATGTAGTTTAGTGTTGGTCGTTGGTTTATGTCATTCATTTACCATTGAACAGCCTCGTTGATCTCGTGTTAGCATGCTCGAATCTTGTGCAGAAGGTCGTGGATAAGTTCCCTGCCCGGAATAAACTGAAGACTTAAAATATGCTACGCGCGCAGCACGAAGAAGTAAAAGCCAAAATTAGTCGGCTGAGAGTTGGAATACTGTGTCTGATTAGAGTAACATGCTTTTCTGTGGAATGTCACATTATGTCGGTTTTGTTCAAAGCAGGGTTTAACAGTCGAGATATATTAACATGTTATCTTCTTAATATGGTTGTTTGTATTCTAGTCAATATAATTACAAACCGATTTATAATCGCCCCAGTCACAGCAGAAAACGGGGGCGAGCAGAGAATGTGTTTTATTTAGATTGTATTCTAGTATGCAGTCTTTTTTGTTGTTATACAACTAATTGATGATTCCGATGTATAACAATTGTGTTTCTGTACTTTGTAATTCCACTATTCTGTTATTTATATACACACGATGTCAATATTTTTTTTACTGTTTTTCCAATTGAAGATAAAAAATGTCGTAAAGAAATGTATTAATCTCTGACTTTTGATTCTTTTTTATCGGACACTCTGTTTTTACTATCAATTGTTCTGTTTTCATTTCCTTTAAAGAAGACCAGATCACAATTAACAACAAAGATTAAGGGGTACTAAACACATAAGGGAGTTTATACTCTTTAATAATGAGCTGAACGTTTTGGTCACATACCATCAGCATACAGAAATAAAGCTTCTCAATGATCAAAAGTTTGTCAAACTGCTATTAGTGCAGCGGCGAAATCTGAAAAGACGCTTAGTTAAGGAGTTTAATGCACCCAAAGAACACACACCTGGATTTTTTTTAAATGAAAGAATACATGTTTCACTTATATTTTAAACATGCCGTAAGAAAATCGTATGGTCGAATTTCCGTAAAAATGGCTTTTTTGAGCGTTATGTAGTGTATAAAAAAAATAATTTATACACTAAAATGTTAATTATTATTACGAATCACAATATAACGGCTATTTTTTAATATGATAATGAAAGAATATATTACTGACGATAAAAATAGTCAATAATTGTTTTAAAAATATTTACCATTAACCTTTTAAAAAACGTTTTACTTCAATTGTTGTGGTTAACGCAATTTCCACCGGTTTCCGTTAATAACAGGATAATTATAAAACACTTCATTTGTGTTTATTTGGCATAAATATACACTTCGATATTTACTTTATACGAAACAACTTTTGTTTGTAACATTTCTTATTAAATTTACAAGACATTTCTAATTTGAATAGAACACATCAATCTGTTACAAAATGTATATAATTCAGGATTTACGGTCCGGGACGTTTATTTTTTATTCAATCCTCACTCCGTTCAGTTCTATCACTGTACAAGCCAAATGTCGATTAGCATTTCACATTGAAATTGTTTAATTATTATCAGTTTTAGGGTTTATATTTGTCTTTACACTAGTTTTATATTTGATTTGTTGTTGATTTCATTGTTTTTTTGTTATTTTGAATACCCAGAGTGGTAATATATATTGTTGTTTATCATTGTTTACATTGTGTTAAGTAATCGCTTAAAAATTATACCGGATCTGTTGTGAAAATTTTCCGGATAATGTCACAGTTCGGTAGTCCTTTAAACTTACCCCAACAAGTGCCAAGAGAGGGAAGTCTTCATTAGATTGGCAGGAATGCATAATTTGTCAGATTAAAAGCCCGGAAAAATTATATATTTTCACTGACAAGGGCAAAGTTAGTTTTATTGAAGCTACTAAACTACGGAAAGATGAGATATATTTGAAGATTGTAGAAGAGTTGTCTTCTATTAATCAAATTTTTTCGGAAAATATTGATGTTAAATACCATAGATCTTGTTGTAAATCTTACACCATAAGTGGTGCTTGCATTTTGTGACCTGCTGCAAGCACATCTAGAATCATAACTCGATCAGAGTGGTATTCCTGTATTTTTTGTAAGAACAAAACTTACAAAAAAGATGCTAAATTGCATAAAGTGGAATCAGAAGACAGAATTAAGAACATACTTGAGGCAGCTAGAAATAATTCGGATCATGAAATTGAGTCAACGGTTTTACATGAAAATTTTACTGAAAATGCCCTTTATCATTCGGCCTGTATAACTAAATATCTACTAAAAACACCACAAAAAGTAAAAGCAGAATCTTCTGACCATGATACTGCATTTGTGAAGTTGGTATCAGAAATTAATTCAGATCTGATGGTAAAGCATAAGGCTTTTATGATGACTACCTTGCTTGAGAAATTTCGTTTCTTGCTTCCACAGGACTATGCCGATAAATACACAACATATAAATTGCAAAATAGGTTAATGAATTATTACGGCGATTCAATTGTCATACAACCACAACAAGGTCAGGGTAAATCAAATATCATGTTCAGTAGCTCTATATCTATCGGTGACGCCATCAAAGCTGCAAGTCAGCTAAAATCTGAACTCAAAATGGCACAGTTAGATTTAGAAATTGGAAGTTCCAAAAATACAACAAGTGAAGAACAGATTTTACACACAGCTGCCAATATTTTAAGGCGTGATATACATAGCCTTGATCTAAACAATGATTATTACCCAACATCTTCCGATTGTTCTCTGCCGTTGTCAATTCAAACAATGCCCCCCAACCTGACCAAATTTATTTGTTGGTTAATAGATGAAAAGTCTTTTCTGGCCGTTACAAACCCAAATCATACTACCGTAGAAAAAATGCGAAAATGTATGTCGCTTACAGAAAGCATAGTTTCAATGAGTACTAATGTTATTACTCCATTTCAAATTGGTCTTGCATTACAATTGTATCACGAATTTGGATCAAAACAATTAGTTGAAACGTTAAATGCTCATGGATTTTGTAGTTCGTATGATGAGGTAAGGCGATACCTAACAAGCTTATCAAGTCATGAAATTGAAAGGATAAAAAATGGCGTGTATGTTCCAAACGGTATTGTACCGCTGTCGTCCAATGGTTGTCTCATCCAGGAAGGATCAGATAACATTGACATAAACACGGAAACGGTGGATGGCAAGGATACTTTCCATTCTATGGCTAGAGCTGTTTTCCAACTGCAGACTGAATTGACAGATTCAATCGCTGTAAATGCTGAACAGGTTAAAGTCAAACGAGGACAGGAAAAATCTCTACCAGTCGACGAGCAGACAATGTCTTTGATAAACTGTGTACCATTCAACAAGCCAAAAGAGCGTCCTGAGCCTCCCCGTCGTGAGAATGCATATAGTGACATACAATCTTGTTCAGAAAGATGTGAAGCTTCTTTAGACTCCGTTTGGGTTTTGCTGCGACTTCTGTCCAGAGAAATAATTAAATTTCCAATGGAACTTCCAGAACCAATTAAACAAGCAATTCCTTTCTGGACTGGGTTTAATGGTCTAGTCTCAGAATCACTTCCTTGTCGGACACTTGTTACATATGCACCAGTTGTTGACTCGAAGCCAAGCGATATGTCAACCGTTTATACAACAATGAAGAAATGTCTGGACATGTCAAATGAAGTAGGACAGGACTTTGCAATACAGACCTTTGATCAACAACTTTACGCAGTATCACAGCAAGTAAAATGGTCAATGCCGGAAGTTTTTCAATCCCATATTTTGAGGCTCGGTGGATTACACACACTTTCTTGTTTTATAGGTTGTTTTGGCAAATTGTGGGCTGATGGAGGTCTTCGGGATCTTATGGTTGATTCTGGTGTTTATGCCGGGTGCACTGTTGACCAGATGCTCTTAGGGAAACAGTTCAACCGATCAGTTCGAGGTTTAACACTCGTATATGAAGCATTACAATCGTTATGGTTTGCTTCGTTTTTCAAATGGTGTGGGGAAAATGGTGGTATTGATGCAATACCAAAGGATGTATGGGTGATGCTGTTGAAATGTCAAGCAAAGTTTTCAGATGAATCGGAATCTTACAAAGATGTACTGAACGAGCTTACGATTCTGTATACCACCCATGTATTACCATTAACAGTTAGATTCAGGAACTGGGGATATCTCGAGTCCCCAACATTTAAGTACTGGGATATGTTCCTGACCGCTGTTGAGGTAATGCTCCAAAACATTCGTGCAGAACGGGAGGGTTTGTGGTCATTGCATTTACATACTACTACTGATATGCTGCCATACTTCTTCATAACCAACAGAACAAATTACTCCAGATGGACCCCGGTTTATATTCTTGATATGCTTGATATCCCTCATAAAGTCCAATCAGCATTTGAACTTTTAACGGCATTTGGAGTGATATGGCCACCGAGAAAACTATTATAAAAGACTCAAAAGGGCATGGGGGGATTGTTGGGTTAACCCTCAAAAAATCTGCATTAATTAGATGGACCTTAACGAGACATGTTCTCGGTCATTTCGGTTCAGAAATGCGTGATAGAGCTGGTTTGTCCACAGAGAGTGATTTGTCTCATGAGGAAATGAAACCAGCAGCAATGACACGAGATAACCAATAGGTTAGTGATTTGATAGATCATATCATCACCAAAATGACAGATCCTTTTGATGTTACCTTACATCCAGTTCATCTCATAAGCATTTCAACTGGGATGCACGCATCTAAAGAAGTTCAAGATTCTTGATTGAATTCTATAGATGATGGCACACAAAGGGTTAAATCCTTCGTTGATGGTTCTTTGTCGAATGGGCAATCTCGAAGTTTCTATTACCCGATATCAAAATCTAAACTAAAGTCTTTCGAGGATATGACGAAAAAAACCAAACTAAAATGTCGTTCTGGTGACACAGTTAATGTGCATATCAACCCTGAGTTAGTTTTTAGGCGTGCCTTGGTTTTGGCAAATTGTCGAGAGGATGTAACAGTTGACAAAGTTCTTTCCTATCCAATTGGCCCAATCCCAACATCCATGTTCCATGATGATGGTACAATGCGCAAGACGTGCAAGGCAGATTTAGCTCACATACTGGAACAGGCTGTAGTAGTCAAATCCTTCCAATATTCGATATATCCCGAACCACCCATATAAGAGATGGCATGGCATTATTGCAATCTATCAATGCAAAAAGGTTTAAAACATTTGGTGAATTGGCTTTAGATTTTGTTCTCAATCAGGTTGCTTGCTTTTAATATGCTTCAGTGGTTGCGGACATTTTTGATAGATACGACATTCAAAATTCCATTAAAAGCTCTGAACGGGAACGTCGATCAAAGTCATTTTTCAATCCAAAGGTGTTTCAAGTAATCGAAGGAAGAATCATTCCAGACTGGAAAAAATTTCTTAGTTCAGGTGAAAACAAGCAGTCACTTATTAAGTTTCTTGGTGAGTTCACTTTGCAATATATGAAAGAAAATAGTTGTCTAATGGATGGTCAAAAACTGTACCTCGCTGGATCATTTCCCAATCCAGAAATAGTCAAAATAATAAGTCCTAAAGGTATATCAGATTGCAGTGAATTGTCAAGTACACAAGAAGAGGCAGATACACGTATTATTCTACATGCCTTGAATGCGGACAAACTGTACAGGGAAAAGGGTGTAAACGGTCGCATTATTGTAAAGTCTCCGGATACGGACGTGCTAGTACTTTTAATACATTATTTCCCAAAGATGACTCATATATCTGAATTGTGGTTTCAAACAGGAATGATCACTAGCATTAAGGATTGTCGGCGTAACATTCCTGTTCATGAGCTGTGTGGGTCGTTAAATTCAGTTTTGTGTAAAAACCTACCAGCTGCACATGCTATTACAGGATGTGATACTACATCGTCTTTAGAAATCCATGCTAAAGGCACTTAAAGAAACGCCTGATCATTTCGATGACTTGTCCCAGATATCTGTATTTGATATAGAAGATTCGGTAGCCGTCAGTCGGAAACTCGTAACTAGGCTTTATGATCCTAAAGGAAAGTCCAAACGCTGCCATAATAATTTGAACAGTTTCCGGGTGAAATTAGCAACATGTAAAGATTCTAGCTTGGTCCGACTCCCTCCTTGTGAAGCATCTTTTAAACAACACGTTCTCAGGTCTTCTTTCCAAACCAAAATCTGGATGACTGCACATATCGCCAAGTCTGTTACTGGATCGCCTCTACAGTTTGGTTGGAAAGAAGGAAAGTGTGGTCTTGAACCTGTCTTGTTTGAAGGTCAAATGTCATCTGATTTCCTTCAAGATTTGGTGTGCACATGCAAAGGAAAATCAGTTTGTAGTAAAAGTTGTGTGTGTTTTAAAAAGAATTTGTCCTGTACTGAACTTTGTCAATGTCAAGCATCAGGCCTTTGTAAAAACATCAATACACACCTGACAGATATAGCTGATGATGATGATGCTTGAATACCTGACCTATTTACATCTTAATAATGCTAATTCATATATAAACTTGTTTTGCTTTTAGTTTTTGTCCACTTTTTCTGTTGATTTAATATACGTTTAGTTTACTTTGACACTGAAGATATTTCCGTTTATTATGATAGGACGATCGGGCATTCCAATGTAAAAAACGTCAAAAAACGTTGATTTGATGCTAACATATTTAATAAACCTTATATGAATACATTTTGATGTACAACAAAAATAATAATTACAGCTTTTGTCTCAAAAAAAAAATGTCCAAAAATTACTAAAATAACCATCAAGACCATTGAAACTGATATCAATGAAATTTACTTTTATCCCTCCTTTACTTGACTTTAAACTTTTGTATAGTAGCAATTCTTGTTCAGACTTCATTTTCATGGGAAAACAATATTACCAAAGTTCAAGGTCATCTTTGTATGGAAACTAAATGAAGTCATAAATGAACAAAATGTATCTTATAACAAAAAACGTCAATATTAACGTTAAAAATGACGTATTTAGAAAAAAAAAATGGTTTTCCCAACTGGCTCCATGTATGCTGAATGAAATATTGTCCCCTGATTGTTAAATATGTTTTATGTTCCTAAGTTTAGTCCAACATTGACAGTAAAGTCAAAATTTTGTAATATTCAATTGTTGACCTTTGACCTCAGTTATGCAAAATTCCGACCATTTCTCATGCTTACGGCATCATTAATATTAAAGTTAACAAAATTATCTTTCCAATGATATATAATTTAGCCGTGTGTTCGGTGGGTGCATTAAAATTTTTTTTTGATTCTACCGCTGGTCTATATATAGTTAATGAAGTTATTTCTGTAAATTGTGTTGTTCAAATTTCATGAAATCTTATATTTTTTTGTCAAAGCATTTAACATATATTTTTTACAATTTTATGAAAATCAAACGAGCAAATCTATGTTAGTGAAGATAATTTTAATAGAGTAAAGATGAAATAAAATAAAATTTAGACGTTGCATAATGAATTACAGCAACTGTTAAGTTAATTTTCTACATACTTTAAATTATGATTAATTTCAGCTTACATGGTCAATATCTGGACATTGTGTTACATTCGTACATAATCTTGGTTCGTCCACTTCATGGCATTCGTAACATTTGACGGCTGTAGAATATTTAAACAATGTGTTATTAACAAGTTAGCATCAATATCATTGGCCGTTAAACCAAAAAGAAGGCAATATCAATGGCAGTTAAACCAAAAAGACGGCAATATCATTGGCAGTTAAACCAAACAAAAAAAAGGCAATATAACTGGCAGTTAAACCAAAAAGAAGGCAATATCATTGGCAGTTAAACCAAACAGAAGGCAATATCATTTGCAGTTAAACCAAAAAGAAGGCAATATCATTGGCAGTTAAACCAAAAGGAAGGTGAAATCAAATACAAAGTGGAATATTCATTGAAAACCACAATTTTCGAAATGCAATGTCAAATGCTTATAAGTATATGCATGCTGGTAGAAAAATCTAAGCGGTTCAAAAAATTGAACAGATACAAAAAAAAAATGAAAATACCAGTGATATGATATATTTAAAATTTATATCATACGTTTAAGCTCTGTAAATACTGAGGCAAAATCTGTTTTATATTTCTTACTTACGACACATTCCACAACTCCTTCTGCACAATTTAGAAATACAGGAATCATTGCAAAATCCGGAATATATTTGTCCGAGTTTGGTACATATACTTGTATCGATATCCTCACAGGTCTGTCCAGCAGTCTGCACCACTGCAGATTGGGTCAACAATATAAAAGACACTGAAAAAACATAGCAAACTGACGTTTATATGTGCATTTCTAACATAGCAAATCGCTAAAACTTTAATTTATAGAACATGTCAAAATCAACCGAAGATTTAGACGGTTCGCGTTGCGCACCAGACACTTTTCTCTCCCTGAATGGAACGATAACATAGATATGAAAAAGAATGGTAATTAATGATGGAATCAAGACACCTAAGAATTTTTCAGGCTTCGTAAGGGATAAGAACCCATATTTCTAATAGGGCCATAAGTATATAGCCTTCTAGCGCTTTAGAAAGTATAAATACACTCTTCATGAATACCAGAATTGAAATTTTATGTTTGCGTTAGACGCGCGTTTCGTCTAAAAAAGACTTATCAGTGACGCTCGAATAAGAAATGTTTAAACGGCCAAATAAAGTACGAAGTTGAAGAGCACTAAAGACCAAAAAGTTCCAAAAGTTTTGCCAAATACAGTTAAGGTAATCTATTCATGAAGAAAAGTCTTAATATCTCAAATATTCAAAGCTATGTAAAAATTGAATTTATAATTTTGACCATATCAATGATGATCCATGTCAGAACAGAAGTGCTAACTACTGGGCTGGTGGTACCATTGGGGTATGGAGTATAAGCCCGAATCCCCTGTAAAGATCACTGATAATATATTACGTAACATGGAAATATATTAAAAAGCGGACTTGTCCTCTAGCATCCAACACAAATACGACATAGCGATTCATGATTTGCAAGAAAAAAAGGGGGGGAATCAAAATCAAGTCGTATCTTAGGATGGCCAATTTCTCTGGCATATGTTGTATCAATTGGTTTTTAAAATGAGGAATTTGATGCAATCTTTGGGAATTTGTATACTTCATTTGGCAATCTGCCTAAACATCAGAGTGATGAAAACATGACAGATTTTTTTGAGTATTTGTTTACTCCTTGGTTTTGAGTATTTGTTTACTCCTTGGTTTTGATTGTTATTGTCTTCTTGAAGAATACTAGACACGCAAAAAGACTCTTGATCAATAGAACTACAAAATAAGATGGTTAGGTCGGCGATTTTTTTTTCTGTCATGAGTCATGGTATACCACCATCCTGGATTTTACTATCGCAGTACACAATTAGTCTAGTTATCTGCCAAAATCTGCAAATTTGTAGACAGATTAGCAATTTTACTGGTTAGACTGTTTAATTATATGGAGAAACCATGCTGATTTACTGCATTAATCAATATATTTAAACAAATATCAAACATTTGTATTTTAGAATCATTTTTTTCAACTGAGCCATTTAAGGGGAGATAACTCTTTCAGTAAAAAAAAAACCATACTGACACGGTGACACCATTTTTTTCTAAAAACATATAATAAAACCTATCTTCTCACAATTTATTTCAAAATTCTATCTCATAGATTTCTTTTTATGCATGAAAATGTGTTTAAGCATGATCTTTTAAGCATTTAGACAATTTTCCACGACTCATAGGTTGAAAAATAGCACGGTGGACCATCTTTTTTATTAAATTTCTGAAAAGAGCATAGACAAATCTTGATTTTTGCAAAGTATGAACAAATTCTATATCGGGAAACTTATACATTTCAGGCGCGGATCTTAGGGGGCGGGTAACCCCTTTTTGACGATCATTGCATTTGAATGAGGACTTGAAGTTGGACCCCCCATTTGTACTGGGTTAGGACCCCCTTTTAAAATGGCTGGATCCACTCCTGCCATTGATCTAGCTTAAGATTCGACCAAATACACGAGAAAGATTTATCAAAAATTTGACTTGTGTACATATATTTGTTTGTTCGTTGTCTTAGCATATTTATTTTGTATCTTTTTTCGTTTGAATTGTTTTACATTTTTTTTTATATCGGGGCATTTGACATATAATAACAAGCAGTTGTGTTATGAATCCCAAATATCTAAAAGAGACGAAAGTACGAAGATAAAAACAGTCATAGTTGACGTTCGGCTTCAATGCAAACCTATGAAAATGATGCATATTACAAGAATTTACATGTCAAGCAAATTATATGTGTGTTAGTGATTCTTACCAAAGAAGATTATTGACTTCATTTCTTGACGATTACAAGACCCACATTATTAATTGTAGGTCAGGCCACCGATAAGGTAGTATCTTTAATTATACCTACCACTGATATTAAAATTTAGAATTTATTTAAAGAAAATAAATAGGTGAACTACATTTCCATATACATTAACTTAAATATAAATTGACAAATTTGTATTTTGAGTTTTG
Organism: Mytilus edulis; assembly: GCF_963676685.1. NCBI lineage: Eukaryota > Metazoa > Mollusca > Bivalvia > Mytilida > Mytilidae > Mytilus > Mytilus edulis. The sequence continues at coordinate 76,882,204 of NC_092354.1, read as the reverse complement.
TAGTTAAAAATCTTTATTTTAAGATTTGTTTGTAAACACATATTCAGGATTTAGTTGCTATACGAAAATCTACTATTAGTGACGCCAAATGAGTATGAGCTTCTATTTTGGACTGAATATAAAAAAGAAAAAGAAATCAAAATTTCAATCAATCAAAATGTATTGTTATAAAACACGGTTATCTCTTTCAAATGATACAATATTGAGCTGTACGTTCAACAATAAGATTACATCCCAATGAATGTCCTTGGTCACTGAATAAAATGACAAGAATCTTAACAATTAACCAAAGGTCACGATAAGGACAAATAACTTTAGATATCTTTGATATCATTTGTATCTCTTTGATTGGTTATTGTTCGATACATGGACAATGTGAAATATTTGAATATTTGAATGCAGATTTGTGTGAGATTCTCTCTCTCTCTCTTTCTCTCTCTCTCTCTCTCTCTCTCTCTCTCTCTCTCTCTCTCTCTCTCTCTCTCTCTCTCTCTCTCTCTGTTGTATGTGAATATATCTAAATTCACGTATTAAAGAATAGTCCATAACCATAACCCTGTAATTAGTTATAATTTACAACAATGCATCTTATTGAGATACAACAAAACCATTTACAAGACGCGATACTATGATGATTGTATACAAAGTAACACTGACCCAGAACATCGATAGATATTGGATAGATTTTCAAATATTAGTTTAGTATAATAAGTTCACGTATTTAAATGTCGTGTTTTGGGACAACAAAATTATATCAAAACCATCATAAATAGTTTCCGCATTGAACATCAAAATAATCTTATCAGTTTGTTTAAACATTTTGATAATTTAAACCGTTATAATACGAAGTATGCACAAGTTTTCCCCTTTGAAGGCCTCGTAAAATATTGATTGTATTGATATATTTACTTTGGAGTCGTTAACATGCAACCTTATCAAAAATGGGGACCACATTTCGGTAAGTAAACACGAACTTTATTTTTATTTATAAAAGCTATATTTTTAAGTAAGTTGAATAAAATCTATACTTTAATTTCTATTAAATTTTCAATTGTTATGCTTATTAACAAAACAAACATTCATTGCAGTAGATAAACTTTAAATTTGGAACATTAAGGTATGAAAATCATATCAAAACTATACATGTTCAAACCACGGCGGGTGTCTCTTGAAACACATAACACTGAGGTACCTAGTTATGAAACCCATAATGACCCCGTAAGATGTTGATAAAGTCACACATAGGATCTGTTCCGTATACTTTAGTTTTAATGTGCCGTCAAAAAACCTACTGTTATTAACAACTGCCATCATCTTACGTGAAATATTGGTGATTGGAAGACATTTTTTTCACGTTTTATTCTAGATCTGTTGCATCGGGATCAGTCGTTTCAAAAACAATTGCGCAATTAATTGATTGACATTATATGATATTGATGCTCCCTTAACTGCAAATTATATTTGTCAAAGTCTGTGGGAAATACCATGCTACCTAGATGTTATTGTTTATCAGTTAAAAATGGAAAGTATTACAAAGATTCGTATCGTTAACATGGACATGGACATGGTATCAGATTTATTTATTTTAGGGTGATGGATTTTACGTAAAGCTGGCCAATGACGAAGTTGACGTTGATTGGCTCGGTTGTGTGCGTTGTTATACTAGTACTATGCATTGTGCGTGCAGAAGGTATGCAGGAATATGTTTTTCAGTGACATTTATTATTACGATAAGAGAAGAGAATTAAAACGTACTCTAAGTTCCGACGATATTCGCTATATATTTGATTTATAAGTTTTATTTCGGTCATACTTTTATCAGTTGCAAATCCAGCAGAACTATGTATGTGAATGTCCCGGTAGTAGACAATCTAATGCATGTCGTATGTTATTTTTTTTTTATCATATTTGTACAAAAACCAGGCCGTTGTTTTTGTTGTTTGAATTGTTTACATGTGCCACTAGGCGTAGGAATGGGTGTGTGGGTTATAGGTTGCTTTAAAGTATGATATCCTCATTTGTCGGCCGTGTTATGTCTATCATATAATTTTGTCTCATGGAAAAACTTATATCATTGTGCGCCTTAAAGTTTTCGTTCTATATATGAATAAACTCATCATGTATACCATAAAGTTATTGCTGCTCATGGTCCAATTACAACTAGTTAATACACTGTAGGACGAAACGACTGATATAATGAGTCACCTACATACATCTATATTAAATAAAGGCAACAATAGTATACCGCTGTTTGAATTTCATAAATCGATTGAGAAAAACAACTAATCTAAAACTGATGAAAAATACATCAAATATAAGAGAAGGACTACGGCACAACAGAAACACAAAACTAAAACGTAACACACACAAAAACGAACTATAATATGATATAACTATTACATAATGTGTGGGTTCAATCATATATAGAAAGCGTAGAAATCTTAAGATGCAGCTTAAGATGGCATGTACAGCCAAACATATTCAGTAAGGACATTTGTTTTTTTCGGACTAGTACAAGTCGAGGGAATCAGTAGAATGGACTGGGTATGTCCCTTTTGTTGGTCATGCATTATCAGCTTTGCGAATGCGAACTCAAATTGTACAAAAGGGAATATGAACCAGCTTGTTTTATCAAAGAGTTAATGTCCTCTCTCCAAGTCAAGAGCCTGTAATCCATTACTTTTTGGCTGCTCTCCGTCATAACTGTTTTACAAATAAAACAGCTATTTTTTTTCTTTTTGAAATGTGGTATATTTTGTTTTTCACCGGTTTAATTTGTCGTATTTGTGTTCTAGGATCTATAAACAGTGACAATGCTGCAGCTTCCAACGCACCAAATAGGTCAGTACAATAACATGTTTCTAGTTTTTAATATAGATGAAACCATTAGTTTACCTGTTTGATATGGTTGAAAATAGTCATTTTTTGGCCCTTTATAGCTCGCTGATTGGTGTGAGCAATTGATACCTGTTGCAGATCGTAATTTGACCTATAATGGTTTATATTTACACATTGTGACTTGAACGGAGAGTTTTCTCATTGGCACTCATACTATATGATCATTGTATTAATAATCTATAACGGAATGTTGTTTTACAACACTGCAGGATTAAAATGTAACTTGGCCTCTTATAATGCGACATTAAATTTTAGGGAGGGTAATGGCTGGGTATTCGGCTGACTCCGACAATAACTGACGTTATTGATTTATTCTATATCTGAGGTATAAAGTCGCAGTTCAAAAACGCCAATTTTTAGTCTATTTAGCAGTATTTTGTCAATCCAGAGATGTTTTCAATGGTTAATATGCTAGTAATTTAATGGCTCTGACATGACAAATGTCTTAAGAAAAAGCGTCTTACTGTAAAATGTCTTTGAAGATTACTGTAACGTGTACACAGGGTAAGCGTGTCTGTTTCTATTTTAGAATGAGTCCGTTACTAAATCGATACTGGATCTAAAATGTTCTATTAGAAAATATAAAATTATAACAAATAATGTTTATTCATATATTAACGTCAATGAACCAAAATATGTGCAACTGCTCTTTGCAATCTCTAATAAACTATCTATAACTATTCTACTTTAAATAATAACAACTAGTACACATTTGTTCTATTACAAATTTGTTCTGGGTCAGGAGCAAACTTGTCCTTCTTGTAATGTACCCTATGAGTTAACACACTTGTCTTTGTTCTGTTGGTACAATTATGTACTTTACAAGGTGATCATACTTGTCCCATACGGTACAATACGGTTCAGCTTGTAAACATACAAGTCCGTATTTATAACAGACCCCAACCTTTTCTTGATTAAACTTAGTAATATTATTATCCAATATATGCGAGACACCGATCTCGGATATCAACGTACCGTGGTCTTATGTCTCCGTAGATTTATGACAATCGACCCTGAGTTAAGAATCGCGCCTGCTTATATACCCCGATAGAAAATGTACCATTTTTGAAGGAGGGGTGTTCTACCAAAGCGTATCATAACTCGTTTAGACAGTTTCCTTTAGAACAGCCCCCTTACATTTGACCTGACCCAAAGTTTACCCGCGATACATCCAATTCTTGTATACGTTTATTAAAGTATCATATAAACATATAAAATAAGGCTTCCGCCGAACTGTAACCAATGTAAACACTTTAACCTTAGATACACAATCATCACATTACCAACAATCTGCGCACATTGGTTGTAATATCAGTTCAACCATTATACTTCGGAGGTTCTCGATCAAAAATGCACTAATCTGCAAAAGGTTTATGTTCTCTGTAATGAGTTTGCGTTTTACCGTACTCAAATCTGATATTAAGTACATGGCAAGATATATGATTGTTTTATTATGTCATTTTTGCTTTGAACTACTAGTCAGTAACTGCTAATACTCTCAGATAAGTGCTTTGTGTGTGTTTTTTGTAGTAAGGTATGTATAACCATCCTGTCACGCTCGGTCTGTGTTTTTGTAGTAAGGTATGTATAACAATCCTGTCACGCTCGGTCTGTGTTTTTTGTAGTAAGGTATGTATAACAATCCTGTCACGCTCGGTCTGTGTTATGTAGTAAGGTATGCATAACAATACTGTCACGCTCGGTCTGTGTGTTTGTAGTAAGGTATGTATAACAGTCCTGTGATGCTCGGTCTGTGTTTTTGTAGTATTGTATGTATAACCATCCTGTCACGCTCGGTCTGTGTTTTTGTAGTAAGGTATGTATAACAATCCTGTCATAATCGGTATGTGTTTTTGTAGTAAGGTATGTATAACAATCCTGTCACGCGTGGTCTGTGTTTTTGTAGTAAGGTATGTATAACAATCCTGTCACGCTCGGTCTGTGTTTTTTGTAGTAAGGTATGTATAACACTCCTGTCACGCTCGGTCTGTGTTTTTGTAGTAAGGTATGTATAACCATCCTGTCACGCTCGGTCTGTGTTTTTGAAGTAAGGTATGTATAATCATCCTGTCACGCTCGGTCTGTGTGTTTGTAGTAAGGTATGTATAACAATCCTGTCACGCTCGGTCTGTGTTTTTGTAGTAAGGTATGTATAACAATCCTGTCACGCTCGGTCTGTGTTTTTTGTAGTAAGGTATGTATAACAATCCTGTCACGCTCGGTCTGTGTTTTTTTAGTAAGGTATGTATAACAATCCTGTCATGGTCGGTCTGTGTTTTTTGTAGTAAAGTATGTATAAAAATCCTGTCACGCTCGGTCTGTGTTTTTTGTAGTAAGGTATGTATAACAATCCTGTCACGCTCGGTCTGTGTTTTTGAAGTAAGGTATGTATAACAATCCTGTCACGCTCGGTCTGTGTTTTTGTAGTAAGGTATGTATAACAATCCTGTCACGCTCGGTCTGTGTTATGTAGTAAATTATGTATAACAATCCTGTCGCGCTCGGTCTGTGTTTTTTTGTAGTAAGGTATGTATAACCATCCTGTCACGCTCGGTCTGTGTTTTTTGTAGTAAGGTATGTATAGCAATCCTGTCACGCTCGGTCTGTGTTTTTGTAGTAAGGTATGTATAACCATCCTGTCACGCTCGGTCTGTGTTTTTGTAGTAAGGTATGTATAACAATCCTGTCACGCTCGGTCTGTGTTTTTGTAGTAAGGTATGTATAACCATCCTGTCACGCTCGGTCTGTGTTTTTGTAGTAAGGTATGTATAACAATCCTGTCACGCTCGGTCTGTGTTTTTGTAGTAAGGTATGTATAACAATCCTGTCACGCTCGGTCTGTGTTTTTGAAATAAGGTATGTATAACAGTCCTGTCACGCTCAGTCTGTGTTTTTGTAGTAAGGTATGTATAACAATCCTGTCTCGCTCGTTCTGTGTTTTTGTAGTAAGGTATGTATAACAATCCTGTCATGCTCGGTCTGTGTTTTTTGTAGTAAGGTATGTATAACAATCCTGTCACACTCGGTCTGTGTTTTTGTAGTAAAGTATATATAACCATCCTGTCACGCTCGGTCTGTGTTATGTAGTAAGGTATGTATAACAATCCTGTCACGCTCGGTCTGTGGTTTTGTAGTAAGATTTGTATAAATATCCTGTCACGTTCGGTCTGTGTTTTTTTTGTAGCAAGGTATGTATAACCATCCTGTCACGCTCGGTCTGTGTTTTTTGTAGTAAAGTATGTATAACAATCCTGTTACGCTCGGTCTGTGTTTTTGTAGTAAGGTATGTATAACAATCCTGTCACGCTCTGTCTGTGTTTTTGAAGTAAGGTATGTATAACAATCCTGTCACGCTCGGTCTGTGTTTTTGTAGAAAGGTATGTATAACAATCCTGTCACGCTCGGTCTGTGTTTTTGTAGTAAGGTATGTATAACCATCCTGTCACGCTCGGTCTGTGTTTTTGTAGTAAGGTATGTATAACAATCCTGTCACGCTCGGTCTGTGTTTTTGTAGTAAGGTATGTATAACAATCATGTCACGCTCGGTCTGTGTTTTTGTAGTAAGGTATGTATCACAATCCTGTCACGCTCGGTCTGTGTTTTTGTAGTAAGATATGTATAACCATCCTGTCACGCTCGGTCTGTGTTTTTGTAGTAAGGTATGTATAACAATCCTGTCACGCTCGGTCTGTTTTTTTGTAGTAAGGTATGTATAACAATCCTGTCACGCCCAGTCTGTGTTTTTGTGATATGTTTTAATCTGCTTTGTATCGATCTGATAAAATAAGCCATTTTGATTTTGATTGGTTGTTCTAAATATTTTGTTGTGCTGTCAGACCACTGTCTCTGGTTAGGGGATGACAGAACATTCACTAAAATGTTCAACACAGCCACATTTTGTATATGCCTGTTCGAAGTCAGGAGACTTTGGTTAAGTGTTGGTCATTAATTTAATTCTGCCAAATGTGATTTTCGTAAATTGATTTGTTATCAAGTAGACGTTTAGGTTTTTCAATTCAACTGTTTCTCTTTTTTGTATATATTATATAATCTTAGTTATTACTTTAATTAAAAAAAATTGAAAATAATCATGTTCCGTCTCTTAAATCAGTTAATAAATAAAAAAAATGTGATCTGGTTGATGTGTTTTCAAAATTAAACAACAAGTGTCTGCTTTTAAAATGGACATTCCTCACAGGAAGTCATGTCAGTCTTTCATATTGAACATAACAGCTGCCTGAGATACATGTCAATGTTTTCTTGTAGAAAATAAACTAATTATCATTGCATGACTTGTATTAACTACCAGTAATATATTTCAGTATGGCTTTAGGAGCTATCGTCGCTACCGGTGTTCTTTGTGGAATTGGTGCAGTGTTGTGTATTGGAGGATTGGTGTTCGCATGCAAGAAATGTGTATCAGGTACATACATATTTGAATATTTCTTGATCTTCCTTTATATGCATTGAGTGTTTGCAACTTTATCACATTTATCATGATAACACCTGTCAAAAAGTAAGCCAAGTCAAAAAGATGTTTACCCCCGCCACTTTATTTATGTACCTGTCCCATGTTAGATGTCTTTAAATAACTGGTTGTCGTTGGTTCATGTCTGTCATATTTAGTTTTCGTCAATTGGTTTGTGAACAATTTGGACGTTCTGTTGCAGAACTCAGTGACACACTCTGTATGACTACAAAATCCGTTTGTGTGTTCATGAACTAAATCTGAAACTTGTTAAAAAATATGATCATTGTACCACAACTTCAGATGAAAGAATACTTCGAAGTTAGTTCTTGTCCATTCGTTTTTGATGTGTTTTGTTATTTGATTTTGCCATGTGATTATTGACTTTCCTATTAGATTTTCCTGTAAGTTCAGTATTTTTGTGATTTTACTTTTTACAACAAGTCCTGCAAATGAAAAACCTTTCGGCATGAACGGACTATGCTGGCGATTATAGATGAACCTGAGACTACTTTATGAGACATACATAGCAGTCTCCGGATAAACATTGTTATCATATGTCATTTTTAATTATTATCTATTATTAGTATAACGAATGAGTATTCAAAGGTAACTCAAGTGAGGGGAAATGTAAGGAGAATATTGAAGATTTACAAAACGACAAACGAGTATCCGATTACTAAAATTGTACTCGAGTACTCGATCTTCCGAGCTAGTAATCGAGTACTCGTTGACATTTCTACTTTATACACCTAATATATTTGTATGAATAGTACATATTTTTATAAAGGGGTCAGATGAGGCCAAATTCAATGATCAAGATTTTCTCGCTGCGTTGAAGACATATTGATGGTCTTTGGCTGTTATCTACTCTTTTGTCGATTTGTTGTCTTTTTGACATTTTCCATATTTTCAATGTCAATTGTTCTTCTTCTAAATTCGATGTTTAAACATAACATAAGAACATGTACTACGATTGCCAATGAAATATCTATTCACCAGTGCTCATATAATCAGATATAGTTGTAATCAAATAATGGCAACCGTCTGGCCTTCAACAATGAGCAAACATAATACCACATAATTAGCAATATAATGTGCAATAGTTTGCTTGCAAATATGCAATTTAAATAATAAATTATTTACAATGATTTCGTTTGAACATCTATGTCACAGATGTCACATATATCTTACAACAGTTACTATCAACGCCGTAATGCTGTTCTCTGTTGTTTTATTGTGCCATGCTTTTTTTTTTAAATTTTGTCTTCATTTTGGCTCTGATAGGGTGTACCGTAAATCCAGAATTTATTGCGATATTTTAATTATTGCGAAAAGTCGATAGAGTTATAATCGCACTAATTTAAACTCGCATTTTGAAATTTTTCTTATAAATATACTTGCGTTTTAGTCTAAAATGTTAAAATTGCAAAAAAATAAATCACGTTTTAGTGTAAAATGTCAAAATCGCACTTCTATATGCACGCAATAATTTCTGAATGTACAGTATGTATGCAAGCTAGTTTTATAATGATTAAGATAATACCACAATGTGGACAGGAATCCTAAATTTTGACATGTAAACCTTATATCTGTATATTTAGCTTATATATTGTTGTTAATACAATGGAATTCTATGCGACTGTCATACAATTGCGAAAGTTAGCTAGATATACATCCAGCTTACATCCACAATTTTCTACATAATTTCCTGTACCAAGTTAGGGATATAATAGTATTATTCTTTTGATGGGTTTGAGATTTTGATTTTTTCCTTGAAGTTCGGTATTTTTATAATCTTACTTTTCACGGTTTTACCACACCAAATGCAATTCACCAGCAAGCTTTAGCAGAGTAGAACTTGCTGACGCTTCTGGAGCACACGAGATCATTCTAGTCTTTATTTTTTTGTTTATTAGACTAATCGTTTACAATAATAATGAAGATACAAATCTTATATTAGAAAAGTCCGTGTTGTACAAGAATAAAAAGACATTTCTGTATTAAGTTAAGAGAGCATTTTTGTTCAATTGAATAAAACAAGAATGTGTCCATAGTACACGGATGCCCCACTCGCACTATTATTTCCCATGTTCAGTGGGTCGTGAAAGTGGGGTCAAAACTTTAATTTGGCATTTGAATTAGAAATATCATATCATTGGATTGGAATCCGTCTTCATCAAAAACTATCACACTATTCGCACTATCATTTTCTATGTTCGTCTATGGACGGACGAACGGACGCACAGACCAGAAAACATAATACTCTCTTACATGTAGATCGGGCATAAAAAGAACAGAAGATTGCAGAAAACTATTTTGCAACTTTGTCGTGAAATTCTTACTTGGAATTTTCCGAGTTACAAGGAAAAGGTCTTTTTTCTTACCTATATGTGCTAAAATGGTGTAATTTTGGTATTGTTTCGTCATTTTTGTGTTACGTATGACAAATTTTATCGACAACAATAAAAATCAAGGTGTGGTAATTATTTCAAACTTGCTTTTATTCTTTATTTAAGATGGAGTTATAGTCTAATATTTGGAGTATACATGTGAGCTCGCCTCTGTGTTAATTCTATATCACCGAGGAGTCCATTCTGTCTTCGTTTAAAATTGCCTATAATTATAACATCTATCATCAGGTGCTATTACTGATCAAATTTTTATGTTTTATATTTTACATTTTCATAAATATGTATTTGATACATTAAGTCTCGATTGCAAAGCATAAAATCGTTTTAAGAAATAACTGTGTATATTTCTAATAAAATTATTTCAGTAGTTTGATATGACTTTTTGTTGTAAATACTATGCCTTGCTTTATTTACTATTCTGACGAACACGAATATTGATAATCTGACAAGAATAAGACAGAAGATAATACTCGTCCTTGAATCCTTTTTTTATCCGATGCAAACAGATTTTAAATTTCGAGCAGATTTTAAATTTCGAGTTTTGATCACAATGAACCTTGTACACATCGATGAAAGACACGAGGAGGGGAAATAATCATTTATACTTTGGGACCAATTATTCAACATCGGAGTTACTAAAAGTATTATTTTTGAAAACATTGCTCCCGCATGCTTAAGTTGCTTCTGTTTGCTTAAATGATGGATAGAGGAAGAGAATTTTGTTTTCCAAATTTAAAATCAAAATTTACTGTGTATTCGTTTTATGTGTTTTGTCATTTGATTTTGCCATTTGAATAAGGAATTTCCGATTGAAATTTCCTCGGAGTTCAGTATTTTCTTGATTTTTTGCGGTTTTTTTTAGCTGCTAAAGTAAAGGATTGTGAAAGAAATTATAGTTTTATTTTATCTTAGTTTGGGTGTGAAGGCATGACTGTTCAGGCGTAACGGTGTTAGTGTATGATAATTGATTTGTTAATTGATTATTTGATGGTAAACATTTTAAGCACACTTGGTAAAATTTGTACTGTTGGAGTAAGACAGAGAAAACCGTTAACCAGAGAATACTGAAAATATAAGTCAATGAAGATAGATATATTTATACTGCAATCTCCCTTTTGCTGTTCTTCCCATTAGTTCTAAGTTAAAAGAAAAATGAAATTAAACAAATGGCAAAAAAAAAAGTTAATAATTTAACTGAAAAATTAGAAAATTTAAAACAATGAATATCTGCAAAAACAATCAAATTGAAAGTCAGTTAGCAAATCACTATCAATATTAAGTTAAAGGCGCCCAATGAAGATCGAAACAAGATTGGGAAGAACAAGGCAATAAAAATAAAGCATAATTTTTAGGTATACAAAAAAAAATAAATAAAAAAAAATAAAAAAATAAAAACCTCACAAAAAAAACCAAACAAAAACAAAAACAAACTAACAGATCACCAAGGAAATATTGTTACAGATCTATTGATCTTCAAATTTCAAATTGAAAAAAAAATATTTCCAAAAACTATATTCAACAGAAATCGAAATTATTGCTTAATCATGGGAATATATTTACAGCACCGAAGTAAATAATAATTTATCGGAAAATGAATGTCAGACGTGCGACGACTATGTTACAATAGAAGAATTAACACTAGCAGTAAATAATTTTAAAAACCAAATAAAAGCTAAGGAAGAAATGGTATCACAACACATTTGTATAAAACAGTTTTGGTAATCATTAGGCCCTATCATTGTACACTTTTTTAGTACAAGCTAAGATTTCCCATAAGACAAAGTATTCTTAACTTTATATACAAAAAAGAATGTTCAACAGATCGTTCAAATTATAGGCAAATCTCCTTATTAAATGCAGACTATAAAATGCATTTATACACATTAGGTCAAAGAATAAAAACTGTATTAAATCTTATAATAAATACAGACCAAACAGGGTATACAAAATTACGATATATTGGTTTTAATCTCATACAAATACAAGATATTATAGATTTACTCAATACTGTGGATTCATTTTTACTCAATTGTCGTGGGTTTCGTGGGTATAGGTGTCATAGTGTTTAACGAATTACATATGTACTATAAGCTTTGCACATGTTGCATACAGAGATTGTCCAAACCAATAAATCAAATATCTACAAAAACACAAGTTTTTCTCAATCCACAAAAATAGATTTCCACTAACATAAATAAATCTACAGCAAGCAAAAATATGTACATAAAAAAATACATTCCATGATCCTATAAAAACACAAAAAAAATAAATATAAAAAACCCATCTTAAATTAAAAAAAAAAATCAATATCAATTAAAGACATCCCTATATGTTCAGGAAACATAATTAAAGTCACCAGTGAAATATTTAAAAACAATTTCCATATGTTAATTTTTTTGTTTGTTATTGTACTTTATACGATGTTGCTAGGGTATGTTCCTCAACCATTCAATCATGCCTACATTCTGTTCTAGCTTCTTTTATGGGGACTAGTACTGATTTACCATTCCAAAATCGTGAAAACAAAACATGGCGAATAAAGGAATACTTTATATTGCAATATGTATGTCTTGTGCTGTTGTTTTCATTAGTTCAGAGTTATAAAAGCACCAAATAAAGAACGTAACAGTATTCTATTTAAAATCAACAAGTTATCTGTTGAGACTTAGTGATAATGTGCGAAATTTTTCAATTTCTTTGTTCAATCTCACTTTCGCTTGACAAACCTTAAAAATGGCAGTAATTCTTATAACAGTGCAGAAGTATCTCAAAATGTACTGTTGCATAAGATGTCAATAGATTGTGTCACAAAGAGAAGATATTAACAATCAAAACCAAGGAGTAAATAAAGACTCACAAAACCAAAGGACATTTACATCAGTTATGAATAATGATTAAGAGAAGTTACGGGGGTACAGTAAAGCATGGGTATACAGAGCAACATCATAAACGGTTGTCTTGTTCTCCTTTATGCAATGGTTGTTTTTATTAATAAATGTAAACGCATATTATTAACGAACTTGGTTACTTTTGGTCATACAGTTCATTAACTGTTTCGTTTTTTTAACACCCGTCCCATTCAAGTTGTCGGCTCTGAGCGTTCCTTGATAAGGTTAATCGAGAAAATCGAGATACATTCGCTGTCCCCGATAGAATTACAGCTCAATTGTTAGTACTTTGGTAATGATATGATTTATAACAAACGTTTAAAACGTATTGTGCAAAGGTTTTTGATAGGTTGCAATATCTCAAATTATTCTTATAAGAATATAAACTATCTGCGGTTTCTCCCCTTTGAACACATACCTCAAAATCAGTTCTTAGCACACTTTAATGTGTAAAATACGTAATATTGAAACACCTTGAAACCTGTAAGTACATATATGTTATTACTTAAATCCTTATGTTGTTTGAGACGCTGTATTTAACGATTTGGAATTATTGAGGTGTTATTTTGACTTGATGTGACAATATTCCAGTGTAATTTGAACTTTTATCTTGTTTCAGCAAACATTGTATATATTGTCGATGAAAATAAAGCCGAAATATGTAGTGAGTTCATGGTAAAGAAAAAAATCATATCCCCTATAAATTATATTGTAGATGCATCTAGTTGGAAAGGTTATGTACAAAAAAAACACTTTCTGAGGGATTAACTGAGCCTTTACAAATAAAGGTAGAAAACAGCCTGTTTTTACAAACCATGTGCTTTTATAACGCTCAGACCATTACCTTCTCTTGTCCTTATATTTTAGAGGTTCATGTCGCATTATGTCCATCGTATGCTGATGTTGTATCTAGACTATATTCTCAGGTCATACGTACATACAATGATAATATAATACATTGAATTAATTATTCTTATAACTTTCTTTATTAGCATCAGAATGAAACTTTACCTTCATAAATTTGAAATGTCTGCGATTCATAAATTGAATAAATATAGAAAAAAAAACATATAAATAAATAAGGTTTAAAAAGTTTGTCCGTTGCTTTAAAATAAGCTTGATTAAAAAAGAAAAATATTTTATTATACAAACAATGAAATATTGCTTACAATACATTTTATGAACAATGTTTCAAAAGTATCATGTATAAGAATGTTTAAGGATATTTTTTACAGCTAAGCTAACAATTCTAATTAAATAATTCATCAAAAGAGGTAGACTACAAATATATGTAATACAATATGTGATGAATTGAAAATCTATTATTCTTTATTTAAGGGATAATTTCTTTTTCGTAAAATAATGACAATTGTCCTGTGACAAAAAGTAAAAAGTATTTTTTAATCATTAAATCGTTGTTTGATGTCTATAAAAGTTATGATCTTAAATTTCTTTAACAACAATATTTTTAAGTGACAATACATAAAACATTTTTTTTTAAAATTTTGATCACATTTATAATAATAACCAAAGATTATTAAACCAATCATTCCTACAAGCAAGCAACCTTGTATTCTCACATGAACAGCTAGTACTGTTAGTATGCATTGAAATATTGAGATTATTGATTGATAAATAAACTAAACATACAAATTAGAATTCAGGATATATGTTTAAGCATGCAATGTGTAAAAATATGAATACAGGTAATCATCAAAATATCTTGTACTGACAACATTCATAATTAACCCATGAAACAGTTCAAGTATGACTATGAACACTTCAAAATATTGTGTATCGTCATTACTTTGGATATGAACATCCTATTTGATGATATTGATGTTATATGACATAATATTTTCTAAAATCATACTAATATATAACATAAATATGATTGATGTATTATAGCAAATTCAAACAAATGTTTATTTTATTTAATTGTTACATTCATGGTCTTAAATAAATTTCAGATGAAAAAAGTTTGTATGCACTAACAAGAAATTAAAACACTTGGTTTCGATTTTAAAACAATGTCTACATTACTTTGTAATAAAAAGTACACCACTTACCTGGACAAAAGTTAACATATCGGTCGTCACACAAACACTGAGCTGTACCCTTCACAGGCTCTATATAACAATCACCAAAACCACAGTCGTACGAGGTACACTGACTTTCTGTTTAAATGTGAGTGTAGAATTAAATCAATAAACACACGGTAACACGAAAGAATGGACGTTCTGCTTGTTGTCAAGGCATTGGAATGACATTAAAAGTTAAAATGTTGTAAGATTGTCGAATGTTACTAGTTTGATAACTTATCTGAATTTAACCTTTCATGAAGGTCTTAACCAAATTAAGTTTGCCTTTACTAAGTTATTTTTAAGGATTTGAACGTTTATGATGTAGATTTGACCGGAAAAGCGTCGAAACGGATTGAATGTTTAAAGCATTTCTTTTTCATTATTTTTTTTTAAAGATGAAATTATTCTATTTTCCAAAAACTGACTAAAAACTTATTTCTACTGTTTCAATGGAAATACATTTGAAGCTAGTTTTTTCATTTGAACTTGACAGGACCAGTTAACAATGTAGTTTTTTAATACGTAGTTGTATAAGTATAACCATCAATGGTTGAAAAAATGAACGACAAACCTCCTATATTGAATAACTTCATCTTAAGTGCCCATTTTTATACTTAGTATATGTAAATTCAGTTGTTTCATTACTTTTATTTCGCCTTTAAAATAACTAAATATGCACCTTGACATAACTTCCCGGTCCATTGTCCTATACATTCACATATAAGTGTATAGCCCATTGCCACACATTTCCCACCATTGAAGCATTGTAGACAGTTATCAGCTGAAACAAAAGAATACTACCATTAATTGTAAAAGACATTCTTGTAATATCAACCATTTTCAAATAAAATAACCTCAACAGACTTATAGAATTTACCAGTTTTAATATTATTATTGAAATACAATGCACTGACATATTTTGTTGATGTGTAAAGCAAATATTGATTACTGAATGATGCAGTTTTATTTTAAAGCATATGTAAACGTTCACGTTCATGTCGTGGTTTTAATGAAATTATAAAGAGAAATGAAAATATAAATTTGAATCTGTCTTTTTAATATGAAATCAGATATACGAATTGTCCTTCAAACTCATAAGACAAAGACAAATTGACGCATAATTGATCGACGTCATTGTTAAGTAGAAAGAGACAATAGAAGCATATATGTTCATTAACGTTTCTGCCCTTGATTTCTGTTCTATTTTACTTGACAATATTCGACTTTCATTGGGGAACAGTATCTTTCAAAGCCAATATTCGCAACCTACACAGATATCATGATAAGAAAAGCACGATCGAGAATATCGTATTTACTTGAAAATTGATACATCTTATTTATTCACATCATTCTAAGCGTAGACTATTTCCAAATATTTATGAAGCTCGGTTATGATTTCTGATATAATGTATGCTCATTTTGTAGAAAGAAGTTTAGTGGAGCACTTGGCATACCTAGCAATATAGCGTTGTTTTCAAGGACACTTATGCTTTCGAGGTATTAACAAGAGACGAATAACATTATTTTTTTTCAGCGTTCAGTACCTTCTATGAAAATCTGGTTTTATCCATCATTTTCTACATAAGAAAATCACCGTACCAACAAAGCAAACTTATAGTTGTTATTCTTTCTATTAACGTGTTAAAACTATTGACATTTTACATTAAATTTGAAATTTTCCGTTCAGACTTTTTCTTCGAAGTTCAGTATTTTTGTAATACACTTTTCTTTTTAAACACACGAAGAACTCATACATGTTTTTGTTTCGTTACTCGATTCATCAGCAATATTAATACCAAACATATGTGTTGTATTTGTGTTTGCAAAAAGTTTGCAAATGTACTGTATTATTCTAGGGTAATTGTCCATTCAAATATATTTTGTTGATCTACAGGAGATAATGTGTTGTACATTTTGTATTCAAATTTGTTTGTGTTGGTTCACATTATAAAATGACGTTTTCATTACAACAAACTATCTTACTTATTTGAAATTCTGCTGTTTGAGAAGAGAATTCATGAATTATAAAAATAAAATTGAGAATGGAAATTGGGAATGTGCCAAAGAGACAACAACCCGACTATTGAGCAGACAACAGCAGAAGGTCACCAACAGGTCTTCAATGCAACAAGAAATTGAATGTTTCACAAATTATATTGGATATGTTCCTTACGCCGTAACTACAATTCTCTTCCCTTTCATGAATGTGAACTACCGAATTAGACTTTTTACCGTATTTGTTATAAGATGAGCAACAAATCTGCAGCACCTGAGATCACCCCTAGTTTTTGGTGGGGTTCGGGTCGTTTATTATTTAGTTTTCTATGTTGTGTAATGTGTACTATGTTTGTCTATTTGTCTATTTTTCATTGTTAGCCATGGCGTTGTCAGTTTATTTTCAATTTATGAGTTGGACTGTCCCTCTGATATCGTTCGTCCCTCTTTTGAAGCATTATATTTTGAAAGGTCACTACTGGTACTACTTACGATGACATGCTTCAAGCGCAGCTGACTGAAGCGATGTAACTAATGTTCCGTTGCTACATTTAGCAGTTGTTCCTATAGAAGATCGTTCAATCAACCATGACCAGAATGAAAAAATACTGCAGTCACAATTAAGTGGATTTCCTGAGAGCTCCCTTAAAGTACAAATAAACTGTCAAGTTCATATAGTTTAAGTACAAAGAAACCTCACTTCGGTACTGGCATGAAAATACCGATTATTTGTGTTATTAAAATTTGATGTTACAAAATGATAGAAATTATTATAAATTCAGGAATGTATCTCCCTCATGCAAAGCTCTGATTCTTTTCACGGATTTGGCTATATTTTTTTTTACCTTTTTGATAATAGCTCTTCATCTTTTATATGAGCTTTGGATATTCAATATTTTGGCCACAAGCATTGCTGAAGAGACATGTATTGTCGAAATGCGCATCTGGTGCAAGCAAATTGGTACCGTTAATTTAATTGCTTCCAATGGGTCGATGCCTCTGCTGGTGGACTATTAGTTCTCGAGGGTATCACCAGCCCAGTAGCCAGTACTTCGGTACTGGCATGAAAATACGGATTTTTTTTGTTTTTACAATTTGCTGTTACGAAAAGATAGAAATTATTATAAATTAAGGAATGTATCTCCCTCATGCAAAGCTCTGATTCCTTTCACGGATTTGGCTATATTTTTTTGTACCTGTTGGATTATAGCTCTTCATCTTTTATATGAGCTTTGGATTTCAAATATTTTGGCCACGAGCATCACTGAAGAGACATGTATTGTTGAAATGCGCATCTGGTGCAAGAAAATTTGTACCGTTAATTTAATTATAGTCATTGACTCAGGGATCCGTTAATGATATTCATTTAAAAAAGAAAGACCTTCACAAAATTTAAAAATCGTCGAATATCAAAATAGAAGAATATTTACAGCTATGTGTAAAATCACATGGGTTATACAAGAAACATCACCATAATGTGAATAGATCGGAAAAAAATGAGAAAAACATATGTAAATATAGCTCTTATGATACGCATAGACAGTTTTAAAGAAATAATTGGTCCCGAGTGTATTATCCTGTAGTAAAATATTAAAGAAAATATCCTGTAGACTTTTTTCTAAATAGTGGTATTTCTGATTTACGTACACAAAATACATTGTTTCAAACAAAATGCTTTACTTTTAAAATGGAAAAAAAAAATAACTAAATGTGCTCACTTAAATGATCTTACTCTTCGTGTTATAAATCATGTTTAGAGAGTTTGCCTCACATATGTCATTACTAACTATTCTTCCCTATAATGCACTCTAACGTTTTACCCTATATTTCTTTTTAAATTTCTCAGAAAGAACTGTTATAGAACTCGTCAATTACATAGAACATTTACAGTTCCAAACGGATGTTATGACAAATCCAACTGGTAGCTTATTGATCGAAAACTAATTGTCAATACATGATATCATACATCCATGAATGAACACGATAATGGTTTGGGAAATAAAACAATATAAAACCAACAGAATAAAACAAACTAACAAGATAACAAAAGTAACAATCTATAATTGCAACACACACTTGATCACCTGACAATGATAATTTAATACTTAATATCAAATCATGTACACACGACTGCAGATGTCTACTAGCTATATATATAGTTGCACTGTTTACATTTTTTCTTCATTCGTAAAGTAATTATAAACTTACAACAAGGTCAAAGATGTTAACTTTCCAAAAGCGTGTTCTTCAATATGGCTGATATTGTTTCCATGTAAATATCTGTAATATTTATAATATATATTTCATCTTACATATGAATAAAAAACACAGCTGCAACTTAATTATCATAAATGTTTTAATGTTGATATGGAAAACGTAATAGAACTAATTATTGTGTGTTGAACGATTATTAATTTTTGCATCCTTTTTTACATAAAAATTCTAGATTAGAATGAAAAGGGTTTAAGGGCATACGATACAGTTACAGGGAAGGTAATGACGTTGCTAACGTAAAATGTTATTTTCGCGACGTCAAACTCTGACATATCGGGAAAAGATGCATTTTTCGACTGATTTTTATCATTCAAACTGACTTAATTTGAAAATGAGTGCATGGACCCCTATTTTTTAAAACAGCAATTTGTTTCATTTTGCAAGGAGATTATGTGACCCAAATTTTATTAAACTGTAAATAGCGCATTTTTTTTAATTTTGATAAACATGCAGCAAAAAATGACGTTTTTTCCTCTATTCATGAACATTTGATAAATATAGAGTTATTTCGGAATAAAAATTGCACAATTTTTTATAATACTTATAAAATACAGAAATTACCGATTATTTAACAAAAATCATTTTGTGTTTATCTTTTAAAACCAAAAAGTTATGTCTTTCTTTCGAAAAAGAAAATACGGACACAAATCTGAATTTTGAGCAAATATACAAAATTTCGAACTCATTTTACTCAAAAAGTAGCACATGAAGGTATATTTTTTATTACATATTTGATTTAATGCGGTAAAAAATAGCCTATATGCAAATTTTCATCAACTTGTAAATACAGGTTCAAAACTGTATCGTATGCCCTTAAAGAAGATATTTTTTTTTGTAGATACGAATTTATTTTGCTGTCATTAGTAACCTTCCACAAAGTAAATGTGTTAATTGAACCTTCTTGTTTGTATAATATGTGTGTGATTGGTGTACATTTTGATTATGTCTATGTTCAAAACAAATGTAAAAGAAGGGATCTGAAAAATTTGACAATAAATTTCAGCTGAACATAGTAAATCAAGAGGGCACCAAATATATACCAGTAAGAGACAAGTAGCATGTTTAACCCTTCTAAAAAAGTTTGAATCTATTGAAGTTGCATCATTATAATGTGTGTTTCATTTATCAAAGCACATAATTTATTTGATTCATTTCCTACTTTGTTGGAATCATAGTCATTTGGTACCCTAACCATTTAGTACCTCCATGTCTTACCATGGCAAAAACCTTTTCGTACCCTGACCATTTCGTACATTGACCTTTTTCGTACCTGATTGAATATAATACATTTATTTTCCGTGCAGGAGGGAGATATGAAGATGTGTTCACCCAAGAATATTCATATTTTACGAGGGTGATCAAAAAATTTAAATCATTAACTGTGGGTAACGTCGTTCAAGGCAATTCCGGCGTCAGAGGGGAACATGATACTCAGAAGGGAATATGAAATGTTGTTCGACATCATGTGGAATAATTACAAACCAACCAAACAGTGACGTTCGAATCCAAAAGGCCAAATAAAATACTAAGTTGAAGAGCATTGAGGACCAAAATTTCTAAAAGTTTGCAAACTACAGCTATGTGATCTATGTCTGAGGTAGAACAGTCTTAGTATTTAAAAAAAATCAAAAATTTGTAAACAGTAAATTTATAAATAAGAGAGAAGACGTTATTAAAGTCAAAATATATTTTATTGGCGAAGTAAGATCATGGCTTCTGTCGGTTACCAACCCACAAACAAAGGGTCTTTGGGCAACCGTAAATAAAATGCAAATAAAATAGATAAATAAAATTCAAAATTCAAATAAAAACTAAAATGA
This sequence comes from Mytilus edulis, assembly GCF_963676685.1. Classification (NCBI taxonomy): domain Eukaryota; kingdom Metazoa; phylum Mollusca; class Bivalvia; order Mytilida; family Mytilidae; genus Mytilus; species Mytilus edulis. The sequence continues at coordinate 76,861,363 of NC_092354.1, read as the reverse complement.
AATGAAAATTTTGAAATAATGGGGTGCTGAATTGAACCCTGGCAACAGATGTCCAAAATCAACATGAGAAATTTCGTTTGAGGTGAAAATAAAGATAACCTGGATTAATGTTCTAAATGAAATAATAATACAGTGATAAATCAAGTTCATCGGTACTGGTGCAGCCTATAAAGTCCGCCCTAGTGATGAACTCTTCTAAAAGACTGTCATAACATTATTTATCGATTCACTATGACTGTTAATCCGTTATCACTCGTCAGATGGACGGCATAATGTGGTTAATTGTGTTTATAGACTGGCGAAGAGTTGTAAATCCAGAAGCCGTGACAGGAGTTCTATGTTGAGGTTAAAAACAAGCAGAAATCTGTAAAATAAGACATAAAACAGCAGTATCGAAAAAATATAAGAGGAGGGATGGGTGGGTTTACAATAATTATGCGTAAAATAAACTCAACAATCTGACCTTAGATATATATAGTTACTTCCTAGCAGACCGTGCATTCAAAATATTGTGAGGAGTGCTTTAGCTGGTAAAATTGATATGCCGTGTAATCGAATTAAGACATGCGCGTTACATTGACCTGTGCATGAACTGTAGCAAGTCTTGTCTTCCTCTGATAACGTGATTTAACGGTCAAGCCCTTTAAATCGAATTATAAGAGAGAAGACGTTATTAAAGTCAAAATATATTTTATTGGCGAAGTAAGATCATGGCTTCTGTCGGTTACCAACCCACAAACAAAGGGTCTTTGGGCAACCGTAAATAAAATGCAAATAAAATAGATAAATAAAATTCAAAATTCAAATAAAAACTAAAATGAAATGAAAATTTTGAAATAATGGGGTGCTGAATTGAACCCTGGCAACAGATGTCCAAAATCAACATGAGAAATTTCGTTTGAGGTGAAAATAAAGATAACCTGGATTAATGTTCTAAATGAAATAATAATACAGTGATAAATCAAGTTCATCGGTACTGGTGCAGCCTATAAAGTCCGCCACTAAACAAGTTCAAAAACACTGATTTCACAAAGAATGTTTTGGAACTTGTTACCGCCAACCAGTACCATACATTGAGAGTCGATATAACAGATAACTCTGACTGTTATATTGTGTAATAACAAGAATCTGACCGCAGTAACTACTAGCTAACAGATTCCCGAAGCCAATAACCTACTTCGCCGTTTGATAGACAATAAATAGATGAAAATAGATAATAGCATAAATTAAAATTGTAACTTGTATAAAATTAGATAGCTTTCAAATCTGACAAATAACATATTCCTTCTCACTGTAGTTTGGTTCAATCACTTATTTGGAATCTTGTGCTTGTATTGCAATCGTGGTAACATTTGAACAAAGCAAATTTGACTAAGGTAACAAATCTTGGAGAAAATCAAATCACTTATAAGTTAGGACCTATCGTATAGAACGGTTGTCCGATGTCATGTTCATTTTAGTGGATTACTTAATATTGCAGGGCCCTTCAAAAATGAGCATACGATTAGTTTATCTCTTTACTTAAAGTGCCCCATAACACTTTGACCTTGCTAAAAAATTGTGATACGAAAATGTATAAGAGAACACAAAAATAAGTAACTACAAACTTCCGAGCAACAACGAAGTTTTGGTGATTGAAAATCCCACTTTCCAAGCACGCTTTTGGAAACATGAAATATCTTAAATTGACAATCAATCAATAATCAGCTCTAGATTGGTAATTTACAATATAGAAAAATAAATAAAATTGATATGATAACAGATAAAAAATATTTGACTTGCCAACTGTTATATGTATGTTTGTAATCAGATATATGGTTGATACTTTTTATATTACCATTGGCTGAATTCTACTTTTACTATCAGAAAATAAACTAGAAGATCTGACATGAACTATTTTTAAACTTAATAGCGTGGTCGTAAACAGCTATATACCACCTTACAGCATTCACCAATAAACATAGTCCATACAGTATAATAGCAACAAAGGGTCCCGGCAAACAAGAAAACAAAGCCATATTTTAGTATAAATCAATTTAAACGTACAACGAGTATAAAAGACTGCGACACACTACAAGTTTGTGAGAATTTATCCCTACCGAACCGGGGACATTGGTTAACAACGCAAAATGAAACAAAGTTGAGGTAGGTTTAACTCATTAGCTAGACACAAAACACAATACACAACTAACAAATAGACTAAAGACACCCACCTAAGAGTACTCGCAGTTACTGAAAGCATGTTCAGAGTCAATTCAAACTAGTTAATGAATCGTGTTGCCTAGACAAAAACTTTTAAAACTGAGGTGCAGTTAAGACCCCCCAGAAATTTGACTCTAAAAATAGCCGATGGAGAATAAGCCGTCTTAGGGGCGCTCGTCAATACGGCATTAAAACTTTTATCGTGTAATATTTTGTTTTGTTTGTTTAATTTTGTTTTTGTTTATTGTTTTGTTTTTGTTTTGTTTGTTTTTGTTTTGTTTTGTTTTGTTTTGTTTTGTTTTTGTTTTATTGCATATCATTAGTATGGCGTTCGACAACAATTATTATGCCAAATCATTTATGACTGCTTACAAAAAACTAGTATTCTCTAATAAACGTATATACATAAAATTCCATGTATAACTGTTCACAGTATTTAACACAATTACGTTGTTTCTCTTTCAGATAACAAAATCGTACTAATTAGCAATTTTATAGTCTGGGATATACGCAACTTTAATATCTATACTACAAAAGCAATAAAATCAATGCATCACCTAACTAATTTGAACTGTTCTTGACCTCTGTAATGATATACATAAGATTAAAGAAAACTATTAACCCAGACAAAAACTCGCTTAAGTTGTAAATTTTTATATCAACAATTTTCAGACGATAATTTATCAGAGATCTACGCATCTGGTAATACAGTTTGTAAACGTAACTTGCAGAAGTGTATACTATTTCTGCTCTAATCGTTATTAGTGTTAATTAAAAGATTATAATTGCCAGTGAGACAACTATCCACTTGAAAGTACAAATGAAGTAAATGTAAGCAAATATAGTCAACCTTACGGCTTTCAACAATGAGAAAAAACCCATACCATATAGTCTGCTATTAGAGGTCCCGACATGGAAAATATAAAACATTTCAATCGAGAAAACTAACGGCCTAATTTATAACAAAGCAGTTTACGAAAAACAAATATGACAGACATAGACCAACGAAGCCTTTTTCCAAGTATAGTAGTAAAAATATCTTGCCTTGCTGATCAATTTTCTAAAATTTGAGGCTAATGGAAACTTTAAAGTTAAAAATGCCCAAGTGGATCCCGAATTAATAGCTACTAGTTCCACTCATATGAAAAATCCAATATAAAAGCTAGTTTAAACAAACCCCGAAAAAAAACCAATAAAGATTCGTGACTTGAACGTCAAACACATGGCAATACTATTTTCAGCTTATGTAAATATTTGAAAATCAACAATTGATTATCTTGTCCATTACATGTAACATTTTATTTTTCTGGGCACGATTAAAACGTGCGCAAAAAAGGTTTATGAGTCATGACGGTTTACCCTTGTGCAAGACCTTAGTTTTGATCACATTATTTATACATAATACAGACAGGGCATGAATGATTTGTTGTGATCATGGTACATGAATAATATCCATAGATCTAAATCAACTGGTCCCCAATTACAAGACTGTGAAATTGCTTTCCTTAACCGAAACAGCTCGTTTCCAACTTATGACCTGAACCCTGCTAGCTCCAAGTCTTCTTTGCTCTCTTGCCTAATTAAAATTGGTTGTCAAATAAATATCTGATATAAAATGCATCATCATTGATATTTTGTTGATGAATTTTTATATACCTGCGAGATACCATTTATTTTTATATTTATACTTTATATTAAGTAGTGCAGATTTAGTTTCTGAAATTAGTGAAATGAATCTCTCTTTTATAAAGATGCGTGAAAATAAATCAAATTTAGGTATACTTGTGGTCAGAGTGATAAAAAGAGAAAAATGTAAAAATTCCTTCGTGATATATACACATACTAAAAATATGCACTGAATATAAAATGACTTGCGGGACTATACCTTCTCAGTGTAATTATAAAATAAATCAATGTTGAAATGTTTTCTAATCGTGGTGAGATATATAGATAAGAAACCAATTAACTAAATCAATCTTATTCTTATTCGTGGTATGGTCTCTCATAGTAAAAAGCAATCCGGATCAATATAGTATCCGCCATTTAGAATCGTTTTCTTATTATGCTCGAAATGTTACTACTCAAATCAATGCTAAAGCTAAAAATGTCATGTACTGAATTAGTTACATTAAAATTAAAGAATAAAAGATGTACCTTTTTTATTGATGTATTTAGATAAGGCATACTGCCACTTCTCTGACTGACATACATAAAAATGATCCTGCTGATGAATGAAATAATCCTAGATAACAAATTTCAGTTTCTGTTTCCGATGCGTAGCTATTTGACCTCACAGGTGGCTAAAGCCGTTTTCTTTACCCCAATTATATCACCTCTTTTAACGCCTTTACTTCTCAGGCATCATAAACCTTACAATAAATGTCAATATGAACAAATATAATTAAAATAATATACAACTATACAAATCCTTGATTTTATACACTAAATAAATATCAAAATGTGTGCAATGAAATTTGCATTTATAACCGAAAAAACAATCGGTTATAAAGACATTACTTCAAAATATGAATGAATATTATTTGAAATAAATATTAAATATAAATATCAGAGACATATTGTATTATATGTCGCTGTATACATGTATGTGCAACGCAATTTGGCTGACTGAAAAATAATCGGTTATAAAGACATTACTGTAGCTGCCGTATCAAATTTTATCAACTAGTTTCTTTTAACGGATGCTCAACTTTGAAATATAATTTACGATTTACTGCTGTCCTAAACACGCTAAAGAACAATAAATGATACCATAAATTAATTATTGCATTTGATGGTGTTAATGTCTCACAAGAAACCCCATTATTAAATAATAGTTAAACATACCTGATAATGGAACATTACCATTTTAATCTGCATTACGAAATGTAAATTGAATAGAAATACCTGGAACCTAGTTTTCATATTTTAATACCTCGATAAAAAGATACAAAAATATCAATATAACTGGAATTAGAAATTATGCGAATCAAAAATTTATTATACAATCATAAAAATAAATTAAAATAAATTCGCTCGTATTATAATAACTTTAGACAAAGATTTGTATACTATATATAAATCCTTGCTTTAGTAAATTGTCCAATAATTTATGAATTATCAAATTGAATGTGACCGATTTGAAATTAATTAATCAATAATCAGTTGAAATTGAAAAATTATTAAGATAAGTATTTACAATAATTATGCGTAAAATAAACTCAACAATCTGACCTTAGATATATATAGTTACTTCCTAGCAGACCGTGCATTCAAAATATTGTGAGGAGTGCTTTAGCTGGTAAAATTGATATGCCGTGTAATCGAATTAAGACATGCGCGTTACATTGACCTGTGCATGAACTGTAGCAAGTCTTGTCTTCCTCTGATAACGTGATTTAACGGTCAAGCCCTTTAAATCGAAATATAACCATATCAATGACAATTCCTGTCAGCACAAACAATGCTGACTACTAGGCTTGTAATACCCTCGGATATATAAATCTCCAGCAGCAGTGGCATCGACCCAATACAATGTCAATTTCAAGGGGTTGGGGTGAGAATGGAATATATTCAGCACAGACATACATTCTTGCAATCAACTTCGATTTAATTATTAATAAATATTTAGATGTCAGATAAATGGCCACGAGGCAACAACCAACCAACATAAACATTATCATAAACATCATTGAATATAAAGTTTAATATGCATTATATGTATAGATCACACTATATAACAAGCATTAAATTGAAAGATAAAGACAATAAAACAAACAACAAGTTATCCTCAAAGAAAAAAAACAGAAAATTTGGGTGTTAAGACTCAGTGACTCATATAAGAATAATGATCAAATCTACCAGAGGAGGCTTGGAATATATCTGCGGATTAGCGACACACGAATGCGCTCCACTCTTGAATCCGTCTTTGAGGTCAAATTTTAAATCAACAAATTATAGATATTGTCTGTTTTTAAAAAAATAAAACGTAATAAATACATAACGACTTACAGCTGATATAAGTTGGTCATGTTTATAAAGGTATTACTTTCTAATGACCGTATCTTGTTGTAATGCAGATATCTAAAAAGAGAAAACAAACTTGGTTTGCTAAAACTAAATACACACAAAGTCAAATACAATGATCAAAATCGGATAAACAGTTTTCTATTGTTAAGGTCCTTTGATCTAGTGGAAAGAAGATAAGACGATACATACATACGTTAACAATTTCATGACCTACCATCGGACGTAGAATGGGTGTTTCAACGTGATACTCGTTGTTTCCTGCTATTCTATCATCTATTACAAAATTATATTCACGTAAATTCAGTAAGTATGGTCTTCTATGTTTGTCACATACATGAATGGTATAGACAATTTAGTTTGACTCGACTTTCTAACATTTATAGAAGCTACCGACAATCACTAGTATCATCTACAATATTTTACACTGGTTAAAATCAGATCAAGGTAAATTACATGTATAATTATAAAAAATCAGTCACTCACAAGAAAGGAAGACTTGGAAGATCCACAAAAGTGAATGGTTCTATTGTAGATATTTCATTTTGATGAAGCTGTCTGAAAAGAGAAGGTTATATAAGTTGAATGAGTCCATTAAACAAACAGATCAAAACTTAGAATTATAATGTTTTATGAATATTATGTTACAAGAAAAATCAATTTAAGTAAATGTATAGATTATGATGAAAAAACGGATATCAGTTGTAGACACAGCTAATCAAATGTATTTATAGGGCAAATATAATTCTATATTATCTTATTTGATTAACTTGTTAAAGATTATTACGAATGAAAGACAAAGGGACATAAACATCAATTAATAAATGCGAATGATTAGTATAAATGTTTCGTTCCTTTGAACAAACACAACATTACTTGGAATTATATTGTTTGGTGAATATCACGTTTTAAAAGTATTCATCTAAGTAATTTAAGAAAAAAGTTTATGAACAAAAATATGCATGGTAGACGTAGCTCAGTTATCTATAGGGAAAATGTATTAATATATTTCTGTCGTTGTTATGTATGTTAAAGATTGATAAGAATAACAGGGGTTGTGAGATATATGTCAACAATAATAGAGCGTTCTCACATTTTTGATTGAAGGTAAGAACGAACGTTAAAGGAGCACGGATCACATTAAAAATAATAACATACGGAAAGATGTTCACAAGAAAATAACTTACTAACATAACGATGATCTTCAACATCAATGCAAATAAAGTTAAACATAAATTTAACATATACATTGTAATTCATTCTAAATAATAAGTGTTAAATATTAGGAAGCAGATAAAACAAACAACAAGTTACACTGAAAGAAGAAAATGTGTATTTAGGAAATATTAAACAGTCTCTGTCTGTGACTTATTGCTACATATCACATGTATAAGAATAAGGCGACGATCCAAAAGAGAGGGCTCGGAATAAGTCTGCTGACTAGAGACATCTGTGTGCGCTGAATCCGACCTTGGACACAAATAATAGACCAACTAATCATACATATTGGTTTGTTTATTTTTATTACTTTCTATTGACAGTATCTTGTTGAAATTAAGATATATATATAACATGTATAACGAGTAAATAAACGTGCAAATACATGCAGTTGAACAAAATGACCAGAAACGGATACAAAGTTTACCAATGATAAGGTCTTTTTAATCTCGTAAAATAGACGAATCGATGTTTTAAACAAACTATAGTGATTCATTGATCATAGAGTGAACGCACGTTAAAGCAGCGTTCACAAATTTTGATAGTTAACTTCAATGTTCACGTTTACTATAAACATGATACAATTATAGTGCTTAAGATCAATTATTTCCCCTATTTTTGCAAGAATTTGATTTTATAACGTGATCTTTAATAAGTTAAAATATAAAAAATTTAACATATAAAAAACACTGCTGCAACTTAATTAGCATAAATCTTTTGTTAATTTGCAAACAGAGAACTAATTATTGTGTGTTGAACGATTATTAAGTTTTGCATCCTTTTTCAAAGAAAAAATTCTAGATAAGAAGAAAAACGGTTTAAAGAAGATCACATTTGTGTAGATACGAATTTATTATGCTGTCATTGGCAACCTTACACAAAGTAACTGTTTAACTGAACCTTCTGTTTTGATATGTGTGATTGGTATACATTTTGATTATTTATATTGTCAAAACAAATGTAAAGAAAGGATATGAAATAAATGACAATAAATTTCAGCTGAACATAGTAAATCAAGAGGGCAACACATATATACCAGTAAGAGACAAGCAGCATGTTTAACCCTTCAAAAAAAGTTAGTGTCTATTGCAGTTGAGGATAAATTTAATTGAATTTAATAAGCTATCGGAACTTCAAATAATCATCATTCTTTATCCGCTAATGTATAAAACGAATGGTTAACAAAATGTGTGTATAAAGCTAAACAGATGCTATGTAAGAAAGTTAAAACGTGCTTTACACTCTTAAGAACAAAATGCACGTGATAGAATCATCTGGTGTTCCTAAATATAAGACCGTGTAAGCGGACACTTTTGATTTATAATAATAAAAACACACTATAATCTAAAAACAACATACGCCAGTAGCCTCATTAAATTCTATTATCTGATTGCTATTATGTGTGTTTCATTTATCAACGTCCTACTTACAGAAGTATTTATTGTGAGCCAAAGCACATGCTTTAATTGATTTATTTCGTATTTTGTTGGAATCATAGTCATTTCGTACCCTAACCATTTCGTAACCCCATGTCGTACCCTGGCAAAAACCATCTCGTACCCTGACCATTTCGTACATAGACCTTTTCGTACCTCATTGTATATTAAATATCTATTTCCCGTGCATGAGGGAGATATGAAGATTTGTTCACCCAAGAATATTCATATTTCACGAGAGCTGTGCCCGAGGGAAATATGATTTTTTGTAGGGTGAACAAATTTTCCTGTCTTCCCAGGCCAAGAAAAATTAATGTTTTATTCTACTGCTTAAAAGATATTAGTTAACATACTTGTTTTCTTCAGTTTGTGTTTTTTGTAACTAAACACAACATGTACACAATGATAATAAGACCGATTAAAAGGTGATCAAATATTTTAAAACATATACTGTGGGTAACGTCGCTCAAGGCAATCCCGGCGTCAGAGGGGAATATGATACTCAGAAGGGAATATGAAGTTTTTTTTCGACGTCACGTGGAATAGTTACAACCAATCGGATGTTTATTTCGCTAGCAAAATCAACATGCAGTGGAATAATAAAAATGATACCATTTCGTACCTTATGGAAGATTATTTCGTTCCCATTACAAGGTTTGTATGTATACCATTTCGTACCTCATGGAAGATTATTTCGTTCCTATTACAAGGTTTGTATGTATACCATTTCGTACCTCATGAAATATTTATATATATACAATTTCGTACCTCATGAAAGATTTATATGTATACCATTTCGTACCTAATGGAAGATTTATATGTAATACCATTTATGCCTCATAGATTTTTTTTTCTATTTCATTTCGTACGTCATGGAAGATTTATATGTATACCATTGCGTACCTCACGGAAGGTGTGTGTGTATTATATTTCATACGGCCCATGGAAGATTCTTACATGTTAAATGTCTTGTGGAAAACTATTCCATAGACGTATACTCCACATGCCCTTATTGTACAATTAACCCTTCATGAATAAATAAAAAAAACAAGCAGACTTAATAATCATTGTATTTTACTGTTGGTATGCATATACAAAACAAAATAAACAGCAAGCACTAATGAAAAAAAAAACACGAATCAGATACGAAATTGAATTGTTTTTCCAGAATTAGAAATTTGTCCTCCATGATTGAATTGTGTCAGATTTTGTGTTAACCAGGACAGTTCATCAAATTGATAGTTCACCTCATATAATTGGTTTTGCTCATGATACAAGGCTATACGCTGACCTGTACATGTATCTAATTACAACAATGTGCTGTCGGAGTCTACGCATTTTGCAACGATTTAATGATGTGTTAACTTTAAATAATGTGTTCTTAAAATATACAGGTACACACAAATATCGAAGACTTGGAAGGTTTGTAAATGAGGATGGTTCTATTGTAGCTATTTAATTGTAATACAGCTGTCTAAAATGAGAAGGTTATGTTATTTGAATGTGTTAGTCCTTTAAACCATAAAAAACAATGCTGAAAATTATATTGTTTGATGAATATGTTACAATCAAATCAATCGAAGTAATCTTATAGATTATTCTGAAAACGTGGAAATGATTTGTAGACGTCACATATATGAAGTACCATATACTTATTCTATCAGATTTTGTCAAGCCAGGACGTTTACAACGATTAATATGATACGTTAATAGAAATCTAACTAAAATAACAAATACTCACAAATAATAAAGACTTGGAAGATTCATAAAGGTGAATGCTTCTATTGTTGAGATTGCATTGTTTTGCAGCTGTCTTAAAAGATGTAAAGATACATTTAAGTTTAAGTGTATAAGTTTATTCCGATAACTTTTGTGGATACAATAATATTCTGAAAACAATAGTAACAAAGGCGAACATGTAAAATACAATGTCAATTTCAAGGAGTTGAGGTGAGAATCGGATATATTCAGCACACACATACATTCTTGCAATCAACTTCGATTTAACTATTAATATTTAGATGTCAGATAAATGTTCACGAGGCAACCACCATCCAACATAAACATTATCATCAACATCATTGAATATAGAGTTTAGTATGTATTCTATATATAGATCACACTATATAACAAGCATTTAATCTAAAGATAAAGAAAATAAAACAAACAACAAGTTATACTCAAAGAAACAAACCCAGAAAATGTGGGTGTTAAAACTCAGTTACTCATATCAGAATAATGATAAAATCTAGTAGAGGAGGCTTGGAATATATCTGCTGACTAGTGACAAACGAAAGCGCTCCACTCCTGAATCCGTCTTTGAGCTTAATTTCTAAATTTACAAATTATAGATATTGTCTATTTTAAAAAAATAAAACATAATAAATACATTACGACTTACAGCTGATATAAGTTGGTCATGTTGATAAACGTATTACGTTGTAATGACCGTATCTTGTTGTTATACAGATATCTTAAAAGAGAAAACAAACGTGCTTTACTAAAACAAAATACACACACCAGTCAAATACAATGATAAAAATCGGATAAACAGTTTACCATTGTTAAGGTCTTTTAATCTAGTGGAAAGAAGATAAGAAGATACATAAATACATTAACAATTTCATGACCTACCATTTGACGTAGAATGGGTGTTTCAACATGATACTCGAATCCTGCTATTCTATCATCTATTATGAAATAATATTGACGTAAATTCACATACACGAATGACATAGACAATTTAGTTTGAATCAACTTTCTAACATCTATAGAAGCTACCAACTATCGCTAGTACCGTCTACAATATTTACACAGGTTAAAATCAGATCAAGATCAATCATATTTTGAATACTTATATCGATTCTGCGTTCACGTACCCATATTGATCTCCTTTACAAATGCGTTAATTGAAATATATAAAGGAATATAGTTACTCACAAATACTGAAGACTATGAAGACCCATGAAAGAAAATGGTTCTATTGTAGATATTTCATTGTCGGCTATGTGTCTGAAAAGATAAGATTATATAAGTTGGGTGATTTCTTTAAACAAACATAAACAAAACTTAGAATTATATTGATTTATGAATATCATGTTACCAAAAAAAAATTAAAGTGGTACCTAACACTACAGCGAGATAACTCTGTAAAATCAACAGAACGTTTTAATGACGTTATGTTGTTAAGGGAATATTAGGCATCTCAATGATCAAAATGAGTGATTGTCAAACTGCTATCTTACCGGTATAATTTTTCTGATTTAACGGATGGTTCAAATTTTTTGAATTTTTTATATTTTTGTTAAAGGGTCAAAGTAAATACTGAGTCAAAATTTTATGAAAATTAAACGAGCCAAATTAATTTTAGTGAAAGTGTAGGATACCACCTTAAGTAATTGTATAGATTATGATGACAAAATGGACATCAGTCATAGACGTCACACATTTGACACAGCCAATTAATTGTATTTATAGGGCATATATTTGATGTACTTGTTAAAGATTATTACGAATGAAATAAAAAGTGGAATAAACGTCAAGTATCTTGCAATGAAAAAAGTATATCTGAAGGTATAAGTACATATAGTACCAGATTGAACCAGATGTTGGAAATTTAGGACCTTTACTAAGATTGATATAATGCATTAATTGCAATCTGGTTAAAATATACAGGTACTCACAAACAAACACAACATTACTTGGAATTATTTTGTTTGGTGAATATCACGTTTTAAAGCATTCATCTAAGTAATTTTAAAAAGTTTATGAACAAAAATATGAATGGTAGACTCAGCTCAGTTATCTGTAAGGAATATGTATTAATATATTTCTGTCGTTGTTATGCATGTTACAGATTGATAAGAATAACAGGGGCTGTGAGATATATGTCAACAATAATAGAGCGTTCTCACATTTTTGATTGAGGGTAGGAACAAACGTTAAAGGAGCATGTATTACATTAAAATTAATAACATTCGGATAAATGTTCACCAGACAACAACCAACTAACGAACGATAATCTTCAGCATTAATGCAAATAAAGTTAAACATGAATTTAACATATACATTGAAGTTCATTCTACATAAAAAAAGTTAAACATGAATTTAACAGATACATTGTAGTTCATTCTACATAAAAAGTGTTAAATAATAGTAAGAAGATAAAACAAACAACAAGTTATACTGAAACAAAACCAGAACATGGGTGTTTAGGACATATTAAGGACAGTCTCTGTCTCTGACTTGTTGCTACATATAACATGTATACGAATAAGGCGAATATATAAAAGAGGGGGTTCGGAATATGTCTGCTGACTGGACACACATTATAGACCAACTAATCATAGATATTGGTTTGTTCATTTTTATGACTTTCTTTTGAAAGTATCTTGTTGAAATAAGATACATGCAGTAAAAAAAAAATACCAGATTCGGAACAAAGTTTACCGATGATTAGGTCTTTTTAATTTCGTTTAAAAGTCGAACCGATGTTTCAAACAAACTGCTATAATATATTGATCATAAAAGTGAACGCACGTTAACACACCGTGAACACATTTTGGTAGTTAACTTCAATGTTCTTGTTGACTATGAACATGACAGAATTATAGTGCATCAGGATCAATCATGCCCCCTTTTTTTGCAAGAATTTAAAAAGATTTGAACATTTTGAATTTGATTTTTTAACATGATATTTACTGATATTTAAAGCTGATACTTCAAAATGAAATTTAGGGTTTATGATATATGATTAATATGTAGTTGGATAACACCGACAATAAAGTCTCGGTTTTTTCATTGTTCAGATTTTATAATTAAAATGTAGAAGGTTTAATGCGTCCTGGCTAAAACATGCGACTGACTTATCATAAAGTGTGTTAAGCTCTTCAAACTTACCTGGACAAAATCGTTAACAAAAAAATTACACGATACACAATGTTTCAATTCAAACGTAAACTACAGTTTTAAGTACTATTTGTCAATTTCCAACTTTTTAACATCGTCTACAATTGCACATATAACTTATTACGTTAGACAAAGGACGTTTTCTGTACACATACTTTTGTTGAAAAGGTTTGTAGAAAATTTACGTACTCATTTGAAACATACATATCTGACACTTGTCTGACATCCTTTTTGTTCTACCTTAACCTGCATTTAACACAAACATGAATACATTGCAACTTAGTAAGACAAATTAGCGATAACTCGTAGAACCGTAAGATATCGTGTTCGCTAGTCAATAACTTGTATATCATAGAGAGGTTGACTCATAAATAGATCTTATCTAGAACATTAACAAAACTATATAAGGAAGAGATCTCCGAATGGTAAATACACGTCTATTTTAGCTATTTCGAGATTATCACTACCTATCATATTTTTTCAAAGGCAAACATTTCCTCTAAAGGCAATGGTTTTGATAAAGAATCAACTCACGATTTCGTTCATTTTTCTATAACTGTAGATTTTTTTTTGGTGTTTAAAGATTCCCACTTTCTTCACAAACGAAATGTGTTGGTTAAATAGTTTTTGCAGATGAGTGACAAATTTCGTCAAATGATTTATTTGCAAACAATCTGTGCTTTCTAACTCTTTTTATACGAGGCATCCGATTCAATGACATCAGTTCGACCGAACTCCGAAAAGCAGACTGGTTCGAAACTGAAGCAATAAATTACTGCTGTTCAATAAATTCCGTGTATGACAAGTAACAAATATACTTTAATGAGGCATCAAGCAAACGACAAATAACAAAAAAAAAAATATGCAAATGCAACATGCAGTCTTATATTGTAGACGGATCTAAAGACAACATGACTATAAAAAGTTGGTTTTATATTTTTAACCATCACATACAAGCTGACAACCACTAAATATTATGTATGTTTGAAAATGTCAATCTGTCCATATTTAAATAAAGGCAACAGTAGTATACCGCTGTTTAAACTCATAAATCCATAGGCAAAAAACAAAAACCTCTATGAAAGCAATTATTGAAAACATAAGGGTTAATAAAACCAGTATTGAACATTTTTATATGTGTCATTATTGTTTAAAAGTAATACTAGTAACATAGTAAAAATATCCCAACTTACAGTTGATCCAAGTTTGTCAGATTGATAAACATATAACTCACTAATGACCGTATCTTGTTTTTATACAAATATCTAAAAAAGATAAAACAAACGTACATCCCTATAACAAAATGCATGCTGTGAATATTATAATCACAGAAAGCATCAGTAGTTTATCGATGTTGGAATCATCTAGTAAAACGACAAGTATACACGTACAGGGAATATGTGCGTCGACTCGATACTTGTCTACTGCTTTAAAAAATGTACCTGCATCAACAATGAAAGGTTGTTCACATTAAAGAATATCCAAACGTGTTTTAAAGTAAATTGATGACCAATAGCATTGAGTTGAATCGACATCGAGACATGTAAAGACGACACTGACATACACCGGTACAAATGGTATGTACTTCAATGTTGCACTCTGTTCAAATCAAACCATAAACTATTGAACGATTGAATGCATTACCATCGGAAAATGTCTTTTCAAAAGATGTTTAAACTGAAAACGTTACGTTTTTTCAATAGTATATATAAGTGTTATATTATAACGAATAATCAAAATTATATTCGCATGTGTGGTTATTTGACCATATGGGTATATACTCATATGGTCAGACGGTACGCGTATGGTCGGGATAGTTAACAGGTTTAATTTCAATACATATCTCTTCATATAACCCTTCTAATTGTCACGTCATTAAAAAGACACTACCGAAGGTCATTTTATTATAAAGATCTATTAAGAATTATAATAAAACAGATTTTAACTTAAAATAAATAAGCAGTTTCACACAGTTAATTTCATCACTAGTCAAAACTATAGTGAACAAATTTTATTTTTCTATATTTTCATTACCGATATGTTATAAGGATTGAATGGCCAAATATCGACTCGGGGAAAATAACTTCCAAAAGTATCTCAATGATCTGTCACAGAACAAGTCAACTGTTTCAAAGATATAAAGAGTATAATAATTTGTTTCCATTTGCAACTTTACATAATTAGCATGAACAGTGCACTATTCAGAATTTTATAACTTAAAAAATGAAGGGTGTCACCGGCAAGAACAGTAGTTTATTTTTAAGGATGTCTGGTAATTCAGTCATGATATACTAGATTTTTTTTAAAACACCGTAGACACATCGGAGTGACCCAGGACCCAATAAAAGTTATGGTACAGTGTGTAAGTCATTGTCACTCTATGTATACATGCAAGAATACAATGAGCCATGACAACTAACTTCTGCCTCAATAGTTAACGTGTATGTAGCCTTTGAATTGTAAGTAATACACATGATAAATTTGCATGTAGCAATCATTGTTTTTATAAAATTTTCTAATGCATATTATTTAAAAACAATAATACCTGTATGGTCTAAATACTCATGTGGCCCAGCCCGTTAATAGCCAAACGAGTATATACTCATATGGTCCGACCGTACGCGAACGGTCGGACCATACGCGTATGGTCGGACCATATGAGTATATGCATGTGGTCATGATCATACGCGTATGGTCCAAATACTCATATGGTCCGGAACAGTTATATGACAGTCAGTTTTGACTCAAACCTGCTGATTCCTTGCAATATCTCTATTTGAATCATTTTTACAATAATTACATTGCTTGTTTGTTTTGTTTTAATTTGAATTCAAAAGGTTTATCACGATTCATCATGCATCAACATATTGCTAACTGAATTCTTATATATTCTAAGGATTATCATGTATCAACATTTCGTTGTTTTTTTTTTTAGGAACAAATACAATTCTTAAGTGGTCAGCATAATATTAAGAATGGGAAAAGGGAATGATTTAAAGATGTTTTATTCTGTAAATTAGTTCGTTGGTATAAATAAAAAAAAATGATACACAGGTTCTGACAAGTATCGAAGGTTTTAAAAATTTACAAAAGCGAATGGTTATGTGTTGATATTTTGTTTCTATACAGATATCTTAAAAGAGAATATTTCAAACGTTGAATACATACTCCTTCTGAAAGTACCATTTTATTTTAGCAAACTGAATTATGTGGCATATGATCAACGTTTCATCAACGAATACTTTTAGTATTGTTATGTTTTAGAGTTATACTCGTTGATTTCGTTTATTGTTTCTATACGATTTGCAGACTGTTGGCGTCCATGATAGAACTGTTTGAGATTTTGTCTAGCCATGATCTTTAAGTAGCATTTATAGTTTTCTACAAATTATGGGGTATTGTCTGATGGTTCAATCCTCTGTGATGACCTGTATTTATTTCATCAATGTGTTATCACATTTAAACTTTTCTATCGATTTTTAATGTTTCAGTCTTAAATATTGCGTCAACTTAAATCGGAATAAATAAAACATAAATTACAAATATCGAAGACTTGGAAGATTCATAAAAGTGAATGCTTTGATTGTAGATATGTTATTGTTATAAAGATATCTGAAAAGTGAAAAATACATCAAATAAATCTATAACATTGACACAAACAGAACAACACATTACAATTATAATTTGTTATGAATAATATGTTACTACTAAATCAATCAAGATCAAAAGAAATAAAAAGAGCAGACGACAACCAAACGATAATCAAAGTTATATAAAGCATATTTATGTTTATGTTTTTTGTGCTTGATAAAAGATCAAGACATTTACAGGTTGAATGTTAATTTGACTAAAAGAAATTATGAGATAGAGATAAACATCAATTATGTTACAAACAAACGAAATTATAAATTAAAATACATCTAGAGGTTAATATATAGTCATCCACAGTAGAATGGTGTCTGTCAAACTTTGAAACGTCCCAATTCTACAAGAACTGTTGTTATGTTTATTGGCATTGATAAAAAAAGAAAAACACTGTCTTTTGTTCCGAATAAAGCGATAATGCGAGATTATAAAACTTAAACAAATAATAATATATCGACTGACATACTCCAGCTGTCTCATGATATTAAACATATTACTTTCTAATGACTTTATGTTGTTGATTTGTAAATGTCTAACAAGTGAAAACAGACTTGCTTTGTTTAATCAATATAAACGCAGTAAAAAGCAATTTATTAGTAGTAGAAAAGACACAGATATAGACACGGACACAGATTGATGAATGTTCTTGAAATACAAAAGGACAGAGAACAGATAATGGGATACGCATCTCATGTTATATTAAATCACTCACAATATAATACATGCATTCATGATTGTTTAGAAGTATGAAAATGTACAGACGTCATCAAAATTAGGTATTTTCAGAGGGCCGTAGCAGAAATAGAAGCAAACCACTGTATGATTTTTTTCTTCTCCAATTATTTTTTTACAGTCATATCAATCCAAAAATCAGGTTTAGAACAAAAGTTTAATTTTAGAAATTTTTGACTCCTCAGAGGTGTACATCCTTAATGTTTAACATTTCGTATTAAGATTGACACATTTGTCCCAATAGCATGTTTAGCTATGAACTGACCGAAGTATACACAAGATATAAAAACATTATATATATATATATATATATATAAAACAAACTGTACAGAGCAATGTAGATATCTAAATATGCAATAGACTATACAGATGTCTCCACAAGGTAGCTAGTTGCTGACCATAGTATATATAAAAACGTAGTTTGTTTCACTGTCGAATACACGACGACAGTCACTATCTCATTTGTATTTTTGAAAGATGGCATTCTCTATTTCATGATTTTACAAAATGAAGATGAAAGTACATGTATAGGAAATAAAAATCGTTTTAAAAACATCTCTTTGTTAAACGAACATAGAAACGCTCTTTAGAATATAATACGAAAAAGTGTACAAAAAACCCAATAAATACAATAGATTGGAATTCTAGAAGATACTATATTTCCGCATCACTGACAGATAAAGATCTTGCTAGTTTATATGATTAAACCAACTAACAGTACATCATTGTTGGTATCAATCTAGGTAATAGTTTTTACAGAATATAGACGCACCCATTAGTTTGCTCATTATACCTTCGGAATTTACATTTAATACCAATCCAATGTAAGGAAAGATGCATCGACTAATGATCGAATAGTACCCTTTGTAATTACTCTTTGTGATTAGCAACGCACCATTATTTTTATTTTCCCAGTGCTAAACAGAAGTACGACTAAAGGCATAATGAAATCATCGGGTATTTACAGTACACATGTAATGGTGTTGACAACGGCTTAGTAAATGAAATATATTTACTGACATGTGCTCGTCCAAAGCTCTTTTATAAATATAGTATTAACATTGATTAAGACAGCTCAAACTTTAACTTTTGAAATGTATTGATAAGCATGAAGAAACAATAGCACCTGTATAAACAACATGCTCTCCAACTTATTGAATAAAGCTAAAATAGTTATGATTATAGATATATGAGTTAATTGATTATTTGAAGAAAACAAAACACACAAATAAACATCGTGACTCACAGTCGATACAAGTTTGTCATGTTTACAAACGTATTGCTTTCTATAGACCTTATCTTGTTATATTGAAGATCTCTGAAATATAAAACATGCCTGGGTCACTATTATACATGGCAGGATAACAGATCAAAATTAATTATTGACATAAAATAGTTTCACCAACAGTTGCTATCTGCTTTGTTTTTGCAAAACATCAATGACCTTGACCTAAAAACAGAACAGTTGTTGTTAATTGATATCATATGTACATAAATAATATTCAATACTTACATATATTAGTATGACAAATCTGAACAGTATGTTTTGTTATTTTGTGACAAATATCATAGATTTTCTAAGATATGTTTGATGAAATTTTAAATATTTAATTTGAAATAAAATGTTGATTAATTCCTTGGAAACAAATTAAACGGAATTATGTACAAAAAAAACGGAATTAAATTTGCTGACATATTCCACGTTATAAGTAGATACGTTTTTGGTTTGTATAACAGCTCAGTTGTTTGATTCCATTTTAGTTATTGTCATTCATCTGTCACAACAGAATGCAGGTATTTATTTTATATTTTTTTCTGTTTAAGTAATAACATTCACATAAAAAAACAGATAAACAAGTGCACGATGGGTAAGGTTGTCCTACGATAAAACATTATATGCTGGTGATTCGGTCCTGACTGGTGCTGGTAATCATTGCAAATATGTAAATACAGACGAAAATTATGATTTTGACGTTTTCTCGCATAAAAAATGGATGAGAGGAAACTGTTGAGATTATTAAATTAGGTTTCTTGTGATTTCAGAGGCAAACAACTAAAAATGATACTCTCTAAACAGTTTCTGCTGGCGTAAAAACAAAACTGATTACTTTTAGAAAGTCTAGAACTGAAAAAATAAAACAAAAATGCTCCTGGAGTCCGCTATATATACCCAAATCCACACGACAAAATTATTTTGTGAAAAACTGTGCAGTATATTCAAATTGTGCATTTTGTCAGTTTAGACGTGTCCTGGTTCTGTGCTGGTGGATCCTTTCATTGTGTTGATGGGTCTAGATACGGTACTGGTGATTTTAGGTAAACATTTGTCATAATTTAAACCAACGTTACAGAATCAAATAAATTTGCCTGATTATTGTATTCAATCGATCTTGTCACTCCTGTTTTTTTTCCATTTGTGCATCCATTTGGCTGTTTAATATGGGTTTCCAAATAAATAATACTTGTATAACATAAAAGGGCAACATATCCCGTCCATATTTGAAGACATGTATATATTTAGAATAGTTTATTTAAGATATGTAAGGGCCTTCAAGGCATTGTTCTCGACATGAAATGCTAACTGAAACTAAAATGAGTGTTGTGTTCACAACAATTATTGCCATAAATGCATTAGACATCCTGTGGAACATTCTCAGAAGATTGTTTTACTGTTCAATGTATCGTTCATAAAGGGGTTAAACATACGATAAGAAGAAATTGATGGTAATGTTTGGTGAAAATTTAAACCTTCTTTGCAGCAAATACACACAGTTTTTTTTTGTTTTCATTATCTTTTTTACTGAATGTATTATCTTAACTCATCTAAGGAGTGTTCTAGAAGTGTCCTGAAAGTTTGCCGTGATCAAATTAAGTTGTGCTCGATGACAACATTATATTACAATTAGTTTAATTGAGATCTGGAGCTGGCATGCTTATAACTGCTTGTAGTCCCTTGTTAATGTTATGCATCATTGTTACTTTGCTTATGTTATTAAGTTACCTATTCTGACACAGACTCGGACTTCTTTTCAACGGAGTTATAATGTACGTATTGGTGTATCTTTATTTATTCTACATCGTCTATAGTTATAGAGGGAGGGTTTGGATGACACAAAACATGTTTAATCCCGACGTACTTTTGCGCCTGACCCAAGTCAAGAGCCTCTTGCTTTTGTTAGTTCATTTATTTGTTTATTTATTTTTAGTGTGACGTCCATTATTAATGTACTAGTACACACTTTAGGGATCATCCAAACCCGCAACCGGGTGCGGGATGTTCTCGCTGTGTTGAAGACACATTTAGTGACTGTTCGCTGTTTACTGCTCTTTGGTCAGGTTGTGGTTTCGAAGCAATTCTCCATTTCCATCTCAATCGCATTGAACAAAGTACTTTAGTCTATACACCTTTTCGGGTCATTGTTGAAAGTGGTACGGAGATGTATAGTTGTTAACACCTAATTAAGTGGGTTTCTGATAAAAATTTGTCCATTATAAACATGTCACTGCATCGTGTTTATATATGTATTGAATGTTGTACACCGCATTTTGATGGTCACGCAAAAGGATAGAAATAAATCTAATACATATTTTCATATCTCGAAATCATATTACAGTAAATTTTAATTATTGATCATCGATAACAGTAGTTAAAGTCAACTTAAATCTTCAAAATAACAGTTCACAACAAGGCCAATCTCAAGAAAACATAAAACAGCTAATGAGTCAATATCAGTTAACAGAACAAATATCTTCAAAACAACAGTTAACAATAGTTTAAAAATGCCCCAAAAAACTCAACATTACAGATCTTGCATTCGGATTCAAAAATCAAATAAAAAAAAATTAGAAACAACTTTGCTTATATGAAATATCCACCAAATATATGTAAGATATATTTCTTATCAATAACACAAATTTTCCGCATCAATGATCTTAAATATTTGACACTTTTAACTTTAATATAAGAGCACAGAACCAGGACATAGGTACACAGAACCAGGACTGTTTTTAAAATCACCAGCAAATCGTCAGGACAATTTCGTTTACAAATCTGCACGTCTTTTGTAGTATGCATTATAACTGTCTGAATCTACGTCATGTTTACTTTGGTTAATAATAGTCTCATTCACACTCGTACCACAGCTCTTTTGCATATGGTTTTATATAATCTTGGTGTTATGGAAAAAATAATGTGTCGTGAAAAATTTTTCCGCACTTTTATTGTCTAACAAAACTTTCGAATAATTGAAATGAGATTGCAAACTGAATATTTAATATATATACTTACATGTTATACAGTTCCTCACAGTCTGCAAATGTGATTTCAGGAATTTTAATAATCAAATTGTGGCTGATGTAGCTGTTATTGAACAGAAAATCGACAGTTAAATAATTTGTTAGACGATAAAGTAATGTATGTCTGTATATAAGATTTGTTCAATAAAAAAATACTTAGGATTGAAGACATTCCAAAAACAATGTTTCCAGAAGGAATTGAATCAATGTAACCGACTACATTTCATCATGAGACTATATGCATACGTTAAACAGCATGATTACAAAGTAATACAACCGTAGTGTTATGCATGTTGGTTTAGCTTTGTCAATTTGATTAAATCATTATACCCTCCGCCGATGGCGAAACACTTATATACTAGAAATGTTTTCTTCGGAAATTATGTGCCTACTGTGTGGGGAACTATTGTTTCTAAAATAAAACATCAGAAAATTTAAAATCTAATAATCTTAAATATACAGCGTAAACTATATGCAATTGAGACAAATGACATTGTACGTTACTTGATTATTTTGAAGTCAGTCTCTTATACAAGACACACTATAAGCAGATGATAAGTACGATACATTAAACACCTACTGAATAAATGTGGTATCAATTATATATGAAATATGTCACAAATCTAATTGTATGTACATACATAGTGTGTAACTGTGGCATCTTTTTACATAATTGAACATCAATTTCTGTTATGTTGTTATACCGGAGATCTCTAGAAAAAAATCATCAAGTTGAAATATTATCCAGTTCTCTTGATGTGTGTTTTGCAATTAAAAGTGACAGCTACATAAGATTTACCAATATCAGATTACCTTTCATTTGAAAAAAATAAAGTCTGATCTAGTTGGAAGTGACATTATGTTTCTACTAAATGTTGCAAATAGGAGTTCACGGCTGATATTGTAATGTGAATATTCATATTGAATATAAATATTTGTTGCATTTTCAGCCTTATTTTTCCCTATTTTGAGCACATCTTTTTTGAAATCTGGAGCTATCATTCCAGTATCAGCTAGTAATCCGTTTATTATTTATGTATCATTGTCGTTTTCATTAGTTTCTTTTGTTACCTTTTCTGACATCGCACTTCTTTTAAACTGAGTATCAAAATACATTTTACAATTTTTACTCAATCATGCATAGGTTAGAGCTATAGGGGGGTTGAGATCTAACACAACATGTTTTACCCACTGCATTTTTGTGCCTGTTCCAAGTCAGGAGCATTTTGGCGTTTGTTAGTCTTGTAATTAATGACATTGGTAAAAAGGTCAAAAGTAAATAACTCCAGGCCTGACTTACAGATTGTACGTATCCTTTGGAAGTGTTGGAATGCGTCCTAGATATTTAGAGTTACAGTTTATTGTAGAGCCTGACGAATCATCAACACAAGAGCAAGTCGACGGACATGTTCCTTCTACTAATCCAGCACAAATCACAGCAAAAACGAAGATTATAATACTATTCATGCTCATTATATTCATATTACATCGCTGAAAATGGAAAAAAATTGCAACATGAACACATTTACAAAATTTACAAAATAAGAAAAATAGTAAAGATGATATGTAGTCCATTCACAGGAGAAGTAAATGAACAAAAGTCTATCATCAACTTGTTTTAAGAGTATGTTTATTGCGCACTCTTCTTTCAATGGAAAATTGTTGCTTTTGTTAGAGTGAAAAACAATACATGCTAGTACTTGAACAAAATAATGTTCTTACCTGATTGTTTGAAACATAGACAATGATTAAAAAATTTAAACCAACATGCCAATATATTTCTGATATAACATCCCATTATCAAACACGGAAGGAGAAACAATGCATGTCTTACGTAGTTTAGCTTTACAACTGACACAATATCAAATTACTGAGAAAAAAATTAACAAAAATACAATGCACGATGTTTTTTTACTATTATCCGTCTTATACATTTTCACTTAGTGCACAAACACCCATCATATGGAAAATAAAAAAAGGAAGAGTTCCACCAACATTATCAAAATTCAACATTCACTAATTATATAACACAAATTTCACTTACATACTATTATCAATATTGAATATTTGATCAATAAAATTGATTATTAGATTTTAATATTTATGTTCAATATTTAACCTTGAGCATACTTTATCATTCGTTGTTAACATTCGACTGTCAGTAAACATCTGAAACTTATATAGTTGATTCAAGTTCACAAACTTAACATAGCATATTTATAACATTTGATACAAAATTACAATCTTATTTATTTATTTCAGGAATTACTTCTTTTTATTATAAATACCTACTATTACCAATGTTATTTCAACTGATCGGGCGGAGCTTACTTTTTAAGTAGCGTAAGGACAGTCTATTTGAAGATGTGCGTGATAAGGATGATAACCGTTATAATTATAACTGATTTATAATCACCTATCAGTGTCACCAAACAGATATACAAATGGACTGAGTGTATGATATAGGACGCATAACTGAACGCTTTATTGATGAGTTTATCCTGACATACCTGTCTATAGATGGACTGGTCTTAAATAAGCGAACCAGTTAGACCCCGCCCAGTCAAGTGAAATTAATCAAGTAATACATACCTGAAAATTGCATAATTTGTCTGTCTTTTTGACAATTCACTTGGAAGCTCAACATATACCTTCACGAAACTTACCAAAGAGGAAAGCCTGGCTAACCATAGGTCTTGTGTATGTTCCTTTATAATTACAACAAAAGAGGAAGAACTGGATCTTCCCTTTCTGTATTGGAGAACTAAACTACATACAAGAGGAATGACAGATACCAGAGGGACAGTCAAAATCACAAGTGTCCTTACAAACAACGGTCCATATTGCTGGGTCTTCCAAGTGCTTCACAAACCCTCTATCTAAATTATTAACAATTATTTGATCAGCAATAAAGACGAGCTTCAAATTTATTGTGAAACTGCCTATTCTAGAGGTGGCAAGAATCAGATGTGGATACTTAATAACTCCTAAGATCTTTTAGAGTACATACAATCTAAATCTCTTTGACCTTGTAATAATATTAAAACATTTGTCGTTTCTACACAAGTATTTCACATTCCAAACTAAAAGACAAATTGAAATAGTTGGTATTGCCTTGTTTCATAAGCAAGAATGGCCAACGTAGATACAAGTATCTTGTCTTAGGGAGAGATAACACCTACTTTGTAAAGAATCACTGGTCTGATTCAAACAAAAAGTTCTCTGGAACTGACATTATCAAGATTCTTGATTTCTTGATTGACAACATATTTGTTACTTTCGGAGGACGTGTTTTCAACTGACTGTCGGAATTCCAATGGTTAACAAATTGTGCTCCTTTTCTTGCCGACTTTGTTCTTCATACGGGAACTTCTTAGGAAGAAAGATAAGAAGTTTGCAATGTCATTTAACTCTACTTTCCGCTATATAGATGATGTTCTTTCACTCAATGATTGAAAGTTTGGTGACTATGTTGAACGCATTTATCCCATCGAACTAGAGATAACTGATACTACAGATACAATTAAAGAACCTAAGTTAGAACACTCATATACCCCACGTCCCCACATCGTCATTGGAGAAATTAAATAAGTGTAAGAAAAGGAAACTGTATAAGAAAACAAAATTGAATCATAATTTCCTGTCAATATGCACATCTACATAGTATGTCCTTATCATCTACAAAATTTCATGAAATTCTGTTGTGTGGTTTCAGAGGAGTTGCGATGACAAACTGTTGCAGAAGTACATAAATTCCAAGCGAGAGGAGTCAACAGTATAGTGAGGCAAATAAGTTCAAAGGGGCGTAACTCCTAGAAAGAAAATTGAATCGCTATTTCCCATCGATATGGACAACTACATAGTATGTCCTTATTATCTGAAAAGGTTTCGTGAACTTCTGTTGTGTGGTTTGAGAGGAGTTGCAATGACAAACTGTTGCAGTAGTACATTAAAGTAAATAAGTTCAAAGGGGCGTAACTCCTAGAAAAAAAATTGAATCGCAATTTCCCATCGATATGCACAACTGCATAGTATATCCTTATTATCTGAAAAGGTTTCGTGAAATTCTGTTGTGTGGTTTGAGAGGAGTTGCGATGACAAGAAAACAGGACGGACGGACGGACGGGTCAAAAACATTATACCCTCCGCAACCCGTTGCGTGGGGTATAATTAAGTCGGCCTCGTATCTTGACTTACATCTAAAAATTGACAATGAGGGTCGGTTGAAAACAAAACTTTACGACAAAAGAGATGATTTCAGCTTTTCAATTTTGAACTTTCCATTTCTAAGTTGAAACATTCTAGCAGTACCTGCATACGGTGTATACATCTCCCATTTGATACGATATTCCCGTGCTTGCATTTTCTATAATGACTTTCTTGATAGATGGTTGCTGCTCACAAGGAAGCTATTAAACCAAGAGTTCCAAATGGTAAAGTTAAAATCATCCCTTTGTAAATTTTACGGACGCAATCACGAGTTGGTTGACCGTTATGGAATAACCATTCACAAATGATATCGAATATGTTCCTTACGTCGTAACTACAATCCCGAATTAGACAATTTACTCATGTGCACTATTGTTTGTTTGTTTGTCTTTTTCATTTTTAGCCATGGCGTTTTCAGCATATTTTCGATTGATGAGTGTGACTGTCCCTCTGGTTTCTTTCGTCCCTTTTGGTATAACCTCGATATATATTTATATATAGGTAAAAGTTAATTGTTTTTAAAACTGATACAATAGGAAATCATTCGTATGTTAGTGAGGTATAGCCAAAAAACCAAGTCAGCTTAGTTCAGAATTAAAGAATTCACAATTAAAACAAAATACACTTAAATATCTTCTCCAATCATCGTTGTTTTTTATTCAACAGTTATTATTAAAAATTTTATTTTCTATAAAATATTATGATCAATACTACGTTTATGTAAGTAGCATCACACCAATTAATCTTGTAATGATTTGTACCAAATGCATACAAAATTGATATTTAAGGAATGTGCTTAGATGTAATTGCACTGTATCACCGTACGCTCATTACACGGTATTACCGTTATCAAGATTATTTATAAGCAATGTATCTTACGAGAGTCGAATTTTAAAAACTTTCAACTTATCAATGTCGCAAATAGCGTAAAAGTAAAAATTGGAAATCTGTATTCAACGCACTTTAAATCATAACACATGGTAGGTGTAACATATCTTTGTAGTTGAGACAACACAATATAGCAAATAGTCATTAAATGTATTTCCAGTCATTAACATTCATCTGATTGTCTACTGACTATCATGCCGATTGCTAAAAAATAAAGCCAGTTCCTGCATTTCCCCTAAATATGTATGTTTTAAAAACAATAGCGCATACTGTTTACCGATCTGAATCGTTTATTCAAATAGCCGGTACTGCGTTATCGGACCAACACAGACTATGTACCGCTCAAATGCGAGTGTCTTTGATACAAGATGTTCACCAATGTACAGACTTGTCAGTTAACTTTTTGATGGGGCTCTTTTCCGTCTTTTTGAACCAATGAGATTGGAACCTTTGTATGGTGGATTTTTTAGTTTACCAATAAAATAATTGATGCAATCAACATAAGCAACATTTTAAATCACAAGCAGGTAACATAAAAAAATCCACTTTATTTCCAAAACCAGTCTGTTCCTATTGTATCCTACAGTTACACCTGCAAGCAATGCACTGATGATTTAAAATTGTAAGCAAGTATTACATGACCTGATTTAGACCTTAACCTCAACCGTGATTGTTTCCACTGGCCTGATAATTACAGCCAATCTTGATCTATCATTGCTACGGTTCGAAACATATATTTCAAGGTGAACATCTGCGAAAGTAGATTGTTCATGGTTCTAAGTTTAGAGAACCCTAACACATCATTGAACCACAACCTCAAACTAGTTATGTATTCAATTGAGGACAACGATAGAGCATGAACTAAATGAGAAGTTGAACTTGACACTTGCTTAATGGGTCGTATCCATAAGTTGAAAACTTATGTGCATGATCGACCAACTTTGAAACTGTGAACTCGCTGGTATTTACCATAATTATGTTAATTACAAAAACACTCCTTGATAAATTATCTCGATCTTTCTCTAAAAATATTATGATATTTTTTTGTAGATTTTTCAACCCAGTATACCAACATTCCTCATGCGGAATTGAAAAATCGTTTACAAGAAATAATCCGCTATGCTTTTTAGATTTAAAATGGTACCCTATCCTATACATTTATCACTTTACGATACCAAACGGATAGTTTGTTTTAATTGAACATAATGGTAAAACTTGCTACACAGAGGAGCAAGTGATCAGCATGCTAGATATTCTTATCAATAAGGTATTTGTTGAATTTTGACGTTTTCAAAAATATGTGTGCTGTACAATTCAATTTCGCATTCGGATATATTGGTGATGTTCTTCACATTAATAATCACAACTTTTCTGATTGGGTATCATTAATGTATCCTCTAGAACCAACGTTAAAGAAACAATAGATATTGCTTTCTCTGTCTCGTTTGTAAGAGTTTTACCCCGGATTTGACGTGACCGGTTATTTCAATACCAAAATCTATAACAAACGAGACGATTCTTATTTTTGAAATTATAATTTTTCCAACCTTAGCATTAATATTTCAAATTCAACTGCATATTTGATATACATTTTCCAACCCATGCTGTATTCAAGAGCTTATAGCTGCTATTCAGACTTTGTAAAATGTAACCAGTGGCTGATCAAAAAGTTGATGAACTAGGTGTATGTTACAGAACATTTGGTCCCTTTTTTATAAAGTCCACCGGAAGATGTCAAAAACCTTGTTGATAAATATTCCAATTAACATCACAAATAATACACTATAGATTCAAAGTATAGATTCTAAGAATTGACCGTGTTTTTCATCTTCATTTTTTTTAACGTTGATAATATATTTTATTGCACTCTATTGCTGTTAACAGTTTACCTAATGTACAGCATTGCACTTAGTATCCCTGATATATTAGTTATTAGGTATCCAGGGAGAATATCTAATAAAAGTAAATTGATGTTACATTACAATATTTCAATATTTTAAATGATATCATGTTTACCAGAGAATTTTACTTCTGTCCGATAGTGGTTTTTAATATTATATAAATGTGCATCGTGTTTGCCATCATCATCTTTGTGACAGATTGTCTAATTTAAAAGGTAAGTTGACCATAATTTTCGTGATGTTTTGAATCATAATCGAAGTTTTAACTGATTTGAAAACTGTGGTATTTCAGACTAAGATCATATGTAATCATATATCTAAACTATTCAGGTAAACATGATTATACGCAACATCAGAGTGTAGAACACAAAGTTGTCAAAAAAAGATAAAATAGAATGTAAAAGAAGAAGACCAACAAAGTGTGTATTATACAATATTTAAAAATATATTATTTTTTTATCATGCATCAGATGTTAAAATACTTTCTTGTCGCCTGACATGCTCAAGTCATTTGACTTAATACTTGGGTCATGTGACCTCAGGGATATTTGTTACTATTTACTATCATTTATGTAGTTTAGGGTTTTTATAATCAATTTACTGTTTTTTTTCTTTTAATTACATTATTGACTTCAACTATATATTTTATTTCTGCCTTGAATATTTTAAAGATATCTATTTTTGTTCTCTTTGAGTCAGATATGTTATATGATTTGTAGATAGAAAAAAAATATTACAGTCAAAAGGAAGTTAATTTCATAATAAGCTTCATCATTTATTTTATATTCTTCTATACGATTTTCCATTTTAAAAATGCTTTCATTGAAACTTATAAATTTAAGAAGGTTCAATATTTTTGATATAAAATCACTGTTGTAACTGCAAGAAAAAATAAAAATGTTCATAATCTTCTTTAAAAATGCAATGATTACATTTATTATCTGTGAGTATTTTCCATTTTACTAATAAATCATCTTCATAACGTGTTATAGTATTATTTTATTTGTTTTTGCCAATTTTTTTTACTTTAAGTCTATTTTCGGAAATAATTATTTGAGGTGGCTCTGCTCTTACATATACCATCATTGTGCTGTTGTGCTACGTTACATTTTTGTATTTGCGTGTTTTCTTTTATACAAATATGCTTTGTCTATATGCCTGCCTGTTTATCTGTGTTGACACATTTGTTTTTTTTTTGTTTAAAGTGATTAAGATTATAAAAAAATGTTGACTGCTGTACCCCTATTTTTGACATTTTTACCTATCATGTCAATATCATTTTTTTTAAATTCATCCGTATTTTCCCATCTCATATTATTTCTGTGCATTTTGGGAGACTAATTATTTCATATCGTTATTTTATCTGAATTCATCTCCACGACATGTCTGTCTACTATACATGAAAATGTAAATGTATATTTACAAGTTTCCCTAGTTCCAGTATGATGCAGGCCCCCTCTTTATACCTCGTTTACAAAAAAATAACTTTGACTTGGCAATTGTCTTGCAGGAGGCGGTATTTATACACAAAGTCGGTACCACTTAAGTATCCCTCCTCGTTTCTCTCCTTTGTATTTGTATTTTATTTCGTTTATATGCGTATTGATGGCCTCTGATTTGTTTTCACTGAAGCTATTTGTGTCTTTCAAATTTGGTTTTCAAATAACTATTCTTTTTATTCTTTCAAAACACAGCATTGTACAGTTAATGTTAAAAAGGTTGAAAACAAAATATGAAGTTTTTAACATATTAGTTGTATTTTAAGTTTCGTTTGATGTTTGTGTTTCCAGGATATAGTTGTTGTATAGTGTAATTATATAAGTAGAAGTCTCATGTATCAGACTTGGCTTTATGGTCTGTAATAAACATAGTCCGGAAACAATCACCGACCTCCGATAGAACCCGTAGAAAAATGAGTCACTGACGATGGAAGTCTGGCGCACTTGCAATGTGCAAAACAGAGAAATTAATAGACTAATAGCCAACCTAAACCTCCAAATTAAAAAAAAAACGTATACAAATGCATACATATCATTTGACTGAAAGAAGAACAAATTTAACTTTTTACAGTTCATCAAGTAAACGAACAAATTACCAACCTACTACTTTCTAATCATACCAGTATTTTCAAAACTCTAAGTACATTTCAATACATATCTGTATGATATTTATTTTGTTTTTCTCGCATACATTATGGTATTTTGGTAGCATAGTTTGACCCAATTAACTATTTCTTTATGTTGGTGCAAATATTTGCTGTACGATGATACACATAGCCCTGCTCGTCCGAATTTTTAGTATTCAATCTCTTAATTTCAATAGGCTATAAACAAGACAAACACAAATATAGGATAAGTTGCTCGCAGTGACATATTAATTGCTCTTGCGGTACAATTCTTCTTAACTTTATATTACAAATTTCTTCTATTCAAACAACATACAAATGACATATACCATTATTCCTCTTTAGCATTGTTTCTATTTCCTAATACCTCCAAAACTTTTCTCCTGCCTAACATTATACTTTAAAATAGTAAATACTGGTGCAGAACCAGTATCAGAACTAGTTATTCTAGTTCCCATCTATAAATAATTAAAACAAATAGCAAACGGGAAACACACAATTTCAAACGAAATAAAATATACATAAACTTCTTTAACCAAATATCTGTCAAGAATACTTTTGTTTTTATTTCATTAGATTTCTGTTTGTTGTTGAAACAACTATTTAAAATCGAACAATTTATGAAATACAGTTTTATACAGTACCAAACATAAATAACACTTTGTAAGTTTGATAGACCTAACAATAAACTGGCAAGGCCATGGCTAAAACAGAAAGAGACAAATAGACACATAATAGTATATAAGACACAATATAGAAAAATAAAGACTAAGCCACTAGAACCCCACCAAACACTAGGGGTGTTTCCAGATGCTGTAGACGAGTAAGTAGACCCTGCTCCCCATGTGGCATCCATCATATTATGCATGATATTATACAACAAGTCAATAGTCTTATTTGGTAGGTCACATTCGTGAAATTAAACGTAGTAACGACACAAGGACCATATACGTGAGATATATTTTCCAACTTCCAAACATTGGAAAACAATCTTATATTGAATGCAAATTGATGAAAAACAGAAGTGTTAACTTTGATATGTTGTTCGTATACCATTTTGTCTATAATCTATATAATGGTAACTTAAAAATGTCATTAAATCAGTGAACATCAAAATTAACCAAATCTATGAAGAAAGGAGTGTCTTGTCGTCCAGCCTTGTTCTCAATACATTCTAAATTGTATTTTATACCTAAACGACTGTTCTTTGTGTTTAACTCGTTAAATGTATAATACGTGAAATAGTAGTCGTGGATAAAAAAAAGTTATTTGTGAAATGTGTACTCTCATGTCAAACTATATAACCGTTAAAGATCATATTTCGAAGAATTATTTAAAGATACGTATTTATCTTTTTAATTATCCTGTTTCGTGGTTGTAAACCAAATTTGTCATCTCATCTTGATCTTATGTATAAGTATAATGGTTTTGATGTGACACTTTGTATATCATTTGAATAATGTAGTTTTAGAATTAATGAAATAGTATCGTCTGGAAAACCGAAATTCAGTAACCATTTGTGTCATCAATATATGCAGGTATGTCAATAAAGTGTTGATCATTGAACAAATACAACTTAAACAATATATATTGACAACCATGTATTAATAATGGGAGTCATACATATTAGATGTCGTTTACATTTTTAACCGTTCAATAAAAATGGTGAAAATATATACATACAAAAGAGACATATTTTCTGTCAAAATGACATTTGCGTTTTTTTCTTAATTTTATAGATATTGATTTTTAAATCCATTAAAAGAATTATCTTATTATATTTTGTTGCCTTAACAATAACTTTAAGATTGTTGTGCACACTGAAGAATCCGACTAATAGTTTATTTAATCGGGTTTGTCACATTTGTAAGGTTATTACGTTCAGACAAAACCAATGTTATATGTTTTTAGTATATCTTTATAATTTAATTATAATACAAAATTCCGGTTGAATGGAATAAATAAGAATAATTTCAATCTTTTTTTATGACCAATAGTCAATTAATTTGTTTAAAATGATAAATCTGTTATATCATTCAAAGTTGTGTACAAAGTCATGTCTAACAACTGATAGGTAATTACAAACTCGGATCGAAAAATGTACCTTAGAAAATCTAAATCTGATGTAAAATAAAATGGCAAAACGGAATTAACAACTAAATGTAACAAAAAACAAATTCGTTTTAAAAGGTTATACACTATACATTGATAATTACATTTAAACAAATATTTGAAAATGTTTAAAAACGTCATTTAATTGTTAAAATCTCAGATAATTATAACTACGTCCTTCGTAAACGAGTCCTATATAATATATTTCGAAATGCCAAATTCCATGAATATATAAAATCCCTATTAGTAGTGTATTCATTCCTAAAAACATCAACCCTTCTTTTCTTTTAAAACAAGTTTATATTCCAGATATGTTGTCTAACATATGTCAAGTGAAATAGTATGATACATTTTAATTTCAACACAATCGTGAGTTTCTAACCATGTTAACCCTCATACGGAGAGTTTCACATGAATTGCATTTCATCATTTCAACATTTTTTTTCAAAACTTGTAAAAACCGCAAATAAACATACAGTGCAGTTGTTTGTAATTATGTCAGTATTTGTGTAGATACTTCTTATATTTTACGAATGGCTATATGATGCCTTTCAATCAAAGCTGCCTTCTTCGTCCTTATACAACGAAGAAATGATTCAACAATATAAGTTGTATTATGCTGGATATTTGAACTCTGGTTGACAGTTGTCCCAAATTAAACTGAAAACGTTTGATTGAATGCCTCTTGTAGAAAGAGTCCCGATTCATCTACGCGATACATACATTATCCTTCATTCTGTGAAGGGTTTATGTGTAGCTTCTCACAAGGCTGAAAAGCTATCGCTCATTTCAGTTTGTTGTCGGCTTTAGCATGCATAATATATTTGCTGAGAGAAATACACCAAAAGGAGTTCACCAATCGAGTTCCTCATGTTTGTATAGCCGTTGTATTGAAATGACCTTTTCTTATACATGTTATAACCTACATCATAATTATTTCGATGATATATAAAAAAAAGTAAAAACACAAAAATACTGAACTCCGAGGAAAATTCAAAACAGAAAGTCCCAAATCAGCTTGAGAATGCGTATCATATTTGTCTTGATATTGAGCACGCAATAGCTTTATTGGACAATTGTATTTTTAGACATTGAGTTGATCACCGACAGTGGATTTATTCGGCACATGTCTCTCTCGGATGATTGAGACGACTTACATAAAAAGCATTGACTCATAGTTTAGAGGATGCATTGATGTGTGTACTATCGATCACATCTTTAGAATGCTCAATATAGTGAATATAGTATTTAATTGGCCTGAATGTTAGGGCCATTTAAAATTTGCGGTGAATTTGTTAATAAATGCTAATAATTTAAATCACTAAAAGATCATTAAAGATAATTTAGAAAAGAGATTCTTACCTTTTGTTCTATTATTTCATATAATTTTGTTAACGAAATTGATATGGTTTTCCTTGAAGTTTTTGTTTCTTGTTTTTAAAAATATGTAAACATTAAGAAAAATCTGGAAGTTATATAATCTGTATTACACAAGAATTACCTGATGAATAAAAACTGCGTATATCTACTCACATATGGCCTTGTACGACTTTTTCTTTTAAAGACCATGTCATCGTTGTGTCGTGATATAACAATGATGAAAAACACTATTTTAAGTATTTTTGTTACAACAATGAAATGACAGTTTTAAAATTGTCGATCAGATTTATTAAATTACACTTTCAACAGTATTAAATATTTACTTCTGTCCTTCATTTCTAATGTGTATTTGTTTATTTGTTGTATTATTCAAAATATTTAAATAAATATCATTTTTTTTGTTTTTAAAATCATTTTTAATTTGAGCCCTTTAAGGGGAGATAAATATTTTAGTAAAAATTTATACATTCTGGTATTTTGATAGCATAGTTTGACCTAATTAACTATTTCTTTATGTTGGTGCAAGTATTTACTGTACGATGATAAACATAGCCCTACTCGTCCGAAATTTTAGTATTCAATCTCTTAATATCAATAGGCTATAAACAAGACAAACGCAAATATAGGATAAGTTGCTCGCAGTAACATATTAGTTTCTCTTGCGGTACAATTTTTCTTAACTTTATAGTACAAATTTCTTCTATTCAAACAACATATAAATGACATATACCATTGTTCCTCTTTAGCATTGTTTCTATTTCATATGTTAATACCTCAAAAACTTTTATAATTCCTAATGTACCTAACATAAAACTTTATAATAGTAAATACTGGTGCAGAACCAGTATCAGAACTAGTTATACTAGTTCCATCTATAAATAATCAAAACAAATAGCAAACGGGAAACACACAATTTCAAACGAAATAAAATATACATAAACTTCTTTAACCAAATATCTGTCAAGAATACTTTTGTTTTTATTTCATTTCATTTCTGTTTGTTGTTGAAACAACTATTTAAGATCCTACAATTTATGAAATACAGTTTAATACAGTACCAAATATGAATAACACTTTGTAAGTTTGATAGACCTAACAATAAACTGGCAAGGCCATGGCTAAAACAGAAAGAGACAAATAGACACATTTAAGGAATGACTGTAATATTTTTTCTGTTTATTAAGAAATAACATAAAACATTTTGTGCACACTGAATAACGCGCGTAGCGGGTTATTTAACAGTGTGCACCACATTTTTTATGTTATTTAGAATAGACAGAAAAAATATTACAGTCATTTCTTATAATTTAATTCTAAATTCCATTTTAAACAGTAGAAAACCCTGAAAAAACGTTGATGACGTCACGGTCACATGACTAAGTTATGTCTATGGTCTGATAACAAAATAACGTCGGCCAATCAGAAGACGCGTTACATCCAAAATTAAATTATAATAGTATATTAGACACAATATAGAAAAATAAAGACTAAGCTGCTAGAACCCCACCAACACTAGGGTTTTTTCCAGATGCTGCGGACGGGTAAGCAGACCCTGCTCCCAATGTTGCATCCATCACATTAAACAGATGATATTATACAACCAGTTAATAGTCTTTTTTGGTAAGTCACATTCGTGAAAAGCAAACGTAATAACGACATAAGGACCATATACGTGAGATATATTTTCCAACTTTCAAACATTGGAAAACAATCTGATATTGATTGAAAATTGATAAAAACAAAAAGTTTTAAGTTTTATATGTTGTTCGTATACCATTTTGTATATAATCTATATAATGGTAACTTAAAAATTGCATTAAATCAGTGAACATCAAAATTATCCCAAATCTATGAATAAAAGAGTGTCTTGTCTTGTCGTCCCGCCTTGTTCTCAATATATTCTAAATTTTATTTTATACCTAAACGACTGTTCTTTGTGTTTAACTCGTTAAATGTATAATATGTGAAATAGTAGTCGTGGATAAAAAAAAAAGTTATTTGTAAAATGTGTACTGTCATGTCGAAACTATATAATCGTTATAGATCATATTTCGAAGGATTACTTAAAGATACGTATTTACCTTTTTAATTATCCTGTTTCGTGGTTTTAAACCAAATTTGTTATCTCATCTTGATCTTATTAAGTATAATGGTTTGAATGTGATACTTTGTATAACATTTGAATGATGTAGTTTTAGAATTAATGAAATAGTATCGTCTGGAAAACCGAAATCCATTTTATAGATATTGATGTTTACATCTATTAAAGGAACTACCTTTTTATAGTTTGTTTTGCCTTAAAAAAAAACTTTATGATTGTTGTGCACACTGAAGAAGCCGCAAAGCAGTTTATTGAAACAGGTGTGCCACATTTTTAATATTCCTCTGTTCAGACAGAACAAAGGTTATAAATTTTTAATATTCCTCTGTTCAGACAGAACAAAGGTTATACATTTTTAATATATTCTTATAATTTATTTATAATTTTAAATTCCGGTTAAGAGGAGTAACTGAGAAAAATATCAGATTTTGTCAGGACTTATAGTAAATTATTGTGTTTGAACAAAAGTTTGTATATATATGATAAATCAGTTATGGCACCCAACGTTGGGTACAAACAAGTGTTTTTTTAACAATTGAAAGGAAATTACAAACTCGCATCGAAAAAAAAAACCTTACCCTGTGGCGTTCAATTGTATTTCTGTCCATCTGATTAAGAAAAATAATTTGTTCTTATGTTGTACAGTTATACCACTGTTCCACGTTAGGGGGTGGATGGAATCCCGCCAACAAGTTAAATCCCGCCAAATTATGTATGTGTCTGTTACAAGCCAGGAGCCTGTAATTCAGTAGTTTTGGTTTGTTTATGTGTTGCATATTTGTTTGTCGTTCATTTTTTTGTACATAAATAAGCCAGTTAGTTTTTTTTTCATTTGAATAGTTTTACATTGTCATTTTGTGTCCTTTCGTAGCTGACTATGCGGTATGGGCTTTGCTCATTATTGAAAACCGTATGGTCTCTCGTGGTGAGTTGTTTCATTGGCAATCATACCATATCTACGTTTTCAGTACGAGAAGTTGCATGATAGGAAACATTTAGAAAATCTAAATCTAATGTAAATTAAAAGATAAAGCGGATTCAACAACTGAATGTAAACAAAACAAAATTCATATTAAAATGGTTATCCAATATCAATTGATATTAAATTTTACATTAAAAACAAATTTAAAAAGTTTAAAAACGACATTTAATTGTACAATCTGAGATAAATGTAAACTCCTTCAAACACATTAATTTGAATTACTTTCATGTCATAGGTACATATAATATCTTGAGAAATGCCAAATTCCATTAATATTTGTAATCCCTACTAGTACTGTATTCATTCCTAAAAACGTCAAACCTTCTTTTAAAACAAAGTTTATCGGGTCGTGAAGTTTATTTTCAAGATACGTTGTTTGCTAGAAGATATGTCAAGTAAAATGGTCTGATTCATTTTAATTTCAACAAAATCGTCAGTTCTTATAGTTTCATATGATTTTCAGTTCATCATTTCAACATGTCTGAAACCACAAATAAAAAGACAGTGCAGTTGTTTGTATTGACGTCAGTATTGTGTAGATAATTATCAAATTTAACAAATGGCTATTTGATGACATTTAACCAAAATGGCCTTCAAATGTTCGACGTCTTTACACAAATTAAGAAATGATTCATTAATATAAGAAGTATCATGCAGGAGATTTGAACATGTAGAAAGAGAGCCGATGTGTTTGCGCGATACAAACATGTTCCTTCATTTATACTTAGACATTTAATGAATCAGCGGCAGTTGATTTTTTCGGCACATGCCTGTCTCGGAGAGATGCGACGACGTACATACAAAACATGTATGTGTTTACTATTGATCACATCTTGACAATGTTCTAAATCAAGAGTGAAGTGTTTAAATGGCTTGAAAACAAAGTTATATTGCAACTTGTAATGAAATGAAAACATTGTATTTTCCGTAATGATATGCCCATGTTACATAATGCTAAATACACTTGTTTTAATTGCTAAATACACTTGTTTTTATTCTGTCCTTTAAGACCATTGCTATCGCGCCTTGCTTTGTTATCATGGTATCTGCATTTATGCGAAAAATCTTTTATTTCTCGCAGCTAATAATACGAGTTTTAACTGTCATTCGTCTCTCAACAATTCTTGTTAAATTATTTAAAAAAAGGATTTTACATGTTTCACACAAAGCAGAACAGCGATGAAGATTCTTACCTTTTTCATCTTATTGTGTCTTGTGTCTATTGTCGTTGCCTCACATTTATATTCTTTTACTTAAAGTTCTTTTTTTCCCTATTAATACGTTCGCAGTATGAGGTGATACGATTTGTATTTTAAAAGAAATAATTGAATAGCTTGGTGAATTGTGTCACACATCATGCACACGACCTCATATGATTTTTTGTTAAACTATCCGTTCATCGTTAAGGCGTCATATAACAATGACGAACAACAATTATATTTAAGATATATAATTACAAGTCTTTACAATGCAATGACAGTTTTAAAATCGTTGATCACATCTAAAATGTTAGGTTACAAGGAAGAAATTATATACATAGGCTTTACAATGAAATGACTGTTTTAGAATCGTTGATCACATTTAATATGTTAGGTTACAAGGAAATAATTATTTACATAGGCGACAATGGTAGCCTTATTTGGTTCGGACTTTTCACTATCAAAGATCCATTGAAAAAAAATTCGAATTCTGAATTATCAAAACCTTTGGGTGTAATTTCAGTGGTCAAACACATATGGTGCTGCAGCTTTTATGATAGAAAAATGGCATCTTTTAAGAATACTCAACGGTTCTGGAATTTTCGAAATAGTATGAATGAAGAACACCCCTTGCTTAATTTGGAAACGACAATGTTGCCTTTCTTGGAGAGTTTACTCTAAATTTCTCGCTATTTCTACAGCAATGCCCAACACCCATTTCATACTATTTCAATTTTAATTTCTAATAACCAAGGCAGCAGAAAATAAATTTACTTCTACCTATAATCTTGGATGTATAATCTAGGTGGCGCCAGTCATCTTTATTTACTTTATTTTAACCTATAAACACATTTCACAATATCAAATATTTACCTTCAATTCACCTCTTGATTTATACATGTATGTTTATTTCTATGTTTACAATGTATATGTGGTTGCTGCATCGGCAAGTGGATTCATCTTACGATTGTTAACAAGCTATTAAACTTATTTTACATCGATATGGGTAGTTATGATTTTTCGATATTGTTTTTCCTTTGTTAAGGAGTAGGTCCTGTAAAGGCCCATTTTTGCCTCAAATACAACTTACATTTAATATTAAGAATGAACACAATGCGGCTACCGTGAAGTTTTCAGTAATTTAGCATGATTAAATGATGCTACATGTAGTACCCGATATATGTAAAAAAAAACTGCCCATATTTATGTCGCTGACGTATTCTACTTTTACAAAAATAGCTAAAACTTTACGTTATAATAATTTTGTAACACTGATATATTTTGAGGCCAAAAAAATGGCTCTTACTGAACCTACTCTTTTTTGTTGATAAGTTATGTATTCTTATACATGTATGTAACAAAAGAAACATAAATTGAAAAAATAAGACAATCTGGTTCCGTGTATATCTGCGTCCGTTCGTTTTTCGTTTTGAAATATCAAAAACAAAAAAACAAAAAACGAAAGTGATTTCATTTTTCGTTTTTGATTTCTTAAAAACCAAAATTAAAAACGAAAGTGTTTTCATTTTTCGTTTTTGATTTCTTAAAAACTAAAACAAAAAACGAAAGTGCTTTCATTTTTCGTTTTTCGTTTTTGAATTCAAAAAACAAAAAACGAAAAAGAAAAGTATTTTCATTTTTCATTTTTGATTTCACAAAAACAAAAAACGAAAAACGGAAGTGTATTTAATTTATCTTTCCCACACTGTTTGTATGTCATTCAAAAAATGACAATGTTGTTATTTGTCATTCATTTAAAGGTTCATCAGAGATAAAATTATAACAATGTTGTCGATTTTTGTTACATATTTTAATATCGAAATTAAAAAGGGTGAACACAGTTCGTTTTATTTTGTGTTTAAAGGTTTTTTTAGCACGCGCAATTTAGCTGTATGACGTGTGCGTCGTCTGAAATACAGGTGACGTTTGTTTTTCAAAAATCACAATGGCGTCGAGTTACGTTTTATTCAAGGGATCTAAAACACTATCCTTTAGAATTGAGAAACTGCCAGCCGAGAAAATAGCGCAAGTTTTTGATGTAAGTACTGTAAAAATAAGTTCCAATATAAAATATTGTGTGGGTATGGGAAATTTTTTGGCAAAGGTGCTTTTTTTTCTCAAAACTCATGACCTGTCTTTTTACAAATTTTATACTAGCCCCCTTCCCCTTAACAAATGAAATGGACGCTACAGAGTAAAACGTCAGAGGACGAATATATGGGTTGGCGTCATAACCCCCATCCCCCTTTAAGATTAGAAGCACATATTCTTAATATACTGTTACATGTTTGTATATTGTCAATGCAGACTTCAGTCCCACACTCAATGTTGCCTTGTGAGTGTTACATGTACAGAGCCTTTTTATCACACTACCTCGCCCCTCCCCAAACCACTCTTGTCCGGCGTATTTCACACATGCATGTACTGTACTATTGGCTATACAAGTATAATGAAAAACTGGTGCGGCCATTGCATAAAAGATTCTGTATTTTTTTTAATAGAAATTATCGATCTCGGCAATGTTTCAATAATCTGTTTTCGGCTTAGATTTGATAAAAGAAATGTAAGTACAATTCGTGTTCTTTTTATCAACCCATGGGTCACATAAAAGGTATGGGTCAGTGAAACTATATGTTGTTGATACAAGGTTGCTGTTTGCATTCTAAATGATACCTGCGTTCATACATTTACTCTTTAAAAAATCAGACCTTTATGTATGCATGACACGTGTTTATTCATATTTACTGTGGATGATAAATTGCTGCGGTAAACATTAGGTATTAACACTTCACCGAAGGGATGAGTTTAATTACAGCAGATTTCATGTAGGGAAAGGTAGAATCCTTGGTTAGCTTGCTTGTTAGCTGAACCGTGAAGTCATTATTAGGTAAGGTATACCTCCCTCCTTTTGGAGTAGTCTAGTCTTACAGACAGACAGATTGGTTATCTGTCGGACTAGTCTACTCTTAAAGAAGGGTACTTTACTTAACCTAATAATGACTTCACAGTTCAGCTAACAAGCAAGCTAACCAAGGATTCTACCTTTCGTTACACACTTAATGAAATCTGCTGTAATATATTTTAGTATTTGTATACTTTATAAAGATAGACCCTTTTTTTCTTATGTTTAAGAATACTGCTACGGCTCACCCAATGACATATGATACCCATTGACATATGATGGGCTTAAATTTTCCAAAGTTCTTCTAGAATATTATATATATTAATTTCATTTTAATCAAATAAAAGGTAGGTGTAGTATTGCACCTATATCTAATGACGTCATTTAGTCATGTTACGATGTTGTTGTTTTTTTATTAATTTTTTTGCGGATCAAATGTGAAACTATGGAAGCACTTATGGAACGCTTGTACAGTTATTTTACTGCAAATAAGTCGGAACTATTAGTTAAGTTGTTTGCTATAAGCTGGAATCTATTCATCATGTGGAGTCAACAAGAAAAAATTGCATTACAATGTTTTAATATAAATGTAATGACATAGAAATAAGGAGTCGACATATTGAATTTAACTTGTTCATTGACTAAAGTCGACAACTCGTGCCTTTGATGATGGGGCAAAACCACGTGACCATTTGGCAAAAAATATAAGTCTATTTTTAAATTGATTTCCATATCGGGCATATGTCGTTTGTTTAATGTGCTTCGGGTGGGTGTCGCTATCCATAGAGTTCAAGTTCATATTAAAGGTCGAGTTGTTGTTCGTAGTTATTTGGTTTAAAAGGGGGAACGGCAGTCAAATTCAGATTATTGTTTTTACTTAAAGCAGAGCACCGACGCGAATGGATCAGATATAGGAGGCATGGCCGTGGAAATCAATAGCTATCAGCCTATGACCGATGCGGATAATCTTTATACATCTGATGTTTCTCTTCTTCATAAATGATATGTATTTGAAATAAAAATAAGCGGCTTTGGCATGAAAATGGTTACATAAGAGACTTTTCTCCACTCCACCATATTCCAAATAGTGAGAAAGTTAACAGCTATAGGCCAGATACCAAAGGACAGAAGTTAACAGCTATGGGTCACCGTACGGCCTTCAACAATGAGCACAGAACTATGAATTGGTTCAAATACATTTAACAATTAACGAAAAAATGTGTTATAGTTATTGACCAAGCAAGTCGGTATATACGACTTAATCTGCACGGCTCTGGTGACCCTTGTTAACCTGAACGACGTACGTAGGAGTTCGGGTTAAAGGGTCATCCAGAGCGTGTAGATTAAATCGTATATGCCGACTTGCTTGGTCAATAACTGTTTTAACACAGGACGCCAACAATTTACGTGAACATTTTGGAAATATGCGGACGATAATCCGCAATCAGCGGCTCCTATGAAAGTTTCTTGTAGGGTAAAG
Organism: Mytilus edulis; assembly: GCF_963676685.1. NCBI lineage: Eukaryota > Metazoa > Mollusca > Bivalvia > Mytilida > Mytilidae > Mytilus > Mytilus edulis. Next base: position 76,817,624 of record NC_092354.1, on the reverse strand, counting down.
AAAGGGGGAAATACGTTTTTATGAATTTAAAGATTGGGAAGTGTTAAATTATTTTATTTTTTATATTTAGGCTTCTTCTATAATCGAAATATTATTTAGAGGATTGCGATTTAATGGTAGATTTTTTTTTTTGTTCCTCTTTAATCTATTCCCAATTTTTATATAAATTAGTGACAATATTGTGTATAGACACCTTTCTATTTGAAAACTATACTATATGTTGCCCTCTAGATGTCCTTAATTTGAATTTGTTGTTTGATTGCTGTCTTATTGACGTATAATCTACATCTCATACAGTTCTACTTCCATTTGGTGTACTTTTTAAATGTGAAAGTAAAATGAAAACTGAAAGAGTTATTGAATATAAATTGCTTGCCTTTTCCCCCGAATTTATATGCTTAGAGGAAGATGAACCGAGGAGAAATTATCCCAAATTCAAAATATCAAGTAAACTGAAGAAAAAATGTTTCTCTTTTCAATCATCAACTCCCCCTCTCCATTTTAATTTTTTTTTTCTACAGTATTAATATTTGGAGACATGTCTCAGCTAAGCTAAGTCTGATTAATCTGCTGCTTATTCCCTAAAATATTAAGTAAACTGAAGAAAAAAAAATGTTTCTCTTTTCAATCTTTAATTCCCCCTTCCCCCTCCAAATTTTGTTTTCTACAGTATTAAATTTTGAAGACATGTGACATTTGTCTCATCTAAGCAAAGTATGATTGATCTGCTGCTTATCCCCCTTTACTATGATCCTCATCAAAGTCAATCCTAGTCACTAAAAAGCCGGGCATACTTATCTAATTAGTCGTAATGAATTCCATTGAGTATAAAACTAATCCACATCAGATTTTATTTATTTGTTTATTCTAAAATACATCCCTTTTTGACAGAGGTTACAAAAAAATAATTGTAATTCGGTTTGACTGTGAAACACTGATTTAATAATTATATTGATGTTATCAAATATTTTATTTTATGCTCCACCCTTTTTCTTGAAAACATATCATATTTTATGTGTACTATTGTTTTTATGTTTGTCTTTTAAATTTTTAGCCATGGTGTTGTCAGTTTGTTTTAGATTTATGAGTTTGACTGTCCCTTTGGTATCTTTCGTCCCTCTTTTAGCATAAATTCGTCAAAAATTGTTTTTAGTCTCGCTTCACTCGCGATCGGTGATATCTTTTTAATTCTATGAAATTACACAACTTCCAAAATCCAGGGTCCGCCCCTAAAGGTCGGAGTTCTTTTGAACTGTGCAGTATATCTAAGGTCTTTAATGCACACCTTTGCTGTGCCAATACATTGCTTACAAGGCTCTGAGACGCCATGGACTTTCTGTTTGAAAGACCTTTCATGATCTTCTGGTTTTGTCGGATAAAAACGCAACTCTTAACACTAGAAGAATGAAACATCTTTGGTTGAATTATTAAGTACTAGTACAGAAAGTAAAGTCCTATCGTGAAAGATCCGTATAAGTGTTCTGTGCTGGCAAAAGCGGGTGTTCTTATCTCCTCTAAGTTTAATGAAGTTTCATCCGTATCGGACTTCTTCGCCTGAATGAAAGCTTTAGGTCGACGAGTATGTCTCTCTATCCGTGCTTTTTTTAGTTCTTTTACTAATTAATACTTTATACTTTGCATGATATATCATGTCAAGTCCTCATTTTGACAATAATACTTTGGAGATACCATAGACGTCTGTCCTGGGAAAAACCTACTAATTGACCAGAAGTGGTGAAAGTAATTGTATTCATTTCTTCAATAATACCAAGGGTTCACGAAAGAGAATGGATGTGATCATCACACCAGAATGTGTTTCGTGTGTACATTGTATTAATATAACATATATAACGTGACGGTACCCAAATTGCACCTATTTTGACAGTTTTTTCATCTACGTTTTTTTATGATAAAGACAAAAATGTCCATTCTGTGTTTATTTTGTAGCCGTATCCTTCTTTATTATCAAGGTACACCAATTTGATTTTTATTTCATATGGAATCATAGAAAAATTGGTATAAACTGACCTCCAAACCATCAATGATTCTGAAATGAGGAGTACCCAAATTGCATCCATGCTTAAATTCACATCGTCAAAAGTCTAATAACAGAGCTTTTGTTTAATTTCTTCAAATATTTTGAACAATTGGATATTAGTCCATGCTTACTCTTCATTATTTTTTAAATGGATAATTGTAACATATTGTGTTTGCTAATTTTAAAAAAATGACGTTTTGATGACGTCGCATGGCGACGTTTCAGTACATTTTGCATTTTCAGTAAATACTTCATCTGTTCATAAATACTGTGAACGTTTTGTGCATATCTAAATAGTTTTACCTATGTTGAAAGATGTGCTTAGTATTAAATCATAAAAATACAAATTATTTAGTCTCTATGAAATCTTGTAAGATTTTCGCTGCTAGTTTTGCCAAATAGGTGCAATTTGGGTACTCGGTGTAATTTGGGTACCGTTACGTTATCTCTATATTAATACCTATCAAATGTATCACCATATGATGACGCTTTGGTAACTATAAACTAATGCTGAGTTCACACTTAATTCGAATGCGATTCGCATGAACTAATTCGAGTTAGTTTAATTCGCATTTGAAACGTTTTACGTCCTAACGTCAATTCTAATTCGAATTGCAATGCGCGTCAAATTCACTTTACTGTCCAAACCGTGTTTCTAATGCGAATCGGAGAATTCGAATGAGCCAATTCGAATCAATTCGAATTAAAAATGAAGAGTGTATGAACGCGATTAGCGAATTCGATTTCCATTCGATTCGAATTTAATTCGAATTAAATGTACGTCTGAACGAGGCATGATATAAGAAAAGTTACCATAATGCATTTTGTTTTATAAAAAAATTCTTACCGTGACGTCGCAGACGTTATATTGATATTACAAGGCGGAAAATTTAGCTTCTCACGCTACTACGGGGGAAACATTGGCCTGATCCTTCCATAACGCTGAGGGAGAAACGTGGGATAATGCCAATTTTTCCGGAGGGAAATATTGGATCGATCTAGTCTTTCCCACCAAAAAAATTGACATGGGGGAGAAATGGCTATAGTACACCGGTTACCTCGTTCTCAATTCGATTCTAAACCAATTTGTATTTGTCGCATGGTTATTAACGTCCAAATCTGACACGACAGCCAGACAGCGTCCCGATTCTACCAAATATAATCCGACAGAGACACACAGTGACCAGACAGTAAACAGACGCTGACGGAAGATATACGTTAGAAAACTGTCGGCATATTCCAGATGATCAGGTACTGGCGGAACGGAACCCTATCATGAAAACGACTTTGTCTTACCTCAGTCGGGTTGTGTACTGTAATTGTCTGGACTCTTGACGTGGTTATTATTGCAGAATTTCGTATTAATAACGGGACTGTTCCGTAACGGTTTCGGCAAAGACGGTTCACATTCGACAAGATCTGGATGCAATCTGGACTCAATCGCCAAAAACCAGCAATGACAAATTCCTCCATATAATTTCCGTTCAACATGTCACCGTCCAGAAAACGCAGAACATTGTCAGAATTTGATCCGATATTGCAGAATCTGTCACGACATAGTCCCGATTGTAATCCGACTAGACAAAAAATGTTTTTTGAAGGTTGCTCAGTGGTCTATATACACAAGTGCAATATAAGAGAAATTAAAAACATGAATTTAATACTTTTGTAGAACGACTATATCTGCAAGCAGCGTGGATGGTGTTTCAGAGAAACTAGTGGAGATTGATGACAACGTGACATTATTGTTAGAAAAAACCAAACAACTGGAAGACATTAGCAGCGCGATAAGTGGCATATATACGCAAGTGGAATCAAGGAAAAAATACGCTGTTCCGACAGGGAAAGTGGAAGCTGTGAGGTCAGCTTTGACCTGCATAATTTGCAAAGGTAAACAATATTTTTAAACTCTAAATCTAAAGGGACGAGAAAAATGTTTTTTGAAGGTTACTATTATTTTAACCATCAGTTTTTTTCCATATCAGCAAAACCAAATGTCTTATTACATAAGAATCCTGAGACTATCATTCCATCTATCATTTGAAATAGAGATGTGTTGATTTATAAAAAGCAGTTATATGAATAAAATATATAAGGTGTATGATTTTGCAAAGAGACAGTAACCGGACGACACATATGATATAGTCATGTAAATGTCGTCTGGGGAAAGGATGTACGGCTTAAAAATGCATGATTTTTATTGAAGCCGAACGTCCAGGGGGAAATGTTTTTTTTACGTTGTACAACACTTTTTTCATTAATATCCCATAATTCATCCACTGTACAATTTTCGTTTGAACATTTGTCAAAACAGAATCTTAAATGAATGCAAATCCAAGGCAAACAAGGTAAATTACGATTAAAATTCCATGAATTAAATGCAGGGTTATATTTAGGAAGAGACTGTTAAAAACGTGAAACGAAGAAACGTAAATAATGATGTTTCCGTTTGCAATCTTGTAAAAATATTTCTCCGATGAGTTGGATAACCTTCTATCTACTTCGATATTTGTACATGTAACGTTTGATCAGTACAAAATATAGAAAATCTGCTATAGCAAAGTCATTGGAAGTGATTTATTTCTTTTAAATTCTAAAGTGCCCTTACTGCAGTGACGTCATTTAGAACTGTTCTATAGTCCTGACTGATTTAGTCAGTTCTGCTGACAGTTCTGCGGTTAGAACTGATTTGGACAGTTCTACCTACAACTGATTTAGACAGTTCTACCCTAGAACTGATCCTGACAGTTCTACCTAGAACTGATTTAGTCAGTTCTACCTAGAACTGATTCTGACAGTTCTACTTAGAACAGTTCTTGGTTAGAACAGTTCTATGACAGATATTCTGACAGTTCTAACGAGAGGTTCGAAGTGATCTCCACTGTAGTTACGATACTGTTGTCAGGTCATTAAAGATTGCATATTTTGGCGTTAATATTGATTCACTTATAGGGTCTTTGCATCGGAACTGAACACATTTATTCAAAAAACAGTTGTTGACATGACACGGGTTATGTTCTTCTCATATATGTTATGATGGTATGATACTAAACCCTTTACGGGAAGGATTGTGCCTGATATTCATATGATGAAATCATAATCTTTCAATCAGTTTAATTGAAGTCTGGAGCTGGCATGTCAGTTAACTGCTAGTAGTCTGTTGTTATTCATGTATAATTGTCATTTTGTTTATTTTCTATGGTTACATCTTCTGACATCAGACTCGGACTTCTCTTGAATTGAATTTTAAATGTACGTATTGTTATGACAGTGACGGTCACATAGATGAGGATACAATTGGTTATTTAAAGCCAGAGAATGCCAAGCCTAGTCGATTGTCATTACACCACTATTAACCGAGTACTGAAGTAAACCACACCACTAACCCCACTTTATTCATGCTGTTGGTTTTTAATAAATTAAGAAGTATAGGAAGAAAGCTAACAGTATGCATGCTATCTATATATCTGAATGTATTTAATAGATGTAAGAAGATGTGGCATGAGTGCCAATGAGACAACACTCCATCCCAGTCACAATTCATAAAAGTAAACCATTATAGGTCAAAGTACGGTCTTCAACACAGAGCCTTGGCTGACACCGAACAGCAACCTTTAAAGGGCCACAAAAATACTGGTGTAAAACCATTCAAACGAACGAAAAAACCAACGGTTTAATGTATATAAACAAGAGGCTCTCAAAAGACTGGATCTCTCACCTGATGTTTTTTAGCACAATTCATTCATCAATCATGATCTATATTTTCGAGTTATAATGTATATCAGTGTTTGCTTTAAACAGTTGTTTATAAGTATTAGGCCAAGTATTTTCAGAGAACATTTTTAAATGTAAGCAAACATGTTGAACAAAGTGTGTTAAATTGTACTAAAAATGCAACAACTTTTTAAGTGATCAATTGACAATTTTGGACATTTTTACTTTGCTAAAGATTTTTGCAGTTTATCTTTATCTTCAATAATGTTCAAGGTATTAACCAAAAACTGCAAAACTACTTAAAATTAACAATTTATTGGCAGCAATCCAACAATGGTTTGTTTGATTTGTCTGAAAATTATAGGGTTGGTACATGTAGATCTTGACATGTTTAACATTTAACCCAATGAAAGATTTTCTGTAAATACTTTAGTTTTTGAGATATATTTAACCAAAAACTGCATTTGATCCATATTCTCTATTTTTATCCATGGCAGCCATGTTTGTTGATGGATCAAAACTTTGGACACAATTTATAAACCAAATACACTAGGGAACACTCAGATTAAGTTTGAAGGTATTTGGCCCAGTAGTTTCGGAGGAGAACAGTTTTGAAATAGTTTACGACAACAGACGACGAAATTACCAATTTAATGGCAGCAACCCAACAATGGTTTGTTTGATTTGTCTGAAAGTTTCAGGGTTGTTAGATTATGACAAAGTTATCTAATGTCAGATTTGCTATAAATGCTTTAGTTTTCGAGATATAAGCCAAAAACTGCATTTGACATCTATGTTCTATACTAAGCCATGGCAGCCATGTTTCTTAGTTGATCATAAATTCGGATACAATTTATAAACTAGATATCCTAAGGAACATTCATTGAAAGTTTGAAGGTATTTGACCCAGTAGTCTCAGAGCAGAAGATTTTTGAAATAGTTTTCGACGACGAAAGGCGACGACGGACGCCAAGTGATGGCATACGTTCACATCGGGCCCTTTGGACCCAGTGTGCTAAAAGGAAATACGAGAAACATGTTTAATTAATATCACAAAATTTTGTATCTGTCGGTTCTGAGTGACTAAGTCGAAAGCCAGATATTAACTTTTCTCTGTTTCGTATATTGAGTTTACATAAATTCTGCCGTTAGTTTTCTCGTTTGAATTATTTTATATTTTTTGAGTGTGACACCTTTCATTATTTACTATACTGTATAGGTTTTATACATTTTTTAAGGCTGTATAGGGATACCCAAATAGCTTACATCCGCGTCAGTAGGATGGATTATTTATATAAGTTAAACGTACGTTTTGTCGCCGCTCGTGGTAAGGACGATGCACCTCTCGCAATGCTCGACCAACTCTTACTTCTGATACCGTTGTATCCTGGGTTGCCAAGAAGCCAGTCATCATTCTTCGACCATATGTAGGGCCTACCTACATGTATATTTGATATATTTTAGAAACATGACAAAACACATTATGGGTTTATGTGTTGTAAATTAAGGTACATGTACAAAACTCATACAGATCTGTGTATTCTTATTCAAGTTTAATACATAAAATGGGGAAAAAAATACAGATGTCGAAAATGATAATAAAAAAACTTCTGTAAAAGGTTAGCGATTAGAGAATGCAGAGGCAGATTTTGGATTTTTTAAAGGGAGTTTCCCTACAAGAGCAGCAAATCAATAAAGGGGTGATTGCGGTGGTCAGGAAATGAAATAATGGCTGACATTTTTAATCTTTTTGTGCATATAATAGCAACAAAATTGTGCATATAATAGCAACAACAAAATCACACGAGACGCTTGACAATTTTGACATGTTAATAGCAATTTATGCAAACTCTCTCTCTCTCTCTCTCTCTCTCTCTCTCTCTCTCTCTCTCTCTCTCTCTCTCTCTCTCTCTCTCTCTCTCTCTCTCTCTCTCTCTCTCTCTCTCTATCTCTCTCTCTCTCTCTCTCTCTCAAACAATTTGAAAGGACTTAATATACTAGTATTTGAAAGAGTAAATCAATTAGTGTTCTTTGGTTATATTTCATGATTGAACAACATCTTCATTTGACCTCCCATTCTAGTAGTGATGCTTTAAAGGGTGTCAGTTCTGCTATTTTTCCTTTTATTAATTGGATTTTTTTTTAAACAATTTTTACAAATAAAAGTCAGTAATGCTTAAAAGGTCTCTAATAATGAGTTGTATTATTGATAATCATCCCACATATCAATTTTTTTTCATAGAAAAAAATATTTTCATCTGATTTTTATAGTTCGTTCTTATGTTGTACTGTTATACCACTATCCCAGGTTAGGCAGAGGGTTGGGATCCCGCTAACATGTTTAACCCCGCCACATTATTTATGTATATGCCTGGTCCAAGTCAGGAGACTGTAATTCAGTGGTTGTCGTTTGTTTATGTGTTACATATTTGTGTTTCGTTCATTTTATTACATAAATAAGGCCGTTAGTTTTCTGGTTTGAATTATTTTACAATGTCTTATCGGGGCCTATTATAGCTGACTATGCGGTATTGGCTTTGCTCATTGTTGAAGGCCGTACGGTGACCTTTAGTTGTTAATATATGTGTCAGTTTGGTCTTTTGTGGATAGTTGTCTCATTGGCAATCATACCACATCTCTTTTTTTATATTTGCATATTTCAGTACCAGATAAGTAGTATCGAAACAATACATCTACATCAAATGACAATAAAACGTAGTATTCAACTAGTGCGTTTTAGTCATTGTAAGTTCATAAATTATCGCATATGTTTTATAACCTCAAAATCAAGAAAGTCATGCTAGATATACTTACTAGAGGTATGATGCACAAAATTTAAACTGAGGAATAATGCCTTATTATATACATGACATGTTTTAGTGTTTACAATGCAATACATAACTAGAAGGTCAATTCCAATTAATTTAATGAACGAAGACATATAGCACATGTGTAGATCACAAAAACCTTTGAGCATAATTTTAGTTATAACACAATACCTATGTGACTTAGATATTAGAATCCTACGCTCTTTTGTTTTTTTTGCCTTAAATGTGGAAGACATCAAAACGTTTTTGGTGCAGAAGACACTTTATTTTTGTGATTTTACTTTTTTCAATTCTAAAAAAGAAGACATGATTTGGCATATTCTTTAACTAAAATATAAAACCAAAAAAATAGTTCATCAAAACGTGAAGTGATACGGTATATTTGCAGTATGGATTAATTGCAAATTTACAAAATAACGATATCGTTAACAACACTAAACAGAAATTATGTTTAAAAACAATTAAAAAGACTAAATCTATCGGAATTCAAGGTATTTTCAAAGCAACCTTTACAAAATTATGAACACAATAATGCTAAAAGTATGCAAGTGCTTGTTACGGATGGTCTTGTTCTCTGTTATGCTATTTGACAAAAGATATTATTTTTTGGACGGACAGACTGTTGTCGTGAGTGTTTCATTAAAAAATAAGAAAAATATATATAACTGAACTTTTGCTATTTTTAAAATATACGAAAAAAACAACATTATTATTGTTTAAAATCTGATTTGCCTTTATATAAAATCTTGAAAAGCACTTTAAAAAGTGTGTTCGGTATCCACGTGGTTGAGTTATTTATCCAACAGTATGTTTTAATTTTAAGACTATATATACATATATATAAAAGTCTATAAAAAGGACCAACCAGCAAATTTACTATGTACCGGATCGTCTAGAATAGGCGATACTATGCAGATAAGGAAAAATAAGACATATATATATATATTTTTGATAAAAAAGAGGCGAGGTATTCAAAGTTGAAATTGAAACCTCTGAGTCGAAAATAAATTGACAGCGAAATGGCTAAAAAAATACAGATAAACAGCAGTAATAACATAGAAAACCAAATACTTTTGTTCACAGTGTAGAAAGTCAAAAAGTCGCAAGATGGAAGAGTCTTATATTGTATGCACTCTTAAAGATCTGTGGAATAAAAGTTAAAAAGTAAGCCGATGTGTACAATCTAAAAAAAAAAGGGGGGTCATTTCAACAAAACAAACATAAGACTCTACCATAAAAAGATAAATCAGCAAACAATTATTAGAACTATCTTGTCAAACAGTCGTATTGAAATAAAAAAACAATATACTCAAAACTCGACAAGAGGATATTTATTATTAACTTTATTTCTGAAAAGTTTTATTAAGCGAAATAATATTATTTACAGAATGATTCAATGTTATCTTACTGTTATAACTATTTCGAGAAAACTCAGAGAATTAATATAACACAAGAGGGAGGTCTGTAAGGATAAGACGTCGAGATACGCTTGAATTAGTGATTTGTGAAGTAGAGATTTATGGCAATCATTTCAATAGCTTTCTTGAAGCAGGTAAACATGCTTATGGTTTTGTTTTTAAATTGAAACCGTATCAATCAGGCCTAAGGCTCACAGAAAGTTGAAAGAAAAGAATTTTGTCAGCCAAAACATTTATAAATTTTACAATTTAACGCAATTCCTCTTACACCTGTACAATGTACCGGTAGAGCAATTGTTAAGACAATGTTTTAGCGTTAAGTCTTGTTTCATCGACTTTCTTTGACGTACAGATGTGGTAAAGGGCTTAAATAAATCTCGGGAATGCCAAAAATGGAACGAATGTGCATTCCCGATATTTTTTGTATTGCCGATTTACCCTTTACTGTGTAGTGCTTGTTTTGAAAATTTTAACAAATTATTTTTAAAAATTAGTGCAAAGAATAATATTGTATGACTATCTTGAATAAATGTGTAGTGGGTTTTTAAAGTATAATATAAACACAATGTTCTAGAGATGCGCTACAATTTCATAGTCATTGCTTTATTGAAAACGAGACAAAAACACTAAAAATTCTAATTCTATAGTGCGAATTTCAAATAGTTGTAACAAAATATGGTTTCGTAAGGGGTTGATTATCATACAGATGATAATACCTTTGTTTAGATGAAGAAATATAAATATATGTAAGTATAAACGACCTTGTTTCTATGACCGATTAAGGGAAAGATTCATTCTATATTTTTTTTTAATTCATGCATTTTGCAACACACATATATATCATTTCAACACAAAAATTCTAAAAGTAAACAAGCTGGATGATAATCTGTCTCTCACGTCTTGAGTTGGATACTTTAGTACTACAGTTTTATTAACTTTATAAGAATCATATAAACAATGTTAAACACAATAGGTAAAAATGTCAAAAATTGGGGTACAGTGTTCGACATTGTGTCATAATCTTAATCACTCAATTTTAAATGTTCAACAAATAACAAATTTTCTATAGAATTTGCACATGTTGCATACCGAGATTGTCTAAACCATCAAATCAAATATAAAAAAAAACAGCTTTTCTCTATCCACCAAATAAATGAATCCACAATAATATGAACACAATTGCATTCCATGATACCTATAAAAACACACAACAATTAATATAAAAACTACATCTTAACTATAGTCAAAAACATTGAAATATCAATTACACACATCCATACATGTTTAGGAAACACACAATTACAGTCACCTGTCAAATATTTAAAAATGATTTCCATTACTTTGTTTGATCTTGTACTTCATACGACGTTGATATAGTGTGTTCATCAACCATCCAAACGTGCCTCCATTCTGTTCTTGCATCGTTTATGATGACTTGTATCAACAAAGAAAGTCATAGAAAAAGATAAATATATGTTAGAGCAAATTAATTTACTATTAAAAAATCGTGAAAACAAAACATGGCGAATATACGGATAATTTATATTGCAATATGTCTCATGCTGTTGTTTCAATTAGTTCAGAGCAATGAAAGTACTGCTCTAAACGGTATGCTATTTTTAATAATCATCAAACTATATATGTGTGACATTTTCTTTGTTTAATCACACATTTCCTGTGAATAGTTCTAAACTAACCAGAAAAATGGCTGTACTTCTTATTTCATTTTTCATCATTTTCCTCTTGTCGTGTTTGTAACGTCGGGTCAATCGAGTCTTCGAAAGAACTTTTTGTTGTAATAAATCAGTTTGCCCCTAACATTGCACTCATATCCTAAACTTGATTAATGGAATGAGAACACCGTAGATACCGAGGTACAGTAAAACATGTGTATGCATAGAAACATAATAAACGGTTGTTTTTTTGCCTTCTATACAAAGCTTTAAGGCCACATTGCTTGTGTTTATGAGTTATTGTATCTCCGTTGTAATCGCATACTATCCAAGAACTTGGTATTTTTGCTCAAAGACATACGGTTCTTTAAGCGTTCCAATATACATTTAACCGAGAAAATTGTTTCAGACACGAAATGCATAAAACTGTTTTCCCCTTTTTTTTACAGCACTTAGACGATACCTTTGCTATCACCGCAGTTATCATTAGCTCAGTTGTTAGTACTTCGGTAATGATATCTTTTATAACTACCTTTAAAACGTACTATTCAAAAGTTTTTGATAGGTTGCAATATGTCAAATAATCCAATATAAGATGAACTATCTGCAGTTTCACCCATTTTGAACACATACAGCAAAATCAGTGCTCAATACACTTTAATGAGTATAATATGTTATATTAACAAATATTGATACTTTTAAGTATGTCATGACTTAAGTCCTTATGTTGTTTGAGACGCTGTATTTTAATGATTTGAAATTATTGAGGTACAATTATGACTTAATTTGGCAAAGTGTTTCAGTATTATTTTTAACTTTCACTTGTTTAATCGTTTAGGCAAAAAACTATGTATAGGGTCAATGAAAGGAAAGCCAAAACATGCAGTGGGTTTATGGTAAAGACATTATTGTATATCCTCTAGAAAGTGTATGGTAGTTTAATCTAATTGTAAGAGTTATGCACAAATAACACTTTAAAAGTGACTAAACGACCCTTTTCGAAAATAAGTAGCATATAGCGAGTTACCATATATCGTATGCTATTATTAAGCTCAATCTATTACCTTCTCTTGTTCTAAATTTTAACAGTGCCGTCACTTCATATTCTTCTAATGGTGATACTGTATCTAAATTATATTCTCAGGTCATACGTACATAAAATTATAGAATAATACATTGAATTAAGTATTCTCATAATGTTCTTTACTAGCATCAGGATAAATAAATCACACCCCAATAAGATATATCTATGATTCATAAATTGAATTTAACACAATAATGTATTTATATATAATGCAAACAATAAGTAAATAACTTAGATTTAATATTTTTGTCTGTTGCTTCAATAATGGCTTAAACAATAAGAAACATATTTTATTAAAGAATTATTTCATACTATAAAATATAGCTAACAAGGCAATGTCTGAGAAATTTAACGTGTAGGAGTTTTTAAGGAAAACATGTGTATGCTGAGATAAAAAAAACATTCATCAAAACAGGTGTTTAATACAAAAATCTGTTATAGAATATACTATGAATAGAGAATATGATATTGTTTATTTAAGTGATTGATTTATTGTGCGTAAATAATTACAATTCTCCTACGAAATAAAGTAAAAGCATTTCTTCATCATCAAATCGTTGTATGTTAGTTATGATTTATAATGTCTTCAACTGAAAATTTGCATGTGACAGTACAAACAATATTTATTTAGGTCAATCATATTTCTAAAAATAACCATAAATAATTGAACCAGTTATTCTTACAAACGTGCAACATGTTATACAAATATAAAAAAAACTGGTACTGTTAGTATGCTTGGAGATATGAAGAATATAGTTAATTGATTAAACTGAAACACAATATAGAATTAAGTGTATGTGTTAAAGTAGACAGATGTATTCAAAATATAAATACAAGCGATATCTTGTACTGACAAAATGCATAATTAACACATGAAACAGTTCAAAAATGACTATGAAAACTTCCAAATATTGTGTATCGTCATTACTTTGGATAAACACATACTGCTGGATGATATTGTTGGGATTTGACATTTTATTTTCCAAAATCATACCATAAATGCATGATTGATGTAATAAAGCACATCAAAACCAATAAATATCTGACAGTTATTGTCTTTTAAATGAATTTCAGATGAAAAAAGTTCATATACACTAACAAATTTTAAAACACCTAGTTTCGATTTTAAAACATTGTTTATAATACTTTTCATCACAATACCACAACCTACCCGGACAAAAGTTAACATATCTGTCGTCACACAAACACTGAGCTGTACCATTCACAGGTTCGATATAACAATCACCAAAATCACAGTCATACGAGGTACATTGACTTTCTGTTCAAGTATATGTGTAAAATTAAATCAATAAGCACACATCAGAACGAAAGATTGGACTTTCTCCTTGTTGGCAATACATTTCAATGTATTTTGACATTTAAAGTTGAAACGTTTGCTTTTACTAATTTATTGTTTGCTTTTTCAAAAATGTTTTATATTACAAGTTTTGAACGTTTCTGAAGTAGATTCAGCTGGAATTACGCCGATACGCATTTAATGTATATAGCATGTTTTCTTCATCATTTATTTTTTTACATCGCCGAAAAATATTTTTATAATTCACTTGTTTGCAAACATTGATGATTATAATCAAACAACTACGCACTCGAACTAAATAGCAAACTGGTCCTGTTCAGCTTAAATTAAAGGATAAGCTTGAAGAGTATTTCCATTGAACCATTAGTATTAAAAAAAATATTAGATATCTCTTATCTTAAATAACTTCATCTTAAATGTTCATAGTAAACGAATGACTATAATGTTGCCTTGAAAATAACTTAATATGTTCCTTGACAAAATGTGCCGGTCCACTGTCCTATACAGTCACAAATAAGTTCATAGCCCATTGCCACACGTTTACCACCATTGAAACATTGACAGTTATCAGCTTGAATAAAACAATAAGACCGTGAAATGCTATAAAAATCCTTTTTCATTTTCCTCGAAGTTCGGTATTAACTATTGTTTTACTCTGTGATATCCGCAAAAAGTAAAAGTTAAACTTGGTCGCATTGATTGTCCTTTCAGATACCCGCCTTTCCCCAAACTTACTGGGGCCAGTGCCAACAAATGATTGGACTTTTAAACTTATTCATCATTTATCATATCTTGAGAATAACTCAATAAATGATTTTATTGACAAAGATCCTTGTTCAGTGCAGTACGGTGTAGTGGACGAAGCAGCATGTTTGATTATTAGACACAAAACATTTGCCCGTTTAAGTCAGTGAGATAAAAAGCGGCTTTTCGCTTGTTGCATATTGCCCCACTGGATTTTAAATAGTTGAAGATAAAATTTCAGCGTAAATATTATTTTAATAAAATGATGGCAATGGAGGCCTCAATAAGTTGTGCCCTGTAAGAGAAATTTGCAGAAGCTTTGCATTGGATAATACAGCAAAAAAGCGGAGATGATAACATCCTCTATTTTATTGATTATTTAATTGTTGTCGAGTCCAGCCAATCATCAAAAGTTGGCAATACTTTGAAGATATTCGACGAGGTATACGTAAAATAGGTACTCCACTTGTAAGTGACAAAATTACTTTGCCTACTACATTACTCATTTTTGGGGGTATAAATTTGGTACACAAAATTTAAGCATACGGCTTCCAAATGAAAAACTTGACAAACTCTCCCAGAGATACCTTAAACCTTCTAAAATAACTTTAAAAGATACTCAATCTCTTCTTGGGCTTCTGGGTTTTGCTTGCAAGGTGGTTGCCCCAAGCCGCATCTTTTGACGCAGACTAATACAACAAAGGGTGTGAGCATCATATTACAAAATTCGAGTAAACAAGCAGATGAAAGCAGATTTAGAAGTGTGGTTAGACTTTTTTAAACAGTACAATGGTGTCACTGTAATAACCGACAGTGTATTGGTTTCAAATAAAACATTGGAGTTGTTCACGGAAAGTGTAGGGGGTCCAAAGGTGTGTATGGTATCTATTTTGAAGGTAAGTGGGTCTAAGGCATATCGCAAAATCAATGGGATGAAAGTGGAATTACCAGAGATATGACATTGTTAGAGTTGTTTCCAGTTGAAACAGCACTTATGTGCTGAGAATCATATTTTATAATAAAGAAGAAGTGGTATGATTGCCAATGAGACAACCGTCCACAAGAGACCAACTGACACAGAAATTAACAACTATAGTTCACTGTACGGTCTTCAACAATGAGCAAAACCCATACCGCATGGTCAGCTACAAAAGACCCAAAAATGAAAATGTAAAAAAAATCAAACGAGAAAACTAACGGCCTTATTTATATAAAAAAAGGGACAGGCACAAACATAAACATGTGGCGGGGTTAAACATGTTAGTGGGACCCCAACCCTCCCTCTAACCTGGGATAGTGGTATAACAGTAAACATCAGAACGAACTATAAAAATCAGTTGAAAATGGTTTAACTCATCAGATGGACAAACATACAAGTGTTTATCTAAAAAGTTATTTTTCATGTTGATAATCAAGCGGTTGTTCAAATCAGTAATATGAAAACTAGCAAATCAATCAGTTATGGCGTTTGTAAGACAAATGGTTTCTAATGCACATGAAAAAAAAAACACGTCAGTTAAGGCAATTTACATCCCTTAGACAAAATGCTGATTGCCTTTCTCGTTCTCAGTGGGTGAAGTTCAGAAAGTCTACCTCCAGAAACAGACCAGTGGCCAATCAAAATGCCAACACAGATCTGGAACATTTATGTCAGGTGGCGGATTATATTGTCAATCAAGGTGTGTCCAAAAATACACAAAAATCATACTATTTGGCTCTGTTAAAACTTTGTAATTTTAGATCATCTTACAATTTGAAACAGCATTGGCCAGTGCCAGTCAATGATCTCCTAAATTTTCTAGCTCTTTTGTGATTACAACGCCTTTCTGGGGGTACTATATCAACTTATATATCAGGTGTTTCATACCATCATAAAATGCAAGGCCTACAGGATACTACAAAATGCTTTATAACTGACAGGGTATCAAAAGGAATAAGAAGAATTCAAGGAGGGAAATGTCAGGACATTAAAGCACCAATAATAGTGCAGTTGTTATCAGATATGATAGATTGTTTAGACAAAGTATGTAAACATATGAAGCTGCTTTATTTTCAGCAGTTTGTTTAGTTGCCTTCTTGTGTTTGCTAAGGGTAGGGGAAATCACTTCTTCAAAAACTAAGTCTGTTATAAGAAGCTTCAACTTAAAATTTTCTGGTATTTTAGTTAAGAAAAACGTTCTGGAGTAAAGTGGTCAAAAACTGACCAAAAGGGAAAGACCGTTACTTTATTGATACCTGAGTAAAAAAAAACTACTGTCCGATTCGACTCGTTGACGAATACTTAAAGGTACGACCTACCTGTAGCAGTAACGATGTATGTATTCATTATAATGGTATGCCTTTAACAAGATACCAATTCAGCAGTATACTGTAAACAACTTTACATTTTCTTCATTTTAGTAAAGGTAATTGTAGGTCAGATAGTTTTAGAATTGGGAGAATTTATGGATTGTTGGAAGTTCCTTTGTTCATTTGGCCAATGTAGATTGTAGGCAATATGGTAGGACCAACTTTGAACTGGAGTCCAAAGATGTTACAGCATACTGGATTAAACAACCTGGTTTGTAGATTAAAGATTTGAACATCCTCCTGGATGCAAAAAGACATTTGTTAACCTTCTCCTAATTTTATTATTATTCTATGTGGAGCTAATGATTTCACAAATTTAGAGTTGACAGAGAAGGGATTAATTGAAAATGTAAAATGTTCTATTCTTCGTTACCAGGATTTATTTTAAATTGGTTTTATAATGTGTACGTCAATGCTACAGCGCATATACTGGCATTTTGAACCCTTAAATGTTGAACAGAAGAGAACAAGAGTGAATTCAGTGGTCAAAAACTTTGTAATTGAAATTGGGAGAAAAGCTATTTTTCATGGGAAACTTCGGGCAAGTAAAGTGTCTTTATACAAAACAGATGTAATTCATTTATAACAAACTGGGAATCATGTTTTCTTGATAAATACAAAAGAATGGGGAGAGGAGTGGTTGAGTCTTTCCTACTCAAAACAAAATGAACTTTTAAAATGCTTGAATATTAAAGTGTGCGCATTCAAATATAATACCAATCACTGAAAAAGAGGTTACTAGTATGTGACAAGCTTCATACATTATATTTAGGAATTACATATGTTCGTAAGCGCTTATCCCTCCTCTTAGCTTGAGACAGTGGTGTAAGGTGTAACAGTAAATCACAAGTACATACTATAAAAATCAGTTGAAATTGCGTGACTCATTATATTGGCAGGAAATGTTTAAAAAAAATATCATAAAGACAATAGACACAAAGTACCCATATCATAGTACTTGCAGTTTATTACTGAAAGCTTAAAGCAAATAACAACGGTTTTCGAAAGTATAAGGGGACATTTAATCAAATATTTGTCAATCTGATATCATAGATAAAAATCTAAGATCATATACAAATACAAATCCGAGATCACGGATAACCAATCCGAGTTCACATATTATCAATCCGAGATAACAGACTTTTGGGTGTGTGTTCATTTAATGCTTTCTCATACATACGACTAAACCATTTTACCTTACTTGTACAAGTTGTTAAAACAAGATATATCATTCGCAAGACTAATATTAACTTATCTAAAAATGTATTTATTGAACCTTTTCTGATTCTTAAAAAAATAATTTGATCTTCTCCTGCGTACTCTAGTAAGTACAATTGTTTAAGATTTATCTAAGCAGTATCAAGCAAGCCCTAACAGATAACAAACATTTTTAGTTTTTGTACTCTATGAGATGGTCCCCACTCCATATTGTATTCATCTTCCATCTAATCCCAGCGCCAGCAGTAGTGTCGACTTTCCTAACACGTCTAATATGATGAATGAAATATATGATGTTAATTTGTAAAGCTGAACTATACCAATCACAGTATATGCACGTTAAGTGTTCAATGATGAATGTGACTATATCATAAGATAATTCATTCCGACATTTAAATAAATCTGCAATACATATAGCCTAATACCAGAAAAGGATATGGAATCGCAATAGCAGTTAATCATAGATCGAACTATTATTAATTCCTTTAAAGCCATACAGCTTTAAACGTGGTCATTTTATATTATAATTTAGAATTACAAGGATAGCATACTTTTAAGATATGACAAGAAACAAATGGTGACTGGGATTTTTGTTGTATCGATAACAGTTTTCATCATGTAGTCTTGACATACATTATCCATTATTCACTGTTTTGATAGAGAGAACCTTTGTTTTATATTGTTCTTGTATTAGTCTATGTAAATTATTAACCTTTACTGTTTACTCTACTTTTGAAAACGAATTAGCCTTTTGGCGTGGCTCGGTACTTGTACATCCCGGAATGACTGTGTAGTCATTGTTAGTAATCTTGTTTTTCTTTTTTGCGTATAAGCTATGTCTGTATGCAATTTTGTTTTTCTTTGTTGATATATTTGTATGCATTTTTAGTGATTCAGATTATAAGACAATGTTGACTGCGGTACCACAATGTTTGACATGTTAACCTTTTATGATGTGTTTGTTTTGAAAAACTCATAGAAAGGGAGATTAGTTTTCATTTCAAATTGACTTTGATAAGTTTAATTCACCACTTTACGACGAAAAAAAATATGCAACAGTTGATGATTCTTTGATGATTATACAACAAGAAAGGGCATCATTACGATGATTAGTTTACTAAATTATCGTCCCTGCAGTTTGTTTTACTTAACCCGAATTCATCAAAAATGTATATTTGATAATTCTCCTTGATTTAATGTATGCATATCATAATCAGAGTAACAGACATTGTTGTTGGCAGTAAACCATAAATGACATATGAGTTTATTAACATGATTTTGTGCACAGTACTTTTCAAATACTTTGATACAAGTTCGTCTCAATACTTTCGCTACAATCATTTTTGACGACTATCTCATGTCGGTTACGACCATCATCGAAAATTTAATAGTTAACCTTACGACCATCACCCATTTAAGATACGAACATCATGTTCGAATTTTTTCAATGACTATTTAACGAAAACTCGAATGGTTTTATTTATCAAATTTTACCTCAATATCAATGTACTAATGGTTAGTGTATGTGAAATAAGCGGTTTGGTTGTAAAGAACCTTATACTGCACAACAATCTGAAAAGAAAAAAATATTTCTAGAGTTGTCTTCTATTTTCGGCTAACCGAAACTTTACGTTACGACCATCCGCTTACCACCAGTGTATGTAGTGTTATGCGTACTGTTGTTTGTCTATTGGTAAAATTACTGATTTATACGAATAGTTCAATGATTATTTGTCATTTGTTATAGTGTTATTTATATTTTTCTTACTTGAATTCCTTGTGGATAGAACTGAATTATTCAGGTCTCGACAAGTCAATGTACGAAGAGGTCTTGGTAGCCGAGTAGTCAAAGAAGTCGAACTACTGTATCACTAGCCTGTCAACGCTGAGGATGTGACTACAAATCCCGCCCGTCACATATGCGTTCGACTCCAATCTTTATTGATAGGATTGTCAGTTTTCCTGCCGAAGGTAAGTGGCTCTAACCAGACAATCCAGTTTTGCTACATCAATAATAACTGAACCTCACGGAACAGTACTGAAAATGACGTTAAACATTAATAAATCAATATAAGAAAGGGGTATATTTTACAAATTAATTTACCAGAAATTAAACATTTTATGATACAGGTTATAGTTGATGTTTGCAACAATATTAAGATTAATATAATGTGTATTTGCTAGTTCCTTTGAGGCGTTCTGGCCTAGGTAACGCGGTCAATGGTAAGACAATCGCGTCTGAGGGGTTCACAACTATATATTGGTGAGTTTTGGAAGCCTCTATGGGCCATTCAGATATCCTGGAAACAAGAACAACAATTTTCGATCATGTATACAGGAATGGCCCCTTTTATGAATGGGCTACCGTGTGGCATTGTATTTATCAACATTCAAAGTTCATTTGTAGATTGGATTGTTAAAACGTACAGACTAGACTGAATGAAGTAAAACATCACTTATATAATCCAGTCTATTTGCCTTTTGACAATACATATTCGTTTTTGTCTGATAGTTTATTAAGTATCAAGTATTAGGATAACGCAATTATATAAGTTATGTTTTAAGACAGTCCCTGTACGCGTTGTGTGTATCATTCAATACACAGCGTGCCATTGTGCATTGTAACAATGATTATACTAACAATATGTTATATCCAAGGTTTAATGATAATTTCTGAACGTATATCACGTGATATTTTGTATTAACAACATAGCCTTAGCAAATGTTGGCAAGCCAAAGGAAACGGTGTAACTGTTAAAACTATTTATTTTAGGTCGGAAATACAGCGGTTAGAAAGCAGAAAAAATAATTGAATAAAACAATATATTTGTCAAAAATATTTTATTACATTATAAAATGATAATAGACCACGGGAATATTCAGTCAAACTATGAAGAAGTTTCAACTGAAATTAAATTAATCATTTAATATAATATAATAATATCATGAATGTTTTATTATGTCCAATATACGTTGATTAGTTTATACCGCTTTTTTCAAAAGTCTCTGCTGATATTTTTTTCCGCAGTATATTCGGAAAGTTAGACTTGAAGAATAGATTAATATTAGATTTTCCTCATCTACATCCAATAAACTCTCATTTTCCGGTGGCAGTTCAAATTTATCCGACCTTTATCCAGGACGGCCTCTTAATATAGAACCTATATTGTTTATTTATTGTTAACTACATTTCGTCCTAAACATGCATGAAATGTGTTCCACTGGACGTGAATCAACGACCAATCATCAATAAATCAATATATCTAAATCTTTGCAATATGGTGCGACTTCTTTTAAAATTGTATGCATTGTGTTGACCAGCTATTAAATACGTCTTAGTTCATTAACCTGTTTCACATGACACAAGTAATTAGGATTTGAATTGAAATCGATTTGACATCAATATTTGTTTCCGTTCACACAAATTCAGGATTAAATGGCTGTGAATCCGGTGTCCAATCATTGCAGGTAGGTAGTCAGACCTCCAAATTCAAATAACTTTAGATTTGAGCCTAAAATAAATATGTGTGATGATGCAAATGCATATTCTAACCCAGTCTATCAGTACATTTGCTTTCCGATTATGTCCTTTGCAAGAAAAACCGCGTGCATGCAGACATTCTATGCGAACTTTCTTACTAAATTCAGAACAAGGCAGTAATTAAGAGCTTGAGAATTGACTTTGATGCTGGTCATCATTAAGGTATTCTGTCCTCTAGTTATTTATCTTTTCTTTTTCTTTTTGTTTTAAGTGAATATCCTTTATACATTATAACTTTGACATTGTCGAAATACTAATCATGTTCTTCCCCATGAATGGCTGACTGTATCCGTATTTGTCGAAACCTTTTGGAATTCGGTTCCTCAATTCTCTTCAACTTTATTTGGCTCTTTTTACTTTTGCTCTTTTAACTTTTAAGAACTGGGCGACACTAATGAGTCCATGGTAAACTTGCGGGCGAACCTAGTGTTACACAATTTTAATCCTGGTATCTACGAAAATGTTATTGACTTTTCATAAAACTTCTGAAAGGTATTCTTCAAAACTAAGTTTTTCCTTTAAAATATTTGTTTTGATTTCAGTTACTTAGCGTCATGATGGCTAAGTTAATTTGGTCTTGCAGTAATGTATGAAAAGGGTTTCTGTCTAAACATAGATAGGATGTTTTGATGTGATAAATTTTGTATAAGATATGTCTGTACTTTCATTTGATTAAATTGTTAATTATTTATCTGTCTTGAGTTTTATTTGAAGTGCCTTGGAAAATACCCCATACACTGTATCTAGAACCACTCCCCTCACATCAATAACGAAAAATGTATTCACTTTAGAAAAGTAAAATAAAGATATTTTAAATAGTTCATACTTTTCGTTCTTATGTACTATAAAATATGCGTAAACATAACAATACTGATTCATGGTTAAAAAAAGAAAAAGGGCGCTAGAGTTCAATATATATATCTGTTTACCAATATTTCCATTAACACGATAGTTCATTATTTTAAAGAAACGGGCCGGACGTTCCCAAATTTTTTTAATAAGCTTCAATGCATAACATTTATTATCATTATCTTCTAAACCCAAACTGCAAAAATACCGTTTGTAAAAACAAACAAAAAACAAAACAGTTCAATATGTTATATCCTCTACATAACGGGACTAACCCCTGATTAGATATGCGATGTAATGCCTCACTGTTGGTCAAATATCTAATTATGATTTGCGAAATCGTAATACTTATTTACCCGCATTATGGACTTGACAAGGCGGTACGGTTGCACTTTGGTGGATAGTTGTCTCATTAGCAAGCATACCACATCTCCTTAATTCTAAAATAACAATAAAATCCTGTTACTATTAAATGGAATAGCATAAACCCCGACATACGTACTTCCTAAAACGTAAATATATTCAAACGGAAGATGTGACATCCTGTTGAGGATAGTATTTACTTTGCCCTTTTTACAATAAAGCCAGAGAAACATTGTTTTTGAAATTAGAAAGATATGATATCAATTGATCTTCTATTAGCTGATGATGGTCACCTTTCATTTCAGCAAAATATAGATTTTAGTCTATACAATCTTATATCAGAATAACACAACACTTTAGATCATTTAATTAGAATTCTGACTTCCTACTTTCTCACACTTCAATCTAGTCCAGTCTTATATAATATTCCTTATTATTTTGTATTTGTTTGTTTTTGTTTAAAGTTTGTATTACATGCATTCCTACTATGCTGTTTTTTTGTCAATATCTAATGCATATTGTGTTTAAATGTGTATAGGGAGACGAAGTCGTTAATGTTGTAATAACCTGTGTTCAATCATATTTGCTACATTCGTTTGACATGAATCATGAATCATGTGGTGTTGAAAGTTGCGGGTTTATTGCACAATTGTCTATATTTAATATTCTTTAAAGGTGTTACGCAAAAATAATCCTGTCTTCATGAATGAGATTGAAATATGAGTCACTAGAAAATGTCTTGTCTGTACAGTTTAACTTTCGAAACAAATAATTTGAAGGTTCTGTTAATGTATCACTTCAAAAAAGGGCCATTAGGAGAGATCAACACGCTTTTAAATCAAGCAAGGAACCCATATACTAAACACAGCTATCATATTACTCAGACTATGTTGGAACTCCTCTTTACAAACACACATTTGTTTTTGAAGCAGTCGTTGAACCATGCAAATGTGGTTAAGGACAATGGACAAATGAACGACGAAAACACAGTAGCATATGGCAACTGCATACAATAAATGAAGCCTTAATATCGTACATCATCTAAAAAAAACAACTTTAAAGAAATATTTTACGACGACGCCGCAGGCTGACACCGCCGACGTATTGTACATGTTATTTTCCCTTTATCGTACATTCGGCGATTATCACCATAGACGAGACAATAATCTGGGGTAGACTGTTGAATGTACTAGCATTAACTCCTCTCAATTTTTGCCAATAGATGAATCAATGAATTAAAAAAAAAAAACACAGACTAACATCCCTCAAGCAAAGATTAACTTAGAGGAGTTTAAAAGTCTTTATTTCATATAAGAACCTACAAACTAAACCAGTTTTTACGTGACAAAATAATTACTGTAATATGACATCAGCAATAAAGACTACATGCACAATATTTCAACTATTATATTTGTACTCCAAACCACGACGGTCACCGCTGGTCTGCGATGGTTTAGCGCTGAAGGGTGATGGCGGCATTGTGACGCATTTTGTTGTGATAGCTATGATTCGCGATTGTGGGACCGCTGCGATTCTATGGACTGCATCAATAATGTTTGCAATGATTTGCATGTCGAATGTGTATTATTAGCAGTTTTTGCGGGATTTTAAGTTAAAAGGTTCTTTGTAATTGTATGATTGAGCGTGGTATTCACTAGATATATACGAGTCAGCAGACATCTTCTCCGTATTATAATACTGCGGTAAACATGGAACTCATGAGAGGAACAAAGTAAAGATAAAATGATAACGCATAGTTATAATCCCATGCTGAAACTCCACGAGGTCGATCTTTCGTTTAGTATGCAGCTATAACGAAGGGCATACATATCCCAGAACGAATGCAAATGTATAAACTAACTTTTACAAAATAGGCCTAAGAATTAGACATCTGCCATCACGCGGCATATAGAACATCGCACATTAGCGAACGGACCAGCAAGGCGTAGTTATCGCATTTCAGCGTGACCATTGCACTTAACGTGACCATCTCACCATCTCGAGTCTTGCATTTTTAACAACAAAAATGAGACATAGCGATATCGTGAAAGGAAATATATATTTATTGAATAAACAAACATTATTGAAGTATATATATTGTGTATGTGGTTTTACACATATTTAGTATATCAACACTTTGTCTGTTCGGTGTATTGTCATCATTCCAGAGGCTTCATACATATTTTAAAGGGTTTAGGAAAAAGAGATACGCCAGTCCATTCTCGTTCCATAGGCAAGTTTCTCTCGTCTTCAGGTATCAATTCAAATTTCTTCAATATATTAGTTATCATGAAGAAAAGTGACAATTCAGCTGTTGGTGCACCTACACATTGTCTTGGTCCTGTTAAACATATGCATAGATTTTAGTTTATATTGGACATAAAAGAGACACAGTATAAGATGCGTTTAGGGACAAATCAGACACTGCTACAAATTTAATTATAAGTTATATAGTTTTATTACAAAAATGTCAAAAATGTTATGTGATTGGGGTCGTGTTGCTCAGTCGGTGTTCTGTTTTTGACTAAACTTATTTTTTGTGTGTTTTTTTATCGTGACATTGTCAGTTTGTTTTCGATTCATAAATTTGAATATCCCTTTGTTACCTTTCGGCAGAGCATCTTGTTTTTCGTTTCAGTCAACAAGGCAAACTACTATGTGGTGGTTGTATGACGCACGTACGGAGGTGATTAAGAATGAAACTATTCATTCGTCTACATTCACGGCCATGTGTTCCACAGAGAGCCAGATAGTAAATAATCATCTCACTACCACAGCTCAGCTTAATGCCAAGTTGTCAATTTGAAAGTTCAGACTTTGTATTGGCTTCCTAAACCACATGTACACAAAACCCTTACACATGTCGTTTAATCTCAGCTTCTAGCAAGTGTTGTACGAGTCACTAATTTTTCTGTTATGTTAACTAGTTCCCTAACTTCTATTATAGATCAGGTTGTGGTATTTTGTAATAAAGCATATGAACATAACAGAATTATTAATTTTTGGAGTATAAACAAACTTATATTATGTGCTTTTGATGGTCCGCTCATTTTTTAACTCGGCATATCACACTAAGTACCACACAATTTTATCAAATAAAAATTGTCTTATTTGATCAGATTATTTGATAGTCATTTAAAAAATAAAATGGTAGCATTTGCATTTGCTGCAACTCATTTAAAACCTTTTTCTGTAGTGAACGAGGTTAATATGCCAGAAAAATTGACCGGATAAATGATGATATGATAAAATATGTAATTTTCTCGTTTGACAACATCAATACAAGTTGAGGGAATCTCAGTGCAATAATTTTCAACAAAAGAAACGATGTTTTGTTTTATATTGTTACGCTTCACGTTTTGGATGTTGACACCTTCTATCGATGTATATATTTTACAACTCGGTCGCATGTATTGCTGTGTTTTATATTTAAATGAACGTATTGTGTGTATAATTGGTAATGTCAGGAATTTCGTGAACTCAAATTAATCAAAACCTTTTACCAAATTCTTTCATAGGTACACATATTAGGAAGTGTGGCTGTTTCTTTAGAATGCTTATTCAAAGGAGATAGCACATCCTACTGTTTTACGATGGTGTTATTTATAAAATATATATTATATACGATCAGTGTAAGTAAATTTAAACATAACTGGATATATATTGTAATATATGTACAGTTATGATAACTTATAATCCCGACAATACTTTTCCCTCATATTTTGTCATCACACAAGGTCATGCGTTTTATAGTCTCTTTAAACTCGTTTAAAGTATGTGTGCTGATAGCCACTAAAGTTTGATCGAACATGATGTATTCATTATTGCAATTTGTTTTAAACTAGCTTTTGATACCTATGGGTTCCTTTTTTTGTGATTTGTTTCTTTTGTATGAATGTAAGCAGTTAATATATGTATGACAATTTGTTCTTATGCTGTACTGTTACACCAATGACCCATGTTGGGGGAGGTGTTAAGCGCTCACAACCAGTCCGTAGAATGGCCTGTAATTGATAGGATCCAATTCATTTGAACTTGAGTGTATAGTTGTCTCGTTGGCAATCAGACCGCTTCTCCTTAATGCTATATAGTAAAACAAATGTCAGACAGTCGAAAAGCTAGAGTGCTAACAAATGTTTTGTAAACTTTGTTCGTTTTACATTTACCTATACCAAAGGGAAGATATCCATTCTTCTGTGGTTTTGTCCATCTGACAGGATCGAATTCATTAGGATGGTCCCATAGTTTAGGGTCAATCTGTGGATCATTTAAATCAAACAGTATAATAGACTTAGCTGGAACAGTATATTTTTCTACTTTAATTTCACGTGGGTTGGTTCTGTATACGGCAAGTACAACTACAAATTAGAAAAAAACATCAGGAAGAGAGAAATATGTAACCAACAATCATGTGATATTATAAGGGCATACGATACAGAAGCAATGGCAGATACATATGCATCCACATTGAACGCGTCGTTTTCGCAAGGCATTGTATATTTAAGTACAAAGAATCAACTATGGTGAATACATTGAATGCGTCGTTTTTACAACGCTGCTAATGATAACTTTAAATTGGCGGAAAATTGCTTGTGTCATCATATTGATTACGTGATTTTGAAAGAATTTACAAACGAACATAACGAAAATGTAAGATTTGGTGTACAGCGGTAATAACTCCATGACAATGTTGCACGATACACATATCTCAGTGTTAAAACAATTAGGTTTTCTCTTTCAAGCAAAAAAAAATGAGCACACGGATACTTTTGTTTCCTTCTTTCGCTGTTGACTAGTTCACTTAGGGTTTATAAAAATTGTAAGAAAAAAACAACGGTATAATTTGTTTATAAATATTTCCACTGACAAGAAAATGTTTACGGCATTTATTTTCAATAATTGTACGGTTTAACAAATTGTGCACCACACTTGGTCTTCTTGTAAGTAATTTGCGAGGTCCTATAAATTAAGGAACTTTTTTTAAAATAATTGTTTAAAATATTTCCGTTTCTACAAGTTTAAAGTTGTGTTATATTTTTTTTAAGAACTGAAACATATTTTTTTTTTCGTTTTTACATGAAATATACACTTTTGAATTGCAATATATCAAAGAGAATGTCAGGAAGGTATATTGTTTTTCAATTTTGTGATAGTGCATATAAAAATGTTAAGGAAACATCAACGATAGATCTTTTCTGTATAGTATGCACTTAACGTTTCAGTTCTAAAAATATTTGAAGAGCAAACATGTTTACAAATGTATGTGGTTGGTAATGAACATCTAGCCCTAAAAATCCCGCCAAAAAGGGATTCGATTTTGGTCGATGAACACTGCTTTTTTAAATAAAGTTCAAACTTATTCAAACTCAAAGTTGAAGACCTATAGTTCTTAATTTCTGTCATGTGTTCTCTTGGAAAGAGTTGTCATTGGCAATCATACCACATCTTCTTTTTCCTATTATACATGTATTCAAAATTCATATTAGTTTGTACATTACGTTATAAAGCGACATAATTTTAGAATGATAAAAATGAAGGAACCCAAATTCGCACTTGATCTGTGTTTTGTGGTAATACGCATTGTATATAAGTTTCCTAACTTTCGATAGAGGATTAAAGTTACATTGTAGAGAGCGGAATTACAGACAAACAGACATATGGACGGAAAAGGGTAACTTTTAGTGCCCTTCCACCGCGGTGGGTGCATACAAAGACTAGTAAATGCATTTAAGGATTGAATGTTTCTTTTTGTAACTTTATTTAGGTGTAAAAGCGTTGACCGAAGTACATTTTGTATGAAGTGCGGAAGCGCTTCATTCTAACAATATGCGCACGGTCAACGCTTTTACAACCCAATAAAGTTACAAAAAGAACCATTCAATACTTATAATTACAATTTTTAGCTAGGATCATGAAACACGATTTTTATCAAGTTTTTATTTTATTTACCTGTGCACTTTATTGTGGGACCTCGTGTCATCATGAATGATAAATTTTATTGTAATAATTGACTAAGGAAAAACCCGAGATTGCAGTGTAGCAAATCAGAATAACGTATTATAATGACACATACATCTAATATAATTATAAGATTGAGAAATGGTGCGCAAAGAAATGAATTTCCTCTAATCTTCACATTATAAATAAAAAAAAAACTTTGGCAAACTGCAATATTGTCAGAATCTCACCTGGTTTAGCTATACGTAGCACTTCTTTAATAGTCGATTCCACGTAACATAGTTTATCTCGGTCTTCGATCGTTACTGTTTGTTTTCCTCTGCAAACCTTGAACATACAAAATAAAAACATGAATCTGCATAAATGTATAGTCAGTATTTGCTTTGTCTATATCTTTAATTTCATCAGTATAGATAATGTGTATCCCAGTGTACCGATATAAATGTTGATATACATTTCATATTAACAGTACGTTCAAGTTGGGATAATAATACTGATAGGAAATTCAGGGGATATGGAAGGCTTTATTAGTAATTTGCAAGTATTCAAAAAGTTGAAATGACAATGATGTGACCAATTATATCTAATTTGTTTGTACTATTTTCCTTATAATTTAAGGACAGAGAATCATGATTAAAGTCCCATAACAACACTAGTTACTTTTAAAAACCCTAATTGTGTGTCTAATTTTCATGACAATTGGTTAATGCCAATTGTGTTATCGTCAGCAGTTTTAATACACATATAGTCGGTAAAGGTTTGGGCAGATTAGCTGCCAACCGAACCAACAGACCAGAGCATATCATAAAATGGAGGTATAACCAAAATTAAAAATCAAATCCAAGAGTTACAAGTCACGATCGAATCAGACGGGTTACAATTTCCCGAGGGAGTGACAAACTAAGTGTCACTACAGTACACAAGCTATGCACTTGTGATTAACAAACTTTTTAGTCTTGTAGTTTACCCTTTGTATTTCCTCCCTGCATTTTTTCTGGACATCCGGGTATTTCAGTAGATAAAACACCAATGTCATCATTGCGCCTGTGTGCGTCTCGTATGCCGCCATATACATTTCAATGATAGCTTGGAAAAAGTTAGTTTCTGGAAAAGAATAAAAAAAAACCAACAATTCAAAACGAGTTTGGAAAATAACCTTTTCCGACATTTTAGAATAAGGTTGACAAAACTATTTGGTCAAAATGAATATCAGAGTGGACATATGAACTTAAACTAAAATGCTGTCAACGTATCTGTTGTAGCTTTTTTCTTTAATTCTAAATATTTGAATACTAGGCAATAATAAAAGTGACTGTAAATTGTCTAGTTCAGTTTGTGTTGAAATCTCAAGTTCTTATGTTGTTCAAATTAGATGTATATTTTTTAACCTTTAATACGGAATTAAACTGAATATGTTTGAATAATTTAAGTGCAACCTTCACATATTTACAACAGTAATTGTCCGTTTGTAAATCTTATGAGTTGATTTTTAATGTTTTTTTAAGTTTTGTATAAATTTTTTCACTTTTTTTATTGCATAATCTTTATTATTTTGCAACATATTATCTATATTCATCATTTGTTACAACTTGGAGTTTTTTTTTAATGACAGCATCATCCTTTATTTCAAAAATGAAACTAATTTCCAAAATGAAAGTCATCGTTGTTACTGCTCTGCCAGCCTGTCAGTTGGTTCAGCCAAATGAACTGACTGATCGTCAGTATCTATAACTTTCATTTATTTTATAGTTTTTCTTTCTCATAATGTTATATGTCACCTGACGGAAGATTCATGGAAAACGTAAACTTGTTTTTTACATTATTTTCAGGGCATATATTCTCAAGGAAAAAAGAGGCAGAAAATACCAAATGGGTCATGCAAACCCCTCCATTGAAGAGAAACTGTTTATAAATTAAAACACACAAAAAAACGAACGGACTAACAGTGTACGCAACACTACAACGAAACTTGAAAACAGAGAAACACGAGTTCCATCAAATTATGACTGATTTCTAAGAGCTATTGAAGGGTAAACAGATCCTCTTCCACATCTTCATGTTCCTCGTTGTAATAACAATATCGGCGATGTCAGCGATCGCTGATAATATTTGTCATAGTGTGTACATCTGATTTCAGTGGCGGATATTGAATATGTTACAGCAAAAGAACATCGCAATGGTTTCCTATGAGATGATTTTTTGTCAAGTATTCTACGTTCTACGATTGACATTTGGTCAGAACGCGTTATTACATTGCGTTGAAAATCACTTGGATATGTTGTTTTCTAAAATGCATTTTCAACTTGTCTAGACAATACTGAAGGGGGTGATCTTTTGATGGGTTGGATAACTTGTTTTACTTTTTGGTGCTTGCATATGTTTCCCGAAATCTCATTGTAATACAACACATACCTGATAAGGCACTATCCTTTCTTTCTGATTCAGAAAGATTCAAATAAACATCCAACAAATCACGTGGGAACTTGCAATTATGGTCAGTGATATGATTTTCCAGTTCTTGTTTAATGAATTCATGTAGTTTGTCAATTTCTTCAATAACTTCATTGACCTGTAAACGTACATTTTATATACATTTT
This sequence comes from Mytilus edulis, assembly GCF_963676685.1. Taxonomy (NCBI): domain Eukaryota; kingdom Metazoa; phylum Mollusca; class Bivalvia; order Mytilida; family Mytilidae; genus Mytilus; species Mytilus edulis. The sequence goes on along the minus strand of NC_092354.1, from coordinate 76,785,932 downwards.
ACTAGCTGATTTAATTATAACCTTCTCTAACATCATCAATTAAATTAAATTCACGTTTAAGACATATTACAGGTAACCATGCAGTTGACATCTTAAATTGTCGTAAAAGACAACACATGTGATCATGCAGGATACACCTTAAATTGTGATAAGAGACTAACCATGTAATCAATGAGGAGGCACCTTAAATTGTTATCCAAGACCTACTATGTAATAAAGGAGGTGGCATCTTCAATTGTCAGAATAGTCCGACCATGTAATCAAGGAGGATGCATCTTAATTGTTATAAAAGACATACTTTGTTATCAAGGAGGAGGCATCTTAAATTGTCAAAATAGACCGACCATATAATCAAAGAGGAGGCACCTTCAATTATGATAAGAGACCGACCATTCAAGCAATAGGGAGGTACCTTAAATTGTTATAAAAGACCTTCTATGATATCAAAGAGGAGGCACATTAAATTGCTATAAAAGACCTACTATGTAATCCAGGAGTAGGCACCTTAAATTGTCATTAGAGACCGACCATGTAGTTAAGAATGAGGCATCATAAATTTTCATAAGAGACCGATCGTGTAATCAAGGAGGGTTCACCTTAAATTGTTAATAAAGACCTACTATGTAATCCAGGAGTAGGCACCTTAAATTGTCATAAGATACACTCACCATAGATAACTAGGATTTAAATTTTGTATTTACGCCAGACGCGCGTTTCGTCTAAAAAAGACTTATTAGTGACGCTCGATTCCAACAAAGTAAAACAGGCTAAATACAGTACGCAGTTAAAGAGAATTGAAGACAGAAATTCCTCAAAATGTTTTGAAAAATACAGCTAAGGTTGTCATTTCCTGAGGTAGAAAAGCCTTAGTATTTCAAAAATTAAAGGTTTGTAAACAGTTTATTTATGTATATAACCATATCAATGATAATTCATGTCAGGAGGAGGGATCATAGATTTTCATAAGAGACTGACCATGTAATCAAGGAGGAGGCACATTACATTGTCATAAGAGACCGACCATGTTATGAAGGAGAAGGTACCTTAAATTGTCATAAGAGACCGACCATATAATCAAGGAGAAGGCACCTTAAATTTTTATAAAAAGCCTACTATGTATTCAAGGAGGAGGAATCTTAAATATTCATAAGAGACCGACCATGTAATCATTTAGGAGGCACCTTAAATTGTCATAAGAGACCGCTGCAATTGTTTGCACCTGTCCTAAGTCAGGAATCTGATGTTCAGTAGTTGTCGTTTGTTGATGTGGTTGATAAGTATTTCTCGTTTCTCGTCTTTTATATAGATAAGACCGTTGGTTTTCCCGTTTGATTGGTTTTACACTAGTAATGTGTGGGGCCCTTTATAGCTTGCAGTTCGGTGGGAAGCAAGGCTCCATGTTGAAGACCGTACTTTGACCTACAATGGTTTACTTTTATAAATTGTGACTTGGATGGAGAGTTCTCTCATTGGCACTCTTACCACATCTTCTTATATCCAGGTAATCATGGAGGAGGCACCTTAGCTTTTCATAAGAGACCGACCATGTAATCAAGGAAAAGGAATCATCTTAAATTGTCATAAGAGACCGAAAGCTAACAATGCACGATTCACCTTTAATATTCACAAGAGGTTAAGCATGTTCCCGTACAAATTGTAACATCAGGAAACCTGATGCGAATATTGGTGTTTTTTGGTCTATCAAATATGCTGAAGGTGAATCTATACAAAATTATTTTACAACATTGGTATTAAACTCAAACATACATCTTCCAAATTGTTTTTGCTTTGTTCTCACTATCTTCTAAAACGCTGTGTACCCGAGTACTATAGTGAGCTATTTTGAACTGAGACCATACACTGTAGTATGTTCATGCCTACCTGGACAAACCGGTCGTCGTAACTCGACACAAAACCATATTTTTTCTTTAAATTTCATTTGGATCGGCCTCTTTTCAACAGTAAGGCACCATAGTTACGTCATAGCATCGCGTGTACGTTTTGAAGACGACAGCCTATGCATTATATTTCAAGACTACACAGATTACCACATTTCTGATTTGGTGATAAATACAAAGAGCAAAATAGTACGTTTTTCATTACCATTCATCTAAACTGTTACTGTTTAACAACAGAATGCCCTTGAAAATGTTGAAAGGATATTAAGGTTTCCTATGAACGAAATTTATAATATATACTTCTGGTCTTGGGAATATTTGTTTGCCCTTTCGAAATAAATAGTCGGACACTTTGTGGGCTATTGACACGTATTTGTCTGCCATCCACGAAAAAAGTGGGGAAATTTTAATGTTAATATCTCCATACATGTATATATAACGTTTGTCATACTTCTTAAAGAACGAAATCAAGAGATTATACGTCAAATTGAAGATAGTTATGTTTATGTTATAGTGTAAATTTGTATAAGCAGTTTAAGTAAAAATTGATACAACCCCATTCAGTGATTTGATGCATAGCCTTATTTTTGTTTTCAAATGACGCCACGATAAATGAACGCGAATGATCCCCTGTTCTGCATTTAATTGTTTCCCGTATGTTTGCTCTAAAAAACTAAAACCTTCACGTATATATATAGATAAGTATAACTCTTGAAATGTGACGACTTACTTCTTAGACATTTAGTAAACTCTATCCAAAGATAAAGCGAATTCAAGCAATTAAAGGTCAAAATACATTCTTTAACAATGTGCAAAACTCAAACCATATGACTATACAAGGCTCCGAATGTTTATTTCAGATTTATAACTTGAGATCTGCTTGCATATATTTTCTAGAACCATGGAAGTAAGTCTCGCATACCACGTTTCTATATTGGATGATTATTTCCTTCACCAACAAAAGGAAATATTCGGGGACGAACACATGGGCATTGGCAAATTTCTTACCTTCCCCATGGCCCTCCCAAAACAAGAAATGTTTTTCTTAAAACACATGTAAATATAATCTTGATAAAAGCTTTTTGATTTAATTTAAATTAAGCTGTTTTGTCAGCACTGAAATACATTGTATGATGTATTAAAACCCTCATCATTTTCATGTTAAATCATGTATCTGTTATCATATCGATACATGATTGCTACCATTAACGAAATGTCTCACAATAATTTGTAAATGAAGAATACAATTATGTGTAAAATATAAAAGTATAGAACACAAATGTATATAACATGTTAACGTGTATCTCGAGCCTTTGTATTGTGTTCCTGTTTTTTTTTCGATAGGCAGAACAAGGTGATATTGTGGTACAATAGTAAAAACATGGTCGATTCCCATTTTCGCATAAAACGGTGAAAGATGATTAAAGTATAATACGTTCAGTTACACATGATTGCATTCAATCCTACCATGCAATATAGCTTTCTGGCAAAGAATCTCGCATGAGTTGAGCCTTTTTAAAAACGGTCTGTATGTATCGGTATGTATTTATACAATCAACATATTATTTATTGTAAATGTAAGCAAATGACTTGCACATAATATTCCGTATGCTCTAAAATCTTTTTAATAAAACTAACCATATCAAGTACAGATTCGTATAAATACCTGAGATTTCGTAAACAGAGCAAGCCAGCTAAACAAAGTTTCCTTTCTACCCAAACTTTGACCATGTTTGAAGATATACTTAATTCTAGTACGTAATGTCGTAAAATCTGGTTCGTTATATTCAAATCTGCAAAATACATTACATAGATTTATTTTATACATTTGTATACGCCCTTAATCATGTTAATATAATATAACAGAAAAGAATGGATATGGAGTGTCCATCCATGACATAAAATCAGAATGTGCACAGCTAAAAAACACAAACGAGACAGGCACAGGGCTTTTTTGTTGCTATTCTTCATCTCGAAGTGGCAGTGAGACCTTCAACACGGAGCAAACAAAATATATCATATCAATGTCGTTTTATTTCTTATACAAAGCAAGACGAACACACACCACACAATTGCAAATAACATACTCATTCTTATTTCAGAATGAAGCACGGATTACGGCGTAAATACTTTGAGAGATGAACAGTTTTATACAAATCGGTGACGGATTTAGCACTATAGTCTCTACTTTGGTGTTAAAGTGATATGTTAACTCGTGAATATTCGTGTGCTTACTTATTTACTCGATCACTCTGAGATCTCATACCTATAGTACTCTGCTCTTCAAATTGTTGGATTCAATGTTGGCGTTTAGGATAGTGAGCTGCATATATTCAGTCAGTCTTTCGGAAACGTATTAATATGTTTTGTGCAAGTTCTCTAGAACATTTCCCAACATGTGTGTTTGTTTTTATGTGAAATATGAGGGCAGAGAAACAAGGGGATCACTTCAAAATGTGTCCGCCCATGTGCCAATGTTAGTAGCCCTGTGCTATTTCTGCGCATGTGTACGGTACGAAAAGTAATAAACATTTGCCAATTGTCCTTGTTTCTTATATGTTATACTACAATGTAATGACTAAATGTCGTATTTTGTGTACATGTTTTATATAAAAACCTCCGTTTGAGATACTAAAACTGATCTATAAAGAAATCCTTGCACTACAACAGTATGTTAATATGTAAAATAGAACAAAGTGTACAAGGGAAGAAGAAATAGAGGGTTCCCTCGTCCCTCCAACGAAATTGTGCGCACTCTGCACATCTGAGTACACATTTTCCCGTTTCCAGTACAAATAAATAATAAATATTTTTTAATTATCTGGATGTCTGTTATAAGATTTTCTACAATAATTTTACCTTTTTCCGAATGCCATTATCGATATTATATTAAGTGTACTGTTAAAGAAATGGTCTAACGGATCCATGGCGTCATTAGGACTGAAACATTGACAAAGTGTGTTGACCTCTAGAGAAAGTTGTTGTTGCATGTTCTCTATTACGGTTGTCTTATGTTGACCTTGAAGAATTAGTTTGTTTAGTTCCAGCCACTGGTGTCCATTCGCCCATACAATACCTACGTAGAAACATGAAAAAAAGCTATCATTCATTATCCAAAACATTGGAAAAGATTTCACAACAGTGTCATGTTTTCACAATAACAATAACAATGGTATGACATTTGAGTGCATACACTATGCTGATCTAACCACACCACATGTTCGTAAGTAGCAAACCATGCTGTTAAATTATGTGTTGTCCGCTGTTATTTTTTTAGGAGTCAGGTTTATCAGGTAAGTGTCCTATTTTTAACATTTCACAATGTTATTCTTATGTGTGATCTGTCATAAAATGGTTCAAGCCATCGTTTCACAAAACAACTTACGGCAATCTTATATCTTACGTCGGTCGTACGTCAAATCATAAGTTTTTGAATGTTTCATAAACAATCGTAAGTAAAATTTTATCTTAAGTTTGATCGTAAACTAAAAAAGTGGTAGCCATTGAAAACCGTTTTACTATTTATTCGAACTTCAAAATATCGAATAAATTTGATAAGATATCTAACTTAGTTTATATGACATCTTATAAAATTATCATATATCTTATATCGTTTATAAACAATCTCATATATTTTTCTTTATAAGATATCTTATAAGTTACATGAGATATCAAATAAATTATATGAGGTATTTTATAAAGAATATACGATATCTTATATAATATATGATATATCTTTTAAGGTAAAAAACTAGGTTATATAAGATATCTGATATATTATATGATATATCTTATATATTATATAAGACATCTTATATATTATATGAGATATATTGAAGTTCGAATAAATAGTTAAACTGATTGTCAAAGTTAACAGGCAGTCGTAAGTCAAATCGTAGTGATTTAAAGGAACAGCCATTTAAATTCAGGGTGGGGGGTGTTCCTAAAAAAAATATTCTGATCCCCAATTGGATGGAGAAAAAAATCAAACCGCATCTTCTTATTTTTATAATTAAAGAGCATATAGATGATAAATGTCATGTTCAACCTATTCAATCTGTCATAGAAATTAATTAAGGGTGATATTACGCTCATTTATTGATTTTATCACCCCCATTATACATGTTGCTAAAAAAAGAATACCGATTTTAATATAAACACAAAAATGTTACGATTTTCCAAAGTTTACAACATTCCTATAGAGACACATTTTTGCACCGACTCTTGATCAATGCATGGATTTATTTATCTAACATTAATGTTTTGGCCACAAATGTTGCCTTGTCCTGTTATAAAAAAATATATGAGAGTCTGAATGGGGTTTACATACTAGAGTCTAAATGGCTAATATTACAAAAAATGGGTAAAACAATAAAGAATATAGAAAAATAGGCCAAAATAATAAAAAATGGGATAATGTGCAGAATAGAGAATAGAGAAAAATGATTAAAAAAAATGAAAGAACATAGATTTGACGATTTGACATTTCAATCTATAGTAACATTGAATTCAAGGTCACTCTTAAAGAAAGTGAGGCAAATGGGGTCTGGGGATGTGCAACAACATGATTGTATACACCCCATAATATAAAATGAATGAATAATAGCAAACGACCAATGTAACGGGTCAATGAATCATATAATTATGATACAGTACACTACGAAATATACTATATAACCAGTCTAAAAGGGTATACAACATCACCAAAAAATAACAATAAAATGAACAAATGTTTAATATTTCGGATAACAGATATCCTTTATCAGTATGATTACGATGAAAAATGAATCATATCAATCTATTCTGATTATAAAACTATAACAATCTTGAAATCTATACAATGAAATAGTTTTACCCTAACATCATAGAGACGCTAGTACAATTCTAAAATTTCCAAACACGACGCAAAGACTGCAAAGATATGCCTAAAAATAGAATAGTAATTTGCGATATGAACTGGCACCACTCTAAAATTCCCAAAGTGACGACAATTCAGATGAAACAACAACTGCGTGGAAATACATTCCCAATAAACAGCACCGGCCGAGCTAAGCTGGTATATTTTAAATTTGACAACGGTAGAGTAATTAAAAGAGAGGCTGCGTATTTAAACATCCCAAATAAATAGCAGTATGATAATGATTAGACAAATAATTATAAATTTTGACTAAGGTTAAATAATTGAACGTGACTGCGTACTTGTACATCTCTCCAAAATGAAAAGAACCCTGTAATGTAAACTAGCTAGTATAATTCAAAAATTCCTTAAAACTGTAAGAGTCCAATATGGAAGCCGGAGTTACTGGAAACAGGTGAGGGAAAACACATGAGTGATTGTAGGGAAAATGAGTGACTCATTCTGTTTTTTTTTTTTCATTGATGCCCTCTGTGGAAACTGTCCTTAACTTTTTTATCCAAAAACCTGTCCCGATGTGATGGTAAGGTTTTTGAGATCAGCTTGGGAAAATTTATGGGGAGGTCGGACTTGCAGGTGTAGCCACTTCGATGAACATTCATGCGTTTGTTGAATGACTGTTCTGTCTCGCCAACATACTGCATGCCACATCGACTCTGAAGAAGGTATACAACATACTAGGTTTTGCAAGCTACATAATAAAACATGTAGTGTATACAGACCCAGTGGAGTGGCAAGTAAATGTTTGAGTATTCAGTATGTGTTGGCAAGTCAGACATCATCTGTTTCCACACGACTTGCACCATCCTGCAATTAGTCAGCTTTTATTACACAATACGTCAGCTCTCACAAATAAGTCTTTCAGACTTGCTTGTCTCCGAAAAGCTAAGACAGGAGGATTGGGAAAGATCTTGGACAATTTTGGGTGCTTGGCAATAATTTGGCAATTGGCACGGATCAAACGTGAAAGGTTAGGAAAGGTGGGGTTGTCTTTTAAAACAAACGGAACTTTTTTGCTGCGCCTCTTCTGTTTGTACTGTAACAGGTCATTGCGACTGTTATTGTTAGCACGCGCAAACCCCTTATCTATGTCCCATTTCTTATAACCTCGTTTGGTCAAAAATCCGCGAAGTTCATGTAACCGTTTAGTGACAGCCTCTTCAGAGGAGGAAATCCGCTTTGCTCTGAGAGCCTAACTGAACGGGATACGTTTGTACAGTGTTTGGGGTGACAGCTTTAGGATGAAAGGTACTGATGTTTATCTGTAGGCTTACAGTAGAGGTCTGTATAGATATAGTTGTGTCTAAGAAAGGTATTTTGGAGTCGGAAATTTCATATCTATACTATCAAACGAGAAGACCTCATGTTATGTGTCGCTTCTCTTCCTTCCACGATATATTAGTCATCATGCCTATTTGTCCTATAGGTACTATGCATAGTCGCACTTGTCATCCTCGCTTATGATTACTCCGTCTGGGTTAATTTGGGAGAAAAACGACAATAAAGGCGTCCGGATATTGTTTCCGTCGTCGGTTGGACGTATACGTAATAGACTAGACTTCCAATTAGGACGGTCAAAATTACAAATAGTTTTCATGAGGGTCGTAATGGGAGTACCTTCATGACGAATAACGGTAAAAAAATCTTGCCAAATGACGTTAACGGTAATGTTTGGTGTATGACGATAACATGTACACTTTTTCATAGACGATAAAAACATCGACTGATTTTGACGAATCACGTTAATTTTTTTTCTAAAAATTACAGTAACGATAATTACTTGAGACCTCTGACGAATAACAATAAGGATATTTTGACGAATCACGATACTTTTTTTCCAATCTGACGCTTAAGGTAGCCGAAAATGACTGTTTTCATGTCTGACGTTAAAGGGCATTACTACCTTCTTTCATATATGCTTTGGGACAGGACATATTACATGTAGTTTTCGCTTTATCTGTATACTATGAACATACATATACCAAAAATAAAGTGTAAATTGTATTTGTCATTTACTATCAATTCCAAGTTTACCATCAACGGCGGTCATATATTACATGCTTTACTTTTACTTTCGTTTTGGTTACTTATTATATGTTTATTTGATCCAACTTATTGCGTACTATACATATATAATTACATTAGATGTATGTTTCATTATAATACGTTATTCTGATTGGCTAACTAGCAATCTCGTGATATTCCTTAATCAATTGTATTACACAATGCAACTTTTCATTCATGATGACACGAGGTCCCACAATAAAATGCACAGGTGAATGAAATAAAAACTTGATAAAAGGCATGTTTTCATGATCCTATAGGTAAAAATGTAATTATAAGTATTGAATGCTTTTTTTGATAACTTTATAGGGTTGTAAAAGCGTTGACAATGCGCACATTTTTAGCTTCCGCGCTTCATACAAAATGTACTTCGGTCAACGCTTTTACACCCCAATAAATTTACAAAAAAGAGCATTCAATTCCTAAATGGATATCTATTATTTTCTTCTCTCTCTTTTTGTGCTGTTTGTTTGTTATCTATATCAACCACACTCGCATTAAATTGCATTAGCTATTTATCCTAAAAAAATATTATAGATTCTTTATCTACATATTCTTTAAGAAATTAAATAGTTGTCATAAATCCTTTTTTTTATCTCATTGTTTGTATTGTATTGTAATGAAAAGTATCGATGTTATAATGTGTATACCCTTTGGGACCCATAAATGGAAACTAAAATATCTTCTTCTATTATAAATATTATAATATATGTGTGTTGAAGTATATGGAAAATTAATAGGAAATAAAAAATATGTGGACATTTATGCTTTTAGAAATCTTTTAACTCGCATGATGACCATTATATTTTTGTTTGGATATTCAATATGAAATGAGCATATGGCTTTTTTTCATTGAAGCTTGGAATAGTTTTAGACGTTTGTTACGAAATATCATTAGTTCTATATATAATATGTCCCGATTTAGTTTCCCTTTGATGTAAGTGTTCGATTGGATCAGTTTCAAACTCAGAAGCGGATTTGGGTGGTGGTGTTGGCTTGACTATGGGGAAGGCACCCCTAAAAGAGCTACACATATGTTTATGCATAGTCTTTTGACATCTCCAACTCCTAACGTTGTCTTGCCGGTGGGTCGTTCTTTAAAAAGACTAAAACCGCACCAGGAACTATAATCATGCTTAATGAATTTTATACCAGTTCATAATTCATCTTTACAGATTCGTATAATTTCATGTAAACAATTAGGATATTTTTTTTTTATTTGGATTTAGTAAATGCCGAAGTCTTTATGCATTTGTATGATTTTTAAAGATTTCGTTATCCTTCAACATTATAAATAGAAAAACAGACCCAGTTTGAAAAACAAATCACCTGGACCCATTGTTTCTAATATAGCCAAAACGAACAAATATCTTAAAAACTAAACGGGACATTTACCTCACAAAGCCTATTCGCCATACAAAAACATACAAAATCTGATGAACATTTAAAACTACTAATTTAAAAATGTACGATTTTGAAAGCTGAGTTGGAAAAAAATCTGTGAAAAAATTGTTTTTCGTGGTTTTGAAACAGAGATCTTGTTTTTAGACATTAACGCGACTGCCAAAGAAAGCACCTTTTTTTCTTTGTAATCGTAAGACTACGTCAAATTAAATTTTATGTCGGAACGAAAATAACGTACATCAT